>NC_138183.1:65421569-66021569 GCF_964194105.1 Spermophilus citellus | reverse complement strand
ACTTAAAGGCAATATAACCAGCTGTGAGGGATTTATACCAATTTCTTCCCCTTCTATCCACTAAAGTTTCCTCCTTATGTCTGGGGCACTTTGCCCAATGAAGGTCATTTTGACCATGCAAAGATTTTCAGGGGCTTCTGGATCTGCATCTGTGTATTTGCTGTTTGCCTGATAAACTCATTCTAAAAATTCTGACAGGTACTTATTGATCTTTTGCTGTAACTGCTGAATGTTATTTAAAACTTTTTGCTTCGGTACTCCCCTCCTGAGTCCCAACAAAATACATTTCCCATAATGTTTAATCATTGCACTGTCTGCCACCTCATTTGAGTCCCAATTGGGCTCCCTCATAGGAATAGCTTTTGCTGGTGCAGGGGTGTGATTGGGATCCTCATAATGAAGCCTCTGAACTTCTTGCCTTGCCTTATCTATCACTACTCACTATTCATCAGCTGTGAGTAACATGTTAACCAGAGTTTGTATGTCTGTCCAGGTGGAGTAGTGAGTGGCGAAAATGATAGTAAACAACTCATCCATTTTCTGTGTGTCTTCTAAATAGGTTGGGTTTGAATTTTTCCAATTCATCAAGTTAGAAGTTAAGGAGGAACTATAATCCCAATAATACCCTGCTGGTTTCCCCTGTGCATTTGTGCCGATAGGGTATAACCTTAGGGGGAATTATTGACCTGCCCCAGCAACAGGTGCTCCCCAGCCAAAAGGAGTTCCCTGGAAGGTTTTAGATGAGGAGGTTATCCCTGACCTTGAGTCATAGCCTTGTGATGCCCATAGTGGGAGCCCATTTTGCTTCATGTGAATGGCTCCCTATAAGACTAAGAGAGCTAGTGGGAGCCAGAGGTGAATTAGGATTGAAGGGGTTTCTTATAGTTAAGTTCATCAAATCCTCCTCAACTTTCTCTACCAACTGTCTCTATGAGAGGCCATGCCTTTCTCTGCACCACCAACTTAGTCCCTGGATGTTCAGACTCCTTATTATGTAGCAATATAAATGCCTGCACATATGGGATTTCTTCCCATTTTCCTGACCTCTTGCACAGTTACTCCAACTGCAAGAGTGTATGATAATTCGGAGTATAAGACAATGGCTACCTTTCTTCCCCTTCCAGAACACTCATCAATCAGACTGTGTTACAGTAAAACACCATCTTTTTCTTAGTCATAGGTTTAAACCTTTGCTTGGCTCAGTCAGCCAGGATCTTTCCAAGAGACAATGGGTGGAAATTGATGCAGTGTTGCCCATGTTTTAAAGGGGCCAGTAACAGATACAAAAAACAACACAAAGAATCAGAGGGAATTCCCAAATCTAGCCTGACAGACAGATGAAAACCTAGAGCAGATCAGAAGGGAGTAAAATCCCTAAGTTTCAGAGTCCTGTTTAACTAAGAATCCTATAACAAATTATGCAACAGATATTATCACAAAGAGGGACCAGATGTTCCCACAAAGAGGAGCCAGATGTGTGGAATCAAGGGTCTTGGTTTGCACACAGCGTGACTTAGCAGCTGGCCAAGGGTGTGTTGAAACTTTATGGAGTTCAGTTTCCTTTTTGTCAAAGTAGAGCAACTGATGAAGCAGATTCTGCAGTTCATGGAAGAAGATGGGAGTTCCCTGAAGCAAAAGGAGCTTTGGCAGCTGCTAGGACAGTTCCTTTGTCCCTCCCTTTACTCACAGGAATAGCTCCTCTGGTTCAATCTGAGGTAAACTCACATGGTCTTTCTCCAGTGGTCAGCTCTCAACAAGTTCATCAGCTACCTTGTATTCTCAGCATGGAAGTGTGGGAGGAGTCACTTGGAGTGCTAGATCTGTCCAAGAAAACTGGAGCTGGGGCTGCTTTCAGGTCATGCCAAGGTCACTAATTTGTTACTGAAAGTTTGTTCTTCATCCCCAATGCCAACCCAATAACAGAGACAAGTTTTTGAGGAAAAGGAAAAAGGTTTATTACTTTGCTAGCAAAGGAGAAGCACAGGGGACTCTTGTCCCAGAGGCTATACATAATTCTCTCAACTTCTTTTGTCCTATTTATTTTATTTATTTTTTTCTCCTACTTCTTTATAGCTGTCATTTGCTACATCTCTTCTGCTTCCTCTCTGTTCACATTTTGAACATTCTAAACATTTTCTTAGTCATAGGTTTATACCTATACTTGGTATAAGTATAGATATCACATTCCTATCACATTTCTTTTCTGTTAATCAACTGTATTCTTATCATCTTTTAGGACTATTTGAATTATATAATTCCTGCCCCCACCACTCACCTTGTGATTATTATTACTGTGAATGGTGCAGTTGACACCTGTGATTTACTTTAATACATGATCTAGTTCACAGCTATTTGTCATTGTTACTGTTGTCAATTGCTGATCCCGCCATTCATATTTTTGTGGCAACTAGTGTTGTAGATGTCAGAGTAGGCATTAAGTATTTGTTTTAATGCTGTATATTGTTCATGCTCTTGTTGCAGTTGTTTGTTTTCCCCCTTTCTGTGAGGAGCTGGGAATGTACTAGTACACTAAAAGTTCACTGGGTAGCTGAGCAACACCAAAATCCCAGTCAAGAGAAAGTGCACCTTGTTTTACACACAAAATAACCAAGCTCAATCTCCATTAGTACTTCAATACAAAGAATAAGGGTGAGAAAACCCCCCAAGCAATGACTAGGCCACAAGCAGAAATGACTTGAGTGGAGGGAGTCAGGTCCAACTCATGGACATACACTCCTACAGCAAAAACAGAGAGAATTAACACAAAGACTGTGAAAACCATCTCACTAAAGTTCTCCAACTAGATTACTCTTATACCTTTTTATAATATACAGAGTTACATGAAGAAGAGCAATCACAGAGGGTGTAACCCACAAATCCTACCATATGTGACACAATTGACAGATCAAAAATAAGGATCCCATTCTTGTTACACCTATAGGAAAAGTGGGATCCTCAAGTTCTGACATAACATGCACAGTATCAAAACACACCAATTATCACCAAAGAATGAGCAGGGAAATTTTACTATAGAAACCACTTGAAAATAAATTGAGAAAATCACAACAACCTGATATCTTAAAACATTTTGTCAGAAAAAATACTGAACCCTATAAAGACCTACACAAAGGAGTCAAGGAAAAATACACCTTGGCAGATGCATAAAACCCAACACAAAACTATAAGAAATATGAAAGCTGGATTTGATGGCACACACCTATAATCTCAGCATCTTGGAAGGCTGAGGCAGGAGGATTGCAAATTCAAAGCCAGCTTCAGCAACTTAGCAAGGCCCTAAGCAACTTGGTGAGACTCTGTTTCAAAATAAAAACAACTTTTTAAAAAAAGAGTTAGGAATGTTGCTCAGTAGTTAAGTACTTCTGGGTTCAATCACTAGTATTGCCCCTTCCAAAAAAAAAAAAAAAAAAAAAAAGAGAAATGTATAATAAAGGTAACATGACATCTCCTAAGGTTCATAATTCACCAGCAACTGATTCCAAAGATATTGAAGTGGGAAAAATGCCAGATAAATAATTTTAAAATGTGACTATAAAAATTATCAATAAATTCTAAGAGAATACAGAAAAATGCCAAATGATTTAGGAAAGTCACTAAAAGGTATGAATGAGATATTCAGCAAAGAGATATGGATAATGAAAAAGAACCAAACAGAAATTTTGGAAATGAAAGTCACAAGAAATAAAATAAGATATTCAGTGGAAAGTCTCTCCAATAGAGTGTACTATGCAAATTACAGAATCTCAGAAATGGGAAGCAGTTTTATACATTCTTTGGAGAAGGCAGGGACCCCCACATACATCATAGCATCTCTTAGCAAATCATCACACACCACAGGAAAATCAAATAACAAATCTAAAACATGATTAGCACATTCACCAGTGGGAACAAGTTGGGTAGGGGTGATTGGTCAGTACAAAAGGGATATTCATTTGAACTGATTGGTTTAAGCCAAGAGAGGTGTTCACGCTGAATTACATGGTTTCCCAACACGTTATCAACCACCATAAACTACTGGGAGGGTCATCTGGCATCCCAGGTATTTCCCTGTCTCATGCTGATTGGTGGCTGCTAGTGGGTTGCTATGGATCCCCACCTAGCCTGACTGAGTCAGGGACACCTGGCACAGCAGATCTCTCCTGTTATTTGTGGATAAACCACTTAGCAGGGTGGGAATTGCCTAGGAGTGCTCTGTGGGTCTTTTCAAGGACAAAGGTCATGTCCCTTCCTTGGACAGGCTTTGCTCTGAGGTAGAGGCTGGTTTTTCAGAATCCAAATTATTATTAATTTTTCTGTAATGGCAATATCACACAGAGCACTAACAGGCCTTCCTCCCACTTCAAATTGAGGGAAATAATATAAAAGCATGGTCCTGTGAGTATGAGGATCCAAAAGGACAAAGGGAACATGTAAGAATTTTTAAGGGCACAACTAGCTGACAAATGTCCTCCCTTAAGTTAAAATAGTTACAAAGAAGTTAGTTATTATCCTTCATTCTGAGTGTGATCCCAGCCAGAGGTCATGGAAGGACAGGCAGAAACTGCTGATCACTAGAGGCTCTGGGATCAGGGGGATACCCCCTAGACAAAGAGACAGTTTTCTCAGCACAGGCACGCATGTTTTGTTCTCTTTCATTTTTTTTTTTAATTCATAAAGGAGTGTCATCCTCAAAAAGTAGGGGGTAACCTAATCACAGTTGAGATACAGGAGCTGCCCAATAATCTTCTGCATCCAAACCTGGCCTGTTTACCAACTGGGGAAATGAAAAATGGTTAAAATGCTCTCTTCATGAGATTTTGTTCAAAACAGCATCTTCCTTACTTCTTAGCTTCTGCCAGATCTCTATCTATCCAAGGCTTACAGAGTCTGCAGAGCTTGAAAGATTTACAAGGCTTGCAGAGATCCAATTAAAACCAAAGGGGGGGGGGAAAGTGTCACTTTTAAGTCCAAGCTGCTTGTGGGACCTAAATGGCTCGATATCTATCTCCTCTTAGCAGTCTACCATGAGGCTTTCTTAATAAGCTCTTCCCTGAACACTGCAGCACAGGGAGGGAAGATGGAATGATCTCATATATACATACCTTGAAAATCTTTACCTAAGGATTTCAGGGCTCTGTCTTTCTTTCAATATCTGAACTGATGCTAATCTGACCCAAAAGAGCACTCTGATCTCATAAAGGTGTTCTTCATGCTCTTTTACTAATTATGGCCTTATTATTATTATTATTTTAGAATTGTTGTTTTTAAAAATTCTATATTTTTGAGCTTATGATTTTATGGTAAATCCATACTAGTTCTTGTGTGCCTAAATTAAAAAATTTTTTTTCTCTCTGATCAGTCTTAATTTATCTAACTATAGAGATTTTTGTTCTCTGACTGTTAAGAGGCCAAATTTTCAAGGGTTAGCTCTCAAATACATTGGAGAATCTCCTTTTACAAAATTCTAAAAAAAAAAAAAAAAAAAAAAAAGGACATAGATGTGATGATGTTGGGAATGAATCTGATAGCCCTTGAGGACAACTGGCCACCTAAGCCTTTGATTGATGTGTTCACCATGGATGTTGGACTATATACTTAGCATAGGCCTCTGTATTCAAGTAGTAATGTGAACGACTTGATAAGCTTTATTTTAATTTTTAACAGTGTAAATCTAATAGCAGCTTTAACAAACATCTGTAGCATTGCCTCCTACCTATCTACAAACAGCTACAAAATCTCTGTTTCCTGTCTGTTTTATGTATGTGTGCACACCTGGGTATTGTGTTGTGTCTGTATATGTCTTTGTGTCCATATATCATGTACATGGTATCAAAATTGGCATATCGATAAAGGAGCACTCATAAATTAAAATTTAAAAGAGAAAGGGACCCATTTCTCTTTTAGTTCATGTGACTTTAAAAAGTTCAATTTAAATTAGGTAAACAGATGAGAGTAACGATGTCTTTAAAATTACTAACTCACAAGTTATTCTAAGTGGTCAGACAGTTAACAGAGTGTTGGTTTCTACAAAATGTCTAGAATGTAGTATTTATTTTACAAGTGTTTTTCTTGAACAGGGCAGAGTATAGTACTGTTAACTACACTTGTCTGCTATCTTGTTTTTTACAGTTAAAAATGAATATGTTTGTTAGAGGAGATATATGATTAATTTACAAAGTTAAAGTGCTAAAAAACATCAACTGCTAAATATAAAATCAAATAATCTTGACTTCTTAAATTCTATAAGGCAATTTAACATCAAAATGTGTTTTTATAAATTGGTAAATAAAAAAGGGTCTAAGATTGCTTTTTTCCTTGGTCTTCACTAAAGCAACGTTATTAAGAGTTAAAGTTCTAATAGGTGAAATTCTATATGCAAAGAGTCCAAAAAGTTTCAGCTCTGTTTCAATTAAAGTACTGTAAATAGTGTAAAGTATTTCATCTTTTTAAGAGGAATAATTGGAAAATTCAGAAATTTCATAAAGAAGGCTATTTCCTAAGGCCAAATATTAATGTATGGATATAAATCAAAGTTTAATCCTCTATATGTTGAAATAACAAGAATTTATTACAACATTAATCTGCTCTTATCTATCAAGATAATTTGTGTCTGTTAAGTTTTATTATTTAGAGAAACCAGTCTTAAAGAAGTTAGGGTTCCTACAAATCTAGTTAAACAACAACAGTTAGTTTAGAGTATTACACTATACTACAGATTCTGAATTTTCCTAAAAGTATTCATATCTTCCATGTACATATATATTTAAAGTGTAAGGTTTAGAAAAACATTTACCAAGCTGGTGCTCTTCAAACTAAAGTTTAAAATAAAGGGTTGGGATTATAAAAATTATGTTTCTTAGTTCATAACTATTATACAAACTGAATATGTTTTTACTCTTATTAATTTCATTTTGTATTTTCCTTGTAAGATTTAACTATTATATGGTAGTTCCTTACAAAAGTACAACTTCTAATATAACAACCTGAGTTAATTTGAGATAATAGGCCATCATGTATAGAATAGGAAGGATGTAGGGCTAACTTCTAGCACTAACACTGACCCTAATTAAATACAAGAGGTAAATAACTATAAAGTTATAGAAATTAAAGGTAAAACTCAGTACTCTTACTTTAAGACTGGTGAAACTGTTTTGCTAGATGTTTAAGATCAAAACTTAGAGATTAAAATATTAAAGAATAAAAGGGCCAAGAAAGAAAATACCCAATATTTGGCTCTTGCCCTCTGAGTAGCTTGAACCCAGTGAAAAAGGGAACTTCTCTAATAGTTTTGTGACTCTGGGCCACATGATCTCCTGATCAGGGAGATTAGTGAGACTCTGGAGAACAGAAAGCTAATCAGTGCACATGCTGCAAAGAGAAGGGTCTTTGGAGAAGGAGACATCCTGGATGCTTCCAAGGGAAGCCACATGGTCAAGAAAACCCTGACCCATCCTGGCAGATGGCACTAAAGAAGCTGAGATACTGCTCACAAGTTCCCAAGAATGATCCACTGAGGGAACTCAGCTGACTCTTAACAATAGATAAGATCAAGGTCATTTTAACCAGTTTGGTCTTAAACATCTAGCAAAAACAGTTATAACCAAAGAACAGTCCTACCTAGGTATTTAAAAGAAAAAACAATAGTTATTTTAAAAGAGCTGAAGATACACACTTGTGTCAGTCCCACAGCCCTGGTGCCCCCAAATTCTGAGACATTTTTTCTTTGTGAGGTTCATATTTACCCAAGCCTACCAAAAATTGGACTAGCCTCTGTACCTTGCTCTTTCTTGCTCTTCAAATTGACATTTTTCCCTAACAACCAATGTTTGCCTATTCTGATAACAGTACACACATAAGAGAGCCCTTCAGTTTGTTCTCTTACTCATAGAGCTAGAGATATCCATTGGGATTGGCTCAGGAGCAGTAGAACTGGGACCTCAATTCATTGCCAAAAAAATTATCAGAAAGATTATTGAAGACATCC
Source organism: Spermophilus citellus (assembly GCF_964194105.1). Taxonomy (NCBI): domain Eukaryota; kingdom Metazoa; phylum Chordata; class Mammalia; order Rodentia; family Sciuridae; genus Spermophilus; species Spermophilus citellus. The sequence continues at coordinate 66,013,588 of NC_138183.1, read as the reverse complement.
AACAGGTTGCCAACTCAGTACTAACTTTACAAAATCAATTGAACTCTTTGACATCTGTCATTATGTAAAACTGTTGGGGCCTAGATCTCTTCACTGCCAAACATAGTGGCCTCTGCCTCTTCCTCAGGGAAGAAAGCTGTTTCTATGTAAACCAGTCAGGATTGGTAACTGACAATGTTAAATAGCTTCAGGACTGACTGCCTAGGACAGTGGAGATGAGAACTAGCTGATTCCTAGTGGTCCTCATTGGGGGATTTAAAACAATGGATCTACTGGTTACTCCCCCTTAATATTAAAAAAATTTTAAATTGTAGATAGACACAATCTCTTTATTTATTTTTATGTGGTGCTGAGGATGGAACCTAATGCTTCACATGTGCAAGGCAAGTGCTTTATCCCTGAGCTGTATTCCCAGTCTATTCCCCCCTAATATTTATCATAATAACCTTTCCTCTCTGTCATATATATATATTTAGTTAAATATATATATATATATATATATATATATATTTAGTTAAATATATATATATATATATTTAGTTAAATATATATATATATTTAGTTGTAGGTAGATACAATATCTTTATTTTATTTGTATGTGGTGCTGAGGATCAAACCCAGTGCCCCATGTGTGCTAGGTGAATGCTCTACCACTAAGCCACAACCCCAGCACATTTTCCTTATATTCTTAATTTTATACAGAAATAGCTTCTTAGCAAGGTAACCCATTTAGCTCAAACTGCCTCCCAGGAGCATGTCAAAGCCTTTCTCCTTCTGCACTCACAATCTGATTCTCTGAAACCACAAAAAGGGGAATTCACCTACAGTGACTTTGAGACTTCTTCCATATACATCCCTTTTAAGCCTCAACTCTGGGATTTCTGTATTCTCTCTCAGAATTTTGAAGGGGGGGTCCCCCTACTTTACCCCATTTCAGCAGGAAGCAGCCAGCTATGATATTGATGTCCCTATGTATTATCCCATTATTATTCCAGAGTCTGGAATGAAGAATATGGAAAATAACAACCCCAGGAAGATAAGGAGAACAATGAGCCCCAGGGAGAAAAGGAAAATGATGGGTGCTGGACTTTCAAAAATTCCCATATCTGCAACTGTTCCCTTGACTGCCCAACTGGCACATTCAGCTATGACTCAATCTCACTGAACCCTAAAAAACATAGACCCCCTCTTGTAGCCAGTTGCCATTTTCCTCTTGAAAATGTGTCCCTCTGCTGCTTAGTAAAGCATTGCTGATCCATTGAGGTCTGTCTCTGTTTCTTTTTCTTTCTCTTTCATTTGCTTTCACAGGGCACAACCCCAGTGACTTACTTCCACTGGTCACTTACCACTTGTCCAGTCTGTTGAACTAGGATGAATTGATTAGTTTATAGTACTTACAATCTAATCATTTAACTTCTGAATATTTCCGCATTAACAGGAGTTTGGGGGGGGGGGATACCTCATATCCAAACCATAATAGCTATATAAAAGAAATTTGGAAAATTGAGCTTGTAATTCAGGAAAGATAATCAGGCTTAGAAATATTTTCTTTACATAGATTTTGAGACATTAACATTTCCATGTGTCTTTATTGTTTTCAAATTTATAGCATTGATGTTTATAGAGTTCAGGCTTTTTTATAATTATGAAGTGCTTTTCTGCTTGTCTTTTTGTAATATACATTGTAATGAAAGAAGGCATGTGTTCTGAATTCCCTTGGTTCTCATGTTTTTCATGGTGTCTCCCATTGTGCTAGGATTTAAAAACAGACTTGGTCAGGTCTGGGCATTGGAAGTGATTAGCTTTTGGAAGAATTAGCTTGCTGGATTCCCTAGATGAGAATTGTTCTTAGCAAGGGTTGGAAAAAGATCAGTACTGAGGAAGCCAAAGTGGAGATAAGCAAGCTAGGAACTGGGAAAGAAAATGGCCCATGCACACTATGCTAGTTAGAGAAACAGATTCAAACCAGTGTAGCAGACATTTCATGACAGAGTTTGCCAAAAAAAAAAACCCTCACATCTGAACCATCTATATTTGTGCCATGCATTTTAATGCTGGTTTATGCAAATGATAAGGAGTCCTTTAAAATCTTTACAACCCAGGAATGCCTGCCTGATCCTGTCCATTCTTAGAAGAGCCAATTCTGAGGATAGCCAAGGATTTCCAACATGTCTGAACAACTTGTTCTCTTATTAGATACCATTTCAAACCTACATTTGTATTGATTTATTTTTCATGATATACTTCAAAACACACAGGAAGTGGTTTAAAATAAAATAACAGATATAATAAGAAAGTCAAGCCGAGGAGGGCAGACTTTATACTGTCTCAAGCAGTCCCTGAAGGAAGTGGCATCATTAAAAGTAAAGTTTGGCCCTGAGCTTTCTAACAGCCTTGACAAAAAAGAAAATGCATAGATTTTATAATTTTGAGACTTTATGAAGTAATTCTATAGTCTTTTTTGTCACTTAGAAAGAATATCTGTTAATTAGGAGAGAAAATTCTGTCTTGGCTATGAGCTCTGAGAGGATTTTTTCATGAAGAAATTAATCTAAGAGGCACTGAGCAATATAATAAATTATTCAGATCTGTAGTATTTTTTATTAATGCTTTATCTTTTTGATACATGTTTTTCTGGAAGCACAGGATTGAAATTTCTTGATCAAGGTTTTATTTCTTCTTTAAGTTTTCATCTTACTTATTTACTGCTATATAGCTATTTGGAACATGAATTTAGGATTTGTTTTTTGCATTATTTATTATGGCTTCTATTACTGTAGAGTCCTTATTTATTGCTCTGAAAACTTATCTCAGTGCTTTTTCTTATAAAATTGAAATCATCAGATACTGTAATTGAATTCTTAAATTGTCATCATCAGCTGTTTAGGAAAAATATATTTTGAGTAACTATTCTCACAAATTCTCTGCTGTATTGTTTATTCTTTTTACTTCATCTCTTCAGTATTTTTAGTCTTAATACCATTAGATACATTGCTATCATTCATTACTATTGGAAATTGCACATTTATAAACTTTTTGTGACTTTTGAGCCATGTTTTCCAAATGGGTTGCACCAGTTAAACTGGCACCAGCATTGTTCCAGCATCAGATAAAAGTTAGAGCTGGGCATGGGGGTGCATACCTGTAATCCCAGCCACTCAGGAGGCTGAGACAGGAGGATTGCAAGTTCAAAGCCAGCCTCAGCAATGTAGTAAGGCACTCAGGAACTTAGCAAGACCCTGTATCAAAGTAAAACATAAAAAGGGCTAAAGATGTGGCTCAGAGGTTAAGTGCCCTCTGAGTTTAATCCCTAGAACTACCCCCCCCCCCAAAAAAAAAAGACTTTGAGTAAAGCTCTGAAATTTGTATTCTATTCTTCTGGTTTATACTTAATCTGACAAGTTGATGCTAACAAGTTGATGCTAACAAAGTAATGACATCCATTTACCAATCTTTATTAATAGCTCACCCAATGTGCTTTTTCAAAAGGCAAGGTACTTAAATTCTAATCACCATCCTTATTTAAGACCTCATACAGAGGAAAGCCGCTCAGTTTATGGCAGCCAGGAAGCAGAATGAACAGGGTGCAGGGTGCTGAGGATAATATATTCCCAAAGGTATACCTCCACTGACCTACTTCTTCCAGTCATGACTTGCTTGCCTATACTTAACCATCCTGTTAATTCATTCAAATTATTAATCCATCAGATAAATTAAAACACTTTGAGGCTATAGCTCTCATAATCTAATAATTTCACCCCTGAACATTCTGTGTTGTCTCATACATGAGCTTTAGGGGAACACTTCATATTTAAACCATAACAGGTATCTTGTATGATTTATTCCTAAATTATCTGGCAAAAAGCTTGACTGAAATGTTGATATTGCCTTTTTATGTACCACAACTAAAATATGGAAATAATTTTAGTTCATTAAACTGATATGTCTGGATCTATAGTTAAATCTACAAGAACACGTGAAGATAGACAAAAGCGGAATTGAGGATAAGCATTCAGTAATCTTAAGCAGCTGATGATAACATCTGGGATTTTGAGAGAAGGGCATGGAGGAATGTTATATTAGGCTGAGGAAATGTGGGTAATAAAAATGTGGTATATGAAGATTCTCTTAATAAAAAAAGTTGTAAATCTTAGAATCACTTCTTAAATGCTGATTTAATTTTCAGATGACATACATACACAACTGGCAAAGATAAGCCTTACTACTCAAAGTGTGGTCCATTGACCAGTGACACTGGTGTTACATGGGAGCTTAGAACTGCTCAGACATTACTGTAGAGCACCAATAAGAATTTGCACTTAGCAAGATACCCAGGTAATTCATACATAAGCTAGACTTTGAGAAGAAAACAGCAGGACTGAATCCAGGGCCTCAGACACACTAAACAAATACTCTATAATGGAGCCAGACCTCTGACCCTTTGTTGAATTTTTTGAGGAACCATCAAACTGTTTTCCATAGAAGCTGCACCATTTTACACTCCCACTAGCAGTGCGTAAGTGTTCTAATTTCTACACATCTTCGCCAACACTTATTTTCTTAGAACATAATATTCAACCTGACTTTTTATACTTAATTTTCATTACATAGGAATAGATTACCTCATCAGCAAAGTACATGGAGACAGTAGTCTCTTGGAAAACTAGATTTTGTTGCTGCAGTGTTTTTTGCTTTGGATGTGGCCCAACAACAGCTGCAGTACCACCATAACTGCATTTAGCAAGGAATGGGAGAAACAGGATCAGAAGGTAAGTAAGAAGAGCAGTGAGCTGTCTGCATTTATTGAGGGGGGTCCCAATTTCAGAACCTTAGAAATTAGGGTCTGAAATGAGTAGATGGTTCCCTTTATTCCCTTGCCACTCTCCCTCTTTTCTGATAATAGAGTTCTGAACTTTCACAGGGCTGAGTTGCATGTGAATTTCTTGTTAAAACTACCTAATCTGTTTAAGGCCAAACAGTCTATGGTCCAGAATGGTTATTTGGGGTTTTGTTCACAAGAATACTCACTTGAATTACTGCAAATAAGAAAGAAGCTATTTTAAGGATATAAGGAAGGTTAATACCTAATTATGTAAGAGAAAGAAAAGTAACTGAGCTTTGGTGAACTAGGAGCCCGAGGTTGGTTCTGCATTCTAAGAGTTTGTGGAGATCTCATGAATAAATGCAACTTTCTCTGGTTTTCCATCATTAATGGATCTTAGGTACCCTTTGATAGTCTGCTTCTGTCTGTAATGCAGATGTATTCTTTCCCTCTCTGATGACTGTATTTTACCCCAACTTTCTACTGTCTTAAATTTAGTTTGTACAAAGCTTATCTAGGCTTCTTTGCTCCTTTTTACGTCTGCCATTGATAACTGCATCTTTTCTTTAGTCAAAATTTATTAGAGATGCCAGAAATCTGATTGGTTCAGCTCAACTTTCTATGCAAGATGATGTTAGTCACTATCAGGCAGTTGTCCCATCAACTGTGGTCTCTATAGTCCTCCTTGGACAAGGTTAGCATATAAGGCATTGTAGCTGGAAGGGCTGGAGGGAAAGGCAGATATAATCAATTTCTCTTGAATAGAATGCAACTCAGAGGCTGGCCTTTCTGTATTCGTTACTTGTGTTCTCAGGCTGATAGAGAACATATATTTTTTTTTCTGTAGGAAGGTACTTATCAATCATGAAAGTTGACTTTGTCATCTGGTAGTAAAGGCAAATGTGTTCCTAAACATGTATTTAAGAAAAAATGGATGGAAGGTCCAAATCTTCCCATGTCAAATAGGGTTGTCAAATAAATTACAGGATGCTTAGTAAAATTTGAATTACAGATAAACAATGAATACATTTCTGATAAACAATATTGACGTTTGTGACATACACTAAGTATCTATTTGTTGCTTATGTGCAATCCAAATTTAACTGGATGTCATAACTGATGTTGTTGATTCTAAATCTGACAATCCTAAAAAGAAGAGAATCTTCAAAGAGAAAGCAATTCCTCAGGTATGTTATGAAAAATTCTGAGAACTAAGGAGGAGGGACTTATTTAAATCATATTATATATTTTGCTTCATTTCTATAATTCATTTAACACTTAACCTCAGTCTCCAATAATCACTACTACTGTAGGTGCTAAGGCTGCCACTAGGGCCTGTAGGCTGCTTTATCAAATGGTGTACTCCAGCTGGGTAACCTGAGGAAAGTTTAACACAGGGAGTATTTAAGTGGCTTGGGAATATCTAAGAAATGCCAGAGAGAGCACAGTGGCCAAGGCAAGGCTTGGTCCCCTCATCTAGGCCTGGAGGCTATGTGGAATGGGCCACTTCACAGGCCTTGTGACTGGCCATCTGTCAAGGAATATTGACATCCCTATGGCAACACATACCTCACCTTCAATCTCTTTCCTCCCTTCAAGTTGCTGCTGGGAAGCCAGCCATGGTGGTGCACACCTGTAATCCCAGCCACTGGGGAGGCTGAGGCAGGAGGATACAAGTTCAAAGCCAGCCTCAGCAAAAGTGAGGCACTAAGCAACTCAATGAGACTCTGTCTCTAAATGAAATACAAAAGAGGGCTGGGGATGTGGCTCAGTGGTCAAGTGCCCCTGAGTTCAATCCCTGGTATCCATCCCCACCCCCACAAAAAAGGAAAAAAAGTTGCTGCTGGGGTTCTCAAGTAACCAATTCCAAGCAGAAGTAATGCAAGCAGGCTCTCAGTACTCAGGGAGGCTGGAGGAGGGCCAAGTGTCTGGAGTGGCAAATGGAAGAATGGAGCCCAAAAATGTACTTTGGGAAGGACTCAGGAAAATGCTGGCCCTGGGAAGCATTTTACACATTTGCTTCATTTGATCCTATTAAGTCCTATGAGAAAAGTGCTATTGTTGTCCTCTTGCAGGTGTGGTAAGGGATTAGTGATATTGAATTAACTTGCTTGAGTTCACAGAGCCAGTGAATCATATTAGAATCTAAAACTATTCACTTCTGTATCCCCATACAATTATAATATTTTCTAGTGACATCTTTTGATTGTCGCTCTCTCACTTTTTTAAAAATTTAGAGAATGAACAACTCCCTTGTGTGATCTTTTTACTGCATCAGAATTTCATTTACTTCTGAACTTTGACAGGCTTTGGTTTTTCCACTGATAACCTGATGGCAGGTAATATAACTCGTATCAGTCTCCATAATCTCCTTGAAAATCTGTAGTGCTTCCTGAAGAAAGTGCCCAGTTGTGCTGTTGAAATAAGTAGGAATAAAATTAAGAAACCAAAACCAAATGCTTCATTCGATTTCTGATTTGTAAAAGTGAGAAAGGGAATGTGGGTTGGAAGATTTCATTGTGAGGCTAAGAATGAAAGATGACTCATTTAGCATGTAACGTAATTTGGGAAGTAGAAATCATGAAATGGAAACAGATTTCATTTATGGGAAATGAAAGAGAAAAAGATAAAAGTCAAGAATAACATCAATGGCATCAATAATACCAACCACAACAAAGCCAAGCTCATTGCCCACAAAAGCTGGAGTATTTTTCTATTTGGGGTTTTTAATCATTACTCCTCCAGAAAAATAGTTTTAATTGAGTTTGCAATTCCTTTAGAATTGCATAAGTTATTTACACTATTAGATTTACTTTAAGTTTTGGTTTTTTAAATGTTTGCTATATATTAACTAATGAATATGCATTTTTGTATATATAAAAATAACATTTTTAGGTTTTTTTTAATACTCAATATAATTTTGAGTTCAAAATTTGGTTTCAGGAAGGGGTTTCGTGAAATAGGAAATATTTTGCTTTTTGGACTTGACTTTCTTCTCAGGCTATTTTATGAGCATAGGTGTTATAAACTTAAATTCTGTATTCACTGTCCCATCCTGTCAGTTATCATCACCCAGAGCACTCCTTTCCTATTACTATAACATCTTTTTGTGCCTCTATAGAACACATAGAATACATAGCACACATGGATCTCTACCTGAACCAGAAGGTCCTGTTGATAGAAAGATGTTTCATTTATCTCAGTAGCACAATGTGCCAGGCACACAGCAAATGCCCAGCAAATGTTTATTGAAAGAATGAAAGGGAGTTTTTCTTAATGAAAATTTCCTATTTGTAGAAGCTCCACAGTACTCTCTATACTTTTGGAAGGTGGTGGCTTAAGTGAATTTTAGGCCCCTACAGGTTTTCTTCTTTCTGTAACTGTACCTCAAATTTCCCACTTTGTGCCTCTTTTTTTTTTTTTTTTGCTTAAGACAAACTTTATTTCTATTTAAAATGCATAGTCCTTTGAATAACCCTTTAAGCTTCATGAAGATTTAAACTTATTCTAATTCTTATATGTAGTGTAGATCCACTTACGATCTCCTGTTATGAGAGAGGTTTTGTCATAAGAAAGGGAAAATGAGAATGAAGAACTAATGACCCGAAGAAAGGTGTAGAAAGGATGGCCACAGTGACTCATGCTTGAATCACATCGACTGGGAGACTGAGACAGGAGGATCACAAGTTCAAAGCCAACTTCAGAAATATAGCAAGGCTCTAAGTAACTTAGTGAGACCCTGTCCCAAAAGAAAGAGTAAAAGGGCGGGGGATATGTCTCAGTGGTTAAGCACCCCTGCGTTCAATCCTTGTACAAAAAAAAAAAAAAAAAAAGGGAGTTGCAGAAAAGGGGCAGCTCAGCTGGGGACACCTGGTCTCATTTACATTCTGAGTAACTCTTATTAGGTTGTTCTTTAATTTTTTTTTCCAAGGATATTTTAGGCTAGGAGATGAGAAAAGTAAAAAATCATCTTCTTTCTTCTTTTCCAGATTTGCATTTTGTAATGAAGCACTTTTAAAAGTAATGCCTAAGTTGCTGATGTGTAATTCTAGCAACAAACTATAGAAATAATCCTTGAAAGTGTAGTTTTCAGAGTGTAATTTTGGGGATATAATATATATATATATATATATATATATATATATATATATATATATATATATAAAGAATTGACTCTAAAGGTAAAAATTGAAGATTGGGAAACAAGAATTAAATGTAACATCTGAAACTATGAAATTACTAGAAAAAACGAGTTTCCTCGCTACAGGCAAGACACTTCAGGACATTGGAATGGACAAGGGTGGTTTTGTTTATGTTTCCAAGAAGACCCCAAAAGCATGAAGCAAAAGCAAAAATAGACAAAATAGGGATTATGGAATTATGTCAAACTAAAAACTTCTGCATTACAAATATAGTAATCAACAGAGTTAAGAGACAACCTAGGATGGGAGAAAATGTTTGTAGTTTGTTTATATATCTGAGAAGCCACTAATGTCCAGAATATATAAGAATTCAAACAACCCAGTAGCTAGCAAACAAAAACTACAATCTGATGGAAAAATGCACAAATGACCTAAATAAACTTCTCTCTCTCTCTGCTCCTCACCAGAAATCAGATTCACAGGTGCTTAAGCACTGAGCTATATTCCTAACTCTTTTAAAAATGTTTTATTTTGAGACAGGGCCTCAGTGTTTTGGGCCTTGCTGAAGAAGTTGCTGAAGTTGGTCTTGAACTTGCAATCCTCCTTTCTCAGCCTCCCAAGGATTACAGGTGTGCACCAGCCTGCCTGGCTCTAAATAAACAGTTCTCAAGAAAGACAGAGAAATAACCAATGTGTATGCGAAAAAATACTTAGCATCACTAATCATCAGGGAAATACAAATTAAAACTACAAGAGACATCATTTCACTCCAGTAACAGTAGTTATTATCCAAAAGCAAAAGTCACAAGTGTGGTAAGGATGTAGAGAAAAGGGAACTCTTGCACACCTACGGTGGGAATGTAAACTAGTATAACCATTATGGCAAACAACATGGAGGTGCCTCAAAAAACAAAAAATAGAACTATCATATAACCCAGCAATCCCACCACTGTGGTATATATCCAAAGAAAATGAAATCAGTCTGTCAAAGAGACATTTGCACACTCATGTTCACTGAAACACTATTCACAATAGCCAGGATTTCCTAAATGTCCATCAACTGATGAATGCATTAAAGAAAATGTGATTAAATATACAAAATGTAATACTATTCAGCCATTTGTGACAAATGGATGGAAGTGAAGATCATTATGTTAAGTCAAATAAGTCATGTATAGAAAGACATATACCAGATGATCTCATTCACATGTAAAATCTAAAAAGGTTATCTCATAGAAGTTGAGAGTAGAATAGCAGTTAGCAGAGGTTAGGAAGAGTATTAGGGAGGGAGAGATGGGGAAAGGTTGGTCAATGAATACTAATTATAATTAGATAAGAGAAATATGTTCTGGTGTACTATAAAAATTAGAGTGGGTATAGATGACAATAATGTACTGTATTATTTAAAAAAATCTGGAAGAATTTTGAATGTTTTCACTATAAAGAAATGATAAATATTTAAGGAGACAGATATGCTTATCCTAATTCGAATATTACTCATTGTACACATTTATTGAAGCATAAAATGGTACCCCATAAGTATGTACAATTTTGACGTGTCAATTTAAAAATAAAGCATATTCACTAAAAAAAAAGGTAGTGTAACCAACTGTCTAAGTTTGTCCTAGATTGTCCCCATAGTAACACTGAAAGTTCCATATCTCAGGAAACCCCCAAATCCTGGGCAAACCAAAGTATCTGTTTACCCTTTAAGACCCAAATATAAAGTAGTTTATGATCTCTTAATTTGCACATTAATAAGACTGTGAATTTGGACCCTAGTATTTGTGGGAAAAAAGACAAAATTTTTTCATAAGTAAACAACTAGCCCAGTTTGGGAGGATGTCAATTTTGCTATCTCATTAAGATAAGAACTCCCAAAGTGGCTTTCAAAATAAAAACAGTTACATAATTAAACTTCCATGCTGAAACCACTAATAAAACACTACCAAATTTTAGCTTAGCATGTGACAATAAATGTATTACATCTGCAAAGATGTTGCATTTTACACATTCATATGCACATACACATGCATGCCCAAGATTTTAAATTTTGGCTAACCATACTTTTGCTTTTATTACAACTTCCTTCATTGATAATAGAATACAATTTATTTGTTGTTACAGAGTTTTTAAAGTAATTGATGTGGTTTGCTGAAAGGACCATACTATATTATTTATTTTTAAAATATGTTTAATGAAGACCTTTTTAAAGCTTGCCTGCACTAAATATAAACTTTTAGAATGAACATCACTTATGGCACAAAGAGGATCCATCAGATGGCTTCTGGTTTTTAAGATTTTTTAATAATAAATGGAGTACATTTATTTATTGTAAGACTATATTCATAATAAGACTGCTCATGAGTCACAAATCAAAATAATTTCCACTATGGTTATATAGGTGAAAAAGTAAAAACACATTAATAAATAACTCCTGGATTAAGGGGAAAATCAAGTGCAAATTTTAAAGCATGTAAAGATGAATGGACAGAAACATTACTGTACAAAATATGTGGGTTATAATCATTATGCTTCTCAGAGGGAAACTAATGTCTTAAATATATGTATTAGAAAATGAGACATTGAAAATATTCATCAAATTTTCAAATAAAAATTTAATCCCCAGTCCAAAAACTAATCAAGTGAAAATAAATGAATACAAAATAAAGAGAAAATGGAAAAAAAAAAGTAATGGTAGAAAATAATGCTATATAAAATGGTAGAATAGACAGCTGGACTTGAAAAGGTCTTCTTTTTACTCAAGCATCTCAGCTATCCAGTCTCTGACTTGGAGGCCCACCCCCTTGACAAAGGAATATAGGTTTTAGAGAGTCAAGTAGAGAAAGAAAGAAGAAAGCTAGAAATTCATGTTTATACCCATGTATGGAGGACTGCATAGGCGAAAAATCATAACTAGCATTTATTAATATCCATGTATCAAGCATTATGTTAGGCAGGTTATTTCAATCCTCTGGTTTCACTATATATCTTCCTCATTTATTGATGAAAATATTGAAACACACAAGGTGGTTTAGTAATGTCCTCAAGATCATCAGACCATTATTAAAGGAGTTGGAACTCTAGATGTTGTATTAGTTGGAGTTTAGTTTACCATATATTATTAGTTTTGGGTTTTCAAAACATCTTGTTTAGAAAATTCATATATGTCTGGGAAGGACATGGAACTATCATTGATTCACATTTCGGAGTGAAATGTTTCAAAAAGATTGCTTCTCTTTCAACACCTAGTTGAGGTTAGCTGTATTGGAAGAATGGGGGTTTTGAAGTGGTTAGAGAGAAAGGAATAATGCATTAGGAGTGGTGCTGCATTAGACCTTAGATCTGGGGGAGATAGAAAGCAAAATTCAGAAAGGGAAGTGAGAAGATGTCGAAGATAAACTCTATTTCAAAATTCTGTCTATAGTCAGCCCCACCCTCAACAAGAGACAGTTTCTTCCTCTTTCTCTCTCCTACACAAAGTAGTTCCCTATTCCTAGAACCAAGAATTTTGGGTTTAAGGGTTGTCACCCATCCTGATCACTGCAAGGCTCCTGTACCCTGATATGTAGCCCTCCAAACTATTTCTAACCATCTTTGTGGCTGCCTCACAGGACAGCCTATGTCCATTTGAACTCGAGCTCTTTGAAAGTCCTTCCACAGGCAAAAATCTTGTCTCCCTTCAACTTCCCCTCATTGGTCCTACTTCTGCCCTCTGAAATTACCCAGTCCGTGTGGTGTTTGTTCAAATGGAATTTGATCAGTCCTGTACTGTTGGTTTTGGCTGGTTTGTTAAGTTGATTGGGTCCCTCTATAAACTCAATATTTTGAATGAAAGTAAATAAATGCTGGCAAAATGTTCTAGCACTTTTTTCCCCAGAAATATTTTGTTGTTGCTCTTTTTTCTTAGGTTTTTGTAAAAGAATGTTCCTGACAAACTTATTTTGTGGGAATAGATTCATATACAAAGCCACAGGGCAACCCATATGAAACATTCACATAAGAAACAATAAATTCAACAAATGTTGGTCCGTACTGCTTGAAAGTTACTTCAGTTCTTTCACAGTGTAATAAATAGATACTTAGGAGGAGATCATCTAGGTAGTTAAACAACATGTTCTATCTCACTTCAAGAAGTAGAAATTAAAATGATATGATGTCTTTTTTCTTCCATTCATGTAGCTACAAAACAAGCAACATTCATAACAGTATTCAGTGTTTGTAATAATTCCACACATTACCAGTGGAATTAAGGGTTTTGTTTTGTGGTACTAGAGATTGATCCCAGGGCTTTGCACATGTTAGCCAAGTGCTTTACCACCAAGTTACATCCCCAGCCCTTTGCATTTAATTTTTTATTTTTAGGTAGAGTCTCATTAAAATGCGCAGGCTGCCCTCAAACTTATGATTCTCTTGCTTCAGCCTGAAATTAATGGGACTGTGCTACTCAGCCCAACAGAACTAAAGTCTTTTATTTTTAGCACAATCAATTTAGATGTATTTATCAAGATATTTTTAAAAATATTTATATCCTTTTGCACAGTAGAATCTTACGGGAATTTTTACTAAGAAAATAACCCAAAGATTAAAAAAAGTATCATTGAAGATATTGCTGCATTATAGGAAAGTTATTTGTAATTCTGAAATATTGGTCACACTCTAAAGTCCATAGGAAATAATTGATTAGATTATGGTACATCTATTCAGTTGAAGATTATGCAGCCACTCTAAATAGTGATTATGAAAAAATTATGACAGATAGTGACATTACAGTAGATAACCCTAGTGGAAATACCTTAGGTAAATCAGTGACATGGAAACAGAAAAATGTTGAGTTTCACTAGTTTGTAACCACATGAAAAATCATATAATATATAAAAAATGATGTGTACAAAGAAATGATCAGAATTATTGTTATGATAGAAAGAAGTATTTTCTTATTAATCAAGATATAAATCTGGTACTTCATTTTTAATCCAAAAGTGCTATATTTAAATTAATTTTTCTCTGTCCTATTCCTAAAACTCCAGTAACTAACCTTGACTATCAGGAATACAAAAGTAATCTTGTAATCTTGTTGGGGGACTTATAATTATGAAACCCCTTTTCCAAAAATAAGCATCCCAGGGATAGGTCCAATCTCTGATTTTTTCCTGTTCTGTCCTCTAACTGGAGAGAGACTATAGAAAAAAAAAAAAAAGAGCTTTTCTTGAAGCATAGTTTTGAAGGATCTACAATATGCTATCAAGAAATCCCCCTCATCTGTTCTCTAGGATATCCTGTTTATCCTAGCTCTGAGATCGGGAAGGAAAATATCTAATGTCACTAGTTCAAATCAAATAGAGGAAAAAAGGAAGAGATTGTTACAGAGTATAACACTCCAGGCTCTGACACCCAGAGGAGAATTAAGTTTAGGGCTATGTCACTAAATCTCTTATCAAGGCAGATTGCCCAGTTAAGTATTCCCCATGTCAGCTATTTTTATTTGGCTCTTACAGCTTTAGAATTTTCTTACATCTTTGTTGATTCCTTTACTTCACTCTCTCTCTCCCAATTTCATTACAGAAGCTTATCTAATGTTTACATTTGTCTGTTTTCTTGATATTAGCAAGAAACCCTGGCTACTAGAATGTGCTTGCTTGTCTGAACTTCCCATTGCATATCATAGGATTGAAAATTAAGGTAAGTATATAACTCTACCAGTTAGTTTTCACACATATATATGACAATGAACAAAAGGGAACTATACAATATATTAGTCAGCTATTGTTATGCTACCGCTATTGTAACAAACAACTCACAAACTCAATGGTTTATGAAAACAAGCATTTTATTTTCTTTGTTCAGGGTCTGTGGATGAACCAGGGGGTACCCATTTGCTTCTGTTGCAGGACAGCTAGGCTTGTATCAGTGTTTCAGATTGCTATCAGGTCTGCTTCACATGCTCTGCTTTACAATCCCATTAGCTAACTGAAACACATTCTTCTCCCAATTGAACATCAAGCACAAGAGGCCCAGTCAAACTACTTATTTAAGGTCTGTATCTGTGTTGCTATTATTTATCCATCGACCAAAGCAAGTCATATACATGATCTTTCCTAGCATAAATGGGATAGAAAAATAATTCCCATGGGAAGTTCACATGACAGAGGAAGGAGGTGAAGGATTGAGAACAGTAATCTATGAACACTGGCATATATGGACAATATGCTAGTATATTAATTCAAGTAATTCAAGAGAAATACCTACTGGCTTGCAGAATAAGTAACATTATTTCCATGTGTAAACAATATCCTGTTTTTTCAAATAGACCAGTGAAAATTTAATATAATATAGTTCAATTACCATATATATTATATATATTTACCATATATTTGAACTATTACTATAGTAATAGTTCAATTACCATATATAACATGATACTTCAATGAAATTGCTAGTTTTGATTATGTTGGGTATCTAGCCAAGTGGAAATTGTAGGTGAAATTTTGATTTTGGATTTTGACTTTAGGTTACCCATCCCCACATACCCACAACTATACCCACAGACTTGTTTTTTAGGGGTGTGTAACCAAGGAGTAAGATGTACCCTGAAAGGAAATCACTTGATAGAAACCACTATTTGGTAAGAAAAGGTGACTCAAGAAAAGTAGTTCCTTGTGGTTTTAAACTTTATTATATTATGAGTCTCTACAAAAATAAGCCTTATTTTTCTTTCTTTTTTTTTTAAAAGAAGCTGATTTAAAGGCAAAAGTTTTAAACTAGAGGTTCTGTTTTCAATTTTTCAGAATGAGAACACTTCTCTGGAAATTTTTTATTTCTTTGTTTTAGTATAAAAAGCAAAAGCAAGAGATAAATAAAGTCTAAGTTCAAGATAGAGTCATTCACATTGAAACAAGAACTTTAAACTCTTAAGAAATAAGAAGAGCTGATAAATCAGGAGGAGAAGAGCAAGTGATAGGTTCAAGGAAAACTATTAGGGAATTTTATCTGATTTTTAAATTAATGGAGGAACATATTTTTGTTCCTCAAAATTCAGTTTAAAATTTGGATAGAAATAAGAGATCGGGAATTATCAATGTCAGGCAATGATGTCAGGGTCATTTCAGTTTAGGAAAATTTAGCTAGCTTAGCCTAAATAGATAGATGAGGACACTGAAAGATGAGAGCTTGGCATTTTGTATTCTAGTTTAGGGGACTTCCTTTTGAAATGTAACTTTTGGTTTGAAGTACAGTACCTAGATATCTTTTCCAAAGAAAAAGTAAATTCCCATTCCGATTAACTAGCAATTATCCTGAAAGAATGAATGAAAGCACAATTTTTCAGCCTTATCATTGCGTGGTCCTCTATATTCAATGGACTGAGGCCAGGTCCCTTACCCAAAAGAGGTTTTTTTCTTGAATAGACAAAAATAACTTATAACCATTATTGTTATAATAAAAAAGGGTAATTAAGCAAATCATAGCAATCATTTTTACAATAAAAAAAGACTGTAGCAGATTTAATTAAGTCTTTGGAAAATGCATAAAAGTCAAATTTATGGTATTCAACATGAATAAAATGAAAAAATATCTTAATACCATCTCAACAGATTTATTATCAGAACTTTACATTTTCAAAATACCTATATATCCACCAGATAGCTATGTATCACTTAACGATGGGACACATTCTGAGAAATGCATTGTTAGGCAATTTTGTTCTTCCAACATCATAGAAAGTACTTATACAAGGCAGGGTGCCATGGTGCATGCCTATAATCCCAGCGGCTGGGGAGGCTGAGACAGGAGGATCACAAGTTCAAAGCCAGCCTCAGCTACAGCAAGGCTCTAAGCAACTCAGTGAGACCCTTTCTCTAAACAAAATACAAAATACGGCTCTGGATATGGCCCAGTGGTCAAATGCCACTGAATTCAATCCCTGGTACAAAAAAAAAAAAAAAAAGGTACTTACACAAATTAAGATGGCTGTGTGAGTAGCCAATGTAATCGAATGGGACTACTATCATACAGGCTTCACTCTTGAAAGCAACATCATTATGCAATAGTGCATGACTATTCTATTTTACATTATTTCATAAAGTGATTCAGGCATTTTCATGTGCATTTTAAAGATATTTCTAACAGAAGGTTACATTTGTAAATGAAATCACACAACTACTTAATATCTATGATATAATTAGACTATTAAGCTCTTGAGGGTGAAACCCTCTGAAAGTACAAAGAAAATGTGCTTCAAGTAATTTAACCAAATTAAAATAATTTAATTATGGACAATAGTGTTCATTTTGTTTTTAATGTGAAGTTTCATTTGAAAACTTGGATTCATTGTTTACCTAGAAAGCTATATTCCACTGATTAGTAAAAAATTGAAAAAAACCTATTTGTTTTTGTACCATAGAAATGGCAGGAAGTTTTAAAGTTGTACATTGCATTTTTTTTTATCAAATTAATATGTGCCATTATAAATAACTTGAAAAAATATTCCAAAATGTCAATGTCAATTGTGTTTTTCCTTTCAGGATTTTTTTTAACACATAGGTTTTTTTTTCCCTAATATTTTATTATGAAAATTGTCTAGTATGTGGAAAAATGAAATATATGCACAGTGAATTTAGGTATGCTCACCACCTAGTTCTATAATTAGCAATTAATTTGCTTCATCACATGCTTATCCAATCATCTATTGATCTCTCTCTCTCCATCTGGATTTTTAGGCATTTCAAGGTGAAGTTGTAGATATCATTATACTCCATCTAGTACTTCAGCATGCATATCATTAATTAGAATTCAATGTTTGTATATGGATTTTGGAGGAGTTAAGATTTTACATACAGTGAATGCACAATCTTAACCCATTATGTCCCTGTACCTCATAGGTAAGAAATCCTTAAAAACTTAAATTGAGCAACAAGTAATAAATAATGAATAACTTAGTAGAGTGTGTAAGAGTTTCAATTGTTCTTTACCGTCACTGACATTTGGTGTTGCAAAGTCTTCTTATTTCAGCCATTCCGATGTGTTTATAGCAATATCTCATTGACTAATGGTTTTGAACATTTATTTATGTGTTTAGGGCACCTGAACATTTATTGTGTATGTGTATTCTCCTTTATGCGATTTTGGTTTAAATTTTTTCCCTCTTTTTAAATTTTTTTTTCTTTTTGAGATGGGTTCTCATTTCTTACTGTGTTGCCCAAGGTGGTCTTAGACTCATAGGCTCAAGGAATCCTCCTGCCTGGCCTCCCAAGTAGCTGGAACTATAGACGTATGCCACCATACACAGCAGCTCTTTGTAGAGTGTATGTCTTGCACTGGATATGCCCATAGTCTCTTAATTTTCCTGTATACTAGGGAGCTTTAAAAATCCCTACTACTTATCTCCTCTTCCAATCTTTTTCTTTCCAGTCTTATTTTCTGTCCAAAATGTTGGTCCTTGCCCCTGCCACTGTGATGTCTTTAATGCTTTCAAAAAGAGCTACCCCAGAAGCTGCCCCAGCTCTGGGCACACTCTGAGTCAGATGAAACAGAGTGAATCCTTTGCGCAGGTCTTTAAGGGAAATGTCAGGTGTTTCAGGAACTCAAAACTAAAATCCATGGTGTTTTAAGAATAAAATTTGCCTTGTTTCCCCTGGTCCTGGCAACCTGCTCCAGGAGTGTGATCCTCCTGGCCATTGCCGCTCAGGGTGTGGGGGATGGGAGGTAGGCAATTTAGCAGATTGCAGTGTTCTCAAGCATAAAGTAGATTCTTCTCCAAATCTCCTCCTGCTTGTTCTTAATCTGTATTTTTTTTTTAATATTTATTTTTTAGTTTTCGGTGGACACAACATCTTTATTTTATTTTTATGTGGTGCTGAGGATCGAAGCCAGCGCGCCATGCACGCCAGGCGAGTGCGCTACCACTTGAGCCACATCCCTAGCCCCTTAGTCTGTTTTTGTGTGTGTGTGTGTGTGTGTGTGTGTGTGTGTGTGTGTGTGTTGCTTGGGATTGAACCCAGGGCTTGTGAATATGAGGCACTCTACCAACTGAGCTATATCCCTAGCCCTCGTCCTGAGTTTTTAACTAGATGATTACAGAAAAAGTTCAATTCCACAAAAATTGAATTTGACAGGTTTAGCTAGCTCATTCATTGCTTTTGCAGAGGGACAGAGAACTATATTTCTCTACTTTGCCATTTTCTGTCAATGTCATGTGTTTTAGTGAAAATAATTTTGGTTGTTAAATAACATTCTACCCATTGAGGTACCATAATTTATTACTTCTGCACTGTTAAGAAATGTTGAGTTTGCTTCTAATTTTAAATGAACATTTTTATACTTAAAAACTTTTACCATTCCATCAGATTCTTTCTTTAGCATACATTTCCAGAAATGTAGTTACTCAAAAACAACAACAAAAACAGAAACAATGTAGTTAGTCTATTTTGAAGTTAATTTTTTTAAAAATTTTATTTTGTTGTTGGGGATAAGACCCAAAGCCTCACACATGCCAGGCAAACACCTTACTAGTGAGCCACATCCCCAGCCCACCATTTTAAGATTCTTGAATATATTACCAAGTTATTGAAATAATTATTCTAAATTATACTCCAACTTCATAAGTAATCTTAAATTTTGAATTTTCCTGAAAAGTTTCTGTTACTGGCAAAAGATCTTATGAGAAGTAATGTATATTTTAACATCCTTGAAATGTTTTTATAAAAGTGCTTCTCAAATTGCAGTGCTCATAAAAATTAACCCAGGATCTTGTTGAAATATAGAACCCAACTCAGAACATTTGGAGTAGAGCCGAAGACCCTGATATTGCTGGATAAGTCATTCTGATACTGTTGGACTCTAGATCACACAGGGAGTAGCAAGGCTTGAGGATTCAACTGTAGTGGAGAAGGGAGTGGGAAAACTTACATGAGTTAAAATTAAAAAAAAAAAAATAGCTAGGCATGGTGGGACATGCCTGTAATTCTAGCTACTCAAGAGGGTAGAGCAAGAGGATCACATGTTCTAGGCCAGACTCAGCAATTTAGGAAATAAAATTAGAAAATAAAAAGGGTTGGGGATGTAGCTCAGTGGTATAGCTAGGTCCAGAGTTCAATCCCAAGTATTGCAAAGAAAAAAAATGTTTGAAGAATATTATTTTTAAAAAAATGTATTAGGACTAGGGTTGTGGCTCAGTGGTAGAGCTCGGTCCAGAGTTCAATCCCAGGTATTGCAAAGAAAAAAAATGTTTGAAGAATATTATTTTTAAAAAAATGTATTAGGACTAGGGTTGTGGCTCAGTGGTAGAGCTCTTACCTAGCATGTGTGAGGCACTGGGTTTGATCCTTAGTATCACATAAAAATAAATAAGCAAAATAAAGATATTGTTTCCATCCACAACTAAAAATATTTCAAAAAATGTTCTAAAGAAAATAATCTCCCAAAGTTTTTAAAATTAGGTCAAAGATCAGGAAAATAATTCAAGTTTGTTTTGATATTATTAGTGAAGGCCAAAAAAAGGAAGTAAAAATGGAGATACTGCCTGCGGTTATGACTTTAAAAATTCAGTGTGAGGGCTGGGGATGTGGCTCAAGCGGTGGCGTGCTCGCCTGGGATGCGTGCGGCCGGGGTTCGATCCTCACTCAGCACCACATACCAACAAAGATGTTGTGTCCACCGAGAACTAAAAAATAAATATTAAAAAAATTCTCTCTCTCTCCTCTGTCACTCTCTCTAAAAAAAACAACAACAACAAAAAAACCTCAGTGTGAGGCATGCGTTAAGGCTTACAGTCTGATAGCTATTGAAACTGATAAAGACAATCTTTTATATAGACAAGGAACATTTTCATCATCCAAATAGTTAAGGATAATTCTTCAAAGTAGTAGCTGCACCTTGATTTGAGAGACAAAAACTATTTGTATAATGGAAACATGGTGGACAAGCCGGCAGCAGAAGTTTCCCTGAAATCTTACTACCTTTTGTATTTCCATCTCTACTATTTCCAGGTCACACTCAACTTCAATGATCCTTCAAAGAATTGCCCACTGCTTGTCCTTACATAGTACTTGTCCCTGATGCCAATCCAATAATGAGGACACAGTTTTGAGAAAAAGGAAAAACAAAACAAAACAAAACAAAAAGTGGTTTATAGCTTTGCTAGCAAAGGAGAAACACAGGGGACTCCTGTCCAAGAGGCTGTGATTCTGCCCATCAGCAGGAGCAGGGGGCTTTTAAAGAGATGATTCAAAGGCTACATTCCATATGTTTTCTGTTGGAGTTGTAATTTACTTGTTAATCTGGGAGATTGTCATTTCTGACACCTTCTGTTACTGAGAAACTGATGTAACTCCATTTTTGAGAAACCAGTTTAAGGCCTGTCCAGAGAGAGGAGGCTTGACCCTTGTCCTTGGAAAAACCCATAGAATGCTTCTAGGCACATACCCACCCTGCTGAGTTGTTTAGCCCGAGGGATCTGCAGCGCCAGGTGTCCCTGACTCAGTTACGCTAGGTGAGAACCCATAGCAACCCCCTAGCAACCACCAATCAGCATGAGACAGGGAAAATATCTGAAATGCCAGGTGATCCTCCCAGTAGTTTCAATGATTGATAACATGATTAGGCAACCCTGCAGTTTAGGTTATACACTCTTGCAACACCTTGTGGCCTAAACCCATCAGTTCAAATGTATTCACCTCTTGAACTCACCAATCACCCTTACCCAACTTATTCCCACCAGTGAATGTGCTAATCAATGTTAAGAGTTGTTGTTTGATTTTCCTGCAGTATGAAATGATTTGCTGTGTGATGTGATGCATAGATTATCCCCCCAAAACCCATAAATCCTCACTGAACTAAGGGTTGGGGGACTCACTCCTCAGGACCGCTGCATCAGAAACAGTTGTGAGTCTAGGCTCCAGTTTGCAATAAAGACTCTTGTATGATTGCATCTATTGGGGTCCCATGAATCTGGCATTACATTACTATCCCCAAAATCTGGTTTGCTGGGTTCTATGCTGTATGTGTACTCAAGGATGGATAACTCTGCCTAGGATGGGGAAGAAAGGTAATCCTGTTTCCCTTGGGATTAGGGAGGGGGAGAGATGAGGGAGAAAGATTAAGGAGGAGCAGGGAGAGAGGAAGAGAAAGAAACATTTCCATTTTAAAACTAAGTTGCAGTGGCAGAGCAGCAAGGGTTATATTCAAAGCCTAAAGGAGACCACTGTTACACCTCCATATCTTCATTTCCTTATTTACCTACTTTAAATTTCATGATCAACTATTGTGCAGTTTGAACTTCCCTAATCTGAAAACTCAAAATCCAAAATGCTCCAAAATCTGAAAATTTGCAAATATTTTAAAACCCACAAAAATCTAAAATCTGCAACACTTCTGGTCCCAAACATTTTGGATAAGGGATACAAATAACCTGTATCTGTTATTTGCATGCATTCTCAACTTTTGCCCCTTTTTCACTTCGTCTTACATACCTGGGAAAATTCCAACCCTGCTTTAATTGAACTTTTTCTTTATTCTGGTCTTTGACTTATGCAGCTGAGTGTGGGTGGAGAAAAACCCACAACCACACCGCTGCTGAATCTCACGTCAGATTCCTGAGGTCTAGTGGGCTCTTAATTCTGCCTAATAATCAAACTGTGCACGTCCTTGGCCCTTTCACCCTCCTACTCTTCTAGAGAACTTCTTCATGCCTCCACTTTTATCTTAAAACCTCAACATTTCTACTTCCTCTCCTCCATTCTCTGTCAGTTACCTTGTTTTTTTAAAATCCTATTTGAACCTAGGATTGAACCCAGGAGCTCTTTACCACTGAGCTACATACCCAACTTTTTTTTTTAAATTATTTTGAGACAGGATCTCTAAATTGCTGGGGCTGGCCTTGAATTTATGATTCTCTTGCCTCAGTCTTCTTAGTGGCTGGGATGATAGGTATGTACCACTGCACCCAACTAACCTTGCTCTCTATACATAGGAAAAAAATCAACCAAAAAATTAAAAAAAAAAATCTGCCGTTAATTTTATGTTCTTTTTTTTTTTTTTAAAGAGAGAGTGAGAGAGGAGAGAGAGAGAGAGAATTTTCAATATTTATTTTTTAGTTCTCGGCGGACACAACTTCTTTTGTTGATATGTGGTGCTGAGGATTGAACCCGGGCCGCACGCACGCCAAGGGAGCGCGCCACCGCTTGAGCCACATCCCCAGCCCAGTTTTATGTGCTAATAACCTATCTTCTCTTACTCTTAGGCAGTCATAGAGGTGCTCAGCCCAAGAAAACTTGTTATGAGATGCATATTTGGCTGAGTGCCTCCAGCTGATTCCACTTCTGGTCAGTTGCAGAGTTTACACTGAAAGCCTTCTTTTTTTCTTTTTTAAAATTTTATTTGTTCTTTTTAATCATACATGATTGGAGAATCTATTTTGACATATTTATGCAAACATAGGATATGTCTTATTCTTTTTTTTTATTTGTATTTTTATTTTTTTTTAATTTTTTTATTGGTTGTTCACAACATTACAAAGCTCTTGACATATCATATTTCATACATTAGATTGAAGTGGGTTATGAACCCCCAATTTTACCCCAAATGCAGATTGCAGAATCACGTCAGTTACACATCCACAATTTTACATAATGCCCTATTAGTAATTGTTGTATTCTGCTACCTTTCCTATCCCCTACTATCCCCCCTCCCCTCCCCTCCCAACTTCTCTCTCTACCCCATCTACTGTAATTCATTTCTCTCTTTGTTTATTTTCCCATTCCCCTCACAACCTCTTATATGTAATTTTGTTTAGCAATGAAGGTCACCCTTCATTTCCATGCAATTTCCCTTTTCTCTCCCTTTCCCTCCCATCTCATATCTCTGTTTAATGTTAATCTTTTCTTCCTACTCTTCCTCCCTGCTCTGTTCATAGTTGCTCTCATTATATCAAAGAAGACATTTGGTATTTGTTTTTTAGGGATTGGCTAGCTTCACTAAGCATAATCTGCTCTAGTGCCATCCATTTCCCTGCAAATTCTATGATTTTGTCATTTTTTATTGCTGCATAGTACTCCTGGGTTGGTTCCACAGTCTAGCTATTGTGAATTGTGCTGCTATGAACATCGATGTGGCAGTATCCCTGTAGCATGCTCTTTTAAGGTCTTCAGGGAATAGTCCGAGAAGGGCAATAGCAGGGTCAAATGGTGGTTCCATTCCCATCTTTCCCAGGAATCTCCAAACTGCTTTCCAAATTGGCCGCACCAATTTGCAGTCCCACCAGCAATGTACAAGTGTACCCTTTTCTCCACATCCTCGCCAGCACTTGTTGTTGTTTGACTTCATAGTGGCTGCCAATCTTACTGGAGTGAGATGGTATGTTAGGGTGGTTTTGATTTGCATTTCTCTGACTGCTAGAGATGGAGAGCATTTTTTCATGTACTTGTTGATTGATTGTATATCCTCCTCTGAGAAGTGTCTGTTCAGGTCCTTGGCCCATTTGTTGATTGGGTTATTTGTTATCTTATTGTCTAATTTTTTGAGTTCTTTGTATACTCTGGATATTAGGGCTCTATCTGAAGTGTGAGGCGTAAAAATTTGTTCCCAGGATGTAGGCTCCCTATTTACCTCTCTTATTGTTTCTTTTGCTGAGAAAAAACTTTTAAGTTTAATTAAGTCCCATTTGTTGATTCTAGTTGTTAACTCTTGTGCTATGGGTGTCCTATTAAGGAATTTGGAGCCCGACTCCACAATCTGTAGATCGGAGCCAACTTTTTCTTCTATCAGACGCAGAGTTTCTGATTTGATATCAAGCTCCTTGATCCATTTTGAGTTAACGTTTGTGCATGGCGAGAGAAAGGGATTCAGTTTCATTTTGTTGCATATGGATTTCCAGTTTTCCCAACACCATTTGTTAAAGATGCTATCCTTCCTCCATTGCATGCTTATAGCCCCTTTATCAAATATAAGATAGTTGTAACTTTGTGGATTAGTCTCTGTGTCCTCTATTTTATACCATTGGTCCACCCGCCTGTTTTGGTACCAGTACTATGCTGTTTTTGTCACTATTGCTCTGTAATATAGTTTGAAATCTGGTATCGCTATACCGCCTGATTCACACTTTCTGCATAGAATTGCTTTTGCTATTCTGGGTCTTTTATTTTTCCATATGATTTTCATGATTGCTTTATCTATTTCTACAAGAAATGCCGTTGGGATTTTGATTGGCATTGCATTAAATCTATAGAGAACTTTTGGTAATATCGCCATTTTGATGATGTTGGTTCTGCCTATCCATGAACAGGGTATATTTTTCCATCTTCTAAGATCTTCTTCTACTTCTCTCTTTAGGGTTCTGTAGTTTTCATTGTATAAATCTTTCACCTCTTTTGTTAGGTTGATTCCCAAGTATTTTATTTTTTTTTTTGAGGATATTGTGAATGGAGTGTTTTTCCTCATTTCCATTTCAGAAGTTTTGTCACTGATATACAGAAATGCCTTTGATTTATGCGTGTTGATTTTATATCCTGCCACTTTGCTGAATTCATTTATTAGTTCTAGTAGTTTCTTTGTAGACCCTTTTGGGTCTTCTAGGTATAGAATCATGTCATCTGCAAATAGTGATAATTTAAGTTCTTCTTTTCCAATTTTTATGCCTTTAATTTCTTTTGTCTAATTGCTCTGGCCAGTGTTTCGAGAACTATATTGAATAGAAGTGGAGATAGAGGGCATCCCTGTCTTGTTCCGGATTTTAGAGGGAATGCCTTCAACTTTTGTCCATTCAGAATGATGCTAGCCTGAGGCTTAGCATAGATAGCTTTTATAATGTCAAGGTAAGTTCCTGTTATCCCTAGTTTTTCTAATGTTTTGAACATAAAGGCATGCTGTACTTTGTCCAATGCTTTCTCTGCATCTATCGAGATGATCACATGGTTCTTATCTTTAAGTCTATTGATGTGGTGAATAACATTTATTGATTTCCGTATGTTGAACCATCCTTGCATCCCAGGGATGAATCCTACTTGATCATGGTGCACTATTTTTTTGATGTGTTTTTGTATTTGATTCGCCAGAATTTTATTGAGGATTTTTGAATCTAGGTTCATTAGAGATATTGGTCTGTAGTTTTCTTTCTTTGAGGTGTCTTTGTCTGGTTTCGGGATCAGGGTGATGTTGGCCTCATAGAATGAATTTGGAAGAGCTCCCTCTTTTTCTATTTCCTGAAATAACATGAAAAGTATTGGTATTAATTCTTCTTTAAAGGTTTTGTAAAACTCCGCTGTATACCCATCCGGTCCTGGGCTTTTCTTGGTTAGTAGTCTTTTGATGGCTTCTTCAATATCATCCATTGATATTGGTCTGTTCAGATTGTTTGTATCCTCCTGACTCAGTCTGGGCAAATCATATGACTTAAGAAATTTATCGATGTCTTCACTATCCTCTATTTTATTGGAATATAGGTTTTCAAAATAATTTCTAATTGTCTTCTGTATTTCTGTAGCATCTGTTGTGATATTGCCTTTTTCATCCCGTATGTTATTAATTTGAGTTTTCTCTCTTCTTCTCTTCGTTAGCATGGCTAAGGGTCTGTCGATCTTATTTATTTTTTCGAAGAACCAACTTTTAGTTTTGTTAATTTTTTCAATAGTTTCTTTTGTTTCAATTTCATTGATTTCCGCTCTGATTTTAATTATTTCTTGCCTTCTGCTACATTTGCTGTTGTTTTGCTCTTCCTTTTCTAGGGCTTTGAGTTGGAGTGTGAGCTCATTTATTTGTTGGTTTCTTCTTTTTTTGAGGAATGACCACCAGGCGATGAATTTTCCTCTTAAAACTGCTTTCATTGTGTCCCATAGATTCCGATATGTTGTGTCTGTATTTTCATTTATCTCTAAGAATTTTTTGATTTCCTCCTTTATGTCTTCTGTAACCCATTGATCATTCAGTAATATATTGTTCATTTTCCATGTGATGTAGGATTTTTCCTTCCTTCTTTTATCATTGATTTCCAGTTTCATTCCATTATGATCAGATAAAATGCATGGTATTATCTCCACCCCTTTATATTTACTGAGGGTTGCCCTATGGCATAATATATGGTCTATTTTTGAGAAGGATCCATGTGCTGCTGAGAAAAAAGTATATCCATTTGAAGATGGTTGATATATTCTATATAAGTCAGTTAAGTCTAGGTTATTGATTGTGGTATTGAGTTCTATAGTTTCTTTATTCAACTTTTGTTTGGAGGATCTGTCCAATGGTGAGAGAGGTGTGTTGAAGTCACCCATAATTATTGTGTTGTGGTCTATTTGATTCTTGAATTTGAGGAGAATTTGTTTTATGAATGTCGCAGCACCATTATTTGGTGCGTAAATATTGATAATTGTTATGTCTTGTTGGTGAATGGTTCCTTTTAACAGTATATAATGACCTTCTTTATCCCTTTTGATTAACTTAGTCTTGAAGTCGATTTTATTCGATATGAGGATGGCCACCCCTGCTTGCTTGCGAGGACCGTGTGCGTGGTATATTTTTTCCCATCCTTTCACCTTCAGCCTGTGTATGTCTTTTCCAATCAGATGTGTCTCCTGGAGGCAGCATATTGTTGGATTTGTTTTTTTAATCCATGATACTAGCCTATGTCGCTTTATTGGAGAGTTTAAGCCATTAACATTCAGAATTACTATTGATATGTGGTTTGAACTTCCATCCATGTTTGATTGTTTATCCTTTTTTTAAAAAAAATTTAGTTTGTTTCTCCATGATTGTCTTTCCCCTCGCCCTCTGTCTTTACTGAGGCATTTCCTACTGATGGTTTTGGTTATTGTTTTTCATTTCTTCTTCTTGTAGTGTTTTGCTCAAAATGCTTTGCAATGGTGGTTTTCTGGATGCAAATTCTTTTAACTTTTGTTTATCATGAAAGATTTTTATTTCGTTGTCATACCTGAAGCTTAATTTTGCTGGATACAGAATTCTTGGTTGGCATCCATTGTCTTTCAATGTTTGAAATACATTGTTCCATGACCTTCTTGCTTTCAGTGTCTGTGATGAAAAATCCGTTGTTAACCGTATTGGTTTACCCCTAAATGTAATCTGTCTCCTTTCTCTTGTAGGTTTTAATATTTTCTCTTTGTTCTGTATATTGGATATCTTCATAACAATGTGTCTTGGCGTTGGTCTACTGTGATTTTGTGTGCTCGGTGTCCTGTATGCATCTTCAATTTGTATATCTGTTTCCTTTTTTATTTCTGGAAAGTTTTCTGTAATTATTTCATTCAGCAGGTTTCTCATTCCCTTGGTTTGAATCTCTGTACTTTCTTCTATCCCGATGACTTGTAAGTTTGGTTTCTTCATGTTATCCCATAACTCTTGGATGTTTTTCTCGTGATTTTTTACCAGCCTTTCTGAGTTGGCTAGACTCTTTTCAAGATGGTATATTTTGTCTTCATTATCTGACATTCTGGTTTCTACTTGCTCCACTCTGTTAGTGATACTCTCAATTGAGTTTTTAATTTGGTTTATCATTTTCTTCATTTCTAGAATTATTGTTTGATTATTTTTTATAATCTCTATCTCCTGATGAAGATGCTTAACTTCTTCTTTTATCTGTTTATGAAATTCATTCTCAATGTGTTCTTTTCCTGCTTGAATTTGCTGTCTTGTATCCTCTTTAAGGTTCCATTCCATCTGTATAAGGTGTTCCTTGAGTTCTTTATATGACCATTTTTCTGATGACTCTAGGTCCTCCTGAATATTTAGGCTGTCCTGCATTGTTTGTACTCCTTTTCTTCCTTGTTTTTTGAAGCTGCTCATGTTACTTCTTGTTCTGTTTGACTGCTGAGTTACTGTTTACTCCTATAAATTAATTTGATGCTTGGGAGGAAAGGTATTTGAAGGGAAGGGAAGAAGTCTCTAAAGAGAATGAGAGTAGGCAGGTAGAATTCAAGGAAAGGGGGGATAAGGAAAATGAAAAGACTAAAGAAGAAAAAATAGGAACTAAAAAAGAAAAAAATTAAAAAAAATAATAATTTAAAAAATTTTAAATTAAAATTAGTAGAAAAAAATAAAAAAAATATTTTGTAAAAAAAATTAATAAAACAACAAGAAAGAAAAAAATGAAAATGAAAGAAAAACCCAAATCAAAAAAAAGAAAAGAAAAAGAAAAAAAAAACCTAATAAATGCCGTCTTAGAGTTTGATTAACTTCTCTTCCAGTAGATGGCGCTGTGCCCACCAGGTCAAGTTTCTCCTGTCAATATGCGGGAACCAATCACTGTGCAGCAGCTCCTCCCAGACTGGGCGAGTCTCCAATCCTGAGTGTCTAGGGCCTCCTCTTGTGTCTAGTCACTTCCCACTCTTTCTCTAGCCAGGCCCCTCTCACCACAATACTGGCTACACGCCAGGTCTGCTGCTCCCGGGAGCCCTGTTTTCATGAACGACTGGGCACACTCTTCCAGTTTGCCATTCCCTCAGACCCTAAGTTTGTAGAGCTTGGGGCTGAGAATCCTCAGCGGATTTTACTTGCCCTCCGGTATCCACTTCCCCGTAGCTGGTGCAAGAGACCTCAGCAGTCAGCCCTGGTGGGAGCGGTAGTTCTGCGCTGTGGGTTCCGCACCACCTCTGATTCCCTCAGGCTGGCTGTAGCACTCACAGGAGAGCTGGGAGGGGCCCTTAAATTTTTCCCGATGTGTGGAGAGGGAAGGCTATGGGATCACACACCTGTAGCTGCCGGTTTCAACGAAGTTATCTCCTCCGCAGCAGTCTGATGACGTCGTTTCTCTTTGCCGGGCAACCAATTCAACGGGTGGGTCCTTTTCTCCCAAGCCCCGTTTCAAACCTGTGGCCACTACTTATGAAGGCTCGGTAGGCATTTACCTTCGTATGATGAGAAGGGCTGACCAGTTGTTTCAGCCGGATGAATTAATGCCGAGTCATAGCTGTTTGTGTGTGGGAAGCAGGTGACCGGGAGTTTGAATTCAGCGGATCAGGGCTCAGTGCGTGTTCTCGGATCACTTGGATTTTAAATTGTCACTCATCTTATCAGCTGTTTCATTTAATTTGGCAGCTCATTCGCGCGGTGAAGAGTCTGCTCTATGGTGCTCCGCGGGAAGCGGCGGTAGCAGCGGCGGCGGCAGCAGCAGCAGCGGCCTTCGGGTCCCTCGGGGAGGGGGTGCGGGTTGGGGGAGGGGAGGCGGCGCCTCGGGGCCGCGCGGTCCGGGTACTGGACACGCGGGAGAGCGGGCGGGGTGGGGGAATGAAATTGAGATCTAGATTTAGAGACTGAGCTTGGGAGGAGAGACAGCTGGGGAGAAGCAAGGCGGAGAGGCGGAGAGGAGAAGGAGATGGGGCCGATAGAGCCGTGCAGCTGGGGCTGCAGCCTTACTGCTCGCGCTGAAGTCGTGATGGACTCCCTCCACCTTGGCTGGATTAGTGGCGGATTCACTCCACCTAGGCCCCTTTCTTGACATGGTGCTGGGTTTTTGTCGACAGATCTCCTTTAATGATCTTTACCTCATCTTTTCAGACGCGGCGGCGTGGAGCACAGAGTGGCTTACTCACTTCCCACCGCCATCTTCTTTTCTCTGAAAGCCTTCTCTTCTTCCTCTCATACCTCCCTCCTTGGGCTCCTCTCAGCCAGTGAGCCAGTGACTAAGCATGATGAAAATAACTAGAGGTTTTTTTTTTTTTTTTTTTTTAAGTACACATAAATTGAACAATGCTTGATATATTGTAAGCACTGGAATGTTACCTATTATTGTTATCAGAAATTTGTTGAGTGTTTACTATATATCATCTCATTGTCACTTCAGATCAATCAAGATAAAACACTTCTGTTACTCTCATTGCTGAGAGTAGGAAACAGAAGTTCAGAAAGATTGAATAACTGATCCAGTTTCCCAATAGTAATTATCTGTGATCTTTGTATTTCACTAGCATTTTCTCAAAGGAATAATTTTTCTCCAGTAAGGAAATGGTATAAAAAGCTGTACCATTAATTGAAAAATTATTTTCTTCATCAATATGGTTGGTGAATTTCATAATCTAATATTGTTATCTAATATCACACTAAAGATTATTTAACATTTGCCAAATACCTGTCATGTAATAGATGTTTAATGAATACATGTCAAACTATCAGAATGACTGTGATTTGGAATTAATGTTATCTAAAATTAAAGATTCATAATATCCAGAATTTGTGAGATTATAGTGAAATAGCATTGATAGACGGCTGTGAAATTTTTGCAAGCTGATTTGGCAATTGCCAACAAATTTTCAATGTATATTTTCCTTGGTTCAGAAAATCTATTTCTAAATATCTATCTTAGGAAATATTTTTATGCTCGTGATATATATAGGTGTTCTATTTTATCATTTTTTTAATATTTATTTTTTAGTTTTAAGTGGATACAATATCTTTATTTTATATGTATGTGGTGCTGAGGATTGAACCCAGTGCCTCATGCGTGCTAGGTGAGCACTCTACCACTGAGCCACAACCCCAGCCCCTGTTTTATCATTTTTTATTGTCAAAAAGCAGAGCATAAATATAATTATCTAATATTATGAGTTGTATATTTTTGAATGTTATATAAGAATTTTTTTAAAATGAGGAAAAGATATATGTATTGAAATGAAAGATCTCCAAGATACATTAAGTGAAAAAATGTAACAGAATTAATTTCTAGGATATATAAAGAACTCAAAAAACTTAACACACAAAAACCAAATAATCCAATCAATAAATGGACTAAGGAACTGAACAGATACTTCACAGAAGAAGAAATACAATTGATCAAAAATATATAAAAAAAGTATTCAACATCTCTAGCAACTAGAGAAATTAAAATAAAAACTACACTAAGATTTCATCTCACTCCTGTCAGAATGACAATCATCAAGAATACAGGCAACAATAAATGTTGGTGAGGATGTGGGGAAAAAGGTATACTCATTCATTGCTGGTGGGACTGCAAATTGGTGCAACCATTGTGAAAAGCCGTATGAAGATTCCTCAGAAGACTTAGAATGGAACCACCATTTGACCCAGCAATCCCACTCTTTGGTTTATGTCCAAAGGACTTAAAATCAGTATGCTACAGTAATGCAGACTTGTCAATGTTTATAGCAGTTCCATTCACAATAGCTAAACAATGGAACCAACCTAGGTGTCCTTCAATAGATGAATGGATAAAGAAAATGTGGTATATATATATATTCAATGGGATATTACTCAGCATTAAAGAAGAATGAAATTATGGCATTTGTCTATAAGTAGATGGAGTTGGAGAATATCATGCTAAGCAAAATAAGGCAATCCCACAAAACCAAAGGCCAAATGTTTTCTCTAATGTGTGGCTGCTAATTCACAATAAGGGCAGGGAGCATTAGAGAAGAATAACGTTACCTTAGATTAGGTAAAGAGAAATGAAAGGAGGGGAGGGCAGGGGATGTGGGGATAGGAAAAATAGTAGAATAAAACAAACATTATTACTTTATGTATATATGTGACTGCATGACCAATATGATTCTACAACATGTGCACTCAAAAAAAAAAATGAGAAATTATATCCCATCTATGTAGAATATATTAGAGCATAAATACATTCTACTGTCACATATAACTCATTAAAATAAATAAAAAAATTTAAAAAGAATAAAGACAAGATATTGAAACTAAAAAATATATCAGAAATGTGTAGAATTATTCATGTTGTTTACAGAATTCAAACTATATCTATAGGAAATAAGTAGGAAAATGCTTTGAAAAAAGTTGGAAAGGTTATTCCTCAGAGAATTATCAGTGCTAATTCTGGAAAGTGAAGAGGGCCAGGAAGAGGATTAACAGCAATTTCCACTTTGTGAATTAAATTGGATTTTCCACAATTAGTATGTATTAATGTTTACTTGTGAATTAAAAGGGAGAAAAAGTAGCTTGCTCAACAAATATATTTAGAAACCCTTTAATATGGGTAATAGGTTCTAAAATGTAAAAACAGTAAGTTTTCTTGGACCTTAAAACATCTCTACTCCAGTAATGAACAGTTGTTTTTAAAATTTTTCAAAGTCATCACTCTTACTAAAATTTTATTACTTGTAATGCTGTTGATTCCCAGCACATTTCCTGTGAATAGTGAAAGAGCCGAATTGGCATCCGAGTGCAAAGCACATGATACTAAAATTCTTGTGGCATTGAGTACTCAGCCAAAACAGTTTGCCTTAGGACTATTACACCATTTTATGCTTGTTCTGTAACTAGTGAAGGTGACAGTCAATGAACAATTAATCAGAAGCTCCATTACACAAAAGTAGAAAGCAAAAAAGGTACTTTTTCCTCCTTCAAGTGGACAGTTATATCAATGCTCAGTGGGAGGCAGTGTTAGGTGTGGCTGGCAAAAGAGAAAATTCTGCATGCCTATAATCTCAGCTACTCAGGAGGCTGAGGAAGGAGGATCATAAGTTTGATGCCAGCCTGGGCAACATAGTGAGACCATGTCTCAAGATAAAAGATAAAAATGACTGGGTGTAGCTCAGTGGTAGGGCTCTTACTTGCCTAGTATGTGTGAGGCCCTGGGTTCAATCCCCAGCATGTTAGCAATAACAACAAAAAAATTATTCTCAAGGCTTGTAGGATGGCATATTAGTTTTGTAGACTGCAGAAGTAAAGTGCTACAAATTTGGTGTCTTAAATCATAATTTTTTAAAAAATATCTATTTTTTAGTTATAGGTGAACATAATGTCTTTATTTTACTTTATGTAGTGCTGAAGATTGAACCCAGTGCCTCACATGTGAGTGCTAGGTGAGCGCTGTACCTCTGAGCCACAACCCCATCCCTAAATCATAAATATTTATTCTTTCATAGTTCTGAGGCTAGACTTCCTAAAGCAAGGTGTTGGTGGGTCCATGGGCCCTCTGAATCCTCTAAGGGGGATCCTTCATCTCTTCTTCCAATCTCATCATCAACATTAGCTTGCTTAGTTTATCGTATGACTAGTACCCCAAGGAGCAACTGTACTGGTGTAGTTGCAAAAAGGAATTTTTTACAAAATAACATTAATTTTCCCTATCTCCCATTTGCATAAGAGAAAGCCAGTGTCCTTCAAGATAATGTGTATCTGGACATTCTGGCCCAGGCTTGTTCTCATAACTTGGCAGGGTTTTTGGAAAAAGAAAGGGGCATTCACGGACATGGTGTCTTACTCTCTCCCTTTTCCTTAAGTATCATACAGGCACTTAATAGTTATGCTTAAGGGTTTAAAAATACTGTTTAATCTTAAAAGTATCTCTTCAATGTGTGTATATACAAGTATGCAATAACAAACCCCATCAATAATTACAACTGTAATGCAACAATAGAAAAATGTGGAAAAGAAACTAAAACAAGTCTCTTCAAGCAAGAGAAATGTTATTATCCTGCCTGATGAGGAAAGAGAAGCTTTGATTAAAACCTGCATTGTTTGGACTGTCAAGTATAATTTCTTAAACAATTGGTCATGGATTTTCAACCATGGTTTTATATCAAAACTACCCAAGAACTTAAAAGAAAATATAGAAGCCAAGACCCCATCTTCCACTTGACTAAGTCAAGTTTTGTTGCAGGTATGGGCTTGGATGCAGCATGTAAGATCCTCTGCTGCCATGCTCTCCCATAGTGGAAAGACAGAATCTTGCCACGTGAATCCATACAGGGTGCCATAATTGACAACTAGCTGCTTGTTTTAAACTGTAAATGTGGCTATATAATCAGTTTTGAATCCAAATGTGTTAACCATCTAGTTAACATTTCTTATCTCCATATTGAGTGAATGACTTCAAAGACTTGATCAAATTCTTTAGAATTCTCCTTTTTCATTATTAAAGAACAGGGTAAATTTCTAAATGTTTGCAAATTTCTAGATATATTACTAGGAACTATCTAAAGAGCTCCAAAATCCCCTAATACACAGAGTAAAAAGAGATCAACATTCCAGCATAGCATTGGCTTAAAATCATATAGTAGGGAGGAGAGAGACTTTTTCTCTCTGAATAACACTAAACAAGTTACTTCATCTATCAGTGTGGGTAGGTAGAGAATTTCTCAATTTCTCGTTTTGTAAGCTTATGGATAATATATTTTGCTTGTCCACCTTATCTTCCATACCCAAATTTCTAATATAAAAAAGAAATTCCTGCCGGGCATGGTGGCACATGCTTGTAATCCCAGTGACTTGGGAGGCTAAGGCAGGAGGATTGTAAGTTCAAAGCTAGCTGAAGCAATTTAGCAAGGCCCCAAGCAACTTGGTGAGATCCTGTCTCAAAAAAGAAAGAAAAGAAATGGATTGAGGATGTGTCTCAGTGGTAAAGTGCCTCTGGATTCTATCCCCAGTACAAAAAAAAAAGTCCCCCCCCAAAAAAAAATTCCTGAATATTCACTAGTTCCAAACCTCTTTTCCTGGAAAACAGGGTGGGAGACAGTAACAGACATTGCCAAATTGAATAACACATCATTGCAAAATATAGGAACATCATTTATTACAATGATACATGCACATAGTTTCAGAGTTCTAAAACTTATTTTTTTTCTTCAGGAAAGATAATCTTTTCCCACAGTTCTGTTGTTTCTAATTTTAACAATGACTTTATGGCCATCTTCAGCACTTCTTTGTGTGGGTTTGTGTTCCAGCCTTTACCTCAGCAAGAGTTTTTGTTTATAGAAAAGGAAAATCTCATGGTGGTTGTTGTTTGTAATTTCAGCCTTAATATTTTAGGCAGATTTTAGTTTCTAACCAAAAAAAAAAAAAAAAAAAAAAAAGGAGCTCCATCATATTTTGCTTATAAGACAGTAACCACAGGTATGCAATATCCCTGTAAATTTTCCCACCTCACATCTTATGAGAAAACAATGGCTCTAGTTCATTGTTTAGTCAGTGTGAATTCAAGTCATTTCATATCCTGCTATCATTTGCTCAGAGATCTTCTGCAATGGGTCGTATGTAGGAAGAAATGCAGGGGTTGCACTGATGAAGTTTATTTAAAGAAACACATACAAGATAGATCTGAATGGCAACATCTTTTATGTAAGGGGAAACAGAAGCCGTAAGTGCATCACTTCATTCAGGTGGACAAAATACACTCTGGTACTCAACAAAGCCTTTTGCTTCACCTCTTGTCCCCTCCTTCACTGTCATCCAGTCACAATGACTTATTTCCTGGTCTTTCAATTTGCCAAACACATTCCCTTCTTAGGGCTTTGTTTTTGCTAGTCCCTCTACCTTAAACTCTTCGTGGATTGTCACATTCTCATTCTACAGAACTTTGCTGAAATGTTAACTCCAACAAGTCTTTTTTGGCCTCCATAAAATAACGTTCCCCTCACTTTTTACTCCTTGAGTATTATTTTTCTTAGGGGCAATTACACACCCAGTACATTACACATTCAAAGCATACTTTGTCACTTGTGTGAAAAGACAGGCTCCAACCTGACAAGGAAATGCGGGTTGCCTTCATCTAGGACCCAGTAGGCAACAGGTAAATGTTTCAATGAATGAATAAGGCTCTTAACAGAAGTTTTCTCTTCATTCGCTGTGAGCCTAATTCTACCCTCTCCCTTTTTCAGCAGAGGTGGCTCACTGGAGTCAGGGGTTCATTCGGGATTGTATTGCCACCAAACAGCGCCTGTGATCCAGTTGTTCCGACCCTTGCGGCCCAGAGCCTGGGTAAGGACGGGTCTGCAGTACCCGGAACGTGGAAGCGAAAGCAGAAGGGGACAACGTGCACTGGAGGGGAAACTCTCCGTGCGGAGGCAGCCCTTCCTCCTTTGGTGCCAGCCTGCGTGCAGTGGGGCCTTCCCAGCCCGGCTGACTCATTCCCAGCCGCCTTCACGGCGGGCGGCGGCCACATACACGCCCATCTGGGGAGTGCCGGGACCAGTGCTGACACCGAGCCCCTGCCAGGCCCCGGCGCTCAGCGAGCCGCCGCTACCTTAACTTCTTCGCGCGCTCACGCCGGGGGTTGCCCCGGGAATCTCCACGCGCGCACACCAGCTTCCCGAGAGGCCTCGGTCCTGCGTGGCCCACCCTTTCCAAACCCCGGCGAGCGCCAGGAAAAGCGTAGCCCGCCGAGCGGCGCACGCGCAGTCAGGAGAGAGTCCCGCTGCCTCCCCGGCCCTGCCGGGAGCCTGCCTTAGTCCGCCGCCAACTGGCGGTTCGACTCGAGGCCAACGCGGAGGCTGAGTCCGACGCAAACAGGGCGTCCTAAGCAGTGTCGCCTACGGCGCTGAGAAGACGGTGTGGCTCGGGAAAGGGTGGAGACAACGTCTGTGACGGGCTTCCCGGCTGCCCAAAGTGGGAGTGGTGTGGGCTGCAGGAAGGAGAGAGGAAGAGGAGCCGAAGGGGGCAGCAGCGGCCGCCGCTAACGGCCTCCCGCGGCGCTGACAGGCTAGGCGGGCGCCCGGCGCTCTCCGGAGTTCGTGCCGCCGTTTCAGCCACCTCAGGCCCGTGGGCCCCTGAGCCCGGTCTTGCGGCACCCGTCGGGGCGGAGGGCTGCCGCGGCGCGGGGACAGGCCGGGTCCTCGCCGCCGAGGGATGTGAGTGGGAGCCGAGCCCGCACGGGAGGGCCCGCGAGGGCCCAGCCTGGCGGACGCTCGGACCCGTGTTGGGTCCCGGGCTTCGCAGACCTTGGCCCACCGGAGGCACCGTGAAGGAGCAACTCTTTAGGGCTTGAGGACAGTCCCTTGTCGCCCGATCCGCGCAGCCGGTGGGTGTTGTCGCTGCCTGGCGTCTAGATGAGGGCAGCAGTTGTCTCTCCAACCCCTTACCACCTCGCGATCCCCGACTCCCCCCCACCCCACTCCGGCCAGTGGCAGTGAACTTTGCCAGAAAATCTTCCTCTTTAAGACAAAACCGAGGACGTAATGCCTTGCTGTTGATATTTGCATCCGTGTGTCCCTCGTAGTCTCTCCCTCCTTACTTGTCCCTCTTTAACATTTTTGAGACATCTAAACATCCTAGAAAAGAGCATCTATTTCCCCTGGATTTCTGCGGTAGTAACAGCTGCTTCTATTTTTAGGTTTCAGAAGCAGGCAACGGGAACAAGATGTGAACTGTTTCTCTTCTGCAGAAAAAGAGGCCCTTCCTCCCCCTCCCGCGACAGTGGTTATGATATCCTGGCTGCTGTCCTCTATTGCTGCAGTAAGGTGAGGGTGTAAAGGCGAGCTGTGTGTGCCTAGGAAGGTTGGATGCCTGTGTGGACAGGCAGGGCTCCTCTTGCTTACTCTGAAAATGGCAGAGCTGAACTTTTAATGTTGCCTTGGGACAATAATTTTGAGATGTTTATTGTTGCTCTTAGATATTTCAAGAAACATTTCTTGTTGATCTTAAAAGTAACATGGCTTTGCAGAAAAAAGCAAAGCATCCCTTTCTCTTTATCTTCAAACGGCCAGAAATTCTTAAACGTTCAGAGGGATATTTCCAGGTAGTAAGGAATACCTATTGAGCTGTTCTTGCTGCTCTTTCTGCTACCACATTGAATTCTTCCTGGGTAGTTTTATCTGTCTGATCTTGCTGTGTCGGTTGAATTTACCCAGTTTACTTTCCGGTGGTTATTAATCTGTCAAGGGAAACTCCTTTCTCTCAATGAAAGGATAGGAACAGCTGAGTATGTCATAGAAAGGAGGAGAAATGTGGAGAAAGAAAACAGAAGTGGAAATAGGGAGATGTTGATTGCTTTTGGTTTCATAATAGGTTTATACAAGTGAGTTGTTGGGCTACTTCATATATTCTGATAATAACACCCAGCAGATTTGAAAATGAATAATCAGTTTTTTGGCCTCTTTCCTCCCATCTGCTTCATCTTTTACTTCATCAAGTGTGAGATTCACTTGCTTGTATGTGTAGTTATCTTTTGTAGTGTAATGTATGTAAATTAAATGTGTCCAGCACTTGCCATAATAGTGCATGTGTTTACTTGTACAGGAAAGCTGCAGTACTTGTTGGCTAGATGAGCACATAATGCTTATTTTTGCTCCAAGTGAGTAGTATTCTGTTTGGAGTTTATAGCATATTTGAAGGGACTGGTTAGGAAATAGTTTCTTTTAGTATCTTTTCCTTAGTGATTTGAGACAGGTGTCTCAGGTATGGGAGACAAATGTAATATCTTTCTCTTCCTGACCTGGTATTCCTGAAAGAAAGATTTTTAGGCAAACAGGAAAGAAATTTGGCTTTAGAGTCAGATCTATGTTTGACTCATGATATTCTTGCTTCTAAACACTTGTATTATTTAAAATGCCTTTGAACCACATTTTTCTTATAAGATTGTTATAGGCTTAAATAAGATGCATGTAAAGTAGTAAATTGCCTGACTGCTAAAGAAGTCTTGGTTAAGCCAGGCTGGTGCCTGGTGCTTCTCCCAGGGTTGAGGTGGGAGGATCACTTGAGTCCAGAAGTTTGAGACCAGCCTGGGCAATATAATGAAACCCTGACTGGGGAAGGCAGGGAAAAAAAAAAAAAAAGTCTTGACTGCTGTTGCAATTGGGCAGGCAAAGGGGAATCAAAGAAAGATAAGATGACTTCACATACAGTGATCTGCCAGTGACCAGTGTTTCTTGCTCTTTTGTTTGAGGAGCAAAAAGACTTTTAGATCTTGAACTAGCTAAGAGGTCTTGTAGCCTTTTACTATTATCTCTCTTTTTGAGCCCCATTGTCCTGCCCCTTGTAGCTTGTGTGCTGCCCCCCTGTGGTTCACTATACTAAGAATTTTTTTTTTTTTTTTTTTTTTTTTTTTTTTTTTTTTTTTTGTTCTTCCCCCATTATGTTATTTTTCCTTTTTTGGAGCCTTTTCCTTTAGTCTCCAGTTTCCCAAACTGTGTGATAAGGTGCCTGGAGCATCAGTGAACTCAGGCTTGAGTTCACTTCACAGTTTCAATGTCAGATACCTATATCCCTTTCTATAACAGTCTATCTTTGTAAAGCTATGTTTTCAAAGGATGCTCTGCTGAAAATCAACTACTAATTATTTGAAAGTTGGTGTGGAACAGGAAATTATTGGTAGTGTTTAATTGGATTCTGAAGTTTGAGAAGTTGTACAGTGCCTAACAAACATTAAATTGTAAGGATAATAATACTTATTAGGTTGTTTGAACATGCTGAAGTATTTCTTTTAGTGCAAGGATGTCATGAAAAAATTACTGAGATTCCAAGAGCTCCTTGATTGGAGACAATTTTGGAACCTCTGTGTTAGTATTTAGTTGGTTTTTCTGATACAATTATTGATACAAAAAGCCAGGGCCAGTTGA
Organism: Spermophilus citellus; assembly: GCF_964194105.1. Taxonomy (NCBI): domain Eukaryota; kingdom Metazoa; phylum Chordata; class Mammalia; order Rodentia; family Sciuridae; genus Spermophilus; species Spermophilus citellus. The sequence goes on along the minus strand of NC_138183.1, from coordinate 65,973,383 downwards.
TCATGACTTAATATATTTCCTCTCCTTTTATATCATTATAATTTCTGCTCAGTTCTTTCACTTTAAAACTAATTCTGTTGCTTACTTGTCATTACAGTTTTTTCAGTACTGGTCTGACACTATTTCTGATCATCTCCTTAAGCTGAATGTGATCCAAATAAAAATCATCATCTTATACACCTGTCTTACTTTGGATCTTGAATATCCTCCAAAGGCCCTTGAGTTAAAAGTTTGGTCACCAGCTTGTAGCACTACTGGGAGGTTGTGGAACCTTTGGGAGGTAGTGCTTAGTGGAAGGAAGTTAAGTAATTGGGGACACCCCTCTTTAGGGGGTGGTTTAGAACCCAGGCCCCTTCTTTCTCTTTACTTCCTTGCTGTCATAAGGTGAACAGGGCTTCTCTTCCACATGCTTAGCATCACAAGTTCTGTCACCGTAAGCCCAAAGCAATGGGCCCAAGCATCCAAAGAATGAAATCATAAACCCAAGTAAACCTTTACTGGTTTTAAGTTAATTATGTCAAGTATTCTGAAAACTGATTAACACAAAGCTAAAACTTTCCTTTTCCTGGTCATGTAGGCTTTAAATTAGGCATTATCTCTAAATTGCCTCTTCCATTTACCTTTTATATTAATCCATTCAATATAGCTATTAATTTTTTTTGTATATCACAATTCTACTTTCTCCCCTTCCCCACTTGAATCCCAAGACTTGTTTCAATGCTTAAAACATTGAACATTGTATAAGCTTCTCAAAATCTTGTCTCTTCCTCCAGCTTGTCCTAAGTAAAGTTATCATTATAATACTCCTTATTGTGGCATTCTCTTATTCCCATGTTTTAAGTGGCTTTTTGTTTTCGCCCATTAAATTTAACTTTGTTTTCCTGGCTTTTAGACATTCTATTAGTCTCTTCTCTGTTCAGTCTTTTGTCTAAGGATTCTCAGCACGTATTCTCTGCTGTAGATTGGCAAGTTAATGTCTCCATTTTCTGATAACAAGCTATGTTTGGTCTATCCTTTAACTTTTGCTTATGTTCTCCATCTTAATTCTACACCCTATTTCACAGCTACTTGTTATGGAACAACTGATCAGTGTGTCAGTCCCCTAATCTGGAAAATAAGAAGAATTATGGTACTTGTTCAACAGGATTATAGTAAGAATTAAATGAATTAATACATTAAAAGCTCTTAAGCCTTGCACCTTAAGATCTCCTTAAGTGTTAATTATTGTTATTATTAATTAATGCTACTATTATAATAATGAAATTCTATCTAATTTGTGCAATGGTTTCTCAGTAAATGTGTTTTTTTTTTTTTTTTGGTCTCTATATTCACATAACTTCATAGTCTAAGCACATCTTCACATAGTTTAATTATATGCTGTGTTTTGGTTGTTTGATAGTTATTTTCCTTATCTTATATCTTTTCAGTTTTATTGTGGATTTTTTGAGGCATAGTACCTTAGGTTTAAAAAACACACAGTGCAGAACATATGGGCAATATTCAATAAATACATATTCGTTGTAAATTAAAAAGGGCTTTAATCACCAAATATTTACTAATAGCTGCACCATAAATAGTATTTTGCTACATCTGAAGGAGATACAGAAAATATAAAATAGGTTCTTTTTTCTGGAGACTTATGGTATAATTGGGGATATAAGATAAATAATAAAAGTTGTAAATATTCGAGACCACTTAGGGTTGAAGTGAGCAGAGAAGGTTTAGAGAGGAGAAAGACTCAAACTAGTCAGGATCTGATTTTGTGTAAGAGAAAGGAACTTGTGTAGGAAGTAGTCAAAGATGAATATATATGACATTTATAGAGAACAGAAAATTTGACAGAAATGAATGCTTGTGTGAGAAAGTAGTAAGAAATCAGGTTAAATGTAGATTGGAGTTGGTTTATGGAGACTTTAAGGATTAGGATGAGAAGAATGTATTTTTCCCCATAGGTAAAGAAGAAGTTTTAAAAGTTTTAGATTGGGAAAGAGCTTTCTAAAATAAATATTTTAGGAAAATTAAAGTGGTGCCAGTACTAGTGTAGTATGAAATTGAAAATGAAGGGGTAGAGGTAGGAAAATATTCTCTGCCTGAAATAATGCAGAATTGGACTTAGTGGAAATAAGTCAGAGTGGAGAGATGTCACAAGACTCTGTCTTGGACTGGATAAAAAAAGAGGATATGGGGAGAGGAGTAGTTTAAAATGACTTTGAAGTTTTGATCCTCAGTGGCAGGAAATCAGAGGGTTTTGGGACTATCAGACATCTTGGAACATTTGAGCCAGTTCATACATTTTGTGCATAAGAAATGTTGAGACCCAGAGAAATATAAAAATGTGTTTGATGTTACTCAGTTAGTTAATGACAAAGAAAGAACTAGAATTTGATTATGATAGTACTGACAAAATTGTATACATAGTAGTGATTTGAAGTTCTATCTATAGTAGAGTCTATTTTTTATATGTTGAGTTTGAGGTGACATTTGATAGGCAAGTGAAAATCTATAGCCAGACATTGGGACATATGACTAGAACTTGGTAAAGAAATGAAGGCTGACACTCTAGTACTCAGAACTGAGTGTGGATCTGGTATTTAGTCTTGGGAATTGTCTATAATTGGAAAGTGTTCTCAATTTTAACACATGTTGCCAAATTAATATAGACATGATTTTCTACACCTTTATTAACAGAATGTTTTCAGATGACTTGGTCTTTGCTAATTTGAAACATGAAGATTAGACTCATGATGTTTTATTTATTTAGCAGTACTTGAGTTGAAACCAGAGGTGTTCTACCACTGTAGTACATATTCAGCCTTTTTTTTTTTATTTTGAGACAGGATCTCTCTAAGTTTCTCAGGTTGGCCTCAAACTCGTGATCATCCTGCCTCTACCTCTCTAGTAGTTGGGATTAGAGGCATGCACCACCTTTCCCGACTCATTATAAATTTAATTTTCCCTTAGTTCTTCTTTTTTTGGGACCTGTATCTTTCAGGAATATGCTTTGCACATTCTTCTTATCACGTTTTTAATTCCTTTCTCCCTGAAAATAATGTTCTGTTTCTCATTCTTTAAATTCTTTTTTTCTTTTAAGCTCTAGCCCATGTTGTAATTGTTCTGTGAAACTTCTAAAACTTTTCTTTCTTTTTAGTAATCACAATCATTTTCTCATTGTCAGTTTTACAGCACTTAAATTATTTATTTGGTACTTAAGCTATGTGTTAACTGACTGGAAATCATAGATTTTTAAGACTAGAGAAAAACATTTGTAATTTAATTTATTAATTTTATTATTGAAGCCAGGAAGGTGTAATTCACTTGTCATTACTTTGTAATAATAGTGGATTAAAATTATTTTTAGATCTTTTTTTTAATATAAGGTTTTTTTAAAATTATTTTTTTCAGTTGTTTATTTATTTATTTGTTTTTTTTGTATATGGTGCTGAGGATCGAACCCAGGGTCTCGCACATGCGAGGTGAGCGCTCTACCGCTGAGCCACAACCCCAGCCCCTATTTTTAGATCTTTTAGTTCACAGCTTAGTAGTGTTTTAGTCTGTTTCATTATTTGCTCATGGGTATTATTGATCTGAGAAGTCAGTGTCTCTTAGAGTTATAAAGTATATGAGTAAATTTTGATAATATTAACTTCTAAAAGTTTCACATTTGAGGTTCTGTGTTTCCATTGTATATGTATAGGTTGATTAAAATTCATTATAATGCTTATTTACTCTTCATTAATTTCACAACTTCCTTGTGTCCAGCCCTATTCTAGGCAATAAGAATGCAGTAGTGAATGAGACATCTAGTTTATTAGCACTTTTTGCAAATTTTTATTCTAGTGATATAAAACAATCAGTGAGCAAAAGAATAATCTAGCGCATAGTGGAAAAAAATCAGAAAAGTAGTGCCTGCTTGGAGCAGGGATTGGTGGAGAAGGAGCATAAAAGAACTTTCTGGGATAATGATAATTTCTGTAGGCTTTGGGCTACACAGGTATGTGCATTGTCCAGACTCATTGAATACACTTGAGATTTGTACATTTCATTGTACATAAAGGGGAAAATCATGTAAAAATCGAATAAATATAACTTACATGTGAGTTCTAAAGAATAATATGTTAAATATCCATTAAACCACATTCATTCTAGGAACTAGAATATTATCGTTTATTTGCACTTACATATGTGATTCTCTCTAGTTATTCCTCTGCTTATCTCCAATTATTTTGTATTAAAATTCATTACAACTCTTACTTAATCTTTATTTTTTTTAACTTTTTTTTTTTTTTTAGAGAGAGAAAGAGAGAATTTTAATATTTATTTTTTAGTTTTTTTCAGCGGACACAACATCTTTGTTTGTATGTGGTGCTGAGGATTGAACCCGGGCCGCACGCACGCCAGGCGAGTGCGCTACCGCTTGAGCCACATCCCCAGCCCCTAATCTTTATTTATTCAACAACTTCCATGTGTAAGGCACTGTTCTAGGCACTGGAGTACAGTAATGAATGAGACATTCATTTATTGAATTGGTTTGACATTGTTTTTTGCTTTTTTATTTTTTGACTTCTTAAAAAATATTTATTTTTAGTTACAGGTGGACACAATATCTTTATTTTATTTTTATGTGGTGCTGGAGATCGAACCCAGTGCCTACGGCATGATAGGCAAGCACTCTACCTCTGAGCTGCAACCCCAGCCCCTTGACTTGTTTTAATGTATATCTTGACCATGCACTTTTCATTTTTGCTTGTTTTGAGCTTTACAAAAATGGTTATTTTATAGCTTACAAGTCTACAATCTACTGTTTTCACTGCATTGTATTTCTAAGATTTATCTATGCTGTATAAAGCTATAGTCATTTATTTTAAAAATTGAGAACTGTATTCTATAGTGTATACATATGTTTTCTAAAATCCTGATTTTTTTTTAAATTAGGCAAACATTTATTGAATGCCTGTAGAATTCTAGGTTATGTTTGATGTGGTGTGATATTCATTTAACATCCTTTCTGTTCTAAACTTGTTTGAGTCATTCTAAAATGTAAAAAGTGATAACAACAACAAAAACACATATTCTAGATAAAACACATCAAGCTGAACATACCTATAGACTATAAATACAAAACAGACTAGGTTAAAGCCTGTGGTTTCCTTGTGTAGAAGCAGGTGCTGGGGTCCAGAATGATAAGTTTTACTGACAGCCATTGCTTTCTTCTATATGGGCTATTGAAATATTGCCATATGCTGCCTGGTGCTATAGTTTTGGATGAGTTGCAGGCTTAGGAATTCTAGATGATGCAGAGTTTTAAACACCAAAATGGAGCCAAGCATCCCTGCTTTGTGATTGAATTTACATTGTATATGATGTCTCTTCCTGTCAGAAATTTTAACTTGTTGTTGTGAGACTTCATGTTATATATGGATAGCTAGGTTGACCACAAACAAGAAGGGGTGATCACAGACTACACATGTGTTTCAGGGGTAAGGAAACAGTGCAATGAGCTTGCAAACCAAATTTCAAAATACATAAAGAATTCTAATGCAAAGAAAGATAGTCAACAAAATTGAAAATTGAAACACAAGCTGAATATTGTAGTGCACTACTGTTGTCCCATCTACTTGGGAGACTGAGGCAGGAGGATCACGATGTTTTCTGGCATTTCTGGATCACAAGTTCAAAGCCAGCCTGGGAAACTTTGTGAGGCCCTGTCTCAAAATAAAATAAAAAGGGATGGGGATATAGCTCAGTGATGGAGTGCTTGTGTTACATGCACAAGGCTTTGGGTTTGATCCCCAGTATTACAAAAATATATATAAAAAAGACTGAAACATGAATTTACTTATAAAATTTTTTAAAGTAAGCCTTTAATTGAAGTGTGACATAAGTGTATAGCTTGAAGAGTTTTCATAAGATGAACACATTTGTGTTAACCATTACTGACTATAATAGATTATTACCAGCACCCCAGTGGTCTTGTGTGCTTCTTGCACCTCCTACCAGTCAGTCTCTTTGTCCTTCCAAGGTGAACATAGTCCTAACTTTTGTCACCATGGGCACGAACAATTAAGGGATGTGCAAGAGAACTTGAAAGGCTCCCAGGGTTAATGAATAACTCTGCTAAGAAAAATTAGAGGGTAAGATAAAAAGGTGACTTTTGAATGCGTGGTTGCTGAGAATTTATCTGGAATGGGGGGAAAAAACAAAATCCTCAAGGCTTAAGGTTAAAAGTATATAGCAAATTTTGATTAAGATAAATAAAAATAAATCTACACCAGTATGATTGCAAAGAAATTATAAACATTGCTGTTAAACAAAAAAATATTAAAATGACTAGATAGAAAAATATGATTCTAATATAATATCAGACTTTATATCAACAGATGCCATAAAACAATATAGCAATATTTTATTGTGCTGGGGAAAAGAACTATAGAATTTTGAGAGTGAGGGCAAAATATTTTTTAATGACTACAACTTAAAAACCCACTGAAACTCACTGAAAGATCTACCAAAAGAGATATTTCCACAGGAAGAGGTAAGCCCAGAAGGAAGATTTAGAAGTCCAAAACAGTGGTGAGCACAAAGTGATATAATTCTAGCAAATTTGCTCTATAATACTAATAATTTATTTTAATTGACTTTTAAAAAATTGAACTAGTTTTGTTGATCTTTTCCGTTTTTCTAGTTCTTATTCATTTATTTCTTCTCTGGTCTTATTATTTCTTTATTTATAACTTTGGGCTTAGTTTTTTGTTTTTGTTTTTCTAGTTCCTTGATCTATAATGTTAGGTTATTTGAGATCTTTTTTGATGTGTTTATTGCTGTTAACTTCCCTCTTAGAACTGCTTGGGCTGTATTTAATTGAATTTCTACAGTTAACAAGAGTTAATAGATTACAAGAAATGGTTTTTAAATTATATATTTTTGAACAAATTAAAATTCTTTAAAATTTTGCACATTCAGTTGCAGATGGACTTCAAAAATCTTGTGGTTTTATATCTGTTCCAACAACTGTCAGATTTTTGTTTTATTTTGCCCACTGCAAGTTTCATGGGGTGGTATTTGAATAACTAAGCATTAACTCTAATATTTTCTCCAATAGAGTAATATTCTCGATATGAATATAGAATAAATTGAGTAAGTTGCAATGTACTTATTCAGTATTTTCTTTGTATCTGTATGACTTAGAGCATTGCTCCGCACATAGAAAATACTTTGAGTTTGTTTGATATTTTTCACATCCCTTCCCTGCTGCCTATGATTATATCTGTGGGAAAGGTTTTCATTTCTATTCATGACTCTTCTAAATACCAATCTCATCTTTTGGCTGCCAGCTCAATTCTGGTATAATTACCCAGTTAAATTTCTAAATGAAAACTTGCGAAACAGTAGTCCTTATACTTTTTACCTTCCAAAGTCAAGGGGCAATGTCCTTCTCACTTTCTTATTTCAGTTTATGGTTTTACATATGTCCTAAGTTTGAACTCTGAACATCATCTTTTACTCCCTTAGCTCCCTCTATATGTAGTAGCATCAAGTCTTGTTTTTATAGTACTTCTAATTCAGCTATTTCAGTTAAGATTCTTGCTCCTGTTTGAACTGCTGTAATAATTTTTTTAAAATGTTAATTATATCACCTTTCTAATTTGTTGTCTGTGGAATCAAGTTTTAATTCTTTGGCCTGCCATTTAAACCTTCCTTTCTTTAATTTTGTACTTATAAGTTAGGATTGCATTAATTTGCAAGTAACAAGATGTCTGACAGTAGGTATGTGATTTCTGGCACAGATTCAGCTGCTTAGGCCTGCTAGGTGTTTTATAATGGCCTTTCCTTCATGTCTGCCTCATGGTGTTGTGGTGACTGCTCTATCCTAAATTATGGTCAGATTCAGGTAGAAAGAAGGTGCAGAGAAAAAAGCAAAAAAGATCATGCCAGCTAGGTCAGCCTCAAAGATGGTCCTCAAAGAACCATCCAATAACTTCCACTTAAATCTCATTTGATGAAACATGTTCATGTAACTGTCCATTTGTGGGTAAGTACAATTTTGGGGAGGCACTTAGGTATCTCCAATAAAACTGAGATTCTGTATCAAGGAAAAAGAATATTGATTGAGTAGGTCACAAACAGTCTTGCCACAAGTATGCATGTGTGTTTTTAATCCTTTCCCTGGTGGTATAACTTCTCATACATTGCAATTCACCCCAATATATTACTGCACATGTCTTGTAGCTTCTTACTCTTTAGCACATTTAGTCTCTTAGAATATGTTTCTTCTTCCATTCATCTAAATACAATCCATTTTTCAAGGTCAGTTTTAAATCTTTTTAATGAAACTCATTGGTGATTCCAGCTTGAATGTTGGTGTTCTCCTGTAGACACCACTAAGCAATTGTCAGAGTAATTCAGTTGTTTTGTAGTCATGTTTCTTCTGCTGTCTATAATTGATTTTAATGGTTTTTTTTGTTAGTATTGCATATTTATATTATGATTATGATCTGATTTCTTGCACTGTGCTAAGGGCTTTGAGGGTCACTGCTGTCAAGAAGACTTCTTTGTGTATGAGGGATAATTTATTAATATCACTTTGATTTGTAATTTTTTTTCTCTAATAGGGCAATGTTCTGAGAAAGACTCTGCATGGGAATGGCTTGCCTTATGATGACAGAAATGGAAACAACATCCACATCTCTTGTACATCAGAATGGTGATATTCCTGGAAACACTAATTCTCTAAAGCATATAGATCCAATTCTTCAAGTGTATCTTTACCATTCCCTTGGGAAAGCTGAGGGAGATTATCTGAAGTTTCCAAGTGGAGAGTACATTGCAGAAGAAATATGTGTTGCTGCTTCTAAAGCTTGTGGTAAGTATTAAAAATCAGCATTTTTTCTTTGTACTGATAGATCATTGCTTTGATTATGCTACTCCAGTTAAGTGCATATGGATAATGCAGGTGTGTTTTAACATGCATAAAAAAGGATAACAGTACTAGAAGAGAATTTAAGGTGACTTTTCCTTGGGCTGCTTATAAATATTTACTGGGCATATTTTAAAGGCCGTATAAGGTGACTAAAAATCCTATTATGAAATATCTCATAACTTAATCTATTTTTTATTAGAGTATTTTAATTGTACATAGTAATTGAGTTAATTTTGACAAAATCATACATGAATGAATGTTGATTTACTCTGTTTTAGTCCCTGGTGCCCTTCCTTTCCCTCTTCTCCTCCTTCCTCCTACTCTCTTTCCTCTACAGATCTTTTATTTATTTATTTATTTATTTATTTATATATATATTTGTTGGGCACTTTATACATGTGCTAAAGGTGGAATTCACTATAGTATATTTATATATGCACATAGCATGATTTTGTTAAATTCATCCCACATTTCCCTATCTCTCCCATCCCTCCTCCCTTCCTCTCTCTCTCTTCCACTCCACTGATCTTCCCTATATCTTTATAATATCTGATCCCTGGCCCCCCCACCCCCTTGTTTCTCTTATTTTTCTTTAGTTTCCGCATATGAGAGAAAACATTTGACCCTTGATTTTCTGAGTCTGGCGTATTTCACTTAGCATGATGTTCTTCATTTCCATCCATTTACTGACAGATGCCGTAATTCCATTCTTTTTTATGGCTGAGTAAAACTCCATTGTGTGTGTGTGTGTGTGTGTGTGTGTGTGTGTGTGTATGTGTGTATAAAGCTTTTGATTTATGAATGTTGATCTTATATTATGCTACTTTACTGAATTCATTTATCAGTTCTAGAAGTCTTCTGGTGGAGTTTTTTGGATTATGTTATTAGCAAAGAGAGATAATTTGACTTCTTTTCCTATTTGTATCCCTTAATTTCCTTCTCTTGCCTGATTGTTCTGGCTGGAGTTTCAAGAAGTATATTGAAAAGAAGTGATGAGAGTGAACATCCTGTTTTGTTCCTGATTTTAGAGTAAATGCTTTTAGTTTTTTTCCATTTAGTATGATGTTTGGTTTGGGTTTGTCATAGATAGCCTTTGTAATGTTGAGGTTAGTTCCTTCTATCCCTAGTTCCTTCAGTATTTTTAACATGAATGGGGCTGGATTTTATCAAAACCCTTTTCTGCATCTATTGAAGATGCTCATATGATTCTTATCCTTAATTCTATTTACAGGTGATTTGCAGTCATTGATTTGCATATGGTGAACAAACCTTGCATTTCTAAGATGAAACTGACTTGATCATTATATATTATCTTTTTGATGTGTTTCAGAATGCAATTTGCTAATATTAAGAATTTTTGCATCTATATTCATCAGGGATATTGATCTATAGTTTTCTTTTCTCAGTGTATATTTGTCTGATTTTGGTATCAGGGTTTTTCTGATTTCATAGAATGTATTTGGGAGTGTTTCTTTCCTTTCAATTTTATGGATTAATTGAGAAAGAGCGGCGTTAATTTTTCTTTAAAGGTCTGCTAGAACTCTGCTGAGAATCCATCTAATCCTGTTTTTTTTTGTTTTTGTTGGAGACTTTTAATTGCTGTTTCAATTTCATTACTTGTTATTGGTCTATTTAGGTTTTCTTTATCTTCCTGGTTCAATTTGGGCAGGTCATATGTGTCTAGAAATTTGTCAGTGTCTTCTATATTTTCCAGTATAGTGGAGGTTAGATTTTCAGAACAGTTTCTCATGGTCCTTTACATTTCAGATGGATACAGATCCAGATACAGGAGATGATATCTCCTGTTTCATCTCTAATTTTGTTGATTTAGGTTTTCTCTCTCTTTTTTTCTTGGTTAGTTTGGGTAAGAGTTTATTAGTTTTACTCATCTTTTAGAAGAACCAACTCTTTGTTGCATTGACCCTGTGTATTTTTTTTTATTCTCTATTTCACCAATTTTGACTCTGATATTTATCATTTCTTGCCTTTTGATTTTGGAGTTAGTTTTTTTTTCTCCTAAGGTAGAGTGTAAGTTTATTTGGAATCTAGTTTTTAATGTAGTCACTCAATAAATTTTCTTCTTAGTACTGCTTTTATTTTGTCACAGAAATTTTGATGTTATATCTCTGTTCTCATTTATTTCTAAGAATGTTTTGATTTCTCTTCATTTCTTTTGTGATCATTTAAAAGAGTATTATTCAATCTCCATGTATTTATGTGTTTTCTATTTTTTTTTGCTGTTGATTTCTATTTTCATTTTATTATGGTCTGATAGGATGCATGATATTATACATATGTTTTTTTAAATTCGCTAAGACTTACATTGTGACCTAGAATATGATCTATTTTGGAAAAGGTTCTATGCGCTTCTAAGAAGAAAATAAATTGAACTCTTTTGTAGTGAAATATTCTGTAGATGTTTGTTATAAATAATATAATCCAGTGTTATTGTATTGTAGTCTATCCAGGATTTCATGTCAAGAAGTAATTTTTTTTTTTTTTTTGGTAATTAGGTGCACCGACCTTTGGGGGCATATATATTTATAATATTTGTATCTGTCGTATTGTTCCCTTTGCTAGTATGTAGTGGCCTTATTTGTCTCTTCTTATTAATTTCCGATTGATTTCTGCTTTGTGAGATATGAGACTAGCTATTCCTGGTTGCATTTGTACTATATTTGTGTGAAATATCTTTTTCCGTACTTTTATTGTCAGCCTATGAGATGAGTCTCTTTCAAACAGTTGGATCTTTGTTTTAGACCATTCTGCTAATCTATGTCTTTAAATTAGGGACTTGAGACCATTTGCATTCAGTGTTATTATAGATGCTTGTTCCTGCCATTTTTTTCTATATTTAATTCTGACTTGATTTTCATTTAGTTGATTGCTATTCTAGAGATCTTCATTTATTTGGGAGCTTTGGGGTTTGTTTTTGGGTTTCTCTGGATACAGTCTATCTTTGAATATTCTTTGTAGTCTGGCTTATTGGTCATTAATTCTTTTATTCTTAATCATGAAAAGTTTTTATTTACTCATAGATTTAAAAAGAGAGCTTTGTTGAATATAGCAATCTTGACTGGCAATTTGTTTTTTTTCTTAAAGCTTAGAATATCTCATTCCAGGCCCTCTTTGATTTTAGGGTCTGAGTTAAGTAGTTGAAAGTGAGCTTTGTTGGCTTGCCTCTAAATGTGAACTGACATTTTATTTCTGCAGCTTTTAATATTCTTTCCTTAATTTCTGTGTTAAGCATTTTGATTATGATGTGTCTTGGAGAGATTCTGTTTTGATCTTGTCTATTTGGGAACTATATGTGTCCTTTATGTGAATGTCTCATTTCCAGTACGGGAAATATTTTCTGTTATTATCTCATTGAAGATATTCTTAATGCCTTTAGTCTATATCTCCACATTCTCTTCTATTTCAAAGACTCTCAGGTTTGTTCTCTTGATGCTCTTCCAGAGTTCTTGTATATTCTGATCATGGTCTTTTATTGCATACTGAGTATTCAATTTCATATACCATGTGTTCAAGGGCTGAAGTTCTGTCTTCAAGGTCTGATGTTCTGTTTTCTATGAAATCTAATCTGTTGGTGATGCATTTAAGAGAATTTTAAATTTGATTCATTTTGACTTTCATTTTTAGGAATTCTGATTTTTTTCATTATCTCTATTTTTTTATTGAAATAGTCTTTCATTTCCTATATTCTCATAATTTGTTCCTTAGACCTTCTTTTAGTTCATTGGACATTTTATAAATCATTTTTTTGTAGTCTTTTCTGGAATTTCATTTACTTGCATATTGTTGGGGTATTGTGAAAATTTTTTTTTGAGTGGAGAGACTTATTTGCCTGTTCCCTTATGTTTTCATCCATCAATTGAGATGAAGTCCCCTTCCCTGTCTTCTTTGTTCTGGGACTTCTGTCTGTTTTTTGATGCATGAGTAGATGTTTGGAAGTAGGACTTGAGGTTCCTGCCTGGTTGTTCCTTCTTGGGGCCTGGTTAATGTTTTGATTTTTTTGTCTCCCCTATTTTATGTGTTGAAGTATCACCGAAGCTCGGGTGGAGTTAAGTTATAAATGAAATGAGATTCGCTGTTACTTGACTGAGTTGTATTGCTTGGTAGCAGTATCTCGTTACTTGAGCCTTTAATAAATCTTTCAAAATTAAAATAAAGACAAAACATTTAATTGCAAAAAAAATTTAAAATGGTGAAATAATAAAAAAATTAAAAATTCTTCATGAGAAATACAGGGCTTGTTTCCACTGAGGTTATCAGAATTATTGGCATGAATGAATTTTCATTTTTTGAATTTATTTTTGGGCTATCTAACCCTTGGCTTAAGGGATAGGAGTTCTATCTTTTTGTTCCTTATCTAGCTGCCAGGCACTGTGGCTAGGAGCCAAAGCTGGGTATAGTAGCTCTCAGCTTCCTGTCTCCCCGTATAGGGTGGGATAGAATTGGGAGTGCCGACAAATTGTGTACTTCTGTAGTGGGGGTGGTACAGAGTTCTAAATTGGAAGTTCCAGTAGTTGGGATTTAATCTTCACTGACGTTTGGAGCTCTGTTTGTTGGTATTTGAGATTTGATTCACACCCTCTGTTGCTGGGGAGATGCCGATCTCTGTAGGACATCTGGGTTTTAGGTCCCTCCCATGAATTATAATTTTAGAGTCTAGAGAAACTCTTTCTACCTGTGCTTCCCTCCCCTCAGCAGCTGTGCCTGTTGCTGACAGGAAGGCTTTCACATCTGAAACATTATTTCTTATATTATATTTGAAGATTCTGATTTTTTTGGTCTGTATGGTTTCTTTTACTGTATTGAATTTGAGTAAGTTCCCTTAGTTACCTGCTTTACTGAGGAGCAGTCGTCTGACTCTTTCCATATGTAGCTTAGGAACTGCTGGGAAGTGCATCCTTCCTCTCTAATCTGCCTCTTCTTTCTACTCTCATAACTCAATCTTAAAGCTACATCCTGAGTACAGCATAAAAACAAAGTGTCGGACTATGTATTCAATTTAAAATATTGATGAAACATTTTACATTCAAGGTTGAAGATCATCATTTTTTGTAGTTAGTTGTTGAAGATCTCTATCAGTCTCTCCCCTTAAATGCAGTTTTCTTATTTCTTTGGTGTATCTTAAAATAATTTTTACTCTTGAGATCTGATTATTTTTTGTCTTTATAGTCTATCCAAAGCTATGGACCATAGAACTCTTTCTGTAGAGGTGACACATTTTCCTGACCACTGAAATTACTAAAGAGCTTATATAATGGGATCTAATTTTTAATTGTTCTTTTACTAGAAGGACCAATTGATGTTTATGTTTGTTTTGAAGACTAGTTATGATTTTAATTCTAGAGGTAAATTAAATGTCTGATATAAGAATATGCTGTAACATGAATTTATCTGTCTTATTTAACAATGCAGATGAGATTATCTGATCAATATAAGTCAGAATAATCATTTAATGTGAGTTGGAGAAAATGATTTTCATATATTTAGTTTTGAACTAGAATATAAAAGTAAAGCACACTAATACTAATTGGAAGATGAACAGTTTAAATTTGTAAACAGTATGCATTCATTGACATAAATTTATTAAGTGTAGTTTTTAAAGCAATGGTTCCAAAGAGGGCATTTCATAAATCAAAATGATCTATTTATAAGTAGCAGTAGCTATTTGTCCCAAATCTATAGTGGTTATTTTCTTAAGATTAGTTGATGAATAATTTAGGTTAATTACTTATACAATGTTTATTATATCTTCAGTTTGCTTTTATTAACATCTTGAAATCATCATACAGTCTCCTATGAGTGTCTCTTTGAGTTACTAATAAAAGGTACATTGTTATTTTAAAATAACTTCAAATTTATGGAGTTCCTAAAGTATCTGCCAACTCTCTTACATTTGTTTCTTTTAGATTTTCTATAAAAAGTATAAAAGTACTGAATGCAATCATAATTTCTTCTACTCTAAATAAAGTTCTAGTTGCATTTGAAAATATCCTAATAAAATGTAGTTTAAAGAAACTACAAATCCTAAAAAAAAAGCCTCTAAAAGTTTTGTGGTAGGAATTTCAAAGTAAATGTATTCCTGATACTTTTAATAGTAGTTCAAAAGTTTTTTGTTTTTTAAATCCTGCAAAATTTGTTTTACTTGAATGACAGTTTCAACTCAGACCATGTTAAGATGCTGATTAAATGGTCAATTGACCCATTGAGTAGCTTTTATAATTTGTTACATATGAGATACAGGAAGTTTAAGTGTCAAGACATAGAGCATGTGAGCCTTAATCATTTTTTAAAAATCTCATTTCACTTATACTATATATTTAATTTGAGAAGCCAATGAAAAGGGATAAGGTTTGGAGCAAAACCTGCTGTTCTAATTGTTTTTTTCTTTTCAGTAGTGCTGTAGATGTAATTCCATTAAATAATGAATGGGATGCTGGGAAAGATGAAACAATGGGAAAAGAAAAACAAAAGCTGATTGAAGGCATAAAAACAGTTTACAGAGACTTTTTTAGACATTAAGTCCCCTTTTGTCTTTGGTTTTGCTGAATCCTTTAAATTTTTTTTCTTTCTCACTTGAATAAATTTAAAGGTAAGCTTAGTGGACTGCTCTGTACTTTTCTCATAGTTTGTTTTAGGAAGAGTGAGTTGCCTCCCTTTTTTATGTTTGAGACACATCCAGCTACTGAGAGTTACTGATATATAACTGTTTAAAAATATGGATATAACAACTATGTAATGGCAGAAAAATTCTTTTAATGTTAAATTGTTTTAATTAAAAAATTACTGTATAGAAATAATGCTTGAAACCAAAAAAGTTTTTATTTTGCTTTGTTTTAAAAACCAGAAGTATAGTGTAGCTAGATGTTAGTGGTCTTCATGCTGTTAGCATACAGTTTGAATCACTCTCTATTTTTTTTTTTTTTTGTGGTGCTGGGAATCAAACCCAGGGCCTTGCATATGATAGGCAGATACTCTACTATTGGAAATTAAGAAATGTGAGTGTTTTAACTTTTTTATTATTTTATAAGATTATTTTGGTGATTCCAGTCCCTTTAATTTTGACATGAATTTTATGATTATCAATTTCTGCAAAAAAGACAGTTGAGATTTCAGGAGAGATTGCATTGTATATACAGGTTAATTTGGAGAGTATTGTCATCTTAACAGTGTTAAGACTTTCAGTCCAGTCTGTGAACCTGGAATATCATTTTACTAATTTAAATATCTGTTTTTTTCTAGCAATGTTTTATGGTTTTCAATTTTTTATCTTTGAAATTTATTAATGGGTATTTTAATCACTTGGATATTAGAATAAATGAAATTCTTTCCTATTATTCTTTTTTGATTGTTCATTGCTAGTATATAGGAATACAAAGATTTTTAGGCCTTGGGATGTAGCTCAGTGGTAGAGCACTTTCACAGCATGCATGAAGCCTTGGTTTTAATCCCCAGTACTAAAGAAATAAAGTACAACTGATTTTTGTGTGTTGATATTGTATTCTGAAATTTTGCTAAATTCATTTATGATGTCTAATAATTTGGGGGGATTATTATTTTTTGTATATAAAGTCATTTGTAAAATGGGATGGTTTAAATACTTCTTTTCCGGTTTGGATGCCATTTATCTATTTACCTATGCCTAATTGCTGTGACTAGAACTTCCATTACGGTGTTGAATCAAAGTAGTAAATGGGAGAATCTTTGTCTTATTTCTGATCTTAGGGGTGGGCTTTCAATCTTTCATCAGTTATTAGGATATTACTTCTTATTTTTATAAATACCCTTTATCAAGTTGAGGAAGTTCCCTACGATTCATAGTTTAAGTGTGATTTTCATTACAAAATGGTAGTGGATTTCATCACATACTTTTTTTGCATAAATTAAGATGATATTTTGTCCCTTCATTATATTATTTTCATAAGTTGAACCACCTTATATTTCTGGGATAAATTCTACTTGGTTATGGTGAATAATCTTTTTAATTCTTTATTTCTGTGTGTAATTTTTTACTATTGCCGAGGAAATTTGCATCTGTATTCATCAAGGGTATTGGTTTGTAGTTTCTTTTCTCCTAGTGTCTTTTTCTGACTTTGGAAAAAATGCTGATCTCAAGGAATAATTTAGAAAGTATTGCCTTTTCTATTTTTTGAAAGATTTTTGAGTGGGTCTTGTTGTTATTTTCCTTTAAATGATTGATCGAAATCATAAATAAAGCCATCTGGTCCTGAACTTGTATTTCTTGAGAAGTTTTTGATTACAGTAATCAATCTTTTTATTTCTTTTAGATCTGTTTATATTTTCTATTTCTTGTTAAGTCAATTTGTAAAGAGTTCTTTTTTAGAAATTTTGGTGTCTCATATGGATTGTATAGTTGTTGGGAATAATTTGTTATGGTATTTTTTATAATCCCTTTTATTTCTGTAATGTCAATAGTATTGTACCCACATTCATATCTAATTTTGGCAGTTTGAATCTTTTTCTTTTTTCTTATTCAATCTAGCTAAAAGTTTGTCTTTTATTTATCATTTCATAGAACTAATGTATGGTTTCATTGATTTTTTTCCCCCTATTTTTCTATTTGCTATTCTTTTTGTCTCTGCTCTAGTCTTTGTTATTTTCTTCTTTCTATTTGCTTTGAGTTTAGTTTTATTTTTCCCTCTAGTTCCTTAGGGTGTGTAGAGTTAGGTTGGGTTATTGACTTGATGCCTTCACTCTTTCTTTTCTTTTTTTTTGCATTATTGGGGATTAAACCTAGGTAAGCTTTACCACTGGTCTATATCCCCAGCACTTTTAATTTTGAGACATGAACTCACTAAGTTGCCAAGGCTGATCTTGAACTTGTGAGCCTTTAGTTTTAGCCTCCTAAGTCTTTGGCATTATAGGTGTGTTCCACCTTGACTGGCTTTGTTTTTAATGTAGATGTTTATAACCATAGCTTTCCCTCTATCTGTTGGTTTCTCTGTATCCCATAATTTTTGATGTGTTTTTGTTTTCATTTATCTCAATGTATTTTATAATATCCTGTGGTTTCTTCTTTGACCCAATGATTATTTCACAGTGGGTTAATTTCCACATATTTGTAAAATTTCTTATTTTTCTTCTTTTATTATTTCTAATTTTCTTCATTACATTGTGGTCAAAGAAGAAAACTTTGGATGATTTCAATCTTTAACAATTTATTGAGATTAATGTTGTGACCTAGCATGGCCAATCCTGGAGAATATTCCATATGTACTTGAAAATTGTATTGTTTTAGAGTAGTGTTTTTTTCCTAATGTCTGTTAAATCTAGTGAATTTATAGTTTTTATTTAAGTCCTGTGTGCTTTATTGTTCTTCTGTGTAGTTTTTTTTCCCATTATTGAGGATGGGGTATTGAATTCTCTATTATTGTTGAATTATCTATTTTTCCCTTGAGTTCTCAATTTTTGGTTTATGTTTTGGAGCTATTTTGTTAGTTACATATATCTTTATAATCATTGTATCTTCTTGAAAGATTGATACTTCTTGAAATATTACATAATGTTCTTTTTATCTTTTATAACACTTTTTGCCTTAAAGTCTGTTTGGTCTGATGTTATTGTAGTTATGCTTGCCTGCCTTTGCTTACTATTTTCATGTATGATCTTTTTCTATCTTTTTTCTTTCAACCTATTTGTGCCTTTATATTTAAAATGAGTCTCTTGTAGATAGTATATAGTTGGACCATTATAAATTGAAAGTTTACAGTCTTCTCTCAGTGCCCTTCCACTAGCATGGAAGTAACCTTTCTATTTTCCAATATATGTGAGTGCATTTCAGTGCCCTAATTTCCCAAATAAACTTTCTCCCTGTATTTCCTGTTTGGCTTTCACTGTGTCTGTTGTTCGCCCCAGATTTAGACCTTTGCCCCACATTGCATTAATTGTTAATTTGCCTTACAGTGTTGTCAAGAATCTTCTTGTATCACTTTTCTGCCCCAAGAAAGTTCTGAATTAAGTGAAACATAGGTGAGTTTCTTGCATCGGTTTTTTGGTCAGCCTCTAGTAATATCAATAGAGAGAAAAACAGTCCACTGAGACTAAGGTTGACTCTGAACATTCTAGAGCCAGGGAACAGAATTCCACACTGAGACCACCTTTTACCATCCTCAACACCTTACTGAACAGGGAAGGAATGGTTCGAGGGAAAGTAAAAATGCTGCAAAATTTTCCTACCATATTTAAGTCATTATTTTCTTAATTCAGCATTATTTGATTACTGCATATCTTTGACTATTTTTCAGAGTTCTTATAGAGTTCACTGTGACAATTTTTACTCAGTTTTTCTTTTCTTTCTTTTTTTAAAAAAAATTTCTTTGGAAGAGTAGAAACTTGGAGCAATGTATTCTACTATTTTCACAGCTATCTGTCTTCCCTTACTTCTGTAATCATGGTTTCCTTTAATTATTTCAACATATTTACAATGGCTGCTTTGAATTATTTGTTAAATCTGACATCCTTTTATAAACAGTATCTGCTGCTTTCTTTTTTCCTGTGTATGGATTACACTTTTCTGTTTCTTTGCATGTCTTATAGTCTTTTTGTTAAAAACTGGATATTTAAATAATACAGTAACTCTGGATACTGATTTGTTTGGGGGATTTTCTGATTATTCTGTTTATTAAAATTTTTTTCCAAGGTCACAGAATTGAGGCCCCTTTTAGATTTACTGAAAAATGATGTATATTTAACACAGTCCCTAAGTTACTCTTAGACACATTAAGTTAGAAAAGTATTGGTCTAATTGATTCAGTTAGAAGAAATAAGCAAACAATTAAAAAGTATTTATGTAGCTTATATAACCCAGTTAGGACATGCTCCTGGGATCTTTGCTATGAAACCTGTTCTTTTGTGCCATATGCTTTGCTAAGCACTTTAATCATATCATCACTTTTATTGTTCCAACTCTCTTATGAGCTCAGTTTTTTTTGTGTGTGTCTTAATTCCATAGATGATGAAACAGGCTTAGAGAAATTAACTATCACAAGTTTGTCAAGCTGGTAGTTGGCAGAATTTGGACTTAACCATATCTGATTTTGAGCGTACACTGAATAACTATGTTGCCACATTTCAAACTGTAACCCTTTTGAAATGCTATTAATAATTATGCTGTGGAGGAGAGGTTCAAGATGGTAGGTTAGAGGAAGAATACATACATAGTTGCTCCATGTCTCAGGATTTAAACATTGGGAATACTGCTTCTCAGCCAGGTGGGTAGAAGGGATTTCACTAAAATTCAGTATTGGACAATCAGAGTATCTTAGAGACTCAGAAATTCGGGTGTATTGAACAAAAAAAAAAGTACATTGGAACCAAGCTTGTTGAGGCAGGGGCAAAGACAGTGGCACTGGTTCACCATATAGGTGAGGGATAACACAGAGAAAGAAATACAATGGATAGATCTGGTATGGAAAAATTTGTAGCCCAGAAAAGCAGCCTAAATATAGCTGATCCAGAGGCTTCACTGTGAACTGGATGTTGAAAAGTGCTCTGTTTCTCAACTAGAAAGTGGAGAGCTGAGGTAGCAGCCATCTCTTGAGGAGGCCACACTGCAGCTTGCTGCTGCAGGAGTAAGGGAGATCATAACAAACATTGCCATACTGTCCTGGCAAGCACCTACCATTCAGCTTAGGGATAACTGGCAGTATATGAGTGAAACGGGCATAGAGAAGATTGTATCCAGGGGGATTCAAGTCCAAAAAAATTAAGGGAAGCCAACTGCTTTTCCTTTAAATCTGATGGTTCACCTGACCAGCTGAAGAGGGTTGTGAAATTTAAACAGGTAGATGTGAACACACTCAATTATTAAGCCTCGGAAGGTTGTGTTCCTGGGCAGCAGAGCATGTGGAGGTTTGGCTCCCTGTGGTTGAGTGTAATTCTTTGTGTGTGTGTGTGTGTGTGTGTGTGTGTGTGTGTGTATGTGTGTGTGTGTTTGAAGAACAGGGACTGAACCGGGGCACTCAACCACTGAGCCACATCTCTAGCCTTATTTTTTGTATTTTATTAGAGACAGGCTCTCACTGAGTTGCTTAGCGCCTCACTATTTGCTGAGGCTGGCTTTAAACTTGGGATCCTCATGTCTCAGCCTCCCGAGCTGCTGGGATTACAGGCATGTGCCACTGCACCTGGCATGAGTACAGTTCTTTGGAGGCTTCTGAGATCCAGACCCCTGACAGGCCATAGAGGTGTGTTGATCTAATCTCTCCAGACCAAATAACATCCAACAAAGCCTCTAAGGCCTGATTACTGATTAGACTTAATCCCCAACCACAAGAACTTCTCTCATAGAACTCTGTAGCAACCCTGCCCAGAGAGTGCATTCATCTGGTCTGTGCAGACAAAACTCTAATTGAAAGTACATCCAACTCCATTCTGCCTTATATTCGTGAGAAGGGAAGATGAGAGCTATTTCAACCAGCTTCAGGGTTAGGCCACTCTAATTGTCAGCTCAGTGAACATCATAAAACATTCCCCCACACCCTTTTTCTCAGTAAATATCTCAAGAAGAAATAGAAATAAAGATAGTTATGTGAAGGCATCCATTATCATCAACTATTTTGATCACCTCACTGGAGACAGTTCCTTAATTTTTCATTAAGAATATTTTCTTCTGTTTTTATTTATTTGTTTTTGGTATTCTTGTGTTGATTTGTGTTTGGACATATGGACATTATGTATTTATTTTTAAAAATTTTTTAAAATTGATTTTAAAAAATAAATGACAGCAGAATGCATTATAATTCTTATTATACATATACAGCACAATTTTTCATATCTCTGGTTGTATATAAAGTATGTTGACACCAATTCGTGTCTTCATACATGTACTTTGGATAATGATGTCTATCACATTCCACCATCCTTGCTAACCCCCTAACCCCTCTCTTTCCCTCCCACCTCTCTGCCCTATCTAGAGTTCGTCCATTCCTCCCATGCTCTCCCTCTCTACCCGACTATGAATCAGCCTCCTTATATCAGAAAAAACATTTGGCATTTGTTTTTTTGGGATTGACTAACTTCATTTAGCATTATCTTCTCCAGTGACATCCATTTACCTGCAAATGCCATGATTTTATTCTCTTTTATTGCTGAGTAATATTCCATTGTGTATTTATATGCCACTTTTTTTTTATTCATTCATCTGTTGAAGGCCATCTAGGTTGGTTCCACAGTTTAGCGATTGTGAATTGTGCTGCAGTAAACATTGATGTGGCTGTGTCCCTGTAGTATGCTGTTTTTAAGTCCTTTGGGTATAGACTGAGGAGAGGGATAGCTGGGTCAAACGGTGGTTCCATTTCCAGTTTTCCAAGGAATCTCCATACTGCTTTCCATATTGGCTGTACCAATTTTCAGTCCCACCAGCAATGTATGAGTGTACCTTTTTGTTTCTTTGTTTCTCATTTTTAGAATTTAATAAAATGTAGTTATTTTTTCTTGACCCCCCCCCCTTTTTAGGATTAGGGCTTTTGGTTGTTTAGTTTTTTGTTTTGTTTTACTCTTTTGTTTATTTCTTCTCTCCTTTTTCTCATACTGCTTCCTCATAACCATCACCTGCTACACCTGTTCTGGATTCTCTCTGTTTTCTTTTTGACCATTGTAAACTCTCTTCTACCTTTCTGTCACATTTTCTTTTCTATTAATGATCTGTATTTTTACCATCTTTTAGAACTAATTAGTTTATATAACTTCTGTCCCCACCATTCATGTTGGTGCAGTTATTATTGGTGTGGATAACATAGTTGACACCTGCTATTTGCTTTAATGCCAGATCTAGTTCATGGTTATTTATTGTTTTTGCTTTTGGCTCATGCTGACCCCACTGTTTTTGTTCATTGTAGTAATGAACAAAATGTTGAAGATGTTATATTAGGAGTCAGGTGTTTATTTTAATGCTTACATTATTAGCTATTGCTGTTGTTTTCTCTTATTCTGTGAGTTACTAGGAAACTATAGGGACACTACAAGTTCACAGGTTAGAGAATCTGCTGAACTAACTCAGCCAAAAGACAGGGCACCTTGCTCCACATATAAATTAACAACATTCAGACTTCAGCTATACTTTTTTTTTTTGTACTGTGCCTTGAACCCAGGGGTATTTTACCATGAGTTACATCCCCAACTCTATTAACTTTTTTTTTTTAAATTTTGAGACAAAGTTTAAGTTGCTGAGGACCTTGCTAATTTGCTAAGGCTGGTCTTGAACTTGAGATTGTCCTGTCTCAGCCTACCTAATCACTGGGGTATGGGCACATATCACAGCTATGCTTTTATACAAAGAACAGGAGAGACAAAAACCCAAACTAATGATAAGGCCCTAAGTAAGAATGCCTCAGAATAGGCATTTAGGTCCTATTCATGGAAATCCACAGCTATAGCAAAAATAGAATTAATACAAGGTCTGTGATTACCACACCTGTAAGGGGGTATCAATTCAGATTACTCTAGGATACTTTGGCAAGAGAAGGCTGTGCCCTAAAAGGGCCCCCACAATGGAATGGAAAAAAAAATCCATCCTAACAGATGCATAAAACCCAACACAGGAAGACAAGAAATATGAATAAACAAGGTAACATGACACTTCCTTAAGTTCATAATTCACCAGCAACTGACTCCAGAGATATTAAAGTGGATGAAATACCAGATGAAGAATTAAAAAGAATGATTATAAAAATGATCAATAAATTCTAAGAGAATGCAGAAAAACTGAATGAATTAAGAAAGTCAGTATAGCATATGAATGAGAAATTCAATAAAGAGAAAGAAATATTGAAAAAGAACCAAACAGAAATTTTGGAAGTGAAAGTCACAATAAATCAAATAAAATGCTCAGTTGAAAGTTTTTCCAATAGCATAGACCATGATGAATACAAAATCTCACAGCTGGAAGACAAAGTGGCAGGCCATGAACATTCAGACAGAATAAAGAAAATAAGTAACCATAACCAGAATATACAAGAACTCTGGGAAAATATTAGGGTCAAATTTAGTATCATTGGAATTGAGGAGACTTGTGAGATGCATGCTATTTGGAATAAGAAGTCTCTTGAGGGAAATAATAACAGAAAAATTTCCAAACATTGAGAATGAGATGGACATCCAGATATAAGATGCATCCAGAACTCCAAAGAGAGATAAAAAAATGCCTAACCTTCAGAACAAGGGTAGAACTTAAATGCCTCAAGAGAAAAATGTCAGGTCACATTATGGTAAGCCAATCAGGATTACTTCTCATTTCTCAGCACAAACTCTAAAAGCCAGGAGAGCTTAGTTTGGTGTGTTCAAGTCCTAAAAGAAAATAACTGTCAACCAAGATTGTTTTATACAGCAAAGTTATCCTTAAAAATCTAAAAAGAAATAAAAACTTTTCTAAACAAGAGAAACTAAAATAATTCATGACTACTAAAATGGCATTACAGAACTTACTTAAAGAAATATTCCACACAGAAGAAGCAAAATACAAACCCCAGAAATCATAAATGAACAAATCTCATTTGAGAATAGCTAAGTAAATGAGACCAAATAAAACATGAATAAATCAAAACAGCAGAATTAACAAACATCTCTCTATAATAACATTGAATGTAAATGGTCTAAACTCTCCATTTAAAAGACATAGGCTGGCAGAATGGATTAAAAAATAAGACCCAACTATGTTTTTTGCAAAAGACTTACCTTACAGACAAAGACAGTCACAGGCTGAAAGGGCAAGTATAGAAGTTGATATACTATGTGAATGGAGCCCCAAAACATATAGGAATAACTCTTCTCATCTCAATCAGAGTTCAAACCAAAATTAATTAGAAGAGACAAATAAGGTCACTTCATACTAGTAAAGGGAATAATCCAACAAGACAAAGATATAACAATTATAAATATTTATGTCCCCAATGTGGGTATAGATAATTATATAAAACAGATACTAATCAAATTAAAGCCCCAGATAGACTGTACTATAATACTGGGTGATATCAACATACCTTTCTCACCATTAGGTAGGTCACCCAGACTTCAACTCAGTAAAATTCTTTGTACTTGGATAGTATTATGAATCAAATGGACTTAACAGATATCAATAGAACATTCCATCTAACAATAACTGAATACACTTTCTTCTTAATGACTCATGGAACTGTCTCCAAAATAGTTGTAAATTCCCCCACTTTACCTCTTTATATAATAAGTAAGTCACTGTATGTGATAAATCATAAAGCACTTTATTTTGTAGAGGACATTATGCAGTTAGGGAAATGCAAAGCAAAACTGCACTGAGATTTCATCTCACAGTAGAGAGAATGGCAGTCATTAAGAATACAAAAAATAATATATGCTGGAGAAGATGTGGAGGAAAAGGAACACTTTTACATTTTGGGTGAGATTATATATTGGTTAAACCACTGTGGAAATCAGTCTGGATGTTTCTTGAAAGACTGAGTGTGGAACCACCATATGACCTAGATATACCACTCCTCAGTATTTTTTCCTGAAGAATTAAAGTCATTATACTATAGCAATAAATGCCTTTCCATGTTAAAATCAGCATAATTTACAATAGCCAAACTATGTAATCAGCCTAAGTATTCATCAACAGATGAGTGGAAAAAATGTGATATATATACACAAAGGAGCTTTATTCAATCATGTAGAAGAATGAAATTATATCATTTGCAGGAAAAATGGGTTATAATTGAGAACATTATTTTAAACAAAATAAGTCAAACTCAGAAGGTCCAGGGTCATATGTTTTCTCTCATGTGTAGAAGCTAGAGAGGAAAAAGGAAAATAAATGTAAAAGTCAAAGGAAGATCAGTAGTGTAAGGGACCTAGGAGTGGGAGGAGGGAGGGAGGAGAAAGTGTTGGGGAGCCAAATTGACCAAATTATAGTTGTTATATGGTCTACATGTACTAATATGTAACAACAAATCCCACCATTATGTACAATTGTAATGCGCCAATAAAAAATATAAAAATAAAAAAATGCATTGGCTATGCACAGTGGAACACATCTGTAATCCTTAGGAGACTAAGTCAGAAGGATTAAAAATTGGAGGCTAGCTTCAGCAACCTAGTGAGGCCCTGTCTCAAAATAAGATAAAAAACAGGCTGGAGAGGTAGTTCAGAAGTATAGTGTTCCTTGATTTAATCCCAAGCACCACCAGAATACTAACACTAATACTAATTGTTATTATGCTGAGACACTATACATGAACTGAAATTATTTGGTCCAGCTGGCTTGTATGCTCATCCTATCTATAACCGCTAGGTTATGTAGCACTTTTTTTTTTTTTTTCTGTGTAACTATTTTAGCTCCAGAAACATTTACAGCTAATATACAGTTCCACCTCCATGCCTATGTACATTTTATGATTTCTGCCTGGAATTATGTAGAATATAATACCTAGCTCCTAAGTATTTTGGCTTATGAATTACATTTTCAGAAGCCCTTTTTGGAAATTTTTACTCTACTGACCCTCGTGATAACTTTTTTACCTCTTTTCTGTACCTCTCTGTTCTTCTGTGGTCTCTACTAATTGCACTAAACTTTTTGAATTGTAATTTTCCAATGTCTTCTTTGTCTCATCTGTTATACTCTGAGAGCCTTAATATTAGGCATTCTTCTTTATTCTTGTATTTATAATACTTGCCTTGCACCTATTGTAAAATAAGGACTCTGTTAATATTATCAGAAGGATGGCTAGACCTCCTCTAGATTATGAATCTGAATGACAATTCTGGTGAAATGGTTTGGGAAAGAAAGAAACATACTTGGTGATTTTTAATAGATAAGAGTAAAAAGAATTTGGATATGGCATACTGGTGTTTTAGTCAGCTTTTTTACTGATGTGACCCAGCGATCTAACAATAACAATTAAAAGGGGAAATGTTTATTTTGGGGCTCATGGTTTTTGAGGTCTCAGTCAATAGACAGCCAGGTGAGGCAGAACATCTTGGTGGAAGGATGTGGCAAAGGAAAGCAGTTTAGGACATGGCCCTAAGAGAGAGAGAGAGAGAGAGAGAGAGAGAGAGAGAGAGAGAGAGAGAGAGATAGATTCCTCTGACCATGGACAAAATATATACTCAAAAGGCATGCCCCTAATGACTACCCTGCTTCAGCTACATCCTACCTGACTATAGTTACTATTCAGTTAATCTCTATTAGTGAATTAATGCAATGATTATGTTATGGTTTTCATAACCTAATCATTTCACTTCTAAGTTATATTGCATTGACTTATACATGAGCTTTTGGGAGATACCTCATATCTGAACTATAATAGTAGGGATAGAAAGGGAGTTAACAATGATTCTGAGGTTTCTTTGAGGTCCTATCTTTTCATTATAAAATATATCTCAAATATATTGTTACTACGTTTTCTTCTTCTTTAGGACAACCCAATTAATGTAAATTACTAAGAAACAAATGTAACTAATATAATATATAGCTACAATTTTGGAATAAGAAATCTTTGACTAAACATGACTTATAAGTGTTGTCTTTTGTTATTTGTTTGCAATGCTAATCCAACCATTTTTCTTTAGGTGCTTATCTCCTTTTTCTGACCTATTTGTGCCAATTTATATGTCTACACATTCATTTTCTTATTTTGATACCTCCAATTAAGGCATAGGGTCTTATTTATATTAAAAATTCATTATTCATCATTTCAGAAATTCTGATGAGTCATGAATATGAATTCATTTTTCATGCTTTATATAAATGCCCTTATTGTTTGAGAAATCATGGCATTGTATTATTCTAAAAAATCTATTCTTAATCCTTAAGAATAGAGATTACAATTTTATTTATATGGTGACATTTAAAATAAATGCCAGCTTTGAAATTAAGGTTCTCTTTCTAGTGTTTTTCTAAATGGTATACCAGGCCTCTTATGGCCCCTTCTTGGGCAGTTCCATCTCCCACTGTGTTTCTTGTGTACCTAGACACTTAGTGGTAGAGGAGAATTATACCTTCTAAATAAAAGAAGTTCAAGGCATAGACATGGAATTATGATGTTTGATTAATTAGATGATGGCATTTGAATGTCCAAGTTTAAAATATTCTTCAATACATAATTCACCTAGTCAAAATAACTTTTTGGTATATTATTTGAATGACATTGTTATGGTTATTTTAAAGTTTACATAAGTCATTATTCTCTGTAGTTTGGAGATGAACTATAGGATGAACCTGCCTCATCTTGGTATTGCTTTACCTCTTTTTTTATTCTTGACAACTTTTTACTTTTTTCTCTTTTCTTTCACTTTTATTCCTTTTTTACATGAGGGGTTTCCATTTCTATCTTCTGAATTCCTTTTAACAAAAATGAAGTTTCTTCTCCACTGTACTCTTTCCTTCCTGTACTCATAGTCTCCATCCTGATAATTATGGCAGCCCTTCCTTATGATTGTCTGTGATCTTTTCCGTAATTATATAGTTATCATTTCTGTAGAATATTTTGCCTCCCACCAGTTTAGAATTTTGAGGTAATTCTTTTAAATGAAATCATATTCTGGTGTCCATCTTGCTTTTCTTATGAAAACACATTGTGAAAAATCCACTTAAACCATTTACATTTGCTCTTATGACCACAAGTTTTTCTTATCTTGTGCTCTTAAATTTATGTTTTGTTTTGTTTCTGTTTTCTTACCTCCTTATTACCCTTTTAGAAATACATAGGAGTGGTTGTTGGGCTGAAGTGTTATTTTCAATTTTTGTAGACATCAATTTCTTTAAGTTGCATTATATATTGCTTTCTTAGAACTGTACCAGTTTTTATTTCTAGTACTATTGTAGCAATATCATTTTCACTACAGTTCACTACTAGGTGTTTATCCTTATTGTTTTTGCTAGATGAGTGGGTATACAGTGCTCTCATGTAATTTTAGTTTGTATTTCCTTCAATACTACATATTATTCTCCTTTTTCATGATTATTAGTCATATGGATTTGTTGTACTATGAATAATTTATTTCCATTTTTGCCATTGTTAATTTTTAATTCTGTTTATAATTATAAAATATGTCAAACAATAGTTCATTTATAAAAGAAAAATAGGTACTAGGGTACTCACCACTGAACTTTGTAAATTTATAATTTTGCCATTTTTTTTTTAGTTTAAATATTTCTTTAATATATTATTGTGAAACTTTCTGGTATCATTTCATTGAAAATATTGTGCATTCCTTTGGTTTATGTCTCCAAACCTTCATCTATCCCAGTAAATCTTAAATTTGATCTGATAAGGTTATCCTATATTTCTTAGAAGTTCTGTTCATGGTCTTTTAACATCTTTTATCTATGGCCAACAGTATATATTTTGTCTTCATTGTCTGAAACTCTGTTTTCCAAGTAATCCTAGTCTATTGGTGATGCTTTCCATTGAAATTTTAATTTGGTTTATTGATTCCTCCATTTTGAGGATTTCTGCTTGATTTTTTTTTTTCAGAATCTCCATCTCTTTATTGAAGTGATCTTTCACTTCCTCTCTGATTTCACTACTTATATGGTACTTTACCTCACAGATAAGTTGAACTGTATACATTCTAAACTCCTTCTCTGACATTTTTTCCACTGTGGAGTTGATGAATTTTGTTACTGGAATATCTTGTTTTGTTTGGGGTGATTTGTTCCTTTGATTTTTCATGTTGTTTGTGTGACTACCCATCTAACAGTATGGATCTGAGGCAGTAGAGTTTCTACCCTATGGACTTATGATATCCCTGAAGGTTTCCAGAACCTCACCATGTAGGGAGAGACGGATAATAACTACCACCAAAGCAAACAATATACAGCATCAAACCAAATATTTGCTGCTATGACATCTATAATGTTAATTGTCACAATAAACATAAATGATATTATCAGTTATTGCCTACAATAAAAACAGCAAGTTTGCAAAAGTGTTTACAATTTCAGATGGTGGACAGGGAGAGAACAGAAGTGATATAAGATGTGATGATTATGAAGGAAAAGGAGAGAAGATAGAATTAAAAAATTAAAGGACGAGTGAAAAAGAGAACAGTAGAGATTAGCTAATAACAGAGAAAAGAGAGAAAGAGAATCAAGGGAAACATAAGTGAGAGAAAAAACATAAAGTAAAATTAAAAAAAATTAAAAACAGAAATACAAGAATACAAACAATACTGAAATATACTAACCATACATCTTAGTCCTCAAAATAAAACTCATCCATGAAAAATAATTGGCTTCAAAAATTCTAAAAATGAGGAAAAACCCCAAATATAAGTATGTATAGATGTTTATGAATCATTAAGGTAACAATTAAACAAGAGAAAAGAATAAAAAAGAAGAAAAAAAATCTCAAGAAAAGTTCAAGTTCGATTGGAGTTCAAAAGATTCTCAGCAGTGTTAGGTGGTGTCCTCTGCAGTGTGATGCCCCACTCTTTGGTTGGATTGATGGAATGTGAGAGGTAATCCTATAGGTGGAATTCATGGAGGTGGGGCTTGGACTTAGGTGGCCTCCAGGCTCTTGGCGGAATGCCAGCTGGTCTGGAGATTTTTAAATCAGTGTAGGTCTAGTGCCCAGCAGTTGATGGTCCACAATGGAAGACTGCAACCCATTGAGCTCTCCTGGATTACATTTGTGTGGCAGAGGAGCTAATTCTCAGTCCACTATGTTACCTGTGCATCCTCAAGTTTCCTGGTCTCAGATTCAGTCTTCAAACTGAAACCCCCTCCCCCGCCCCGCCCTTTTGAATTCCTGGCCAGGTTAGTCTCTCCCAGACAGTCCTGCCAGCCGCTGGATTGGAGGGACAGGAGGGAAGTTGGGTGAGTTCCCACAACCAGTTGTCCCCCGTGTAAACCTTTCTCCACATTTTATTTTTTCCTAGTCACTTAGGCACACTTCTTGTTGTGCAGTGTGGGTTACCAGGCTTATATTTTGGGCCAAACTCTGGTTTACCAGGAATTGTTTCCCTCAGATGCCGACTCCCACACCACAGCTGCAAAATGGTTCCTTCCTCTGTTTTCTACATGCTTCCAGAAGAGACGGTGGTATAGCATGCCTTTCATTTTAGTCAGGCAGTGTCTTTGGTCTCTAAACTCTCCATACCTCAGACACACATCAGGCCTCCTAAAAATGTGGGTTCCTTTAACTCCCTCATCCCTCTGCTTTGCTCTCAAAGGGACTGCTCTTGCTTGTGCCTCTGGCTGCAACAGCAGCTGTGGTGCTGGGGATTTCTCCCTTATTTTATTATATTCAACCTCCTGACTCCCAGATCAATCTATCAGCTTTGCATGTCCAGTTTTAAATTCCAGTACTCTGCCCTGCTTTATTTTTGTTCACCTACCTTGCTGAGAAACTGCCTGTTTGCTTTCTTAGTTTTATGTCATGAAGCAGCCAGGAAAGTGACCATCGCTATTTAGCCATCTTGAAACCTGCCCTAATACATTATTGTGATGAATTACATTAATATATTTTTTTTAGATTTTGTTATCTCTGCCAATCCTAAGATAAATGGATGAATATTTTTAAAGAAACATCGGTGGATTTGCTTTGCTGGTACTTAGTTTAGGAGTTTTTAAAAATATTTATTTATTCTAATATGTTATGCATGACAGCAGAATGCATTTCAATTCATAGTACACATATAGAACACAATTTTTCGTGTCTCTGGTTGTACACAAAGTGGAGTCACACCATTTGTATCTTCATACATATACTTAGGGTAATGATGTCCATCTCATTCCACTGTCTTTCCCCCATTTCCCCTCCCTTTCCCTCCCTTCTCTTTACCCTATATATAGTCTCTCCATCCTTCTGTGTTCCCTGTCCATCCTCATTATGGATCAGCATCCCCATATCAGAGAAAACATTTGACATTTAGTTTTTGGGATTGGCTTACTTTACTTGCATTATATTCTCCAATTACATCCATTTACCTGCAAATGCCATGATTTTATTCTCTTTAATGCTGAGTAGTATTATATTTTGTATATATATCATGTTTTTCTAATCCATTTATTGACTGCATTTAGGTTAGTTCCACAATTTAGCTATTGTGAATTGTGGTGCTATAAACATTGATGTGGCTACGTCACTGTAGTATGCTGTTTTTAAGTCCTTTGGGTATAAACCAAAGAGTGGGATAGCTGGATCAAATGGTGGTTCCATTCCAAGTTTTCCAAGGAATCTTCATACTGCTTTCCAGAGTGGTTGCACCAATTTGCAGTCCCACCAGCGATGTATAAGTGTGTCTTTTTCCCCCACATCATTGCCAACACTTATTGTTGTTTGTATTCTTAATAGCTGCCATTCTGACTGGAGTGAGATGAAATCTTAGAGTAGTTTTGATTTACATTTCTCTAGTTGCTAGAGATGTTGAACCTTTTTTTCATATATTTGTTAATTCATTATTTTTCATCTGAGAAGTGTCTATTCAGTTCCTTCACCCATTTGTTGATTGGGTTGTTTGTTTTTTTGGCGTTAAGATTTTTAAATTCTTTATATATCCTGAAGATTAGTGCTCTCTATCTGATGTGTGTGTGGTAAAAATTTGCTCCCATTCTGTATGCTCTCTGTTCACCTAAATTATCGTTTCTTTGGCTTAAAAGAAGCTTTTTAGTTTGAATCTATACCATTTATTGATTCTTGATTTTATTTGTTGTGCTATAGGGGTCTTATTAAGGAAGTTGAGGCCTAATCCAACATGACAAAGATTTGGGCCTACCTTTTCTTCTATTAGGTGCAGGATCTCTGATTTAATTCCTAGGTCCTTGATCCACTTTTTTTTTTTTTGAGAGAGAGAGAGAGAGAAAGAGAGAGAGAGAATTTTTTTTTAAAGAAAGAGAGAGAGAGGAGAGAGAGAGAGAGAGAGAGAGAGAGAGTGTTTAATATTTATTTATTTTTTTAGTTCTCGGCGGACACAACATCTTTGTTGGTATGTGGTGCTGAGATTCGAACCCGGGCCGCACGCATGCCAGGCAAGCGTGCTACCGCTTGAGCCACATCCCCAGCCCAGAGAATTTTTTTAATATTTATTTTTTTAGTATTCGGCAGACACAACATGTTTGTATGTGGTGCTGAGGATCGAACCCGGGCCGCACGCAAACCAGGCAAGCGCGCTACCGCTTGAGCCACATCCCCAGCCCCTTGATCCACTTTTGAGTTGAGTTTTGTGCATGGTGATAGATAGGGGTTTAATTTCATTGTGCTGCATATGGATTTTCAGTTTCCCTAGCACCATTTGTTGAAGAGGCCATCTTTTCTTCAATATATGTTTTTGGTGCCTTTGTCTTATATGAGGTAACTGTATTTATGAGAGTTTGTCTTTGTGTCCTCTATTCTGCACCATTGGTCTACAAGTCTGTTTTGGTGCCAGTAGCATGCTGTTTTTGTTATAATTGCACTACAGTATAGTTTAAGGTCTGGTATAGTGATATCACCTGCTTCACTCTTCTTGCTAAGGATTGCTTTAGCTTTTCTGGGTCTCTTATTTTTCCAGATGAATTTCATGACTTCTTTTTCGATTTTTATGATTGGAATTGAATTAAAACTGTATATTGCTTTTGGTAGTATGGTCATTTTGACAATATTCATTCTGCTATTCAAGAACAAGGTAGATCTTTCCATCTTCTAAGGTCTTCTTTAATTTCATTCTTTAGCATTCTGTAGTTTTCATTGTAGGAGTCTTTTACCTTTTTCGTTAAGTTGATTTGCAAGTATTTTATTTTTGGAGGGTCTATTGTAAATGGGGTAGTTTTCCTTTCAGAGGATTTGTCACTCATGTAAAGAAATGACTTTGATTTATGGGTGTTGATTTTATAACCTGCTACTTTGCTGAATTCATTTATTAGTTCTAGAATTTTTCTGGTGCAATTTTTTGGGTCTTGTAGGTATAGAATCATATTGTCAGCAAATAGTGCTAATTTGAGTTCTTCTTTTCCTAACCATATCCTTTTAATTTCTTTGTTCTAATTGCTCTGGCTAGTGTTTCAAAAATTATGTGAAATAGAAGTGGTGAAAGAGGATATCCCTGTCTTGTTCCGGTTTTAGAGGAAATGCTTTCAATTTTTATCTATTCAGAATGATGTTGGCCTTAGTCTTGGCAGATATACCTTTTACAATTTTCAGGTATGTTCCTGTTATCCCTAGTTTTTCTAGTGTTTTGAACATGAAGGGTGCTGTATTTTGTCGAATGCTTTTTCTGAATCTATTGGGTTGATTATATGATTCTTATCTTTAAGTCTGTTGATATAATGAATTACATTTATTGATTTTCATATGTTGAACCGACCTTTCATCCCTGGGATGAATCCCACTTGATTGTGGTACATTATAATTTTGATATATTTTTTATTCAATTTGCCAGTATTTTATTGAGAATTTTTGTATCTATGTTCATTAGAGATATTGATATGAAGTTTTCTTTCTTTGAAGTGTGTTTGTCTGGTTTTGGAATCATGGTGATATTGGCCTCATAGAATGAGTTTGGAAGTGTTCCTTCTTTTTCTGTTTCATGAAATAATTTGAGGAGTATTGGTATTAGTTCTTCTTTGAAGGTCTTGTAGAACTTAGCTGTATGTCCATCTGGTCCTGGGCTTTTCTTGGCTGGTAGGCTTCTGATGACGTCTTCTATTTCATTGCTTGAAATCGATTTGTTTAACTTGTGTATATCATCCTGATTCAGTTTCGGCAAATCATATGACTCTAGAAATTTGTCGATGGCTTTGATATTTTCTATTTTATCGGAGTACAAATTTTCAAAATAATTTCTAATTATCTTCTGCATTTCTGTAATGCTCATCATGATATTTCCTTTTTTATCACTATGTTAGTGATTTGAGTT
Organism: Spermophilus citellus; assembly: GCF_964194105.1. NCBI lineage: Eukaryota > Metazoa > Chordata > Mammalia > Rodentia > Sciuridae > Spermophilus > Spermophilus citellus. The sequence continues at coordinate 65,938,627 of NC_138183.1, read as the reverse complement.
TTCTCTCTCCTTCACTTCATTAGCATGGTAAAAGTTTTATCAATTTTATTTTTTCAAAGAATCAACTTTTTGTTTTGTTAATTTTTTTCAATGGTTTCTTTTATTTCAATTTCATTGATTTCATCTTTGATTTTAATTATTTCCCATCTTCTACTGCTTTTGGTGTTGATTTGTTCTTGTTTTTCTAGGGCTTTGAGATGTAATATTAGACCATTTATTTGTTGAGTTTTTCTTCTTTTAAGGAATGAACTCCATGCAATAAACTTCCCTCTTTGTACTGCCTTTGTAGTGTCCCAGAGATTTCAATATGTTCTATCAGTGTACTCATTTACCTCTAAGAATTTCTTAGTCTCCTTTTTGGTGTGTTTTGCACCCATTGTTCATTTAGTAGCATATTATTTAGTCTCCAGGTGTAGGAGTAGCTTTCATTTTTTATTTTATCATTTATTTCCAGTTTCATTCCATTATGATCTGATAGAATGCAGGGTAGTATCTCTCTTCTCTTTTGTATTTGCTAAGAGTTGCTTTGTGGCATAATATATGGTCGGTTTTAGAGAAGGATCTATGTGCTGCTGAGAAGAAAATGTATTCTCATTGATGGATTAAATAGTCTATACATTATCTGTTAAGTATAAGTTATTGATTGTATTATTGTGTTCTATAGTTTCTTTGTTTAGCTTTTTGGAAGATCTATCCAGTGGTGAAAGAGGTGTATTAAAGTCACCCATTATTGTGTTGTGGTCTATTTGACTCTTGAACTTGACAAAGAGTTTGTTTGATGAATGTAGATGCTCTATTGTTTGGGGGTATATATACTTACAATTGTTATGACTTGTTGATGTATGGTTCCTTTAATTAGTATAAAATGTCCTTCTTTATTCCTTTTGATTAACTTTGGCTTGAAGTCTACTTTATTTGGTATGAGGATGGAAATCCCTGTTTTTTTCTGTAGTCCATGTGAGTGGTATGTTTTTTCCCCAACCTTTCACCTACAGTCTGTGGATGTCTTTTCTTATGAGTCTCTTGAAGGGGCATATTGTTGGGTCTTTTTTTTTTTAATCCAAGCTGCCAATCTGTGTCTTTTGATTGGTCAGTTTAGGCTATTAACATTCAGGATCATTATTGAGACACAATTTGTTTTTCCAGTCATTTTTTGTTTACTTTTGGTATTTAACTTGACTTTGTTTCTCCTTTGATTGATTTTCCTTTAGTGTAAAACCTCCCTGTTCTGATTTTCATTGCTGTTTTTCATTTCCTGCTCATGGAATATTTTTCTGATTATGTTCTGTAGTGCAGGCTTTCTAGTAGTAAATTCTTTTAATTTTTGTTTATCATGGAAGGTTTTTATTTCATCATAAAATCTAAAACTTAATTTTGCTGGGTATAAGATTCTTGGTTGACATCCATTTCCTTTCAGAGCTTGGTATATGTTGTTCCAGGATATTAGCTTTCAAGGTCTGGGTTGAAAAATCTGCAGATATCATAATTGTTTTCCCCTGTATGTAATCTGATTCCTTTTTCTTGTGGCTTTTAAAATTCTCTCTTCATTTTGTATGCCAAGCATTTTCATTATAATGTGACTTAGTGTGGATTTGTTGTGATTTTGTATGTTTGGTGTCCTGTAAGCCTCTTGTATTTGATTTTCCAATTCATTCTTCATGTTTGGAAAATTTTCTGATATTATTTTGTTGACTAGATAGTTCATTCCTTTGACTTCAAACTGTATGCCTTCCTCTATCCCACTAACTCTTAAATTTGGTCTTTTTATGTTATCCCATAATTCTTGAATGTTCTGCTCATGGTTTCTAACCATCTTCACTGTGTGGTCAATATACTTTCCAAGACTATATATTTTGTCTTCATTGTCTGAGGTCCTGTATACCAAGTGTTCTAATCTATTGGTGGTGCTTTCTATTGAGTTTTAAATTTGATTTGTTGTTTCTTTATTTCAAGGATTTCTTTTTTTTTTTCAGAACCTCAATTGAAGTAATCTTTTGCTTCCTGTATTTGTTTATGTAGCTAATTATTGAAATGATCTTTTGCTGCCTGTATTTCCTCTCTTATATCATCCTTTAGTTCACAGAACATTTTAATTATGTACATCCTAAATTCCTTATTTGTAATTTCTTCTGTTGTGCTACCCATGGATTCTAATAATGTAGTATCTTGATTTGTTTGGGACACTTTCTTTCCTTGTTTTTTCTTGTTCGTGTTTCTTCCCTTCTAGCACTGCAGATCCAAGATGTTACAGTTTTTATCCTATCTGCTTATAGTGTCCCTGTAGGGTTCCAAGGAGGAGAACAATATTAACAGATCATAATACAAACAATATACAACCTTAAACCAAGTAGCTGCTATTAAGATGTTTATGGTTTTGTCATAATATACAGAAATGTTGAGTTCAATTATTATCAACAATGTAAACAGTAGATTTGGAAAAGTGTCTACAGTTTCTGATGGTAGACAAAGAACCAGGTTGAGGTATAGGATGAAATGGTGAGGGGATAGGAGGTGAGGATATAGAGTTATTAGATCTTAGAAAGAATTAAAGATGTGTGAAAGAGGAATCTAAGGAAGTTGGTTAGTAGCAGGAGAAGAGAGAGAAAGTGATTTTTGGGGAGACAAGTAAGTGGGAAGACAATAGAAATATTAAGACAAATTAAAAAATGTACAAATAGGAGGTAGAAGAAAGAATATACAACACAACTGTAATATACATTCAGACATTTCAGTTCTCAGTAGCCTAATTCATGAAAAATACTTGGTTTCACAATGTTGGGGATGTGAGGGCAGGAGAGAGAGAAAAGAAAATCTTGAAGGAAGATATAAGGATTGTTTCGGTTTGAGATCAGTATCTTTCCTGCCTCCCTTCTTGTCCAACAGGTGGGGTTGTCTATTATTCACTGGTATCTCCATCCTCAGGATGGTGGGAGTGTCGGTCTTTGGTCAGAGCTCCTAGATGTGGGGTATTGCACTTGCTGGTCCCAGATGGGAGACTGTACCCCAAGGATCTCCTCTGGGAGAGCCTATGATGTGGGTGCCTGGTCCTTTATTCTTATATTACCTGTAAACCTCACAATTCCTGGTCTCCAATTTAGTCTCTATGCTGTATCTCACTCACCCACTCCCTTTCTGCTTCCCAATCAGGAGCCTTTTTCTCTGAAGGTCTTGTGGGCTGTGCTCTGGGAGCTTTGCACCGGTCATGGAGAGGTGTTTTGTATTGGGCAGTTTAGAACCAGGTTTTGCATGCTATCTATTGTCCACATAGCTGCAAGCACTGTGCTGGGTTTGTGGCTGCCGGGCAGATGGGGACAGTTGGGGACTAAAGATATCTTGATATTGCTTCTGAGCCCCAGTTGGTGTTCTAAGCTGGAGGTTGCCCTAATTAAAAATGGCCACGAAGGTGTCCCAAGATGGAGACAGCTACTTTCAGCAATGGGGTGTCAGGCTGTATGGGGATGGGCAGTAGTTGTGAGTGGCGTGTTCAGAGAGATGCAGCTCTGTGGTGTGCTGTGTTGTGGCTGGCAGCTGTCTCCAGACCCTGTGAGGTGTCCCCAGGTGTAGGCTATTGCCTGTAGGGGACTATGGTGGTGATTGCAGTGTCCCAAGATGGAGGCATCTGGGGGTGCCCCACGTTGGTAGATGGTGGTCCACATGGGAGTGACAGCCAGAATTCCTGAGCGTGGATAGTGGCCAGGATTCCTACTTGGGTGGGCAGCTGAGAGTCATGCATGAATGCTGGTGCTGGTGGTCCTGCTTGGGCACCTAGGGGTCCTGCCTCGGCATGTGGCTGGGAGATTTGTGTTAATGCTAAGGCCTGGAGACCTGTGTAGGAGTAGCTGTTGGGAGTCCACTAATCACTCGCAGAGAAACAATATTCCCACTACTTGAATCCCAGGTCACAGAGTGACACAAAATTCAGCCTTCTTGTAGCCCACCATCTTGGATCTCCCTTAGTTTAGGATTTTTTACATTTATTTTGGTGAGATTACTCTTTTATGATCTCTGTCTGGTTTGGGTTTCATGGCCAATTTCAACTCTCTGTTTGCTTCTTTTCTGTTCTCTGTAATAGTATGTTTAAGACGGAATTGTCTTTCTTGTTTGGTTGAATTCACATATAAATTCCATTCAGATCTGATGGTTTTTCCTTTCTTCTTTGTTATTTTCCTTCCTCTTTTTCTGTCTTCTCCATTTTAAAAAGTGGGTTGATTCTATGTCTTTCATGATTATAGTTCCATTGGAGTTTTTTTATTTCTTGAACTTAGTTTCTAAAATTGTATTTTTCTCAAAATTGTCCACTATTTTCAAATTTATTTGTAATTGCAGTACTATCTTTTGGCCTTCACAACCTATAATTATGTTTTTTAAAAATTCATAGTGTTTATGCCTTTTATTCTTTTTTAGACTTAACAAAGACATATTTATTTTGTAAATAATTCCAAAGAATTATCTTTTGTCAATTCTCTATTGAGTATCCTCTGTTAACTTCTTTTTATCTGTGCTTCCTTCATTTTTGTTCTCTAATGTAATGGGGTTAGATACTCAGATCTTTTTTTTTATATTTATTTATTTTTTAGTTGTAGTTGGACACAATACCTTTATTTCATTCATTTATTTTTTTGCGGTGCTGAGGATCGAATCCAGGGCCCCGGTGCATGCTAGGCAAGCGCTTTACCACTAAGCCACAATCCCAGCCCAGATACTTAGATCTTTCTTGCTATTTTCTAATGTCAGCAGATTGTAGCTATAATTTTCCTTCTCAGTCTTTCTAGTTGTAGTTCACAAATTTATAATGTGTGGTATTTGGTAATCATTCACTATAAATGCATTTTAATTTATGCATTTTAATTTAATTTTTAAATTAAAATTAAATTTTAAGAAATTAAAATATTAAAGAAATTAAAATCTGAGATATTTAGAAATATTTGTAAATAAAAGAATGAATGCAGGGATACAGTTTAAAAGTTGCTACTGAATAATGTTTTTTTTAAATACCTGCTGAAATTATTATACATCTATAGATAGTTATGTTAACAGTTTAAATTCAGAATTTAAATCTTTGTTGACAGTGTAGGGTTGATTTTTTTTTTGTCTGCAATGGAAAAGAATGAAAATATTACTAGAATAAAAATACTCTTTGTGAAGTTTATATTTCATATATAAAGGATTTAAAATCATTTTTACATATTCATTTCTGATTTAATTGAAGCATCACTAGGAAAACATGAATATTTGGTTTTCTTTGACATTTGTGGAGACCTAATTTTGAGTTCAGATGATTTTTGTGTGCATTTGTGTGCTTGTATGCATGTATGTGAATGTTTTATATGTGTTTGAAAATAATATGTAGTATTTGTGAGGCTTAGGTTTTCTATATGTTTTTAACTCAGCGCCCTTCAACCATTTATCTGTTGCCTAAAATATCTGATAAAATCATGTAGCCTTGTACATTTTAAGTTGACAGTAAAGATTCTGATCTTAAAGTCTTTATAAGAAAAAAAATAAAAAAATAAAGGTGAAAGGGATGTAATTACTAGTGGATTGTATAAAACTTTTCATTTTAAAATGAAACCATTTCATCATTCCATCATTCTTTTAAATGTGTTGGATGATTTCTAAATATTTTAATGATTTGATACTCTCCATATCAATAAAAACACACACACATATGTACATACACAAATAGGCTTCCCTTCAATTAAAGGAAACTTGAACGTATGAATTAACCTTTCTACAGAAGACAATTAAAACTGGATTTAAAAAAAACTGCATGAAGGATGGATGTGAGTATGTGTGTGTGTGTGTGTGTGTGTGAGAGAGAGAGAGAGAGAGAGAGAGAATCTGTGTGTGAGATGATTATTGGGATATTTTGTTGTTGTTTGTTTTTTGTTTTTATATATATTTAATCACTAGGCAGTACTGGTGATTAAACCTAGGAGTACTCTACCATTGGCCTGCATCCCTAGCTCTTGTATTTTTTTGAGACAGGGTCTTGCTAATTTGCCGAGGCTGCTGAAGATGGCCCTGAACCTGAGATCTTCCAGCTTCAGTTTCCTAAATACCTGGGATTACAGGTGTATGTCACCACGCCCAATCAACAGTCATATTTTAAAAATATGGAGCATAAGAGGTGTCTGATTAAAAGTTCAGTTTTAAATGTTGTTGTACCAGAAGTTTTCAATTGCTACTGCATTTTCTCCTGATTTCTAACAAGTTTTTTTTAAACCATCTGTCATCATTTTTATTTCTGCTTCTTTTCTAGGTATCACACCTGTGTATCATAATATGTTTGCTTTAATGAGTGAAACAGACAGGATCTGGTATCCCCCAAACCACGTCTTCCATATAGATGAATCAACAAGGCATAATGTACTCTACAGAATAAGGTACTTTATTGTTTATGATGTACAGTGACTTACTTTTTGGAAAAAGGGCAAAGTGTGAGAGAGTTCCAGCTATATAATTTGATAATTATAATTTTTTTGGTGAGATGCCACTTAACCCCTTTAGATTATAATTAGTGAAATGAAATTTAATAAAAAGGGGTGGGATTGGCCTTTATTAGTAAAATTCAAAATGTTTGGAATATTGCTGATTTCCCAGGAAATTTGATGTTTTGTGCATTAAAATATGGCCTCACATTTCTTCTTCATAAATAACTTTTTTGAAAAGTTGAAATGAAAAAGATACATTTTTATTGGTGTTCATGTACAGTCTTAAAGTCTTTTTTTTTTGGGAGGGGGGATTGAACTCAGGGCCTTATGCATTCAAGGCAAGTGTTCTGTGAACCGAGCTATATCCCAGCCCTAGAGCCTTAATTTTTAAGTTAATTTATTTAATAATGTATGGCAGTGTGTAATGCCTACTTAGAGAAATTCAGAAGTATTTTTTTTTTATTCAAAAGCAGGAGGCAAATAACACAAACCTGTGGTTTTCCAAGGATTTATATGTATTATTTTTCTTCACAACTTCATGAGGTATTAAAGTTCCATGTTAAAAATATCTGATGATTTGAGGTATTTCTTTTTTAAAGTTTTAAAAAAATTTGTTATTTTTAGATATAGCTTTGAGGTATTTCTTATATTTACTTATGGTCTCATAGCTAGGAAATGGCAGGGTTCAAATCCAACCTAAGTTTCTTCCTAAGCTTGCCTTTTAACCATATTATATGTACCTCATTAAAGAATAATGTGTAAATATTATTTAACATTGTACCTATCAATTGTTTGACTTTTACTATATTTTAATGTTGTATTGCGTCTTTCCTTCACTCTATTCTATATGAAAATATGTAGTTTGATGTGTTTAAATTTTCTGATTTCCAGGATATAATTTATATTACATTCAACAGATCATTTTTGATGGAATTATCAAAAAGACAAAATTAGTGTTCAGTAAGTGTCATTTACAAAAATGTCATTCTTATATACTGCCAGTCTTAACAAAATAGATGAAGAAGATCCACTCAAAATAGCTGCAAAACATTAAGCATTCATGAATAATTCTATTAAGAAAAACATCAGACAGGATGGAAAAATTACAAACTTCATTGAAAACATGAATAATAAGAGTATAATACAGCCATCCTTCATTATCCATTGGGTGTTGGTTATAGGTACCCCCCCCCCCAGATATCATCATCCACAAATGCTCAAGTCACGTATTCCTAATATTAGCATGTAACCTATACTCAACCTATAATTTAAACCATCTCTAGAACTTTATAATACCTCATACAATATAAATGGTATGTAAATAGTTGTTATGCTGTGTTATGTAGGAAATAACAACAAAAAGGTATATACATTCAGACTCATTTTTTTTCCTAAATATTTTTGATCAGCAGTTGATTGAATCTACAGGTGCAGAACTCATGTATAGGGAGGGCTACTGACCGTACTGGACTGGAGAGATGGCATATTATAAAGATAATGATTTTTCTTAAAATATAGAATTAACTCTAATCCAGTAAAATCTCAACAAAGCATTTTAAGAAACTTGCCACATTATTACAAAGTTAATCTCAAATTACTAGTTAAATAAGATAATCAAAAGAAAGGAGATTTATTTGTTATAAAATATTTTAGGAGATATTGTCACATTATATGAAGCTACAAAGCAGTATCTATTATTGAAGCTGCATAATTAAATTCAAAATCATAACATCCAGGATGTAGGCTCTCCATTTACCTCTCTTATTGTTTCTCTTGCTGAGACAAAACTTTTTAGTTTAAGTAAGTCCCACTTGTTGATTCTAGTTATTAACTCTTGGGCTATGGGCGTCCTATTAAGGAATTTGGAGCCCGACCCCACAGTATGTAGATCGTAGCCAACTTTTTCTTCTAGCAGACGCAGTGTCTCTGATTTGATATCTAGCTCCTTGATCCATTTTGAGTTAACTTTTGTGCATGGCGAGAGAAAGGGATTCAGTTTCATTTTGTTGCATATGGATTTCCAGTTTTCCCAGCACCATTTGTTGAAGATGCTATCCTTCCTCCATTGCATGCTTTTAGCCCCTTTATAAAATATAAGATAGTTGTAATTTTGTGGATTGGTTTCTGTGTCCTCTATTCTGTACCATTGGTCTACCCACCTGTTTTGGTACCAGTACCATGCTGTTTTTGTTACTATTGCTGTGTAATATACTTTGAAGTCTGGTATCGCTATACCGCCTGATTCACACTTCCTGCTTAGAGTTGTTTTTGCTATTCTGGGTCTTTTATTTTTCCATATGAATTTCATGATTGCTTTGTCTATTTCTACAAGAAATGCTGTTGGAATTTTGATTGGCATTGCATTAAACCTATAGAGAACTTTTTGTAATATTGCCATTTTGATGATGTTGGTTCTGCCTATCCATGAACAGGGTATATTTTTCCATCTTCTAAGATCTTCTATTTCTCTCTTTAGGGTTCTGTAGTTTTCATTGTATAAATCTTTCACCTCTTTTGTTAGGTTGATTCCCAAGTATTTTATTTTTTTTTTGACGATATTGTGAATGGAGTGGTTGTCCTCATTTCTATTTCAGAGGATTTGTTGCTGATATACAGGAATGCCTTTGATTTATGCGTGTTGACTTTATATCCTGCCACTTTGCTGAATTCATTTATTAGCTCTAATAGTTTCTTTGTAGACCCTTTTGGGTCTGCTAGGTATAGGATCATGTCATCTGCAAATAGTGATAATTTAAGTTCTTCTTTTCCTATTTTTATGCCTTTAATTTCTTTTGTCTAATTGCTCTGGCCAGTGTTTCGAGAACTATGTTGAACAGAAGTGGTGAGAGAGGGCATCCCTGTCTTGTTCCAGATTTTAGAGGGAATGCCTTCAATTTTTCTCCGTTCGGAGTGATGCTAGCCTGAGGCTTAGCATAGATAGATAGCTTTTACAATATTGAGGTATGTTCCTGTTATCCCTAGTTTTTCTAGAGTTTTGAACATGAAGGGATGCTGTACTTTGTTGAATGCTTTTTCTGCATCTATCGAGATGATCATATGGTTCTTATCTTTAAGTCTATTGATGTGGTGGATTACATTTATTGATTTCCGTATATTGAACCATCCTTGCATCCCAGGGATGAATCCTACTTGATCATGTTGCACAATTTTTTTGATATGCTTTTGTATCCGATTCGCCAGAATTTTATTGAGGATTTTTGCATCTAGATTCATTAGAGATATTGGTCTGTAGTTTTCTTTCTTTGAAGTGTCTTTGTCTGGTTTAGGAATCAGGGTGATGTTGGCCTCATAGAATGAATTTGGAAGTTCTCCCTCTTTCTCTATTTCCTGGAATAGCTTGAAAAGTATTGGTGTTAGTTCTTCTTTAAAGGTTTTGTAAAACTCTGCTGTATACCCATCCGGTCCTGGGCTTTTCTTAATTAGTAGTCTTTTGATGGCTTCTTCTATTTCCTCGATTGATATTGGTCTGTTTAGGTTGTCTATATCCTCCTGACTCAATCTGGGTAGATCATATGACTTAAGAAATTTATCGATGCCTTCACTATCTTCTATTTTATTGGAGTATAAGGATTCAAAATAATTTCTAATTATCTTCTGTATTTCTGAAGTGTCTGTTGTGATATTGCCTTTTTCATCCCGTATGCTAGTAATTTGAGTTTTCTCTCTTCTTCTCTTCATTAGCATGGCTAAGGGTCTGTTGATCTTATTTATTTTTTCAAAACACCAACTTTTAGTTTTGTCATTTTTTTCAATTGTTTCTTTTGTTTCGATTTCATTAATTTCAGCTCTGATTTTAATTATTTCTTGCCTTCTACTTCTTTTGCTGTTGTTTTGCTCTTCTTCTTCTAGGATTTTGAGATGAAGTGTGAGATCATTTATTTGTTGTTTTTTTCTTTTTTTAAGGAAGGAACTCCAGGCAGTGAATTTTACTCTTAGAACTGCTTTCATTGTGTCCCATAGATTTTGATATGTTGTGTCTGTGTTTTCATTTATCTCTAAGAATTTTTTAATTTCCTCCTTGTTGTCTTCTATAACCCATTGATCATTCAGTAACCTATTGTTCATTCTCCAAGTGATGCATGATTTTTCCTTCCTTCTTTTATTGTTGATTTCCAGTTTCATTCCATTGTGATCAGATAAGATGCATGGTATTATCTCTACTCCTTTATAATGTCTAAGAGTTGCCCTGTGACATAATATATGATCTATTTTTGAGAAGGATCCATGTGCTGCTGAGAAAAAAGTGTAACTGGTTGATGTTGGGTGGTATATTCTATATATGTCAATTAAGTCTAGGTTATTAATTATATTATTGAGTTCTATAGTTTCTTTATTCAACTTTTGTTTGGAAGATCTGTCCAGTGGTGAGAGAGGTGTGTTGAAGTCTCCCATAATTATTGTATGGTGGTCTATTAGACTCTTGAACTTGTGAAGAGTTTGTTTGATGAACATAGCTGCACCATTGTTTGGAGCATATATATTTATGATTGTTATGTCTTGTTGGTGTATGGTTCCCTTGAGTAGTATGTAGTGTCCCTCTTTATCCCTTTTGATTGACTTTGGCTTGAAATCTATTTTATTTGATATGTGTATGGACACTCCTGCTTGTTGCCGAAGTCCATATGAGTGATATGATTTTTCCCAACCTTTCACCTTCAGTCTATGTATGTCTTTTCCTATCAAATGCCTCTCCTGTAGGCAGCATATTGTTGGATCTTTTGTTTCTGATCCATTCTACTAGCCTGTGTCTCTTAATTGGTGAGTTTAAGCCATTAACATTTAGGGTTATTATTGAGATATGGATTGTTCTTCCAGCCATATTTGTTTATTTATGTTACTTAACATGGTTTGTTTTCCTCTTTGATTATTTTTCCCCTTTACTGTACTACCTCCCACTGTTGGTTTTCATTGTCATTTTCCATTTCCTCTTCCTGTAATGTTTTGCCGAGGATGTTTTGATGAGATGGTTTTCTAGCTGCAAATTCTTTTAACTTTTGTTTATCATGGAAGGTTTTAATTTCATCTTCCATCCTGAAACTTAATTTCGCTGGATACACAATTCTTGGTTGGAACCCATTTTCATTCAGCATTTGAAATATGTTGTTCCAGGATCTTCTAGCTTTCAGAGTCTGTGTTGAGAGTTCAGCTGTTATCCTGATTGGTTTACCCCTAAATGTAATCTGCTTCCTTTCTCTTGAAGCTTTTAAAATTCTCTCCTTATTCTGTATGTTGGGCATCTTCATTATAATGTGTCTAGGTGTGGATCTCTTATGATTTTGCACATTCAGCATCCTGTAGGCTTCTAGGATTTGGGATTCTGTCTCATTCTTCAAGTCTGGGAAGTTTTCTCGTATTATTTAGCTGAACAGATTGCTCATTCCTTTGGTTTGGACCTCTATACCTTCCTATATCCCAATGACTCTTAAGTTCGGTCTGTTTATGCTATCCCAAATTTCTTGGATGTTCTGGTCATGGTTTCTTAACAGTCTCGCTGAGCTGTCTATGTTCTTTTCAAGTTGAAATACTTTGTCTTCATTGTCTGATGTTCTATCTTCTAAATGTTCTACTCTGCTGGTAGTATTCTCATTTGAGTTTTTAAGTTGGTTTCTTGCTTCCTGCATTTCTAGGATTTCTGTTTGTTTTTTATAACCTCTATCTCCCTATATAGTTGATCTTTTGCTTCTTGGATTTGTTTATGTAATTCATTGTTGAAGTGATCTTTCATTGTCTGATTTTGCTGTCTAATGTCTTCCTTAAGACTCCAGATCATCTGAAGCATGTAAATCCTGAATTCTTATCTGACACCTCTTCTAAAATTGAGTTGACCTGCATTGCTTGTGGTCCTTTCTTTCCTTGTCTTTTCATACTGCTCATGTTTCTTTCTGCTTGGTGAAACTGTTGTGTTATTGAATTTTCCCCCTATATATTTATATTGCTCTTGTATAGTTGCAAAGTCTTCTTTGCAGTCGCGGGTGGTGGCTGTGCTCCTCCTCCAATTGGGGGGATGTGTCTACCATGCTGGCAGGCTGCTGGGCCTGCTCCGCCGGTTGGTCGCAGGTATGCCCACCTTGCAGGCACGGGCAGCGGCTCTGCTCTGCCCCTCCTACAATTGGGGCGATGTGTCCACCTCGTGGCAGGCCCCTGGGCCTGCTCTGCCGGTCGGTCGCATGTCTCCTGATTACTATTGCTAAATATAAAAAATTTTAAACTTCTGAAAGTTAAAATCAACTATCAAAATTAAAATGCAAACTTTAAAGATGGTTTCAACAAATCAGTTAGTTGTTAGTAGTTTTACTAAACTAAAATTTAAAATACTGTTATATTAATTAGTTACTTAAAAGTACATAAAGAGATGTAATTTCACAAAAGGACAAATAAGTAATGTCCTTTTGAAAAAATGCTTGATCTCATTAGTTATAAAAATAGTGAATACTTGAAGCCAGCAAGCTCTCATAATTATTTTACTAGTGAAAACTTAATATTGTGTATCATCTTTAGAAAATAATTTTACAGTATTTGCTGTTCTTGTGTCACCTGCTATTCCTCATGGTTTTCTGTGGATTTTTAGATTATAGGTGGCCCTTATTCATATACCATATCAATTCTTTGCAGGCAGACAGTAGGGCATACTAAAAAAAATATGGACTCACTTGTAATTACAAAAAGAAAGGAAAAAGAAACTTTAATACAAAGTAAGATTTAAGATGAAAGTACTTAAAATGATAAAGTATATCTACTAAAAACATGTAGCAAATATTTTTAGTGGTAAAATGTTAGAGTCATTCTCTTTCAAATGAATAATAAGGGGGCTGGGGTTGTAACTCAGTGGTAGAGCATCTGCGTAGCATTGCGAGGCCCTGGATTTGATCCTCAACACCACATATAAATAAATAAAATGAAGGTATTGTGTCCATCTACAACTAAAAAATAAATATTTAAAAAGAAGAAGAAGACAAGAAAGCGAAGATGTCCACAATCGCAACTACATCAGGATTTTAGAGGAGTTCCTAACTAATATAGTAAGACAAGAAAAATAACTAAAGTGTTTAACAATATAGAACAAAGAAACAAAAAGTCATTGGAATTGATAGAATTGTTATCAATTCTATCAAGATATGAACAGGGCTACAGGCATAAGTTATAAGCTTTCAGCAGGGCACTAAATTTCTATGGTTAATATTTTCAAAAATCACTTGTTTCTATTTGTCACAAAGAGAAATGAGGTCATTTAATAGCAAAGTATCTAGTATTAAATCTTTCCAAAATTATATAAGACATTTCATTCCTTCAGGTTTTATTCTAAAATTTTGTATTTGCAGCTTGCTAGAATATTATATAAATTGACAATATATCAATTTCTTTTGAAGATTTTTTCCATATTTTCTTTATTTACCATATTTTATGCAATCAACAAAGGTTCCTTTTTATTTAAAACTGCATGTAGAGCAGGCTGGATCAGCAATTTCTTTTGAAAAGTGACAGATACTAAATATTTAAGGCTTTGTAAGTCATACTGTTTCTCCTGTTAACTATCCAAGCGTGTTGTGTAAAAGAATTCAGAGACAATATTAAATAAGTAGGGGTAGCTGTGTCTCAAAAATTATAACAAATTATTTACTGAGACCTGGCAGTGGGCTAGATTTGACCTATGAGCTACAGTTTGCTAATCTCTCCTCAAGAATTGAAAAATGTTTCTCTTACCATTAGAATAGAAATTCCTTTTCTTAAACTAAAGAGTCATATATCCATAGCTACCTATAATCAAAAGTTCAAAGAAAAGTCTGACCAGATACTATTGATGAGGAGATCTTATATAATTTGAAAAATCTTACTTGCCTAGTGTTATTCTTCATTTCTGTTATAAAATATGTATGAATTAGATCAAGACAACATAAAAAAGCAATAGTTAAAAACTGTTGAAGAGCTTATGGTGAATAAAGATGTAATTTATATGACAATAACACAAAAGATATAGAAACAAGTTTGTATATAGTGTCATTATTAAGCTGGTATTAATAAAAACAAGATTATTTTAAATTAAGATGTTAATTGTAATCCTAAGGGCTACTCCTTATAACTCAAAAGTATATAGTAAAAGAAAAAAACAAGAGACTTAAAACAATACACTAGAAAATATCTTTTTAATGTAAACGAAGGCAGTATAGGGAAATAGATGAACAAAAAAGACAAGCTGTTTAGAAATTACTAGCACAATGACTGACATAAGTCCTACTTCATTGTAATTTCTTTAATTATTAATAGATAAAACACTAAGTCAAAAGGCAGAGATTAAAGGAATGGATGAAAAACATGATCCAACTACATATGGTTTTAGAGGCATGTTTTATATTCAAAGATACAGTAGGGTGAAAATAAAGGATTTAAAAAGATACAATAAAAAGTAAGAAGCAAGGAGGATTCAAGATGGTGAATCAGAGGCACTCAAAACTCACCTACTTTTTTACAAGATAGAACCAAAACAACAGGTGTATAGTTGCTTGTTGATGTGAGTGACTGTGAGAGAGCACTGGAATTCAATAGTAGAGAGAAAGAAACGTGGAGAAACCTAGAGATTTTTGATAACAGAGTAGTGGGAGAAATAGAGCTTCCCAGCATCGATTGCATGTCATCATGGCAGGAGGACAGGAGATATCCCCTGGGTGCTATAGATGAAAGGGAAAGAGTCCCAGTAAGCTCCTCAAGTACAGAATTTGTCACTCAAAGATATGTGGTTTAAAGAGATTGAGACTTCCAACATCTCCATTGCCTCTCCCTCCTGTGGGGCATCTGGGGACATATTACATCATCTAAGGAGTGCCCAGCCCCAAAAGCTCCTGAGAATCTTTGCTTACTGACCGCCACATTTCCAGCTATCTCATTAACATGCTACAATGAAGTAATGTCAGAAAATTTCCCAAATCTTGGGAAAGATGTGGATATCTAGATACAGGAGGCATTTATAACCTCTAATGGACATGAACAGAAAAGAACCTCTCCATGACATAGTATAAATTGCCAAAAGTACAAAAAAAAGAATGTTAAAATCTACAAAAGAAAAGCACCAAATCACATTTAAACTAAATCCTATTAGTAGAATTCTCATCAGAAGCTCTAAAGGCTAGGAGGGCATGGAATAATATATTTCAAGTCCTAAAAGAAAATAACTGCCAATCAAGATTGCAGCACAGTTATTCTTCAGAATTGAAGATAAAATTAACACCTTCCAAGTAAGCATAAACCAAGGAAATTCATGACCATTAGACCAACTTTATGGAAGATATTTAAAGGAATCCTATATCCAGAAGAGAAAGAAATATAAACACAATTATAATAATAATTTATTCACAATAAAATTACAAGAATAAATTTCATTAGAAGAGTAGGCAAACAAATGAGAAGTAGGAAAGAACCAAACATTATAAACACAGTAAATTATTAAACTTCTAAGATATAAGAAATCATTAAACTTCTAAGAATAAGAAAGAAAGAAATAAACACATGATATTCAAATTAATGAAAAGAAAAACAACAAAATAACAAGAACAAGTCAATAATATCCCTGAATATAAATGATCTCGATGCTCCAGTTAAAAGATGCAGGCTGGATAAGTGACTGAATAAGATTTTCCAATTTATTCCATATAGTTTTTCAAAAGATTCTCTAATGATCCTTTGGATTTTAATTATTGCTTTAAATTATTAATAGATAAAACACTAAGTCAAAATATGTATGTTGTATAATAAGACCCAACAATATGATGCCTATAAGGAAGTCAGATCACCTGTCGTGACATACACAGATGGAAACTGAAAGCATGGAAAATGATATTTCAAACAAATGGAATCCAGAACCAAGCAGATGTAGTTATACTTGCATTTGACAAAATAGACTTCAAGATAAAATGAATTAGAACAAGGACACAATTCATTATAAAGATATAATGATTGTAAATATATTTATGTACCGAACATGGGAACACCCAATTAATAAATACTACTAGACATACAGGGAGAGATAGATCCCAATACAAAAACAGTGTGCAGCATCAATACCCCACTATTACAATAGATAGATCATCCAGGCAAAAATCAATGTGGAAACATCAAAATTAAATTACACTGCAAGTCAAATGAACTTGACAGCTACATAATATTCCCTCCAACTGCTGTAGTGTGTGTGTGTGTGTGTGTGTGTGTGTGTGTGTATGTGTGTGTGTGTGTGTGTGTGTGTGTATATATATATATATATATATATATATATATAATCAGTATATGGAACTTTTTCCAATATATTAGGCCACAAAGCAAGCCTTAAAAAATTAAGAAGAATTGAAATAATTTCTTTCATCTTAAATGATCACATGGAATAAAACTAGAAATCAACAGCAAGAGAAACTGCAAAAATTAAACACATGGAGATGGAACAATGTAATATTGAATGAACATTGTCATTGAAGAAATCAGACAGGAAATTTAAAAATTCCTGTAGTCAAATGAAAATGTAAATGCAACATAGCAGAATTTGTGGGCTACAGTGAAAGCAGTACTAAGAGAGAAGTTTATAGCTGTAAGCAGCAACATTAAAAAAAAATAGTGTGATCTCAAGTAAATAGTCTAATGATGCATTTAAAGGCCTTAGAAAAATAAGAACCAACAAAAATGACAAAAAAAGAGATAATAAATATCAGAGATGAAATAGAGACTAAGAAAATCAATGAGAGTTGGTTCTTTGGAAATAAACAAAAACTGACGAACATTTATCTAAATAGCCAAAAAGAAAGAGAGAAGACAGAAACAGATAAAGTTAGATATTAAAAAGGAAACATTGCAACACATATCACTAAAGTTCAAAGGATCATTAGGGAATATTTTGAAAAACTATATGGCATAAATTGGAAAAACTTTAAGAAATATACAAGTTTTTGGACACATATGACCTACCAAAATTGAACTCAGAATATAAAAAACCCAAATAGATAAATAATAAGTAATGAAATTGAGATAATAATAAAAATCTCCTCACAAAGAAAGCCTAGAACTAATGCAATCCCCATCAAAACACTAATGTCATTCTTCACAGAACTAGAAAAAACAATCCTAAAAAGGACCCCGAATAGCTAAAGCAATTTTGAGTAAAAAGAGTAGTGCTGGACACATCACAATACTTGATTTTAAAACATGTTACAGATAACAGTAACAAATTGTTACTAATATGCACAATATTAGCATAATAACATAAATGCATATCAGTGGACACCCAGAGATAAACCTGGACATTTTTAACCATCTGGTTCCTAGCAAAAGTGCCCAAAACATGTGTTGTAGAAAGGATAGCCTCTTCAACAAATAATCCTGGAAAAACTGGATATCCACATGTAAAGGATTTGAACTAGACACCTCTCTCTCTCCTGATTTAAAAAAAAAAAAAAAAAACATCAGCTCAAAATGGATCAACAACCTTAATGTAGGGCATTAAAACTACCAGAAGAAAACATAGGAGAAACATTTCCAGATATTGGCACAGGCAATGATTTCCCAAATAGGACTCCAGTAGCTCAGGAAACAAAATTGATCAAATGTGATCACATCAAATTAAAAATCTGCCCACTAAAGGAAACAATCAGCAGACTGAAGGGACAACCCACAGAATGGGAAAAAATTTTTTTTCCCAGTTATTCATTTTACAAAAAATTGACTTTCAGAATATATAAAGAACTCAAAAACAACAAAAAAAGAGTAACCCAAACAAAAGGGCAGTGCAGAAAGGAGGCCTTGAAGGAAAAGCGGAATTGAGAGGTAGATGACAAAATAAATAACCTGAATGGATATTACAAAATCTGAGACCTGGAGAAACTTGAAGATTGGTTACTAGAGCTGAAAATAAGCTCAGAGGTCTGGGGTTGTTGCTTAGTGGTAGAGTACTTGCCTAGCACATATGAGGCACTGGGTTCGATCCTCAGCACCACATAAGAATAAGTAAATAGGAGTTGGGGTTGTGGCTCAGCGGTAGAGTGCTCGCCTAGCATATATGGCGTGCTGGGTTTGATCCTCAGCACCACACACTCACAAAAATAAATAAATAAAGATATTAAAAAAATAAGCTCAGAGTTCCCTAATCTGAACCTAAATCCCGGTGAGGGTGGGGGAGAGTCAACAGAGAGATCGAGATGGAGTGGAAAATATTTTATTTTCATCCATATAAAAATACTTGGCAAGGCAGACAAAATTTAAAGTGCAATGGGAACGGTAGGGTCCTTAAAACAGAGCAAGCAGCTTAAACCAAATTGTGAAAAGAAAGCTATGCTTGGAGTCTACAGCCATCTTGTGGAGCCCTTAGCCAACAACTAGTCACTCTCTTAAATCATTATGGCATCTTTCCAAGTCCAGAGAGCTGCAAATTAAATCAGAGGGAAGTCCCCTGTAGTGAGACTTCTTAAGAATCCAACCAGAAGGAACTTCTAAAGGAACAAATACTGGGCTGAAAATCACAGAAACTCATCCCTCTTCCCCTTCACCATGAACAAGGGGAGTAGGGTAGAGCAGACCTGTATGGGGGAAGTGTGTATCCTCTGTGACCCAGAGACAGAGCAGCAAAACATCTTTGGCCACAGCAGAGGAAAGTGGATCCATCAGAGCAGCCCCAGCCCCAACCATTGACAATGTGGAGAGGCATTGTGGGAATCCTAGGGACTGTCCTCTCAATCATGGGACCATACCAGAGGGAAGCTGCCCGAATATTTAGTGACATAGAGATCCAGTTCCTGGATGGTGGCAGCCTGAGTAGAAGGCTGCTAAGAGTAGTTCCCTGAATATCCCAGGATAGGCATCTGCAATCATAGCTAGAGGGAGATCAGTTAAAGTGAAAAATTGCCTGATCCAAGGCAATAGGAAGTGGCTGTTCCCAGCCCTAACTGGCTTCCAGCCTCACCTGTGATCACAACTAGTGAGTGAAAGGGCATTGTTTGGATGTTGGCTGGATCTTGCATCAGTCCTAGTCAACAGAGGTAATCAACTCCTGCTGTTCACAATATGGAGCAATGGAAATTAGGACCCAATTGAACTAACTGAATTCCTATACTACAGTACTCCAGAGACTGGTGTTGGCCAGGGGAATACTTCTGGACCACAGAACACCTGTGGAAAATTCACAGCCAGAGATTGTATGTTCACAGAGAGCCACCAGGATTTACACCACCATGAAATGGCTCCTGTAGAGGGGAGCAGGTTCATGGTGATTCATAGTAATCACAAGGATACTCCAGAGCCTGCATCCTGAATTCCTACACATAATAGAAAAAACCAAGTCACAACACTCTACTCTCCAAGCAGTCAACTTCAGGATCCTGAGCTGACAAAACAGAACTAATTGGTGGGAGTTCCACAGCAGCTAGGGAATTGACTCCTGTGCTCCTGAAAATTTTGGAGAGATCCACAGCCAAAGAATGATGGACATCTGCTAAATGTCTGAACCCCAATAAAATTCAAACCAAGATATAAAAAGAATTTTCTTCACCATGGCATGGTTTTACTATAAGTAACTCTAATATCAACTTTGTTTTCTTTTCCACTTTTAATTCCAACTTTTATTACTTATTTCAGAAGTAAATGACACATCCAAATCATCAAGAACAATATAAACCAATAAAAATAATACAATTTCAAATTTCTCACCATTTCAAATAAGAGTATGTTTTTAAAAAAATTATAAATATTTATTCTTTCAAGATATACATGGAAGTAGAATGTATGTTACATATCATACATACATAGAATAAGTATAACTTGTTCCAGTTAGGATTCCATTATTGTGGTTGTATATGATATGGAGTTACATTGGTTGTGTATTCATATACAAGGATAGTAAAGATATTCCAATTCATTCTACTGTCTTTTCTATTCCCATTCCTTCTCCCTTCCCTTTAGTCCCCTTTTTCTAGCCCACCGAACTTCCAATCTTCCCTCCCTTGTTGTGGGTTATATCAGAGAGAACATTCTATCTTTGGGTTTTGGGGACTAGTTTATTTCACTTAGCATAATATCCTCCAGTTCCATCCATTCACCAATAAATGCTATAATTCCATTCTTTATTTAAAATCAACTTTGAACATATAAATAACTTGAACAATATTGGTTACCATATTAGCTAAGATTGTACTTTCAAGCCACTTGAATGTATTTCATCTAATGGTTTAAAGCATTAATTAGAATCTTTCTATGTTTGTTTTCCTAATTCTAATTTATACTTGCTTCTCTTTCCTGCTGTTCATCTTCTTGCATTATCTGCTACTATCTCAAATACTTACCACCCATCTATTCTTCCTTTTTACCTTGCTATAGATTATTCTTTCTATCTTTCCTTTTCTTCCTCTTTCCTTCTCTTTTTCCTTTTTGCTCAATCTTTCTTATCCTTGCTTTAGCCCTCATTTAAAGTTATAGCAATTTTAGTAGATTAGGAAGTAATTTTTTGACCTATTCCAGAACTTTACTACAAGTATATCCCTGGATTTGAGGAATTGTGGAGAATAATAGCGGCAAGTTTTTGTTCTCATAAGGTTGAATTGAGGCTTGGCTCTGAAGTGATTATAGTAAATAGGGTTCAAAGGCATCTTTCAAAGTGGTGCTGATACTGGGATCAGCATACGTTACACATTGACTTAAAGTATCAATAGTTGGATATTCACCTAACATAGGGCTTTTACAAGAAAGAAGGTCACAAAGTCGTCTGTTACTTAAAAGAAGTGGTGACTATCCTGATAGGTGGACATACAAACAATAAACCATTTCTAATAACTCATAATTCTTCAACAACTGACTCCATCAACACAAAGGGGAGGAAATATCAGAAAAAGTTTAGAGAGTTCATAGTCAAAATGTTCTTTAAGCTAAAATAGATGTAAAAAATGAAATTAGAGAGAAAATACAGGAAGTGAAAGATCACTTCAATAAAGAGATTCTAAAAAGGAACCAAATGGAAATCCTGGAAATGAAAAACTCATTAAACCAAGTAAAAAATCCAGTTAAAAGCATCACTAATAGATTAGATCACTCTGAAGGTAGATTTTTAGGCCTCAAAGATAAAGTATATGATCTTGAAAATAAAGTTGACCATAAAGAAAAGATGTTAAGAGTCCATGACTAGAATATTCAAAAAATATGGAATAACATCAAGAGGTGAAATTTAAGAATTATTGGGGGATGGGTTTAGCTTGAAATACAAGCTAAAGGGATGTATAGTCTTTTCAATGAACTAATCAAAAAAATTTCCAAATATTAAGAATGAAATTGAAATACAAATACAAGAGGCAAATAGGACTCAAAATAAAAAAGTCTCAATAGATCCACTCCATTATTATTACATCCACATTAAAATGAAAATGCCTCACATACAGAATGATAGACTTTTAAAAGCTGCAAGATAAAAATGACCTGTCACATTTAGAAGTAAACCAATCTGGATTTCAACTTATTTCTCAGTCTAGACCCTAAAGGCCCAGGAGGGTTTGGGATAATATATCAAGCTCCAAAAGTAAATGGATGCCAACCAGGAATCCTATACTCAGCAAAATTAAGCTTCAGAATTAAAGATGAAATAAAAATCTCAATGTTAAACAGAAGATAAAAGAATAACCAGAAAGCCTTTCCTATAAAATATACTCAATGAAATATTTTTGAAGAAATGAAAACCAGTATGGGGATAAATTATACTAGAAGAATAGTCCATTAGGGGAGAGTAAAGTCATATTCTAACATTAGAAATAAATTAAAATTACAGAAAATAAAAATCATTTCTCTATAATAACAGAATGTAAATGATCTAAATTCTTAAAAGACATAGGTTGTAGATTGGATTAAAAACAAGATACAAAAATATGCTCACATTAAGAGACTCACCACACAGGCAAAGACATCTACAGACTGAAGGTGGAAGGATGGGAAAAGACATATCATTCAAATGGTTCTCATAAACAAGAAGGGGTAGCTATCTCATATTGGACAAAGTGGACTTCAAGCCAAAATTAATCAAAAGAGACAAAGGTAACTTCATACTGGTTAAGGAAATCATAAAACTACAAGATATAATGATTGTAAGTATTTATACCCTAATAATGATGCTTCTACATATATAACACAAACCATTCTCAATATTTTTTTTTGTGCTCTATATATGTAATAAGAATTGTAAGGCATTCTGCTGTCATATATAAATTTAAAAATTTACATAAAAAAAGAACAAATGATCATTTCAGAAGCTCAAAACATACAGTAGATAAACGTAAAACAAAACTGTTTCAATTAGGCTGAGAGGCTGAAGATCTGAAGTTACTCCTTTGCCTTATCCTTTGGAAGAAACAGCAAGGAAAGCAAGCTTTAGTTGGCTTTTTTAATCCACTGCTCTCAATCTTTTTTTTCCATTCTCAATATTAAGAATCAAATAGACCACAGTCCAATAATACAGGGTTACTCTAATACACCTTTCTTACTACTGGATAGATCATCCAGACATAAACTAATAAAGATTCTATAGAACTAAAAAATACAATTAATAATATGGACCTAAAAGACATCTATAGAATATTTTGTTCATTAATGAACAACTATTTCTTTTTTTCTCAGCAGCACATGGAACATTTTCTAAAATAGACCATATTTTAGGTCACAAAGCAAATCTTAGCAAATACAAAAAAATAAAGGTAATACTTTATATTCTTTTAGATCATAATAGAATCAAATTAGAAATCTAGATAAGATTAAAAAAAACTCCAGAAACCAATCTAATACTTGGAGATTAAATAATACACATTTGAATGACAAATGGATAGCAGAAGAAATTGAGGGAGAAATAAAAAAAATTCTCTGAAGTAAATGAAAATAGTGATATATCAAAATCTCTGGGACAGTATGAAGGCAGTTCTAAGAGAAAAATTTATAACATTGAGTTCATACATCTAAATAGTAGAAAGATAACAAATAAATCTAACATTATATCTCAAGTCCCTAGAGCAATAAGAACAAACCCATACGAAAATCAGTAGAAGACATGAAATAATTAAAATCAGAATCAAAATCAATGACCTTAAGAATAAAAAAATACAAAAGATCAACAACTAAGATTTACTTATTTTTAGTTTTTTTTTTTACTCGATTTAATTAGTTATATATGACAGTAGAATGCATTTATGTACTTTGGGGGATCATATATAGATGGGATATGATTTCTCTTTTTCTGAGTGCACATGTTACAGAATCATTGGTCATGTATTCATATATATTATACATACAGTAATAATGTCAGTTTCATTCCACCATTTTCCTATCTTCACGTCCCCATACCCCCCCTCCCAACACTTCCCTCTACTTAATTTAAGGTAACTCTGTTCTTCCCTAGTGCTCTCTGCCTTATTGTGAATTGCATCCGAATATTAGAGAAAACATTCGGCCTTTGGTTTTGTTGGATTGCCTTATTTTGCTTAGCATGATATTTTCCAACTCTGAGCATTCACTGGCAAATACCATACTTTCACTCTTCTTTAAAGCTGAGTAATATTCCATTGAGTATGTGTACCATATTTTCTTTATACATTCTTCTATTGAGGGACACCTAGGTTGGTTCCATAATCTAGCTATTGTGCATTGAGCTGCCATAAGCATTGAGGTGGCTGTGTTACTGTAGTATGTTGATTCTAAGTCATTTGGGTATAAAGCAAGTAGTGGGATAGCTGGGTCAAATGGTGCTTTCATTCCCAGTTTTTTGAGTAACCTGCATACTGCTTTCCATAGTGGTTGCACCAATTTTTAGTCCCACCAGCAATGTATGAGTATACCTTTTTCATCACATCCTTGCCAACATTTATTGTTGCTTGTATTCTTGATAATTTCCATTCTGACAGGAGTAAGATGAAATCTTAGCGAAGTTTTGTTTGCATTTATCTGATTGCTAGAGATATTGAAAACTTTTTCATATATTTGTTGATTGATTGAATTTCTTCTTCTGTGAAGTGTCTTTTCAGTTCCTTAGCCCATTTATTGATTGGGTTATTTGGTTTTTTTTGGTGCTAACTTTTTTGAGTTCTTTGTATGTCCTAGGGATTAATGCTTTGTCAGAGGTGCATGTGGTAAAGATTTTCTCTGAATATGCTGGCTCTCTCATGTTATTAATTGTTACTTTGGCTGATAAGAAACTTTTTAATTTGAATGTATCACATTTATTGATTCTTGATTTTACTTCTTGTGCTTTAGGAGTCTTGTTAAGGAAGTCAGATCCTAGGCCAATGTGGTGAAGATCTGGGCCTATTTTTTCTTCTCTTAGGCACAGGGTCTCTGTTCTAGTGCCTAAGTATTTGATCTACTTTGAGTTGATTTTTGTGCAGGGTGAGAGGTAAAGGTTTAATTTCATTTTGCTGCATATGGATTTCCAGTTTTGCCAGCACCATTTGTTGAATAGACTATCTTTTATCCAGTGAATGTTTTTGGCCTCCTTGTCTAGTACAAAATAATCATATTTATATGGGTTTATCTCAGTGTCCTCTATTTTGTATCATTGGTTTACAAGTCTATTTTGGCGCCAATACCATGCCGTTTTTGTTACTGTAGCTCTGTAGTATAGTTTAAGATCTGGTATTATGGCGCCTCCTGTCTCACTTTTCTTGCTATGCATTGCTTTAGCTATTCTGGGTCTTTTATTTTTCCAAATAAATTTCATGTTGCTTCTTCTATTTCTATGAAGAATGTCATTGTGATTTTGATAGGAATTGCATCAATTCTGTATAACACTTTTGGTAGTATGGCTATTAAGTCTGCCTATCTAAGAGCATGGAAGTTATTTCCATCTTTTGAGATTTTCTTCAATTTTTTTCTTTAGAGTTCTATAGTTTTCATTGTAGAGGACTGTCACCTCTTTTGTTGGATTGATTCCCAGGAATTTTGTTTTTTTGAGGCTATTGTGAATGGAGTAGTTTTCCTAATTTCTCTTTCAGTGGATTCATTGCTGATGTATAAGGGATACATTTGATTTATGGGTGTTGATTTTATATCTTGCCACTTTGCTGAATTCATTTGTTAGTTCAAGAAGTTTCCTGGTGGAATTTTGTGGATTTTCTAGATATAAAATCATGTCATAAGCAAATAGTGATAGTTTGAGTTCTTCTTTATCTATTTGCATCCCTTTAGTTTCTTTCTTCTGTCTAATTGCTTTGGCTAGAGTTTCAAGGGTGGTGATGTTAAATAGAAATGATGAGCGAAGATATTTCTTGTGTTGTTCCAGTTTTTAGCAGGAATGTTTTCAATTTTTTTTTTTCTATTTAGAATGATGCTGGCCCTGGGTTTAGCATATATAGCTTTTACAATGTTGAGGTATATGTTCCTACTATCCCTAGTTTTTCTAGTGTTTTCAACATGAAGGTGGGCTGTAAAAATACAAAAGTCAAATACTTTTTCTGCATCTATTGAGATAATCATATGATTTTTGTTTTTAAGTATGTTAATATGTTGAATTGAGTTTATTGATTTCTGTATGTTGAACCAACCCTGCATCCCTGGGATGAATCCCACTTGATTGTGGAACACTATCTTTTTAATATGTTTTTGTATGTGATCTGGCAGAATTTTATTGAGAATTTTTGCATCTATATTCATCAGGGATATTGATCTGAAGTTTTCTTTACTTGATGGGTCTTTGTCTGGTTTTGGTATCAAGGTGATATTACCTTCATAGAATGAGTTTGGAAGGATTCCCTCCTTTTGTATTTCATGGAATTCTTTGAGGTGTATTGGTGTTAATTCTTCTTCGAAAGTCTTGTAGAACTTGGCTGAGAACCCTTCTGGTCCTGAGCTTTTATTGGTTGGTAGACTTTTAATGGTATTTTCTATTTTATTACTTGAAATTGATCTGTTTAAATCATATATGACCTCCTCATTCAGTTTGGGTAAGATCATATGCCTCTAGAAATTTGTCAACACCTTTGATATTTTCTATTTTATTAGAGTATAAATTTTCAAAAAAGTTTCTAATTATCTTCGGTATTTCAGATGTGTCCATTGTGATATTTCCTTCTTCATCTTATATTTCAGTAATTTGAGTTTACTCTCTTGTTCTCTTCATTAGCATGGCCAGGGGTTTATCTATTTTATTTATTTTTTTCAGAGAACCAACTTTTTGTTTTGTCAATTTTTTCAGTTGTTTCTTTTGTTTAGATTTCATTAATTTCAGCTCTGATTTTAATTATTTTCTGTCTTTTACTGCTTTTGGCATTATTAACTCTTGGGCTATGGGCGTCCTATTAAGGAATTTGGAGCCCGACCCCACAGTATGTAGATCGTAGCCAACTTTTTCTTCTATCAGACGCAGTGTCTCTGATTTGATATCTAGCTCCTTGATCCATTTTGAGTTAACTTTTGTGCATGGCAAGAGAAAGGGATTCAGTTTCATTTTGTTGCATATGGATTTCCAATTTTCCCAGCACCATTTGTTGAAGATGCTATCCTTCCTCCATTGCATGCTTTTAGCCCCTTTATAAAATATAAGAAAGTTGTACTTTTGTGGATTGGTTTCTGTGTCCTCCGTTCTGTACCATTGGTCCACCCACCTGTTTTGGTACCAGTACCATGCTGTTTTTGTTACTATTGCTTTGTAGTACAGTTTGAACTCTGGTATGGCTATACCTCCAGATTCACACTTCCTGCTTAGAATTGCTTTTGCTATTCTGGGTCTTTTGTTTTTCCATATGAATTTCATGATTGCTTTATCTATTTCTACAAGAAATGCTGTTGGGATTTTGATTGGCATCGCATTAAACCTGTAGAGAACTTTGGGTAATATCGCCATTTTGATGATGTTAGTTCTGCCTATCCATGAACAGGGTAAATTTTTCCATCTTCTAAGATCTTCTTCTACTTCTCTCTTTAGGGTTATGTTTTCATTGTATAAATCTTTCACCTCTTTTGTTAGGTTGATTCCCAAGTATCTTATTTGCTTTGAGGATATTGTGAATGGAGTGGTTTTCCTCACTCATTTCCATTTCAGAAGTTTTGTTGCTGATATACAGGAATGCCTTTGATTTATGTGTGTTGATTTTATATCCTGCCACTTTGCTGAATTCATTTATTAACTCTAGCAGTTTCTTTGTAGACCCTTTTGGGTCTGTTAAATATATTATCATGTCATCCGCAAATAGCGATAATTTAAGTTCTTCTTTTCCTATTTTTATGCCTTTAATGTCTTTTGTCTGTCTAATTGCTCTGGCTAGTATTTCAAGAACTAAATTGAATAGAAGTGGTGATAGAGGGCATCCCTGTCTTGTTCCAGATTTTAGAGGGAATGCCTTCAGTTTTTCTCCATTTAGGATGATGCTAGCCTGAGGTTTAGCATATATAGCTTTTACCATGTTGAGGTAAGTTCCTGTTATCCCTAATTTTTCTAGTGTTTTGAACATGAAGGGATGCTGTACTTTGTCGAATGCTTTTTCTGCATCTATCGAGATGATCATATGGTTCTTGTCTTTAAGTCTATTGATGTGGTGGATTACATTTATTGATTTCCGTATATTGAACCATCCTTGCATCCCAGGGATGAATCCTACTTGATCATGATGAACAATTTTTTTGATGTGTTTTTGTATTCGATTCGCCAGGATTTTATTGAGAATTTTTGCATCCAATTTCATTAGAGATATTGGTCTGTAGTTTTCTTTCTTTGAAGTGTCTTTGGTTTCGGGATCAGGGTGATGTTGGCCTCATAGAATGAATTTGGAAGAACTCCTTCTTTTTCTATTTGTTGAAATAGCTTGAAAAGTATTTGTATTAATTCTTCTTTGAAGGTTTTGTAGAACTCCGCTGTATACCCATCCGGTCCAGGGCTTTTTTTGGTTGGTAGTCTTTTGATGGCTTCTTCTATTTCTTCCTTTGTTATTGGTCTGTTTAAATTGTGTGTGTCTTCCTGACTCAATCTGGGCAGATCTTATGACTTAAGAAATTTATCGATATCTTCACTATCTTCTATTTTATTGGAATATAGGGTTTCAAAATACTTTCTAATTATCTTCTGTATTTCTGTAGTGTCTGTTGTGATATTGCTTTTTTCATCCCGTATGTTAGTAATTGGAGTTCTCTCTCTTCTTCTCTTCGTTAGCATGGCTAAGGGCCTGTCGATCTTATTTAGTTTTTCAAAGAACCAATTTTTAGTTTTTTCAATTTTTCAATGTTTTTTTTTGTTTCAATTTTGTTGATTTCTGAAATGAGAATGGAAACCCCTGCTTGTTTATGCAGTCCATATGAGTGATAAGTTTTTTTTCCTCCCTTTCACCAGCCTGTGGATGTCTTTGCCCATGAGGTGAGTCTCTTGGAGACAGCATATTGTTTTGTCTTGCTTTTTAATCCTATCTGCCACTCTATGTCTTTTTTGGATCTTCTAAATATAAAATCACATTATTCTATGTTTGGCTGTTGATTAGAGAAAAGTTGGAAAGAAAATCCAAGAAAATAGACAAGAGAGGAAGAATAAGAATAAAGAGAAAAAAATTAAACACATAAGAATACAACAAAACTGCAAAACACCATTCATATATCATTGTCCTCTACATATTGATGCATAAAAAATATTCTGTTCCAAATATAGTAAGAGACATTAGTAAATCAAAAAATAAAATAAAATAAAATAAAGTAAATCTTGCTGGAAATTTGAATTGTCTCTGTCAGTTTCTCAGTCCTTTCTTTGACATCTCTCTGGATCATCAAACCCAGATCAGTCCTCGTAAAATCAGTCTCTATCCCACTGATTTGGCTTCAGGTACTTCAGGCTCAGCCACAGTGCAGTCCCAATATCTCAGTGCTGCTCCTACTTGCAGAGAGATCACCAGGGATATATACTCAAGCAAAGGAGCAACCCCGAAATGCAGCAGGAAGATCCCAGGCTCCTTCAAACCTGCAGAGACTCCCACACTGGTCCCAGATGGAGTCCCCAGACAGAGGCTCTTGTGATGGTAAAACTGCTGGCACCCCAGCTCCAGGCCCTGACTGGTGTCCCAAAAATGGTTACAGCATGTGCAACCAAACCTGAAGTCTCCCCTGAAGCTGCAGTAGTGGTGGTTGTTGTTGGCAATAGGCAAAGGGTCAGTAGTAGCGGTGGCTGCAGTGGCAGCTGCAACTGCAGCTGTGGGGCTAGCATCACCAGGCAATCTCCAGGGATCAGCAGCAATGTTGGCTTCAGTTGCATCCTGGGCAGTGATTTCTACTGTGGCTGCAGCATCCAGAAAGAAGACTCCAGGTGATCTTAGGCTGGCAGCAGTGGAATCAGAGCCAGCATCAATTGTGATAGTGGTACAGGTGACGGTTGATTGACAGGTTAATTCTGGTTCAGCTGCAGCAACCATGCAGATAGCGTCAGAATTTAGGTCTGAGGCTGTGCTCAGAGAAAAGACCTCGGGGCACAGCAAGATTTATTTTTTGATAAATAAAATTTTATTTTATTATTTTAAGACAAATAAGATTAATAAACCCTTAGCCAAAGTAAACAAAAGGAAAAGAGAAAACACTAAAAAAAATGACATGAAAAGGAAGTATCACCACAGACACTAGTGAAATCCAAAGGGTCATTAGAAACCGTTTTGAAAATTTATACGCCATTAAGCTAGAAAACCTTGAAGATATTGATAAATTCCTAGAGACCTATGACCTATGCAAATTGAACCTTAAGGATATAGTAAAGTTAAACAGATCAATATTGAATAATGAAATTGAAGCAGCTATCAAAAATCTTTCAACAAAGAAAAGCCCAGGACTTGATGGATTCTCAACTGAGTTCTATCAGACCTTTAAAGAACTAATACCGATTTTTCTCAAATTATTTCATGAATTAGAAAAGGAGGGAACACTGCCGAACTCAATCTGTGAAGCCAGTATCATTCTGATACCGAAAGCAGAGACATATCAAGGAAGGAAAACTTCAGGCCAATATTCTTGATGAACATAAATGCAAAAATTTGTAATAACATATAGGCAAACCTTATATAAAAATACGTTAAAAAGATAGTGCACCATGATCAAATGGTTTCATCCCAGGGATGCAAGGTTGGCTTAACATATGGAAATCATAAATGTAATTTATGTAAATATGTAAATAGAGTCAAGGTCAAGAATCACATAATTATCTTAATAGATGGAGAAAAAGCATATGAAAAAGCACAGCACCCATTCATGTTTAAAAACACTTGAAAAACTAGGGATAGAAGGAACTTAAAGGCTGTGTATGACAAACCTAAGGCCAACTTTATACTGAATGGAGAAAAACTAAAGCATTTCCTCTACAAATAGAAACAAGAGAAGGATGCCCACTTTCACTATTCCTATTCAACATTACCTTAAAACTCTAGTCAGAGCAATTGAAAAGGAAATTAAAGGGATACAAATAAGAAAAGAAGAGCTCAAGAGCTTATCTCTTTGATGATGACATGATTCTATATTTAGAAGATCAAAAAAAAAAAAACTCCACCAGAAGACTTCTAGAGCTCATAAATAAATTCAGCAAAGTAGCAGGATCAACACCCATAAATCATTCCTTTTCCTATACTCAAATGATGAATCTGCTGAAATAGAAATTAGGAAAACTATCCCATTAACAATAGCATCAAAAAATAAAATAAAATACTTGGGAATCAAACTAACAAGAGGTGAACGACTTTAAAATGAAAACTACAGAACACTAAATAAAGAAATTCAAGACACATTAGAAGATAGAAAGACCTACCATGTGTTCTTGGATAGACAGAATTAATACTGTCAAAATTGCCATACTACCAAAAGTGCTATACAGATTCAATGCAATCCCCATCAAAATTCTAATGACATTCTTCTCAGAACTAGAAAAAGCATTTAGGAAATTCATTTGGAAAAATAAGAGATTCAGAATAGCTAAAGTAATCCTTAATGAGAAAAGTGAAGCAATATCAGACCTCAAATTATACTACAGATCCATTGTAACAGAACCAGCATGATAACAGAACAGGCACAAAAACCAATGGAATAGAATAGAAAGGGGCTGGGGATGTGGCTCAAGCGGTAGCGCGCTCGCCTGGCATGTGTGCGGCCCGGGTTCGATCCTCAGCACCACATACCAACAAAGATGTTGTGTCCGCCGAGAACTAAAAAATAAATATTAAAAAAAAATAGAATAGAAAGCACAGAGATAAAAATCACATAAATACAGTTATCTGATATTAGATGAAGGTGCCAAAAACATACAGTGGAAAAAAGACAGTTTTTTTTTTAACAAATGGTGCTGGAAAAACTAGAAATCCATATGTAATGGAATGAAATTTAACCCGTCTCTTACCCTGTACCAAAGCTGACTGAAAGACCTAGGAATTAGACCAGAGATCCTGCAATTGCTAGAAGAAAATGTAGGCCCAACTCTCCAACATGTCAGCACAGGAACCAACTTCCTTGACAAGACTCCTAGAACACAAGAAATAAAATAAAAATCAATACATAGTGTGGCACCAAATTAAAAAGCTTCTTAACAGCAAAGGAAATAAGTAAGAGTATAAAGAGAGAGCCTATGGAATGGGCGGAGATCTTTGCCACCTCTTCCTCAGATAAGATATTAATATCCAAAGAACTCAAAAAACTTCACGCCAAAAAAAGAGAAAAAACCCAGTCAATAAATGGGCAAAAAACTAAACAGACACTTTTCAAAAGAAGAAATACAAATGTTCAACAAATATATGAAAAAATATTTAGCATCTCTAGCAATTAGGGAAATGCAAATCAAAACTACATTGAGATTTCATCTCATTCTAGTCAGAATGGCAATTATCAAGAAACAATCATACGTTGTTGGTGGGACTACAAATTAATCTGGAAAACATTATGGAGATTCCTCAAAAAACTAGGAATGGAACCATCATATGACCCAACTATTCCCTCCTTGGAATATATTAAAAATATTTTAAATCAGCATAGTAAAGTGATGCAGCCACATCCATGTTTATATTAGCTCAACACATGATAGCCAAGCTATGGAATCAACAGATGAATGGATGAAGAAAATATGGTATACATACAAAGTTAAATAGTACTCAACCATAAAAGAGAATGAAATTAGGTATTTTCTGGTAAATGAATGGAATTGGAGACTGAAATAAGAGAGTGAACTAGAGAGTGAAATAAGACAATTCAAAAAAAAATCAAATGATGAATGTTTTCTCTGATATGGAAGCTAATCCATAATATAAGAAGGGGAAATTTAAAAAAAATGGAAAGGAAAAAAGAAGGGGATGAGGGAATTTCATCAAAACAGGAAAAATTAGTGGAATAGATGAAGGGTATTGAGCAGGAGGAAGAAGGAATGGGAAAAGAGTAGACCAATGAATGAATCTCACTAAACCTTTGTATGTGCATGCATGGATGAGGCATAATGGTTCCTGGCATTGTGGGTACTTACAGGACACTAATTAAACAAAACAAAACAAAACAAAATGGAGCGAAGGGGAGCAGGCACCGGTGTGGGGGGAAAGTGCTGGTGTTGAATTGGAGTGGGTTGAGTTCTATACCTTTGTGATAATGTCAGAGTGTATTCTGGTATTGTATTTAACTAGAAATAATAAATTTTTAAAAAGAAAATAAAAGAACTTGCAGTTCCATGTTTATTGTATTACTGTGCTTAAAATCCAAGGTATGGAATCAGTGTAGGTGCCCATCAACAGATGAATGGGTAGAGAAAATACAGTAAAACCTGGTGTGATAGTGCACACTTGTAATTGCAGCTGCTTACAAGGCTGAGGCAGCAAGATTGCAATATTGCAATCACAGTTAAAAGATACCTATTGTGATATGACAAAAAGTGAGAAACAAGTAATAAAAAAGATTTACTAGGTATACAGTGAACAAAAGACACCTATAATAATTATACTATAATATCAGACAAAATAAACTTTCAGAGAAAAATCATTGCTAGAAATAAAAGGAACCATTTTATAAGGATGTGGGCCAATTCATTAGGAAGACATAACAATTACAGACAAAAATGAATTGTAACAGTAGTGCCCCACAATATATGAATCAAAAACAAAGAGAATGAGGAAAAAATGGACAATTGAACAACAATATTTGGAGACTTCAGTATCCCACTTTCAGTAACAGAGGGGACAATTATATTAAATATAATCCAGGAAATTAAAGACTTGAACAACACTATAAAACGGGTAGATACACAGACTTATATAGAACATTCCATCCAACAACACGTGATATACTTTATTTTAAAGTATAGACCATATGTTAAGCTGTAAAACAAGTCTCAATAAAAACAAGAAAGATGAAACCATACTATGTATGTTCTCTTACCACAATGGAATTACATTAAAAATCAGTAACAGAAGGAAAACTGGAAAATTTGCAAACATATGGTTATTACCAACACACTTCTAAATAGCCAAAGAGTCAAAGGAGGGAAAAACAGAAAATACTTTGATGTGACTGAAAATGAAAACCCAAATTGTCAGATTTGCCCTGTGCAACTAAAGTGGTATTTAGAAGGGGGATTTTTATTTATAAGCACCTATGTTAAAAATGAAAACATTCCAAATCTGTAACTTTCCCATTAAGAAGCTAGGCATGGTGGCACATGCCTGTAATCCCAGTGGCTCCAGAAGCAGAGGCAGGAGGATTAGTAACTTAGATTCCACATGACTTAATGAGTCCCTTTCTCTAAATAAAATATTTAAAAAGGAGTTGGTTGGACATATAACACAGTGGTTAAGTGCTCTTGGGTTCAATCTCTGGTATTAAAAAAATAAAATAAAAGAGAAAAGAAAATATAGAAAGAGAACAGTAAATTAAAGCAAGTAGAAGGAAGGAAATAATAAAGGTCAGAGTAGAAATAAATGAAATTTAGAAACACAATAGAGAGAGAAAGTTCTTTGAAAAGATCAACGAACTTAACCTGCTTTTGACTAGACTGAAAATGAGAGAAAAAAATTATTAAAATTGGGAATGGGAAAGGGAACATCATTATGACTATAGAAATAAAAAGGATTATCAGAAACAATTTTCTGCTAACAAATTCGGCAACCAAGATGAAATGCATAAATGCCTAGAAAGATTAAAATTATAGTAACTAACAAAAGAAGTAATAGAAAGTCGAAGTAGATCTGTAACTAGTAAAGAGAATGAACTCATAACTCAAGAAAACTCCCCATGAAGAAAAGTTCAGGCCCAAATGGTTTAACTGGTTAATTCTATCAAACATTTAAAGAATTATTACCAGTTATTCACAAGAAGTAGAAAATGTGTGAATACCTTCCAGCTGTATTCTATGGTAACTAATTCAAAGATACATAGAAGAAAAGAAAGATACAGATCAGTATACTTTATAAATATAGTTATAAAAATCTTCAGCAAAATACTTACATTATAGTGATGTTGATACAACTCTGTGGATATTTTACAGAACATTAAATTGAATACTATCAGTTGAATCAATAGAGAGTACTTGTTTATTATTTGAAGGATAGTTTTAATTTCCATTTCTCTAAAAGAAGAAACAATTATTTTTTCACCCCAATTTAACATTTTGATTCCTTTACTGATGTTAATGAATTAAGCATTTTTAACATTTTATTTCTACAATTCTGTTACTATGATTATTTCTATATTCTACATTCTATATTGCATCAAGGAATTAAGCATTTTTAACATTTTATTTCTACAATTCTCTTACCTATGATTATTTCTATATTCTACATTCTATATTGCATCAAAGTAAGCAATATATTGATTTTACCCTTGTGTTTCTTGTATTTTCTGTCTACATTATTATCAAGGTCTTATCTATAGGTTTTCTGATAAGAAAAGACACCTTTAATTGTGCTGAAAGTGGTTCTTTATATAAAATGTTTATATTTTGATCTCTTTAGAGGCTAATGGACTGTTTTAACTGTCTTTTAGATTTTACTTTCCTCACTGGTATTGCAGTGGCAGCAACAGAACTTATCGGCATGGGATATCTCGAGGTGCGGAAGCTCCTCTTCTTGATGACTTCGTCATGTCTTATCTTTTTGCTCAGGTATGATTATATTATCTTATTTGTATGTGCAGTAAGTGATAAATATCTTTTCATATAGTATATCTCTTAATCAGGGGAAACTTCATCTGGGAAAATTGAATTCTGTGTTGCATGGCAGGTGTAGAGATAGTCTTTTTAACAGTAAGTTTTAATCTCATGATTTATGAATAATAGAATTTATTTTAAATGGATTTGTTGAATTGATATTTTTAAATTTTCTTTTATTTTAGGGCTTTAGATCATTTTAAGGATTTCACAAAGTGTACACTGAGTTTTACACTATGAGTCATATGGACCTATGTGGCTGAAATACTGAACAGTACAATTTCTTGAGTGTTTTCTTTTTCTGGTTAATTTTGGACTTAAACAGTGGGTATTGAAAAGTAAAGAAAGCAATACAACAAATGATATATTTTGATAGCTTGAATAGGTCCTCATAGGAAGGTTACTGGATATTGATATTTTAAGTCCTCATAGGAATGTTACTGGATATTGATATTCTAAGAGCTGTGCTTTAGCCATTTGTTCATTAATACTGTTATACTAAATTTTTGTATTGTGTTTGAATGTTTCATAATACTTTCTTCTCTTTCATCTTAATTGAAATATTTTATTATTAAATAACTTTTGTTTTCATGTGTTGTTGGAGTCAAATGAATAGAAACTAAAGAAAGAAAAGACAGTTAGTGCTCTTGGGTAAAGATATTCATAAGGTATTATTAAATTAAGGAGTTCTAAATAAAATTTGCCAATGTCATAGGAAATAACCCTATAGATCCTCATGCCTCACATTTCCAAAAAGCCCGAGTAAGGCTTGTTAAGTTTATGAGCAATAAATCAGAAAATATTTACCTTATTGGGGTGTGAGGTCAACCAATTTGGTCTTTGTTTTTGTTTTTGGTTACCAGGGATTGAACTCAGGGGCACTTGACCACTGAGTCACAGCCACAGCCCTTTTTGTATTTTTATTTAGAGACAGGGTCAACCAATTTGTTTTTATTATGGTAAAAATACATAAAAAATTGACCATTTTAACCATTATTAAGTGTATAGTTCATTCACATTAATTAAGTATATTCACATTATTTTACAAAGATCACCAACCCTCCATCTCTAGAACACTTTTCATCTTTCCAAACTAAAGCTTTGTACCCATTAAAAAGTAATTCTCTATTTCTTCCTTTCCTGGGCCTTGTCAATCACCATTCTACTTTCTATCTGTACATATTTGCCTGTCTTAAATACCTCATACAAATGGAATTATAACATCTTTTGTCTTTTTTTTTGTGGCTGGCTTATTTTACTTAGCATAATGTCTTAAAGGTTCATCCCTGTTTGGTCAGCAACCAGCTAATTTAGGATTTTGGGCAAGACTTGAGTGATAAAATGCTCAGAAAAAGCAATGTAGCAAGTGTGAGAATTTCCTTCCTTTTTAGAGCTGAATAATATTATTCCATTGTATGTCTTATACTGTATTTTATGTATTCATTCATTATATATTTGAGTCCCTGCTTTCAAGTTTTTTGTACGTATATCCACAATTTGAATTCCTGGATCATATGGTAATTTTGTTTGCAATTTTTTGGAGAGCTACTATACTGTTTTTCAATGTGGCTGCACCATTTTTCATTCCTACATGCAGTGTACAAGTGTTGCAATTTTTCTACATATTTGACAATACTTTGTTTTTCTGATAATAGCTGTCCTGATGGATATCAAATGGTTTCTTATTAAGGTTTTTATTTGCATTTCTCTCGTGGCTAGTGATGTTGTAAGTATCTTTTCATATGTGTGTTCATCATTTTTGTATCCTTTTTTGGAGTAATGTCTATTCAAGTCCTTTGCCCATTTTTTCGTTCTTGTTGTTTGTTTTTCTTGTTGAATTGTAGGAGTTCTTTCTGTATTCTGGACATTAATACCTTATGTTTTTACATATATTTTCCTATTACATATGTTGCCCTTTCACTCTGTTGGTTTTCTTGATGGACAAAACTTTTATATTTTGATGTATTCCAATTTTTTATTTTTTGTTTTGTTGCTTACGCTTTTGGTGTCATACCCAAGAAATCATTGCCAAATCCAGTGCATGAGGCTTTACTCCATGTTTTCTTCTAAGAGTTTTATATTTTAACTCTTCCATTTAAGCCTTCAATCAATTTTGAGTTAATTTTTGTTTATGCTGTTAGGGAAAGGTCCGGCTGCATTCATGTGCACACAGATAGACATTTCTCCAAAAAAAATATACATATGGCCAACAAACATATGAAAAGATCCATAACAGCAGTAACCACTAGAGAAATGAAAATTCAAATCACAGTGAGATACCATTGCACACATATCAGGACAGTTATTATCAAAAAACTAAGTATTGCTAAGGATGTGGAGAAATTGGAACACTTA
Organism: Spermophilus citellus; assembly: GCF_964194105.1. Taxonomy (NCBI): domain Eukaryota; kingdom Metazoa; phylum Chordata; class Mammalia; order Rodentia; family Sciuridae; genus Spermophilus; species Spermophilus citellus. Next base: position 65,900,719 of record NC_138183.1, on the reverse strand, counting down.
TACACTGCTTATAGAAATGATAAATGGTGCAGCCTCTTTGGAAAACAGCATAGTAGCTCCTCAAAAAAAAATTACAAACAGAACTGAAATCCAGGACTTAAGAAATACTTGTATACAAATATTGTATACAATATTTGCCCTCACTGATTTTTACATATTTACTGTCTTTTGATCATGAGTTCAATAGAATTTCTGATAAGCAGAACTTATTATCTGCTAGTTTTGTATGCCATATAGAACAAAAAGCATGCTATTAGAAATAATCTATATAGTTATTGATCATCCTATTTAAACAGTATAACTTGCCCATTTTCAAAAGTGTGAGGAAATAAGTGTTTAAAATTGAGCGGAGAGAAATCTAACTTATTAAATAAGTTTTGTATTACTAACATTTAGGTCTTTGGTTCAGTTAATAATGATTATTTTTTGGTTTGTACTTTTTAAAAAATGTAGTATATTTTTGTTTAGTGAAATATCATTTATATTTTATTAATAGAAAGTCAAATACCACTTTAAAATGTATATTTATCATTTTAATCCAATTATTTATCTTCTAAGTTCTTAAAAAGTTTCTATAAAACTTTAAAATTTTTTCTTCTTTTTACTTTTATAAGACAGTAGAATATATTTTGAAATATCATACATACATGGAGTATAACTTCCCATTTTTGTGGTTGTACATGATGTGGAGTTATACTGGTTGTGTATTAATATATGAACATAGGAAAGTTATGTCCAATTCATTCTAATGTCTTTCCCATTTCCATTTCCCCTCCCTTTTCCCCATTTCCCCCTGTCCAATCCAGTGAACCTCCCTCCACTCCTCTCCCCTCTCCATCTCAGCCTATTGTTGAGTGAGCTTCTGAATATCAAGGAGAACATTCAGCCTTTCTTTTTGGGGGATTGGCTTATTTCACTTAACAGTCTGCACTTCCATCCATTGATGTCCAATGCCATAATTTCATTATTTTTTATGGCTGAGTAATATTCCATTGTTTATATATACCACATTTTGTTTATCCATTCATTTGTTGAAGGGCATATAATTTAGTTCTTTAGCTTAGCTGTTGTGAATTGAGCTACTATAAACAGTGATGGGCTGTGTTACTTTAGTATGCTGATTTGAAGTCCTTTGGGTATAAGCCAAGGATTGGGTTAGCTGGGTCAAATGGTGGTTTCATTCCAAGTTTACTAAGGAATTTCCATACTGCTTTCCAGAGTGGTTGCACAAATTTGCAGTCCCAACAGGAATGTATGAGTGTATCTATTTCCCTACATCTTTGTCAACATTTATTTGTACCTGTATTTTTTTAAGGTTCCATCCAGTCTTTATTTATTTATTCATTTATTTTTACATTTTGTAAGTTTTATTTTTTTAGTTTGTTGTTTTTAGATAAACATGACAGTAGGGTGTATTTTGACATATGGGATACAACCCATTACAGTTTTGATTTCATTCTTGTAGTTGAACATGATGTGAAGTTATACTGTTCGTGTATTTATGAGCTTAAGAAAATTATGTCTGATTCATTCTAGTGTCTTTACTATTCCCATCTCCTCTCCCTTCCTTTCATTCTCCTTTATCTAATCCAACGAATATCTAAACTTCCTCTCCTTACCCTCACTTATTATGGGTTAGTATCCACATTAAAATTAGAGAGAACATTTGACCTTTGGTTTTCTGAGACTTGCTTATTTCACTTAGCATGATATTCTCCACTTACTGGAAAATGCCATAATTTTGTTCTTCTTTATGATTGAGTAATATTCCATTGTGTATACATATATCACATTTTCTTTATCCATTCATCTGTTGAACGGTAACCAGGTTGGTTCTAAAGCTTGACTATTTTGAATTGAGCTGCTGTGAACATTGATGTAGCTATATCACTGTAGTCTGCTAATTTTAAGTTCTTTGGATATAAGCCAAGGAGTGGGATAACTGGGTTAAATGGTGGTTCCATTCCAAGTTTTCTGAGGAATCTCCATACTGCTTTCCAGAGTGGTTGCACTAGTTTGCAGTCCCACCGCTAATGTATGAGTGAACCCTTTCCCCCACATCTTTGCCAACAGTCATTATTACTTGTATTCTTAGTAATTGCCATTGACTAGTGTGAGATGGAATCTCAGCGTAGTTTTAATTTGCATTTCTCTAATTGCTAGAGATGTTAAACATTTTTTCTTCTTCTGTAAAGTGTCTGTTCAGTTCTTTTGCCTATTTATTGACTGGGTTATTATTATTTTTTGTATGTGTTAAGTTTTTTGAGTTCTTCACATATCCTAGAGATCAATACTCTGTCTGAGGTGCAGGTGGCAAAGATATTCCCCCATTCTGTAGGCTTTCTGTTCATAGTCTTGATTGTTTCCTTTGTTGTGAAGAAGCTTTTTAGTGGGATTGCTATTCCATTTATTGATTCTTGATTTTACTTCTCATGCTTTAGTAATCTGGTTGAGGAAGTAGGTTCTTAAGCCAACATAATGGAGGTTTGGGACTACTTTTTCTTCTAGTAGGTGTGGGGTCTCTGATCTAATGCCTATATTCTGGATCCACTTCAGTTGAGTTTTGTGTAGGGTAAGAGGATTTCATTTTTCTTCATATATGGATTTCTAGTTTTCCTAGCATCATTTGTTGAAGAAGCTATCTTTTCTTCAATGTATGTTTATGGTGCCTTTGTCTAGTCTGAGATAATTGTATTTATGTGAGTTTGTCTCTGTGTCTTCTGTTCTGTACCATTGTAGGGATAGTTTGAGTTGTTCTTTTCCTATTTGTATCTAATTGCTCTGGCTAGAGTTTCTAGGACTACGTTGAATAGAAGTGGTGAAAGAGGGCATCCCTGTCTTGCTCCAGTTTTTAGAGGGAATGGTTTCAGTTTTTCTCCATTTAGAATGTTGTTGCCTTGGATTTAGCATATATAGACTTTACAGTGTTGAGGTGTGTTCATATTTCCCCTAGTTTTTCTAGTATTTTAAAGGTGAGTGGATGCTCTATTTTGTCAAATGCTTTTTTCTGCATCTATTGAGATGATCATATGATTCCTGTTGTAAGTGTATTTATGTGATGCATTTATTGATTTTCATGTTTAACCAACCTTACATCCCTGGGTTGAACCCCACTTGATCATGGTGCACTATCTTTTTTTTTAAATTTATATATGACAGTAGAATGCATATCTTTTAAACATGGTTTTGTATGTGATTTGCAAGTATTTTGTTAAGAATTTTTGCATCTATGTTCATCAAGGATATTGGTCTGAAATTTCCTATCTTTGATGTGTCTTTTTCTAGTTTTGGTATCTGAATGATACTAGCTTAATAGAATGAGTTTGGAGGGTTTCCTTCCTTTTCTATTTCATGGAATAATTTGAGGAGAATTGGTGTTAGTTCTTCTTTGAATGTCTTGTAGAAGTTGGATGAGAATATGTCTAGTCTTGGGCTTTTCTTTGTTGTTAGGCTTTTGATTGCATCTTCAATTTCATTTCTTGAGATCTATCTGTTTAAATTTCCTGTGTCCTCCTGATTCTATTTACGTAGGTCATATGTCTCAAAAAATTTGTTGATGTCTTCAAGAATTTCTATTTTATTTGAGTATAAATTTTCAAAATAATTTGAGTATCATCTGTCTTTCAGTGGTGTCCATTGTGATATTTCCTTTTTCATTACAAATTTTAGGCTTTTGAGTTTTCTCTCTCTTTCTCTTTGTTAGCTTGGCAAAGGATTTGTTAATTTGATTAACTTTTTCAAAGAACCAACTTTTTGTTTTGTTGATTTTTTTTTTTGTTTCAGTTTCATTGATGTCAGCTCTGATTTAGTTTTTATTTCCTGTCTCCTACTGCTTTTGGTGTTGATTTGTTGTTTTTTTCCTGGAGCTTTGAGATGTGATATTATGTTATTTATTTGTTGTCTTTCTATTCTTTTAATGAATGGGCTTAATGTAATGAACTTTTCTCTTAGCACTGCCTTCATAGTGTCCCAGAGATTTTGATATATTGTATTGCAATTCTCATTTACCTCTTAAGTATTTTTTTAAATTTCATCCCTGATTTCTTCTGCTATCAATTTGTTATTCAATAGCATATTATTGAGTCTCCATTTGTTAGAGTAGCTTGTGTTTTTTATTCTATTGTTGATTTCTAATTTGATTTCATATGATCTGATAGAATTCACGATATTATCTTTACTTTTTTGTATTTGCTAAGAGTTGCTTTGTGGCCTAAGCTATGGTTGATTTTAGTAAAGGATCTTTACTTTTTTGTATTTGCTAAGAGTTGCTTTGTGGCCTAAGCTATGGTTGATTTTAGAGAAGGATCTGTATGCTGCTGAGAAGAAAGTGTATTCATTTGTTGATGAATGAAAGATTCTATAACTGTCTGTTAAGTCTAAATTATTAATTATATTTTTTAGTTCTATAGCTTCTTTATTTAGTTTTTGTTTGGAGGCTCTATCTAGTGGTGAGATAATTTTAATGTCTTCTGTTTTCTATATCATATACTTATTATCTTCTATCTGAGCCATACAGCAGCCTCTTAGAACTTCTCTGAGCACATTTAATTTTCTTTAAGCACATTTGTGACTGCTACTGCTCTAGCACTGAAAGAGATATGGTGAAACTGATGCTTTAAAAACCAGATATTTATTGTTTATAGAGTCAATTCATTCAAGATTACCTATATTCTACTCCCAACCAAACTGGTTTGAATCTCTGTACATGTCTTTTGCTTTGTTTTTGTCATTCTTTCTATTTTCTTACTGATTTTTTTACTCATCAAAAATTTCTTCATCATTTAAGTTTACATAACATTTTAAATCAACCATGAAACCTTTCCTGTTTACCCTAAGTGGATACAATTTCACCTTTCTCAAATATCCTCAATCAGCAATTTTGTGGCACTTCTTAAGTATCTGGCATTAAAATTATTGTTTTCATGTTTAGCTTCTAAACTACATTTTAGTCCTTTTGATGGCTAAGCCTGTATTATGTGTTTCTTTGTATGCAACACAATCTCTATTATAATGCTTTTAACTTAAATGGAATTCAGGACATAATTGGTTACTATTTTAATTTAGGTAATTTTTATGTAGGAGATACAGTTTGAAAACACATGCAGTGAAATAGTTTGACAGCGTGTGTGTTGTATAGCTGCAAACCCAATTTAAATTGGTTTTCATTTGCAAATTATATTTTTACTAAAATTTTATGGTAAAATTAAATCAAGGAAGGAGTTGACCTGTGCCTTTTATCATTGAAAATTGATTTTAATATATGATCATTACAGAAAAAAATAATGTTTGCATTTCTTTTGTTAAATAAAACTGTATGGTCATCAATTTATTAGTATGGATCCATTTCAACAAAGGTAGGACGAATTCTAGTGCTTTCTGATCTACAAGATGGAAATGAATTAGGCTGGGCTCGTTGGCACATGCCTGTAATCCCAGTGGCTCAGGAGGCTGAGACAGGAGAATCATGAGTTCAAAGCCAGCTTTAGCAAAAGCAAAGTGCTAAGCAACTCAGTGAGACCATGTCTCTAAATAAAATACAAAGTAGGGCTGGAGATGTATAGTGTCCCTGGTATAAAAAAAAAAAAAAGAATTAGGAAAATGAGACATTTCCTATGGTGAGCATTTTTCTTGCATAGCCTTAAAATAAATACTTATATTCCAGTAAAGACAACAATAAGCTTTCATTGTCCAAATATCTTTGAAATAGGACCATTTTGGACAAATTATTTCATGATTACTACAGAATTCTAACAAGGATCTGAGAAGATAGGATTATATGAATACATGGGCTATAGTTTATGTTTCTAATGCTGTTTTTTGACTTATGCCTTTTAAATACATATTTTCTGGAAATTATGTTATTGGTTAAAATATGATAGCAGATTAAAATTTATGCTGAGATATTTCCTTAGATATTTTTGTTTCTTTTAGTGGCGGCATGATTTTGTGCATGGATGGATAAAAGTGCCTGTGACTCATGAAACACAGGAAGAATGTCTTGGGATGGCAGTGTTAGATATGATGAGAATAGCCAAAGAAAATGATCAAACTCCACTGGCCATTTATAACTCTATCAGGTAATTTCCTGCTGCATATGCATATGCATAAATGTCAACAATTAGAGATTTTATAGAATTTACTTGTGTTTTTTTGTTTGTCCCCACCTTTTGATTTTATAATAAGAAAAATCACATGGGTAACTATTTTTCTTGTGTATGACACATACTTTGTAAGATGAAATTATTGAAAAAGTTGTAGTGTTACAGAAAGTGTCATAGATGATCAGTATCAATTTATTGTTTGATTCATTTATTCTGAAAAGGGTAGGTAAGATGAGATGAATGGAAAGAACATCTGCAGGAATAATTTTTGGTAGTAGATCCTCAAATTTTTTGTATAAATTATCTGAATCAGTATTTCTCAAATTTTGGTCTGTATTTTACTTGCATTAAAATCACCTGAGGGGCCTGTTAAAATTGAAGATTCTTCCCTAAGCAATAGAAAGACCCTGTTTCTAAATAACATATTTTAAGAAAAGAGCTGGGAGTGTGGCTCAGTAGTTAAGCACTCTGTGCCCCCTCCTCCCAAAAAATAGAAAAAGAGAAGATTCTAAGATGAAGCCCACAAATAAGAAATTTTACAAGTACTTCAGGGATTCTGTTTATACAAGTTATCCAAACTCAGCATTCCCCAAGTTATTATTCTGCATATTGGATTTTGACAATCATGACAATTTTAAATTACACTTCTTTGAAACACTACTTCTACTGTCTAGGTTTAAGGTCTACAAAATTTCCACTTTTTAAAGAAGTTTTATATAACTGGGCATGGTTGTGCATGCCTATAATCCCCATAACTTGGGAAGCTGAGGCAGGAGGATGGCAAGTTTGAGGCCAGCCTGGAGAACTTCATGAGACCCTGTCTGAAAATCAAAAATAAAAAGAGGTGGGAGTTGGGGCTGTAGTTCAGTGATAGAGCACCCCTGGGTTCAATCTCTAGTACCCACCCCCCAAGAACTTCTACATAAGAATACCTTGATTTTCCTTAAGTTTTGAAGATGAAATATTTTACAAGTGACATACTTACGAGATTAAAAGTCAATGTGGTTGACTTCCTTTTTTTTTGACATTGTTTTGTCACTAAGTTTCTCAAAGTAGTTCAATACCCAATTTTTAGATCAGTTTCTATGTTTCTCTCTTTGGTTTTAAGTGTTTTTATTTTGCTTGCAGATGTCTGTTAGGCCTTAACTCAAATGGAACAGGCTGTAGTTATGATTTTGTGAACTCACTCAGGAATCTAGAAGACTAGATTCAAAGGAACACCAAAAACATTTCTATTTTCTACTAATTCCTTGGTCTTTATTAAGATGCAGACAGATATGTCTTATATGTTAGTGTATTCATCCATCCATTTATTCATTCATTCATTCAAACAGCTATTTATTAAATACTTGGTATATGCCAGGTTACAGTAGAACAGAATTAGAGAAAAAGTATCTTAAAAGTTGTTGATGAAAATTGAAGAAACATAGTTGAAGAATAGAAGCTTTGAGCCACTAAAGGCAAATGTTGTAAATATGAAGCCATCTTTAGGCTTCTACTGTGGTGGGATAATTCTGCATTTGAGACTAGATCATATCCAAAGTTAAATAGAATATTTTCACATAGGTTGAAATATATATCATCTATTATTCTTGTTTATAATTGTATTTCTCTGATTCTCTTTTTTTTTCTCTTTTTTTTTTATTGGTTGTTCACAACATTACAAAGCTCTTGACATAACATACTTCATACATTGGACTGAAGTGGGTTATGAACCCCCAATTTTACCCCAAATGCAGATTGCAGAGTCACATCGGTTACACTTCCACAATTTTACATAATGTCCTATTGGTCATTGTTGTATTCTGCTACCTTTCCTATCCCCTACTATCCCCCCTCCCCTCCCCTCCCAACTTCTCTCTCTACCCCATCTACTGTAATTCATTTCTCTCCTTGTTTATTTTCCCATTCCCTCACAACCTCTTGTATGTAATTTTGTATAGCAATGAGGGTCTCCCTTCATTTCCATGCAATTTCCCTTTTCTCACCCTTTCCCTCCCATCTCATGTCTCTGTTTAATGTTAATCTTTTCTTCCTACTCTTCCTCCCTGCTCTGTTCATAGTTGCTCTCATTATATCAAAGAAGACATTTGGTATTTGTTTTTTAGGGATTGGCTAGCTTCACTAAGCATAATCTGCTCTAGTGCCATCCATTTCCCTGCAAATTCTATGATTTTGTCATTTTTTATTGCTGCATAGTACTCCATTGTGTATAGATGCCACATTTTTTTTATCCATTCATCTACTGAGGGGCATCTGGGTTGGTTCCACAGTCTAGCAATTGTGAATTGTGCTGCTATGAACATCGATGTGGCAGTATCCCTGTAGCATGCTCTTTTAAGGTCTTCAGGGAATAGTCCAAGAAGGGCAATAGCAGGGTCAAATGGTGGTTCCATTCCCATCTTTCCCAGGAATCTCCAAACTGCTTTCCAAATTGGCCGCACCAATTTGCAGTCCCACCAGCAATGTACAAGTGTACCCTTTTCTCCACAACCTCTCCAGCACTTGTTGTTGTTTGACTTCATAGTGGCTGCCAATCTTACTGGAGTGAAATGGTATCTTAGGGTGGTTTTGATTTGCATTTCTCTGACTGCTAGAGATGGTGAGCATTTTTTCATGTACTTATTGATTGATTGTATATCCTCCTCTGAGAGGCGGATAGACCAATGGTTTAGAATAGAGGACACAGAGACTGATCCACAAAGTTACAACTATCTTATATTTGATAAAGGGGCTAAAAGCATGCAATGGAGGAAGGATAGCATTTTCAACAAATGGTGTTGGGAAAACTGGAAATCCATATGCAACAAAATGAAACTGAACCCCTTTCTCTCGCCATGCACAAAAGTTAACTCAAAATGGATCAAGGAACTTGATATCAAACCAGAAACTCTGCGTCTGATAGAAGACAAAGTTGGATCCGATCTACAAATTGTGGGGTCGGGCTCCAAATTCCTCAATAGGACACCCATAGCACAAGAGTTAACAACAAGAATCAACAAATGGGACTTAATTAAACTTAAAAGTTTTTTCTCAGCAAGAGAAACAATAAGAGAGGTAAACAGGGAGCCTACATCCTGGGAACAAATCTTTACTCCTCACACTTCAGATAGAGCCCTAATATCCAGAGTATACAAAGAACTCAAAAAATTAGACAATAAGATAACAAATAACCCAATCTCTGATTCTCTTAACCCATACTCTGAATCAGTATATAAACATATCTTTAAAATTCTGCATCGTTATTTTTGCTTTACTTTTTAAATTGCATGAATATTACACATTCCTTATAAAATTTGATGACACTTTAAAACAACTTATTGAAATTCACATATCACGAAGTTCACCTATTTAAAGTAAACAATTAATTATTTTTTGTTGTGTTCAAAGCATTGTAAAAGATAATAACAATGTGATTTTAGAACATTTTTATCTTCCCTAAAAGAAATCCCATATTTATTAGCATTCAGCCCTCATCCTCTTCCCCCCCCAGTCTCTGGCAATCACTTATCTAATTCTTGTCTCAATGGATTGCCTATTCTGGGCATTTCATATAATTGGAATCAGACAATATGTGGTATCATTTTCTGTCTGGCTTCTTTTACTTAGCATAATGTTTTTAAGGTTCTTCCATGTTGTAGCATATATCAATATTTCATTCCTTTTGAGTTTTATTATTCCATTGTATGAACATACTACATTTTGCTTACCTGTTCATCACTTGATGAAAATTTGTCTTGTTTCTGCTTCTTGGCTGCTGTGAATAATGATGGTATGAAGGGTTGAATATGAGTTATTTTGTGGATGTATATATCTATTTCTCCAGTGTACATGCTTAGGAGTAGAATTCCTATTTCATTCAATAACTCAGTTTAACTTATTGACAAACTACCAAACTTTTCCCAAGCAGCTATACCATATTAGATTCACTGGCAGTACATAAGAATTCTAACTTTTTCCACACTTCTCTGTCTTTATTTTACCCACCTTACCAAGTAAAAGTGTTATCCCATTCTGGTTTTGATTTTAATTTCCTTAATGACTACTGATGGTTAGCATCTTGTCATGTGCTTATTGGCCATATGTATGTCTCCTTTGGAAAAATGTCTCTTGAAATTCTCTGCTTATTTTAAAATTGAGTTGTCTTTTTATTATTGAGGTGTAAGTGTTCTTTTTATATTCTGGATATGTCTCCAAATACAAGTTATCATATAATATTTGCAAATAATTTCTCCCATTCTGTGTATTTTTTTTTACTTTCTTGAAGTTATCATTTTCAGAATAAAAGTTTTAAATTTGAAATACCCCCACTTAACCTATTTTTCTTTTATCTACTGTGCCATGGCATTTTAGGAGTGGATAAATAATTTATTCCTGCCCTGTGGAAAAACATGCCTGCTATTCTTAACAGTTAAAAACATATTTAATTCACTGATGTTTTCTGAATTCTTATTTGATGGTAATTTCTGAAAAATAAACAAGGAACTCTAATTATTGTTAAGTTACTTAGAATTGATGGGAGAACAGATGAGAAATTAGTCCTTGCAGAATGAAATAAGGTGCTTGTTTCTGGAAATATCCAGTAGGATATAGATCTTTGAATAGTCTAAATACTTTACTAGATTTAAAAAAATGCATATAAGGGCTGGGATTGTGGCTCAGCGGAAGAGCGCTCGCCTAGCACGGGTGGGATCTGGGTTTGATCCTCAGCACCACATAAAAAATAAAGGCATTGTGTTGTGTCCATCTACACCTAAAAAACAAAAATACATATAAGAGGTTACTCTGTATGTCTGTGTTCACTAGAAGCAGAAATATTAATTTATTCCCCCTTTTTAGGCTATTTAATACATAGAGATAAAAGTACAGAAAGGTCAGAGTATTTCTAGAAAGAATTATTTCAATCAGAGGAATTATTAGGATTTAAGAAGTTAACCTAACAAAATAACTTATACAAAAAAGTATGTTTGCATAATGAACAACAAACAGCACCAACAAAAAGCAACCATTTCCAAAATTCAGATAAAATCTGGTTAAAATTCAAATAAAAATTTCCATATTTTAGGAAATATTTTCAGCACAGTGCAAAAACAAAAAAAACCTTATAAATCACCATCCCAGAGATATAAGATAATCAGAAAAAATGAATTTTTCGAGACTCTTTTACTAGACTGAGAGTGCATTTCATGAAGAGAAGAAAATTAAAATCTTCTATTCTGAGCTTTATGGTAACTTAGAGTATGTGTACCATCAAATGAAACATTGAGGTTTTCTCCTCTGTGGATGGTTATATCAACTTACTCCAACTTACTACCGTGTTGTAGCACCTACCTATCATGGAAAAAGATAAGAAATTGTCTTTCACTTTTGTTTTCGGTTTATTTTCCAATTTTTGTTTTCTTTGTTTTCCTTTTCTGTGTATGCTCTTTCTGTGTATTCCTAGCTATAAGACATTCTTACCAAAATGTGTTCGAGCAAAGATTCAAGACTATCATATTTTGACAAGGAAGCGAATAAGGTACAGATTTCGCAAATTTATTCAGCAGTTCAGTCAATGCAAAGCCACTGCCAGAAACTTGAAACTTAAGTATCTTATAAATCTGGAAACTCTTCAGTCTGCCTTCTACACAGAGCAATTTGAAGTAAAAGAACCTGGAAGAGGTCCTTCAGGTGAGGAGATTTTTGCAACCATTATAATAACTGGAAACGGTGGAATTCAGTGGTCAAGAGGGAAACATAAAGAAAGTGAGACACTGACAGAACAGGTAATCCTTAATGATATGTTCTCATTCTTTGTTTTAAATTTTAAGTAGAATGACAATATAAGCAAAGTAGTTTTAATTATTTCAAACCTGGTCTTGCACTTCTTCCACTGTTAGAAGTGGAAGTTTCTAGTAACATGTGACGCTATCAAGATTGTATCTATAGTTCTTTTCTCATTGTTCTTAAATGGATTTTTATTTAATCTTTTAAAGACAGAATAATTTCTAATGACTTTCTTATAGTTTCAGAAAAGAGTTGGATTCTGTAAGTGATTTTTAAGATAGTCTTGTCTCCTTTTTACATTCATTATTATTGATAATAAGGCACAATCATAAAATAAAATGGAAAATATTCACTTAAATTAATTTTTATTATACTATATATCTGTTAAATAATTAATTTACTTTTCAAGGTTTGCATTGCAAGTTTTAAATTTCTTCATGTTTGTATTGTTCTTAGATTGTTTTAAAGATTTAAGATGATTTTGTTCTTATTTTTAATTTTTTTTTTTGGTAGTTAGATTTTCAGTTTTCTGGCAGCAGTTCTTATTAATGTTAATTGGGTTGGAGAGTATGATAACACACTTTAGATTCCTTGCTTCCTTTTTTTTAAAAAATATTTTTTAGTTGTAGTTGGACACAATATCTTTATTTTATTTATTTATTTTTATGTGGTACTGAGGATTGAACCCAGCACCTCGCACATGCTAGGCGAGTGCTCTACCACTGAGCTACACCCCCAGCTCTGATTCTTGCATCCTTTAATGTTCTCATTTATAAGTCAGATACAGTATAGTCTTGGGATTAGAATTTTGGAAGAAGGAATCACATAATGCTTATCTATTGTTATCAATAAAAATTTATATTTCTTAAAGAATTTTGAACCAATGTTGTCTCTTTTATAAGTTTTATTTAAAAATGGTTCCATAATTGTTAAATTTTAAATGCTTTTAATTACAGAATTTACAATTATATTGTGATTTTCCTGAAGTTATTGATGTCAGTATTAAGCAAGCAAACCAGGAAGGCTCAAATGAAAGTAGAATTGTAACTATCCATAAACAAGATGGTAAAAATTTGGTAAGTTTGTTTTATGACTAAATAGTGGTTACATTGAACATCTATCAGAAATAAATATTTCAGAATCCAAAAGCCAAATTTACTTTTTTAAAATACCAAAGTTACTTTTTAAAAATATTTTTTATTAGTTCTAATTAGTTATACATGACAACACTAAAGTTACTTTTTAAATTATAGTTATTAATATAGCTCTAAACATAATTATCAGTTCAGTGAACTTTTTTAAAACTTTCACCTCACTTTTTACCAAACACTCTTCCCACAGTTTTTTATACTTTTTTGTGATTAACAAAGCACCAGTTCTTTCCCCCACCCCCTCTGACTCTGGGCTGTGCTAGTTGCCTGTTGTAATACTCATTCTTGACTATTTTTTTTAATCAAGAGGGATGTGCATAATGCCAACCATTCTGCCTAATTAAAGGACAAAAATAAAGCAATATTATATGGAATTTATATGACAAAATACAAACCAATCCCAGGTCAGCTTCACTCAATCTGTAAGACATGATTGATTCTAAAAGATTACTAAAAAAATAACTGACTTATAATTCACTTTATTCAGCACATTTTCCCATTCTTAGATAAAAACATGATAAAGTATACCTACTATCTAGTAGGCTATGAACTTCTTGAAGGCAAGAGTTATATTTTCATGTATGTTTGTACTTCCTGCATTTTGCACAGTGTTCTAGGAGCTAGTTTAGGAGTATGATTAAATTTCATGGATGGATGAAAGGGTGTTTAATAATTATCAACCCCCTTCTGCATCTATAATAAATATTTCTGGAAAAGTATGTTGATGCTAATGTGAATATTCTTTAGTAATATTCCTTATGGAAAGGTGTGTGGACTTGTTGGCTTAATTTATGAAGTCTGCAATACAGAGAAGTTAAATATCTTTCCGAGGTCACAGTATTGATAAAATATTAAGGCTATTTAAATTCAAATCCATTATTTGATAACCTAAGTTCTTAATTGTGAGTATTCCTAAAGCTTCTTAAAAATATTACATTGACATTTTGTTGTAATTGCACCAAAGATTAGTTTGGGGAGAGTTGATGTTTCTTTCCCATATAACATATATTTTAGGAATACCTCATATTTCTCTTGTATCCATGTATTATATTGTTTTTCAGTAACTTGATAGTTTTATTCATTTTGATATATCATGTTTCTTGCTGAATTTTATTAATGATGGTATTATGCTTTTCTGTTATTTATTAGAAGTAAGAACTTTTCTCAGTTTATTTGTCGAATAAATTGTTGCTAGATATAAGAAAGTAACTAATTTTTGTTTATTCTTGCATTTTCCTTGTCTATTATATGTTAGTTTTATGTGTTTTATTACCATTTTTTCTCTTTACTCTGGCATTTTTTCTTTTTATTGTTTTAAAATTTTAGTAAAATATATACAAAATAAAACTTAGACTCATAAACATTTTAAGCATGCAGTTCAATAATGTTTACTATATTCACATTGGTGTGCATCCAATCTCTAGAACTTTTTATTTTTGCAACACTGAAACTCTGTATGCATTAAAAACTATTGCAACCTCATTCTATTTTCTGTCTCTATAAATTTGATTACTCTAGAAACCTCTTATAAGTGGCATCACACAATACTATCTTTTTGTGACTGTATTATTTTACTTAGTATGTGATACATCCATGTTAAAACATGTATCAGAATTTCCTTCCTTTAAAATAGATATGTATATAGCATTGTATGTATGTATGTGTATGTGTGTGTGTGTGTGTGTATATATATATATATATATATAGTCATATTTGTTTATTCATCCATCAATACTCTTTTGGGTTGTTTCTACTCCTTTTGGCTATTGTAGATAACATTGCTGTAAATGTGTATGTTCAAATATCTTTTCAAGACCCTGCTTTCAATTTCTTTGGAGATAAACCAAGAAATAAAGTTGATAGATTATATGGTATTCTGTATGTGATTGTTTGAGGAACCATCCTGCTATTTTCTGTTGTAGCTGTACCATTTTACATTCCTACTAGCAGTGCACAAGCATTCTAGGTTTTCCACATTCTCACCAACACTTTTTGTTTTCTGTTTTCTGAATAATAACCCTACTGATGGGAATGAAGTGGTATCTCACTATGGTTTTAATTTGCATTTTCCCAATGGTTAGTGGTGTTGGTCATCTTTTCATGTACTTGCTGCCATTTTTTGTTGTTGAATTCTAATAGTTATTTATATTCTGGAAATTAACCCATTATCAGACATAGGTTTGCAAATATTGTCTTCTATTCATAGTATGCTTTGCTATTTTGTTGTTTGTGTCCTTTGATGCCTAGACGTTTTAAATTTCGAGGTAGTTCAATATAGCTTTTACTTTTGTTTCTTTTATTTTTTTCTTTCTTTTATTTTTGTTGAGACATAACTTGAACACAGTAAAATACATTAATTTTAGGTGTATAGCTCAATACATTTTTACATATGCACATACCTGTGTAGCCATACCTGGTTTAAGGTATAGACTGTTTCCAGTATTCTCAGAAGATTTCCACATGCTTCTTCCCACCCTTGCCTCCAATTTAAGGTACCCATCATTCTGACTTTTACCTTCAATTATCTCTGCTCTGTTATATAAATGGAATAATATTGTATGTATTTTTTAAAATCTAGGTCTTATTCTTAGCATATCTGAAAACTCATGATTTTACATTTTCATTCCTTTTTTATTCCTGGGTAGTACTGCATTTTTAAAAAACACTTATTCTTTTTAGATATAAATGAGAGTATATTTTGACATATTTATACAAACATGGAGTATATCTTATTCTAATTAGGATCCCAGTCTTGTGGTTGTACATGGTGGAGATTCATTTTGGTGTGTTCATGTATATAGGAAACCTGTATCAGACTCACTCCACTGTCTTTCCCATTCTTATCTCTCTCCCTTCCTCTGTCTTCCCCTCACTTCCCTCTGCCCAATCTACTGAACTTCTATTCTTCACCACCCTTGTTGTGTGTTAGTATCCACAATCAGTATTGCATTTCAAAATTCATTCTTCTGTTGGTAGACATTAGGAGTGAGATAATATTGTGTCATGGTGATACTGATAAACAGTTTTCCAAAGTTGTTATACTAATGCACCTTTTTTCATATCAATTTGTAGAGTTCTTAAAAATTCTGGATACATGTCTTTTGTAGGATATCTGTTAAAATATATACTATCTTCTAGTTAGTGGGTTGCCTTCTTACTTTTAATAGTTACTTTTTATGAATAAAAATCTTTAATTTTAATATAGTATTTTGTCCATTTAAATTTGGCATAATTACTAACACAGCTGGGTTTTAAGTCTGCCATTTTGCTATTTGCCTTCTGATTGTCCTATGAATTTTGTTTTGGTTTTAGTTCTGACTTATTTTGATTGTTAAAATACTTTTATTCCATTTTATCCACTCTTATGTTTTAAGTCAGTATTGTTTTATATTTACTTATGTGTGTCCCTTTTCTTTGTTTTCTGATGTAAGAACAAGTAGGTTATTCTTTTTCATCAACATTCATTCAGTCTTATCCCCCTTTTCATAGGTGACCATCTGTGTGTATGTATTTTTCTAGCCTTTGTATTTTTACACATATCAACATATATGGCATTTTCATTAAAATAAATGTTTTCATTGTCATTTAAAACAAATGTTTTATTTACAAAAATATAGCCATGTTTTATGTATTGTTCTTGAACTTGATTTAAAAAAAATAAAGACTTGTCATTCTGTGTACATATAGATCTAATTAAAAAAAAACTATTGCATGTTTCTCCATATTGTATATATACCTTAACCTATAATTTATAATTAACTTTTGCATATCATATACTGTATATATCTTTAATTTAGAATTAATAATAATTATATTGTTAGACACTTAATTTTGGCTATTTTTGTCACTACAAAAAATGCTAAAAGAAGGCATTTGAGTATGCTTTTCTATATATATATGTCAATATCTCATTAAGAGATATATACCAGTAAGTGAAATTGCTAGGTCAAGGATATAAATGCTTATAATTTGATAGACTTTTAAAGTGCGTCTCAACATTGTTTCCAATGTGTGTATATCCCCATGTCCCTGTAATCTGTGCCAACACTGGATATTATCAGTCTTAATTTTTCTGCAAAATTGATGATTAAAAATGCATTCCTTTTGTTATATTTTATTTATTTAATTGGAACCTGAGATTGAGCAGGTCTTATGTGCTTATATAGGGTAGTTATATTTATTTCTTCTCTATGGATTCCCTTTTCATATCCTTTGACTAGTTTTCCTTTTTAATTTTAGTTGACTTATAGAATTTTCCCCCAATACATATTGAGTATCAATCATTTGTTGTACTGGCTTTTAACTTTTCTCAAAGACTTTTAACATTGCTTCTAGAGTCTTTTACAGTAACCCCCCCTTCTCCCCCCCCCCACACACAGAGAGTATGTTTGTATCAGGGACTGAATCCAGGGGTGTTTAACCACTGAGCCACAACCCCAACCCTTTTTGTATTTTATTTAGAGACAGTGTCTTGCTGACTTGCTTAAGTTGCTGAGGTTGGCTTTGAATTTGCAATCCTTGTGTCTCAGTCTACTGAGCCACTGGGAGTACAAGTGTGCACCAACACACCCAGTTACAGTAACTATTTTTATGGCTTTATTTTATTAAGTAAATATTCAAACATATCACATACTTCTTATTAAACTTTTTGTTCTAACTCCCTATTCTATGTTCCCACTATGATTATGTAAATATTATTTATTGAAGAGCCAAGAAACATACTCAGATCACATTTCCATTCTTTTGTAATCTTTTGTTTTTCCAGTAGTTAATTATTGCTTTTCCCCTTTGTATTTATAGTTGTCTTTCCATTCCCTGCAAAGACTTTGTAAAGTAGCTCATTTCTCAGTATAAAATTTCATATAGTCAAACCCGTCAAATATTATATAATGTCTCTTTCTTCCAGAGAAGCTCTGCCTTGATCACTAATTAGTGGCTTTCCTAATCTCACCTGGAAGCTCTCTAGATACAGTTGTTAATAACCACAGCTGTAATCTTTCAGCATTCCTTTTTTATCATCCTGGGAATTACCATCTTATCTCTCTTGTGTTGGATCCCTGGTTCTCTGAATCCCATATTTGCCTTGTTCTTCTTGCTATGTCCTCTAGTATTCATTGGTATTTTTAGGATTTGACAAAATGGAAAATTAACTTAGGGAAGATTTTTACATTTGATGATGTTGAATTTTCCCATGCAGGAACATAGGTAATCTTCTGTATATTCAAATAAAAAGTGTTGCACAAGTGTTTTGAAATTTTTCTATTAATCATTTTGCACATTTTTTGTTAACTTTAGTCCTCACTACTACATATTTTTATTGTTTTAAATAGGGCTTTATTTTTTCATAACATAATAAAATTGAATATGTGTGTGTATATATACACACATACACATGTACTTTTATATATGTATGTATGTATGCTTTCCCATTAGATAAATACTGTATTTTAGGCTGAGTATATGTTTATATATATATATATATATATATATATATATATATATATATATATATATAATGATACAATCAAAACATAGCTACATATCCTAACATTTTAATTTATATCATGAATACTTAGCAGTGTGCAGTAGGTATGTAAAAACAACTGCTTATGACCTCTCAATACCAACTTTTATATCAGATTAAATGAATTTCTAATTGAGAAGACTCATATTAGTCTAATAGGGGTATTGGAAAATACAGTAAAATTATGATATAGAGTGAACTACAAGTGGAAGTACATGATAAAGTAACTGGGAATCACAGAAGACTTTTAAGCAATTTAAAAAAATAAAATTAGGAGAAATGATATTACATGGAGTGTAGTGAATTTTTATTATTTAGCATTCAATTTACTTTTTAAATGATACTTAACAGCTTATTTTTCTTTTTTTCTGCTTAGGAAATTGAACTTAGCTCATTGAGAGAAGCCTTGTCTTTTGTGTCATTAATTGATGGGTATTACAGATTAACTGCAGATGCGCATCATTATCTCTGTAAAGAAGTAGCACCTCCAACAATGCTTGAAAATATACAGAGCAACTGTCATGGCCCAATTTCGTGAGTAATACCAACTTTAAAAGTAAAAAAAAAAAAAAAATTTAAAGCAAGTGTTGCACAGTCCCTTATCTTTAGATTCCACATACATGGATGCAGTCAATTACAGTTGAAAATATATATTTTAAAAATTTTGTGTCTGTACTAAACATGTACCAACCTTATTTTTCATTATTTCCTAAACAACACAGTGTACTAGCTATTTACATAGAATTTACATTCTATTAGGT
This sequence comes from Spermophilus citellus, assembly GCF_964194105.1. NCBI lineage: Eukaryota > Metazoa > Chordata > Mammalia > Rodentia > Sciuridae > Spermophilus > Spermophilus citellus. The sequence continues at coordinate 65,881,416 of NC_138183.1, read as the reverse complement.
TTTATTAATAATCTAGAGACGATTTAATGTATAGAGGAGGATGTATATATTTACATGTGAAAATTATGCCATTTTATATAAGGGATTTGAGCAAAACCTCAGAGTTTGATTATGGAACCAAGCCTCTATGGATGCCAAGGAATGACTGTATTTAAAGAAAATTTTATAAATAGATGTAGGTTTAGAAGTTCTTGAAAAATATTATTATAATTTATGTTTTCTTTTTTGACATAAAGTCTGTTTGCATAAGTCAGATTACATAACAATTATTTTGGACATAGTTTACCATCTGTGTCCCAATCTACAATACTCACAACTTGTTATACAAGTTTAACATTTAGTTGTTTGTGCATACTTAGTTAACTCATAGATGTTCTTTTTAAAAGAACACTTCCAATTTATATTACACTAATTTTGAAATACTGCAAAGGAACCACAAGTCAAAATTTGAAAATTGTTACTATTTTTGAATAATGCAGCAATGCCTTAAATGCAAGATGTATATATGATGTCCGTATTTCTAGATGATGACTGTGCAATAGAACTTTCATCAGTGATGAAAATATTCTTTGTATAGGATATTTAATCCAGTAGGCACTAGGTATATGTGGCTATTTAGCATTTGAAATGTGGCTACTGCAACTGATAAACTGAATTTTATATTTAATTCAATTTTAATTTCTTTACATTTAAATACCTATGTATGGCTAATAACTTCTATATCGACCTACACAATTATAGAACTTGGCTTTAACACTGGGTAAAGCTAGCTGTGATGTATAAAATTTACTTAATGTAAGTTCTAGTTATTTTTCAGATAGGGTGTTCTTTATGATTGGTATCATATTTGAAGAACCTGAATACAAAAAAAGATTTGGTATTCTGAGCATGTGTATTGAACTTAACCTACACCTAAATGTTTGAGAAAATGTATCTTTAATAATATTTAAGACTTGCTGCTGTGCTCAGTGTATACTTAGTAATAAATATAGTTGTTACTACAAGGTTGAACTTCTTGAAATTTATCTTTGTAATTTATATGTTCAACAGTGTAAAAACTCCTTTCAGTCATCCGTTCCCTGGCCCTTATCTCCATTATTTATTTATAGAATGTTTACTGAGGACCTACTAAATGTAAGCACTGGTCTGTGCATGAGAGATATGGTGACACCTGAAATAGAAATGGTTCTTGCTTTCATGCAGATTATATTTTGCTTTTCTTTTTTTTTTTTTTTTTTTTTTTTTTTTTCAATCATTTTTTTTTTTTATTGGTTGTTCACAACATTACAAAGCTCTTGACATATTATATTTCATACATTAGATTGACATGGGTTATGAACTCCCAATTTTACCCCAAATGCAGATTGCAGAATCACGTCAGTTACACATCCACAATTTTACATAATGCCATATTAGTGACTGTTGTATTCTGCTACCTTTCCTATCCCCTACTATCCCCCCTCCCCTCCCCTCCCATCTTCTCTCTCTACCCCATCTACTGTAATTCATTTCTCTCTTTGTTTATTTTCCCATTCCCCTCACAACCTCTTATATGTAATTATGTTTAGCAATGAGTGTCTCCCTTCATTTCCATGCAATTTCCCTTTTCTCTCCCTTTCCCTCCCATCTCAAGTCTCTGTTTAATGTTACTCTTTTCTTCCTACTCTTCCTCCCTGCTCTGTTCATACTTGCTCTCATTATATCAAAGAAGACATTTGGTATCTGTTTTTTAGGGTTTGGCTAGCTTCACTAAGCATAATCTGCTCTAATGCCATCCATTTCCCTGAAAATTCTATGATTTTGTCATTTTTTATTGCTGCATAGTACTCCATTGTGTATAGATGCCACATTTTTTTTATCCATTCGTCTATTGAAGGGCATCTGGGTTGGTTCCACAGTCTAGCTATTGTGAATTGTGCTGCTATGAACATCGATGTGGCAGTGTCCCTGTAGCATGCTCTTTTAAGGTCTTCAGGGAATAGTCCGAGAAGGGCAATAGCAGGGTCAAATGGTGGTTCCATTCCCAGCTTTCCCAGGAATCTCCAAACTGCTTTCCAAATTGGCTGCACCAATTTGCAGTCCCACCAGCAATGTACAAGTGTACCCTTTTCTCCACATCCTCGCCAGCACTTGTTGTTGTTTGAATTCATAGTGGCTGCCAATCTTACTGGAGTGAGATGGTATCTTAGGGTGGTTTTGATTTGCATTTCTCTGACTGCTAGAGATGGAGAGCATTTTTTCATGTACTTGTTGATTGATTGTATATCCTCCTCTGAGAAGTGTCTGTTCAGGTCCTTGGCCCATTTGTTGATTGGGTTATTTGTTATCTTATTGTCTAGTTTTTTGAGTTCTTTGTATACTCTGGATATTAGGGCTCTATCTGAAGTGTGAGGAGTAAAAATTCGTTCCCAGGATGTAGGCTCCCTATTTACCTCTCTTATTGTTTCTTTTGCTGAAAAAAAACTTTTAAGTTTAATTAAGTCCCATTTGTTGATTCTAGTTGTTAACTCTTGTGCTATGGGTGTCCTATTAAGGAATTTGGAGCCCGACCCCACAATCTGTAGATCTGAGCCAACTTTATCTTCTATCAGACGCAGAGTTTCTGATTTGATATCAAGCTCCTTGATCCATTTTGAGTTAACTTTTGTGCATGGCGAGAGAAAGGGATTCAGTTTCATTTTGTTGCATATGGATTTCCAGTTTTCCCAACACCATTTGTTGAAGATGCTATCCTTCCTCCATTGCATGCTTATAGCCCCTTTATCAAATATAAGATAGTTGTAACTTTGTGGGTTAGTCTCTGTGTCCTCTATTTTATACCATTGGTCCACCCGCCTGTTTTGGTACCAGTACCATGCTGTTTTTGTCACTATTGCTCTGTAATATAGTTTGAAATCTGGTATCGCTATACCGCCTGATTCACTCTTTCTGCTTAGAATTGCTTTTGCTATTCTGGGTCTTTTATTTTTCCATATGAATTTCATGATTGCTTTATCTATTTCTACAAGAAATGCCGTTGGGATTTTGATTGGCATTGCATTAAATCTATAAAGAACTTTTGGTAATATCGCCATTTTGATGATGTTTGTTCTGCCTATCCATGAACAGGGTATATTTTTCCATCTTCTAAGATCTTCTTCTACTTCTCTCTTTAGGGTTCTGTAGTTTTCATTGTATAAATCTTTCACCTCTTTTGTTAGGTTGATTCCCAAGTATCTTATTTTTTTTGAGGATATTGTGAATGGAGTGTTTTTCCTCATTTCCATTTCAGAAGTTTTGTTGCTGATATACAGAAATGCCTTTGATTTATGCGTGTTGATTTTATATCCTGCCACTTTGCTGAATTCATTTATTAGTTCTAGTAGTTTCTTTGTAGACCCTTTTGGGTCTTCTAGGTATAGAATCATGTCATCTGCAAATAGTGATAATTTAAGTTCTTCTTTTCCAATTTTTATGCCTTTAATTTCTTTCGTCTGTCTAATTGCTCTGGCCAGTGTTTCGAGAACTATATTGAATAGAAGTGGAGATAGAGGGCATCCCTGTCTTGTTCCGGATTTTAGAGGGAATGCCTTCAACTTTTGTCCATTCAGAATGATGCTAGCCTGAGGCTTAGCATAGATAGCTTTTACAATGTCAAGGTAAGTTCCTGTTATCCCTAGTTTTTCTAATGTTTTGAACATAAAGGCATGCTGTACTTTGTCGAATGCTTTCTCTGCATCTATCGAGATGATCATATGGTTCTTATCTTTAAGTCTATTGATGTGGTGAATAACATTTATTGATTTCCGTATGTTGAACCATCCTTGCATCCCAGGGATGAATCCTACTTGATCATGGTGCACTATTTTTTTGATGTGTTTTTGTATTCGATTCGCCAGAATTTTATTGAGGATTTTTGCATCTAGGTTCATTAGAGATATTGGTCTGTAGTTTTCTTTCTTTGAGGTGTCTTTGTCTGGTTTCGGGATCAGGGTGATGTTGGCCTCATAGAATGAATTTGGAAGAGCTCCCTCTTTTTCTATTTCCTGAAATAACTTGAAAAGTATTGGTATTAATTCTTCTTTAAAGGTTTTGTAAAACTCCGCTGTATACCCATCCGGTCCTGGGCTTTTCTTGGTTGGTAGTCTTTTGATGGCTTCTTCAATTTCATCTATTGATATTGGTCTGTTCAGATTGTCTATATCCTCCTGACTCAGTCTGGGCAAATCATATGACTTAAGAAATTTATCGATGTCTTCACTATCCTCTATTTTATTGGAATATAGATTTTCAAAATAATTTCTAATTGTCTTCTGTATTTCTGTAGCATCTGTTGTAATATTGCCTTTTTCATCCCGTATGTTAGTAATTTGAGTTCTCTCTCTTCTTCTCTTCGTTAGCATGGCTAAAGGTCTGTCGATCTTATTTATTTTTTCGAAGAACCAACTTTTAGTTTTGTTAATTTTTTCAATAGTTTCTTTTGTTTCAATTTCATTAATTTCCGCTCTGATTTTAATTATTTCTTGCCTTCTGCTACATTTGCTGTTTTTTTGCTCTTCCTTTTCTAGGGCTTTGAGTTGGAGTGTGAGCTCATTTATTTGTTGGTTTCTTCTTTTTTTGAGGAATGACCACCAGGCGATGAACTTTCCTCTTAAAACTGCTTTCATTGTGTCCCATAGATTCCGATATGTTGTGTCTGTATTTTCGTTTATCTCTAAGAATTTTTTGATTTCCTCCTTTATGTCTTCTGTAACCCATTGATCATTCAGTAACATATTGTTCATTTTCCATGTGATGTAGGATTTTTCCTTCCTTCTTTTATCCTTGATTTCCAGTTTCATTCCATTATGATCAGATAAAATGCATGGTATTATCCCCACCCCTTTATATTTACTGAGGTTTGCCCTATGGCATAATATATGGTCTATTTTTGAGAAGGATCCATGTGCTGCTGAGAAGAAAGTATATCCATTTGATGATGGTTGATATATTCTATATAAGTCAGTTAAGTCTAGGTTATTGATTGTGGTATTGAGTTCTATAGTTTCTTTATTTAACTTTTGTTTGGAGGATCTGTCCAATGGTGAGAGAGGTGTGTTGAAGTCTCCCATAATTATTGTGTTGTGGTCTATTTGATTCTTGAATTTGAGGAGAATTTGTTTTGTGAATGTCGCAGCACCATTGTTTGGTGCGTAAATATTGATAATTGTTATGTCTTGTTGGTGAATGGTTCCTTTTAACAGTATATAATGACCTTCTTTATCCCTTTTGATTAACTTAGTCTTGAAGTCGATTTTATTCGATATGAGGATGGCCACCCCTGCTTGCTTACGAGGACCATGTGCGTGGTATATTTTTTCCCATCCTTTCACCTTCAGCCTGTGTATGTCTTTTCCCATCAGATGTGTCTCCTGGAGGCAGCATATTGTTGGATTTATTTTTTTAATCCATGATACCAGCCTATGTCGCTTTATTGGAGAGTTTAAGCCATTAACATTCAGAGTTACTATTGATATGTGGTTTGAACTTCCATCCATGTTTGATTGTTTATCCTTTTTTTAAAAAAAAAAAAAATTTAGTTTGTCTCTCCATGATTGTCTTTCCCCTTGCCCTCTGTCTTTACTGCGGCACTTCCCACTGATGGTTTTGGTTATTGTTTTTCATTTCTTCCTCGTGTAGTGTTTTGCTCAAAATGCTTTGCAATGCTGGTTTTCTGGCTGCAAATTCTTTTAACTTTTGTTTATCATGAAAGATTTTTATTTCGTTGTCATACCTGAAGCTTAATTTTGCTGGATACAGAATTCTTGGTTGGCATCCATTGTCTTTCAGTGTTTGAAATACATTGTTCCATGACCTTCTTGCTTTCAGTGTCTGTGATGAAAAATCCGTGGTTAACCGTATTGGTTTACCCCTAAATGTAATCTGTCTCCTTTCTCTTGTAGCTTTTAATATTTTCTCTTTGTTCTGTATATTGGATATCTTCATAACAATGTGTCTTGGCGTTGGTCTACTGTGATTTTGTGTGCTCGGTGTCCTGTATGCATCTTCAATTTGTATATCTGTTTCCTTTTTTATTTCTGGAAAGTTTTCTGTAATTATTTCCTTCAGTAAGTTTCTCATTCCCTTGGTTTGAATCTCTGTACCTTCTTCTATCCCGATGACTCGCAAGTTCGGTTTCTTAATGTTATCCCATAATTCTTGGATGTTTTTCTCGTGATTTTTTACCAGCCTTTCTGAGTTGGCTAGACTCTTTTCAAGATGGTGTATTTTGTCTTCATTATCTGATGTTCTGGTTTCTACTTGCTCCACTCTGTTAGTGATACTCTCAATTGAGTTTTTAATTTGGTTTATCGTTTCCTTCATTTCTAGAATTATTGTTTGATTATTTTTTATAGACTCTATCTCCTGATAAAGATGCTTAACTTCTTCTTTTATCTGTTTGTGAAATGCATTCTCAATGTGTTCTTTCGCTGCTTGAATTTGCTGTCTTGTATCCTCTTTAAGGTTCCATTCCATCTGTCTTAGGTGTTCCTTGAGTTCTTTATATGACCATTTTTCTGATGACTCTAGGTCCTCCTGAATATTTAGGCTATCCTGCGTTGTTTGTACTCCTTTTCTTCCTTGTTTTTTGAAGCTGCTCATGTTGTTTCTTGTTCTGTTTGACTGCTGAGTTACTGTTTACTCCTATAAATTAGTTTGATGCTTGGGAGGAAAGGTATTTGAAGGGAAGGGAAGAAGTCTCTAAAGAGAATGAGAGTAGGCAGGTAGAATTCAAGAAAAAAGGGGGGATAAGAAAAATGAGAAGACTAAAGAAGAAAAAGAATAGGAACTAAAAAAGAAAAAGATTTAAAAAAAATAATAATAATAATTAAAAAAATTTAAGTTAAAATTAGTAGAAAAAAAAATTTAAAAAATATTTTGTAAAAAAAAAAATTAATAAAACAACAAGAAAGAAAAAAATGAAAATGAAAGAAAAACCTAAATCAAAAAAAAAAAAAAAAAAAAAAAGGAGAAAAGAAAAAGAAAAAAAAAACCTAATAACTGCAGTCTTAGAGTTTGATTAACTTCTCTTCCAGTAGATGGCGCTGTGCCCACCAGGTCAAGTTTCTCCTGTCAATACGCGGGAACCAATCACTGTGCAGCAGCTCCTCCCAGACTGGGCGAGTCTCCAATCCTGAGTGTCTAGGGCCTCCTCTTGTGTCTAGTCACTTCCCACTTTTTCTCTAGCCAGGCCCCTCTCACCACAATACTGGCTACACGCCAAGTCTGCTGCTCCCGGGAGCCCTGTTTTCATGAACGACTGGGCACACTCTTCCAGTTTGCCATTCCCTCAGACCCTAAGCTTGTAGAGTTTGGGGCTGAGAATCCTCAGCGGCTTTTACTTGCCCTCTGGTATCCACTTCCCGTAGGTGGTGCAAGAGGCCTCAGCAATCAGCCCAGGTGGGAGCGGTATTTCCGCTTGCGAGACCCGCACCACCTCTGATTCCCTCGGGCTGGCTGAAGCACTCACAAAGAGAGCTGGGAGGTGCCCTTAGGGGAGAGCTGGGAGGGGCTCTTAGAGTTTTCCCGATGTGTGGAGAGGCAAGGCTATGGGATCACACACCTGTTTCAACAAAGTTATCTCCGCAGCAGTCTGATGACACGGTTTCCCTTTGCCGGGAGACTAATTCTACGGGTGGGTCCTTCTCTCCCAAGCCCCGTTTCAAACCTGTGGCCACTACTTATGAAGGCTCGGTAGGCATTTACCTTCGTAGGATGAGAAGGGCTGACCCGTTGTTTCAGCGGGATGAATTAATGCCGAGTCATAGCTGTTTGTCTGCGGGAAGCAGGTGACCGGGAGTTTGAATTCAGCGGGCCAGAGCTCAGTGCGTGTTCTCGGATCACTTGGATTTTAAATTGTCGCTCATCTTATCAGCTGTTTCATATACTTCGGCAGCTCAATCGCGCGGTGAAGCGTCTGCTCTGTGGTGCTCTGTGGGAGGCGGCGGCAGCAGCGGCGGCGGCAGCGGCGGCCTTCGGGACCCCCGGGGAGGGGGTGCGGGTTGGGGGAGGGGAGGCGGCGCCTCAGGCCACGCGGTCCGGGTACCGGACACGCAGGAGAGCGGGCGGGGTGGGGGAAAGAAGTTGAGATCTAAATTTAGAGACTGAGCTTGGGAGGAGAGACGGCTGGGGAGAAAGAAGCAAGGTGGAAAGGCGGAGAGGAGAAGGGGAGGGAGAAGTAGAAGGGGTTGATGGAGCCAGGCGGCTCGGGCTGCAGCCTTACTGCTCGCGCTGAAGTCCTGCTGTACTCCCTTCACCTTGGCTGGATTAGTGGCTGATTCACTCCACCTAGGCCCTTATCATGACACGGTGCTGGGTTTTTGTCGACAGATCTCCTTTAATGATCTTTACCTCATCTTTTCAGACGCCACGGCGCGGGGCTCAGAGCGGCTTACTCACTTCCCGCCGCCATCTTCTCCGCCCTTCCTATTTTGCTTTTCTTTTAAGATGTGCAGCTTCAAAAATGTAGAAAAATTTAAAACTCATTAGTCTCCAGCTACTCACAAGCCTTCTGTTAGACTTTGATATTGTACTAAATGTTAAAGTAGTGCACATAATTGTTGGTATTAGTAACTTAAATTATGATTCAAGAGACATGAGGAGTATTTCTGATATGTTGTCTGCATAGTTGAATGAAATCTTATGAGAGTGAGTATGATTTTTCAAATATTAAATCCGTGATCAGAGGCAAAATATTTGAGTGAAATTTTTTGTGATTTTTATCTCATAATATCTTTTCTGTGTTTTTAAAGTAATATAATTGCCTTGAATTATTTTGAACTTATTGTAAAATAGCTTGGGACTTTAATTTTTTTCTTGAAAGATTATTGTAAACGTATAAAGTAGAGAAGTCTTCTAAAAATTCTGAGGGTTTTAGATTTTTATTTCTGAATTTTTGGATAACATTTGATCATAACATCATGGTGCTTTCTAGCCTTCAAATTCTTTCTTCTTTACCTTTAGAATGGATTTTGCCATCAGTAAACTGAAAAAAGCAGGTAATCAGACTGGGCTGTATGTACTTCGATGTAGTCCTAAGGACTTTAATAAGTATTTTCTGACTTTTGCCGTTGAGGTTAGTATATCACATTTATTAATAGTAGCGTGTTGTTTAGTCCATGTGCTTTCCTCTTCATATTTATCTACCATACAGTATTTATCTTTTTAATATGCAGATTTACAGCTCTGGATATAACTGTCATGATAATGTGTCATTTACCTCAGGAATTCTGCATAAATAAATATATAATTCCTAGTGTTTTCATTAAAGTATAAAATGATATACAATGTTCTTCTATGGTTTTATTTGGCATTTCTTTTTTTGTTGTTTGATGTTTGGGTGTTATCACTGTGTCAAATGGCATTTCATCAGATTTCTGGTGGTCTCTTCACAAAAATGGAAATCTGTACCCTCCCAGGTAGAATAAAATAAATTAGAAGTAAATTTGTTGTTTACTAGCAGCAGTTACTAATTAGAGCAAAACAGAACAATAATAAAGAAATAGAATTATCATAGCACTTTTAACTAGTGATTTTCCAATTTTAAGAATAATGATTTGTAGTTTGTTTTAAGTGAAAAACTGCAGTGAAACCTCATTGTTAATATAGATAATTTTCAACCTTATTTAAGATTTACTTAGTACCTGAAATTATCTTAAAAGATAATATCATTTATAAGGCAATTTCATTGTTTAAACTCTGAGAGCCTTTATAACAACATCTAGATACATTTTACTTTTTACAAATAGAGAAAGTAAGGTAATAAAATTATTATAAAAGCAACCATCTTATATTTAGTAAAAGTAGAGAATGGATTAATTATCAATATAGAAAGTAGATTACTCCATCATTTACCATTTTTTTTTAGTTTTTCTTTTTTAAAAATTAGAACATTATAGTTACAAAGGGTTGGATGTTTCCTCTCATCATTTACTATTGTATAAAGTTGATAATATATTCTAATTTTAGAGTATCTTTTTATTATACATTTAACAATTCATTACACTGAATTATAAATTCAAAATGTATATATAATTTACTACATGTGCCCACTCCAATGTGAATGATAGGCATTAGGGAACATACAATATAACCCTATATTTGAGAAACTTATCTTTTGAAAGTAAAAAATTTAAAAATAACAAAAAATATGACATTGAACTTAGTAATTATCTAGCATTGACAAATATAGACAATAACAAAAAGGATTGCAATTTTTAAGAAAGGTCTTTTGGAGTAGGAAACATTTGAAATTGAAATTGAGGGTCTGGTAGATGTTTTGTAAATGGTTCTAAGTGGAATGAATATGCTTATAAAAAGCAGCTTAAAAACAGTAAGATAACTCAGCAACTTGGGAGACTGAGACAGGAAGATCACAAGTTCAAAACCAATCTCAGCAACTTAACAAGGCCCTAAGCAGCATAGTGAGACTCTGTCTCAAAATAAAAAATAAAGAAGGGTTGGGGATATGGCTCAGTGGTTAATTGCCCTTACTAGGGCATTTAATAGGATTCAATCCCTACTACCAAAAAAAAAAAAGATGGAAGAACAAATTCATAGTATAGCATATAAGACTAATATTTTAAAACTGCCAAATATTAGAAGTGTCATATTAGAGATAATTATAACAAATACAATAGTGGTGCAATGGAATAAGTATTCAGTAACCTTTCTGTGAAATAGATAACTGTTGCTAGGACCTTACAGAAAAAGTAGAGCTTGATTTGAGTTTTAAGGAATGAGTAACAGTTCATTTCAGGGAGGGTATACAATCATAGTAGAGGAATGGCAAATACAGTTACCAAGGTATGAATAGTGTGGTAGGTACTTGAAATTATTTAAGTCATTTAATTTGGCTATAAAATAGATTGCATGTTGGAAGGGGCAGGAACTGAGGTTGAACATAGAGGGAGAAGCAAACTTATGAAGGACCATGATAACACTAGGTTTAGATTTTATATATTATTCATCTAATAAATTACTATTAATTTTTTTTACTTTTAGTAAAAGGCTATATGACATTATAATTATGCTTTTTTTGAGGAAATTCTTGATTATATCACTATACCAGCACTTATTTTAGGATTCACAGTTCAAATGTCTGAATATTCTGTTGATTGTTTTGCGATTTTTTTGACAGAATAATCACTATGATGTTTATTGTGATTTTTCCTCCCTGTCTTTATAATTAAACTTTGTAGCAAGAAAGTGTCATTGAATATAAACACTGTTTGATTACTAAAAATGAAAATAGAGAATATAATCTCAGTGGAACTAAGAAGAATTTCAGTAATCTTAAAGATCTTTTGAATTGCTACCAGATGGAAACTGTTCGCTCAGACAATATAATTTTCCAGTTTACTAAATGCTGTCCCCCAAAGCCAAAAGGTAATTTTCTAGTTATTTTAAAAAAATTACTGGTCTTGCATTGTGTCTGTGGTAGGATGTAACTTAAATACATGGATTTCAAAAAAAATATTAAAGCAGTAGTCCAAAACCAAATTAAATTTGTCTCATTTTATCATGCAAACATCATCAAATAGGATTGTATAGTTTGGTTTGAGTTGTATATAAGTGACTTGAATTTCTGTGTTTGTAAAAATGACATTTTAAAGATAATAATTACTTGGTATAAATCAGTTGCTTACTTATTGAACTGGAAGTTCTCACTACCAAATTCTCAGGTGTTTTTAAATATAAACTTAAACATGCTTTTAGGATTTTACTTTCTATATTTAAAAAATAGATTGGTAATTTATTGAGTTAATAAGTCTTATTAAAATTATTGAAATGCTGAAAAAATTATATTTGTTAAGGAAGAGATTATGATTTTGAATGTATGAAATAATTGGTAAGAGTACTTAAAAGTTCAATGAATAGATACCTAAAGTAATTTTCTAGGAAAAAAGATTAACAATAATGAGTTATTAAGACTTTTTTACATATAGAACACATTTCATTTTATTCATCCTTGGAGCAATTCGTATTTTCAGTGTGTTTTGATGATATATATAGTTATAAACACACACATATATATACAAAAATATATTTTTATTGTTTTTCTCCTAGATAAATCAAATCTTCTGGTCTTCAGAACCAATGGCATTTCTGATGTACCAACCTCACCAACATTACAGAGGCATAATAATGTGAACCAAATGGTGTTTCACAAAATCAGAAATGAAGATTTAATATTCGTAAGTCATTAGATACTTATTATTGTCTTTTTTATCCTCTTGAAACAATAACAGTGGGCTGGGGATATAGCTCAGTTGGTAGAGTGCTTGCCTCACATGCACAAGGCCCTGGGTTCAATCCCCAGCACCTCAAAAAAAAAAAAAAAAACAAGTGTTAAAACAATAACTATTTTCTTGATTTACTATCCTACATATGTTCGTGTGACATTTGGAACTATTTTGTTACAAACCATATTGTTAAAATTTACTTGTAATTTAAATATTTTTATTTCTTATAAAGAATATACCAATCTTATGTGAGAAATTGGCAAAATTAATTATTTTAAGAATGAAAGCCTTTTTTCCAGAAATTTAAAAATATTCCTCTACAAATCATAAAAATTTAAAATCTATAAAAGACATATCTTAAATCTCAAGTTCTCAAGAAATTAAAGGAAATTCAAGGGATTAAAAATAAGGAAATAACTGAAAGTAAAACAGTATATAAGAGCTGATGATTTGACTGTCTGTTGACTGTCTGTTGGTGTTGGGAGGATGGAGATTAGTTTCATTTATCATGGAGTTTAAAATTCAAAGCAGTACAAAGAAGAGGGCCATATGTTAGGCCTGTGCAAGGATAGGAGTTAAAAGTGAGACCATCTCTGAGTCATATCCCTCAAGAATATTTATCCTCAATTCAAAAAATATATATGGAAAAAGAAAGATTGACCCACTTGCAAAAGGAGAGGAAAAGGAACATTGTCTATTTTAATTGGGCTCTTAGGAAAAAGAGACTCTTCTAAGAATTTAAGTCATAAGCTTTTGAATTTTAGTTTATGCTAGTAGTGTGATCTGCAAAACATGTGTATTTAAAGATAAACAAAGAAGTGGAAAACATGGGAAAATGAAAACAACTTAAAATAAGACATTATTGTTTCTGTTGTTACTACTACTACTACTATTTGGTACTGGAGATTGAATCCATGGGTTAAGCTAATCCATCAGTTTAGCCATTGAGCCACATCTCTAGCCATTTTTTTTATTTTCTATTTTGAGACATTGTCTCACTAAGTTGCTTAGGGCCTCCCTACATTGTTGAGGCTGGCTTTGAACTTGCAATCTCCCTGCCTAAGCCTTCTGAGTCACAGGGATTATAGGTGTATTCCACTGTGCCCAGCTTAATAAGACATTATTTTAAAGGATAAAGAACTCTGGTTGGAGGGAGACACAGAAATCAAATATATGTTCATTGACATTTAAATGAAATGGACAGATCAGAAAGCGGATAACTCATAACTGAAGACTATTATTGAATTAAAAGATAGACCTGAAGAAATTATCCAGGGTGCAGCAAATAGAAAGAAATGAAAAAGAAATTAAGGGAAGGGAAATTTGAAGACTAATTGATGTTAAAATTCCATGAAGAGATGGTAGAATTACCCAGACTGTAAAGGCATAATATCTCATGGCCAAGAAATTTAACTAACATTACAGAACTAATAAGGAGTAGAGCTTGGATATGGACACCGATAATCCTGCTTCAGAGTGTAGGCTTTCAACAGTCAATGAAGATATACAAGAAATACTGGTACTGTTATTACTAGTTGTAGCTATTATTTAATGTGAATTTATTATGTGTCATAGTCTGTACCATAGTGCTTTCATGTATTCATTCACTTATTGTTAAAAAAATTCTATGGGAAAGATTGTTATTTTCCTTATTCTTCAGATGAAGAAACCAAGACAAGTGCAGCACAAAGAGAGAAAATAGTCCATACAAAGTCAAATAGCTAGTTAATGATAAGGAACAAGTCAGATATTCTGCCTTCCCAGACCACACTGGTTTACTTTTTTCTTGCATTAGTAGGAAAGGCAAACAGAAAAAGAGACTCATCTATAAATGTAGGTAAACCTTGACTCTAAAAAGTGATAATTACAGCCAATGCAGAAGATTTTTAAAAAGGCTAGAACCAAAATGTACTTTATTCATTAATCCTTGTTTTCTGTCTTTAAATACTTTTAAAGAAGAATAAAAGAATTAATTTAGAATCTCAAATCTAGGTTTAGTTTTTAAAGGAAATATTTACAATGGCCTTGTATTTTTTGTCTTCATCATTGGTTATATTTCCTATTTCCCACATCTTTCTTCATTTTACTAATTTTTTTTAAATCTTTTTTCTTTTAAAGAATGAAAGCCTTGGTCAAGGCACTTTTACAAAAATTTTTAAAGGTATAAGAAGAGAAGTAGGAGACTATGGTCAACTGCATGAAACGGAAGTTCTTTTAAAAGTTCTGGATAAAGCACATAGAAATTATTCAGAGGTATGTATGTTCTTTGGGCAGTTCATGTAGTTTATACTATGTAGAGATGTGATTTCATATGCACACAGATTTATGTATACAGATTTTCAAAACTGTAATTTTAAAAAGTGTGTCAAGGAATTTTCTGAGAATGCATTCTGATGGGGCTATTGAAAATTATAGGAATTTTTAAAATAATAGCTGATTTCCAAATTAATTACTTTTAGCATTGTGTTATTGGTATTATTACATCTCTTCATATCCTGAATTAGTGGCTTTTAAACTTGGCTGTCCAGAGCCTTATGGGTTTCATAGAATTAGAAATTCTTGTCAAAGTTTGGTTGTTAGAGTGATATCAATACTATACCAGTATCCTGAGATAGGTGTTATTTATTTGCAGAGAGACCATTCTTAATTATTTAGGAACCATTGTTTAAAGTTTACATCCTCCTACTTTAGTTCCATATCACATGTCTAGTGTCTCTCTGTATTCCAGGAGTTCTAGGTCTAAGCCTGTTTGACTTGCATTGTTCATAGTACTCTTTACCACTATTGCTTTATTTCATTGCTATCTCCATATTCCAGACTTACTTAAGGGTTTCCTCACCATGAAAATTAAGGTTGATGTCAGTTGCAAGTCCATATAAGGGTACCAAAACACACTGTAGCCTGCTGAGTATAGGAGAAAGTGCATTTCTTTAATGGCAGAGAGTATCTTTCTGAACTATGGATACTAACGAATAAAAGTCACACAATAATTTTTTGCATGTCTTGTTATTTTTCTTTCCCCAGTCTTTCTTTGAAGCAGCAAGCATGATGAGCCAGCTTTCTCATAAGCATTTGGTTTTAAATTATGGAGTATGTGTCTGTGGAGATGAGAGTAAGTAAAACCATTTGCTTTCTTATGCTAGTGTCATACCTCTCCCAGAGAATCCATTCTTGCTTATATAGAAAATTCAATTTCATGATCACAGTTAGGTATCAGTATAAACTATAACTTAGTAGGTATTAAATATTGTTGAACCAGAAAACATTTTAGGACTGTGCAGTTATGCCTTGTTGAAAAGGAACCCAATGAATGAAGTTAAAATGCAGAAGACAGTTAATTCACCTTTTGTTACAATGACTAAACAATAGAATATTATTGTAAACAAACATATTACAACCTTTTATGTTTACCATGGCAATACAGATTTTGGCTTGTTCAGTACAACATTGAAACAATTGGCCCTTTCAAATAATTCCAAATAATTCATTCATTATTTAGAATTCAAAAGACAAAGTATATAAATAAGACTGAATTATTAATGGAACTGACTGGAATTATTAGATATTGATATCAGAAATAGTCTTTATCTGTACTAGAGTAATAGCATATATAATATTGTATAATGTATATTACATGTGATTATTTAAAATATTATATATAATTGTTTATATTGCTATATCTTACTCTTGTGAATAAACTAAAAACTAAAAATTCTGTATATTCATTTATATTTCATTTATATTAATGAATTTTGTTTAGTTTTAATTTATCTAGATATTCAAAGATAACTATAAATATATTTATAAAAGTTTAAAACATACATTTTTAATTATGTTTATACTTGAGCCCTATTATTATTACCTATATTTTAATGCAGATATTCTGGTTCAGGAGTTTGTAAAATATGGATCACTAGATACATATCTGAAAAAGAATAAAAATTCTATAAATATATTATGGAAACTTGAAGTGGCTAAACAGTTGGCATGGGCCATGCATTTTCTAGTAAGTAATTAGCATTTTTTTATCACAACTTATTGTTTTATTTTATGAAGCACTGTAAAATTATGTTGATCTGGCAAAAAGAAATAAATTTGTGAGATGCTGAGTCATTCAAAAAGTCTGTGTTAGGTGATGAAAGGGATTATTTTATGTATACATTTTAAATAAAATGCCTTTGGAAAGAAACAGTTTTTTCATCCCATTGGTCTCATAGAACTACTGTTGGACAATCTGTAGTGTGTCAGTTGGGTTAGAAAATTTGACCAAAAATTATGCCGAAATATGTTGTGTTGCTGTGGATAGCAGAAAATACCTTGTTACAGTGTTTGGGGACAGTTGAACCTTATATCCAGTAGAAAGCAGTGTTGACAGAGAAGCAGCATATTAGAGAGTCAACCCAGTTTTCAGACCCCTCAAAATGTACCTGTGTCCTATTGTTGAACTGAAAACAATACTTCCTCCCATCTAGAAATATATACTGTTTAGAATCTCAGCTTTGGAAAGTGAAGTAATACTGGGTAGCTTTTATTTATTCATCCTGGGTATAAATTACTGTGTTATGTAAAGTGCAAATGAAAACTGTACTGTCATAAATACTTTTACTGTCTCAAAGCATGCTACCACGTTAATATTTATTATGCTATCTTACATATCTTTCTTCTTTAAATCTACTTTGGGGTCTGGACCAAATTAATTGCTCAAATACTTGTGGATTGATATTTCAATGTATGTTCTTTTAACTTTAATAGGAAGAAAAATCCCTTGTTCATGGGAATGTATGTGCCAAAAATATTCTGCTTATCAGAGAAGAAGACAGGAAAACAGGAAATCCTCCTTTCATCAAACTTAGTGATCCTGGCATTAGTATTACAGTTTTACCAAAGGACAGTAAGTTCAATAGGGATTGCATTTAACATTGATTAAATAACAATATTAAGCTATCCCTTTTAACAGTTTCAGTTAAGTTACAGTTACAGTCTTGTCTTTGTCCATTTCTTCTTCATGATAAGCATGCCACTGTGGACTGTGAGATAATTTTTAAAAAACAGTTTTGGTCCCTAATTATGTTATGGAATTTTGGTCCATAATTATTTTATGGAAAATGAGATTTTATTTCATTTTAATTTGAAATTTTCTAATATTATTCTTTGAGCCAGGGTAAATGTTTAAAATCTCCCTTTCTCTAGTTACTTTTAAAAAAACTTTTTGTGTGAAAAGAGATGTTATCCAGCTTGAGATCTCATTTAATTATTTGGCTAATTCTGACATTTAATAACTCTTCTTAAAAAAGCCTTTTTTTGTGTGCCTGTTAATCTTCTGTTTACACAGTAAGTTAATAGTAAAAGTTTCAAAGAGTTGAGAGTTTTTTTTTTTTTTTGGCGGTGGTAGTGTCCAAATAATATTATAATTGTATTTCACTATCTTAGCTAAATTTTCTAATGAAATGTTCTAATTTAGAATCTAAAATGATCAATTTTTTTGGAATTGATGTACAGTATCTTACTTGATCCAATAGTACTTAAACTTGATGGCTTATCCAAAAGTGAAGACAGCAATAATAGTATAGACAATAACAGACAATAATAATAGTATAGGGCAGAAAATCTAATAGGGTCTTAGATCTGGCACTCAAGGAAGTTTTACCCTTTCCCATGGGAGATAAAGATAGAGAAAAAATATATTCATATGATGAAGAGGAGGGGAATTGATGTCCTCTTTAATCTTGATTATACAGCAAAAATATTCACATTGCTTTACCAAAATATACTGAAAGATACAATAGTGTATTATTATGTATATACAATCTATTCATCTACCTGTGCTAGAATATCAGAGGACAGAATTATATTGCTTCTTCTTTCTTTGAATATCATCTTTCTGTTGCAGTCATGGACCACAGAAACTTTACTTTGGAACTCCCATGATCTGAGCAGAAAACAATTTATCAATACCTAGAATATTTTAGTATAATTTAGTCATTCACTTCATGTTATGGTAAATGTCTGTTGATCCTTGTTTATCTGAAAGTCAGGATGGCCACTGCTAATAAATCATTAAGCACTTTCAGTCATTAACAACACATTTACTATTTTCACATTATAAAGAAAAATTTTAAATATCAGGAAGTATTTAGGGCAAATTTTGTAGTTTTTTAAAAAAATTTTTTTTGAAAGGTGAACTAATGGGAAGAGATAGAGAAAGCAGTATGCCATTTGAGATGCTAAGATTTAATGCAAAGAAGTTTAAGTGATAAGGAATTCCTTGTATAGGATTCTAATGCTGTCCATTCTGCTAACAAATTGTGTAACTTTTTGACAAATCAGTCAGTTTTTGTTCATCTCTATATTGTCATTGTAAAAGCTGCAATATTGAATTAGATTATCTCAAATGTACCTTCCAAGCTTATGCAACTGTGAGCATGAGCATTCCCCCTCCAACAAAATAAGACTCAATTATTCAAATAAATTTGAAAACTATTTGCATGTAAAACACTGGTTTATTTCTGGGGATTATTAACTATTATACTTTGTCCTTATCATTTAAAAGTTCTTCAGGAGAGAATACCGTGGGTACCACCTGAATGCATTGAAAATCCTAAAAATCTAAATTTGGCAACAGACAAGTGGAGTTTTGGTACCACTTTATGGGAAATCTGCAGTGGAGGAGATAAGCCTCTGAATGCTCTAGATTCTCAAAGAGTAAGTTGATACAGACTGACTCTAGAATGACTTTGTGATCCTTCATGTTTCTTCCAGATGATTTGATAATTCTTAACACATTAATTTTAATAAGAATGTTGTATATCATTATACAATTTATTTTCAGCATTTTATTTTTTAATTGTAGAAGCTACAGTTTTATGAAGATAGGCATCAGCTTCCTGCACCAAAGTGGACAGAATTAGCAAACCTTATAAATAATTGCATGGATTATGAACCAGATTTTAGGCCTTCTTTCAGAGCTATTATACGAGATCTTAACAGTTTATTTACTCCAGGTATGTATTGATTAAGTCATCATACTGATCACTATCTTTCTTTGTTGTATTTAATAAACTTTATTAATTCTGCAATCCCTATCAAAAGGTTTTATGATATCTTCTAGGCATTCTTAATTTATATGATTTCTCATGCTTTATACATATTTTGATCTCCTTGATTGGGTAGTCTTTTATTTTTAAAAATGCCTTTTATTCTTCAGTAACTTCGTTTTTTGTTTGTTTGCTCATTTGAAAAGGAAAAAGAAACAGAATTTATTACATGCCCACAACATGGGAGTATTAGACTCCAACTTAATTTTAGTTTGCCAGGTAATGAGAAGCATGTTTATTTGGGTACAAATGTTTATTTGACTACATTGCTTGCTTTTTTTTTTAATACTAGTTCTTTAGGTTTTCAACTGGTTCCTGTATATTTTATTAATGATTGATTTTCTAAACATGAAGTGAATTTGGTTTTGGTTGTTATTATCTGCTTTAAAATATTGAGCTAAATACACAAGTATTTTCCCCATGGGTACTTCCTGCTTCAGTCCTACTCACCATTCTCACCACAAAAATCAGAATATATACCTTTTTTTTAAATATTAAAATTACCTATTTTGTAAAATAATCATTCTTTGTAAAAATTTTTCTTGAAAGTGAATCAGATATGAGTAATAAGTAAAGGCTCTATTAAGATAATCTAACCATTTACATTTTCTTATATCATTTAGTATTTCTAACTCACTCTTATTATTTTGTCAGCTTGAATGTGTTTGAGTTTAATGCAGAGAATGTATTTGCCAACTTTAGATGGTATTTTTCTGTATTTCTCCAGATTATGAACTATTAACAGAAAATGACATGCTACCAAACATGAGGATTGGTGCCCTAGGGTTTTCTGGTGCATTTGAAGACAGAGACCCCACACAATTTGAAGAGAGACATTTGAAATTTCTACAGCAACTTGGCAAGGTATCTTAAGTTTTTCAAATAGAGTATGGCATTTTATGTGAGAATAAAAAAAAGGCTTTTAAGAGTCTCTAAAGTTCACTTTACATAAATATTTTAAGGGGTGTTTTTAGAATAAAGGCTTAGTTGTCTGACATGTTCTGTGAAATAAAGAACTGAAGGAAAGAAATGAAGAACTTCTCAGAGCCTTTATTGTGTAATATGCAATGAACATCTTCAAGAGGATATTAAATTGGGCAGTAATTCCCAAATTGATTTGATTGTGGGACTCTTGCTTGACTTAACTACATTAATACTTTACTGTTTGTTCCTTATTTGTAAAATACTCTTGAGAACATTTGAAGGGATATAGCAATAAAAAAACAAATACAAGTCTAGGTATTGGGGTATATTGGTTATCTATTGCTGTATAACAAATTACCCTGAAGCATAGCAGCTGCAGACAAATATTTATTATCTCCAGTTTCCGCGAGTCAGGAACCTGGCAACAATTTAGCTATTCAAGGTATCAGGCCTCACAGTCTCATCTGAAGGCTCTACTAGGGGAAGAACTACTTCCAAACTCAGTCACATGGCCATTGAAAGCCTCAGATCTTATTTCTTGGTTCCTTACAAGGACCTCTCCACAGGGCTGCTTCATAATAGAGCAGCTGAGAGCAGAACCCAAGGTGGGAGCCATGGTCTTTTTACAACATAGTATCAGAGAGCACATCATCACACTCTTGCAATATTTTCTTCTTCACAAGTGAGTCAAGAAATTTAGTTCACATGCTAAAGGAAGAGATTTATGTAAGAACATGAATACTGGAAGGTGTGGATCATTGAGAAATATCTTAGAGTCCTCCAACAAACTAGCTGACTTTAGCCTCATTATATGTCACTAGAACCAATTTCTTGGTAGTATGTAGTGTGTCTAAACTTAATTAGACCATGAAAGACTTTTCAATGTCCCTCTCAATTATTTATTGTCATTTTATTGAAAGTGTTTTCTAGGACAATTTGGGGAATGATTCCTTAGATACAATAATAAATCTCTTTATTTTTTGACAAGAAAAATTGAGGTATAGAGAAGTTAAATAATTGGCCAGTGGTTATACAGCAAGATAGTAGCAGATGTGATGAGAGCCTTTGTTTCCCTACTTCTAATTCCATGCTATTTCTTCTGTCCATTTCTTCTTTGATTTTTATTTTTTTGGGTGTAAATATGCTTCAGTTATATTGGTATCTTCTAGTGTCTTTCTGTGGCAAATCATATATTGTGTCATTAAGACATAAAATTATTATATTTTTCCACTCAAAGGTTTTATTTTGATCACATGGCAAAAGTCTAAATGATTAATGTAAAAGGCAGAAATTAATACAGTATGACTTATTCATGGATTTATTGTTGAATACATCTCAATTTGTTGTTAGTTGTATACAGATATTTTCATGTCCATAAACACTAGTCATTGGAACATTTGATCATAATTTTTGGTGTCAAAATCCTGAGAGCCTTAAAATTATTTTACCTATGATTCTGAACAATTTAATTTCTCTAGTCCCTAGATATAGCCTTTAATGGGTATTATTATCTCTCTTAGAAATTTTTGTTTTGGTAGAATACAAAGAAAGTTTTAGAAATAAAAGTTTAATTTATTTGAAGTAAAGGGAAGAAATCTAGTGAAATTTCATTGTACTCAGTTGAAAGTGATATTTTCAATTAGCTTTTTAATTTTCTTCTTATACCTCTTCTTAATATGAACATGAATATGTGAACATTTGTATGATTAAGACCCTTTCTATATCAATTAGCTTGATTAAAGTAATCATTTCACAATGTATACATATATATTCAATCATCATGTTATATAACTTAAATATACACAATTTTTATTTGCCAGTTTTACCTTAATAAAACTGAAGACAAAACAATAGCAACAACAACAAAAGACCTTTTTTGACTTTCTAGGAAAAAAGTCAGTATTTCAAATTCCATAATCTAAAGTGAAAAATCATGGTTTCTATTAGAATCAGAACTTTTTCAATCTAAAGAGCACTCTAGGAACTAGACAGCCTTGGAAGAAAGTATGATAAGAATGTATTCTTTTTAAATTCCATGCTGATCACAGTTTCTAAGATTTTCTTAAGATGTGATTGGAACAAATGTCAACATTACTTATTTTATACATATTTGTGATATGCTTGATTGTTGTTTAATTTTGAGATAGTTCATAGCTTCCTTAATGCAAGTTGCTTTTCACATAAAATTCCATTAACATGGCCCTTACATACTTTTGGTCATACATAGATGGCTCTTACATACTTTTGGTCATAATTTGAATGATATTTTTAAAAAATAGGATGCAAGACTAGTGATGTAGTTCAGTGGTAGAGTATTTGCCTAGGATGCATGAGGCCCCAAAAATAAAAAATAAAAATTTATGCAAAAGAATGCAACACTGTGTTATTATTTAGTACTTAGTGAGAATTGGTTTAGAATTACCCAGAAAATATTCCTAAGTGAAACAGGCCTGTAGTAAATTGTGATATACCTGTTTGTATCAAAATATTATAAAATTATTTTTAGGAATATTTTCTGGTATTGTTAGGGTATGTTTCTGTTTTTAGAAAATTTCCATTTTGTAAATGTTCCTTACAATCTCATATTTGTAATTAACAATCTCAATATTTTTAATAATTCAAACTCGGCTGGATATAAGTATATTTCTATAATTAAAATATTTTATAAGAGAATTAATATTTAGGCACATATTCCATACATGGACATGTGACACATTTTTCTATATATTATAGAGAAATTGCTTAGAAAAAGTAACTACATTGATAAAGCTACTCGTCAGTAGTTCGATAAGTACCTTTTGGCTTACTGTTCACTTATTCAGATTACTCTTATTTAGTTTAATTTAAAATCTGATGATTTTCATTATTTTCTAAAAGTAATGGATATTTGAGCTTTCTTAAAACATAATTACAATTTTCCTTTCTTATTTACCCGATTAGAGAGGTAATAAAAATTATGTATTTCCCTGTTATTCAGGCATGTCTGTGTTAAATATTGATGGACTTTTTCATACCTGATGATTAAGACCAATTGAGAGGCAGAAATGAATTAGGAAGTATGAATTAGGAGGTTTTCAAATAGTTCTGTCATCCATACTTCACTTGAAGTTTTCTGCCATGGTTTGAAAATAAATGTTAAAGACTAGAAAATGTACATGTTATAGCATCTGTTTGTTCCTTTAAAAACATAGATTTTCATCTCAAATCAGGGCAGAACTTTATGATTGTTTGCAATTTTTCTAATCATAAGGTAAGTAACATTAAAGATAAATTGAAACTTTCTAAAACCATTGAAAACAAAGAAAAAAAACTTTTGAAGAGTGCTATAATCTTTGTTTGTTTTTTCAAAACTTCCTTTATGATAGATCTGGCAGTAAAATTTATAGTATCTCTCCCACACCATCTGTTTTGTCTTCTTTAAACAACTAAACTTTTAGATTGTTTTTCTTTTTAAACTGTTTTCAGTGTCTTATCCTAAGTATGTTTCTGAATAAAAAGGAAATAGAAATTTCTATCTATGTCCTATTTTTATATTCTATTTCCAGTTAGGAAATAGGAATTTCCTCAAATACTAAGTCATATGGGTATTGCCTGTTACTATCATCAGTGCCATAAAGTTTTTCCTGCATGTCTCCAGCTTATCATTGATTTTCCTTTTTCTGGAAGCTTGTAGCATTTATTTTTATTTCTTCTAAAAACATTTAAAAATTTTACATAACTATTTGAGTTTAAATTCATTTAAGCATACTATAAATAAACCAAGGAAAGTATTTTTTATTTAATACTCTTGTAAAAAGAGCTAAGAAACTATTTTGAAGCCTTTCTCCTGCCACATGAATTCTAATGAACTAATGCCTAACATATGTTCTTTATATCCTTTACCTTCTTGCCTTAATTTAAATCTAGCTTTTTAAAAATCCTTTTTATTGTCTATCCCTCTGTGGTATAGATCTAGAATTTAGAGATCTGTATACCTTACCACTACCACTTTGAAACTATCAACAAAACTCTTAGTCTTTTCTGAATATGATTGTTATTCTTCCTTCTTACCATCACTGGCTAATATTTTGTTTCACAATCCTTGAGTATTTTGGGTATTCATTATTTTCTTCACTTTACTTCCTGCATGAATGCCCAACCAATGCTTTTTTAAAACTTCTCAACTTTTCTACCCTGTGTCTGTATTAGATGAGAGTACTTTGAACTCTGTAATCCCCTATAATAACCTTGCTGATGGAATTTCAGAACCTGAAGTCTCCTCTTCTAATTACCAACAGATGCTTCTACTTTGTATCTTTTGACTCTTCTCAATTTACACTTAAAAAATAGCATGGGTATTGCTGATATCTTTGACACTCACTCCCCCCCCCCCCTTTTTTTAGTGGTATGGATTGAAACCGGTGCTCTAAAACTGAGCTAAACCGTAGGCCCTTTTCATTTTTTAAATTTTTGAAAGAAGATGTTGCTAAATTGCTGAGGCTTTTGCCTTTTGCCTCAGTCTCTTAAGTCATTGGGATTACAGCATGTACTATCAAGCCCAGCTGACACTCTCCTCCTCTTAAAGCCTGTTAGCAACCTTCTAGATTTAATTGACTCCTTTCCTTATTGAGTAGATTTCTGGGTGGACTACTGAAATTACTTTCACATATATCTGCAGTTATATCACCCTCTTCCCCTTGACTATCAGATTCACTTTCCCTGTTATTTCCTAGTATAGTGAAAATACAGTTCTGATTTTTTTCTTATTTATGCTTCTATCTCTCAAATGCTATAAGAAAAAAAATAGATATAAATGTGTATCTCCATTTGAAACTAATTTCCAGACTAGGTACTTAAGATTCTTTTAGTGATGGTTATTTTATTCTCCCTTACATGGTTTCTTCTTTGGTTCCATTCCATTCCCTTCTGGTTTTCTATTCTACTTGTTGTCTTTACCCTCCGCATTTGGCTTCCCCTTATTCTTCTAAAAGAAAATGGAGGTGTTCCAAATTAAAACAGCAAGATTGATTTTTTGTCATTCAAATTGACAAACTATAGAAAAAAATAGTGGCTAGTGTTAGCAAAGATAGGATAAACACTTTCCCATTGTTCATCATAATAGAATTTAGTAAACTTTTCTAGAGAGTTTCTGATGCAGTAGATATGAAGGGCCTTTGAAATGCTGCTATCTTTTGAACAGCTAATTCTTAAGTATCCTCTGTAAAGTTGTACACAGTATTTATGAATAAGTGTATCATTGCAATGACATGAATGTGCTTTAAAAATCTTAGTGTACATTGTTTATAATTTTAAAAATTAGTGTATTTATCTAACAGTGTACAATAATTAAAAATCAAGAAAATATGTATTTTCAAGGAAATATAATGTTATTGGAAAATAAATTTTTAACATTGTTAAGTAAGGGGAAAGGATATAAAATTCTCATTTCCCACTTTTAATTTTTATAAGCACCCTTTGGAATAATTTCTGACAATGGTAATATGAAGTAGATATTTTATTATCTTCCATTTTTAAAGAGGAAAAAACATATTCACAGAGGTAAGTGAATTGTCTAAGGTCACAAAGGGAGTACATAGTACACCAAGATTCTAGCTCCAGTCTGTCTGACTGGAGAGTATCAGGTTTTAACCACTTCTCTATGGCCTTTCAAACTATGTAACTAGAGATCTAACTTTAAAAAAAGATTAAAATTTGTTTTAATTTGTTATACATGACAGTGGAATGTATTTGTGCACTTTGATATGTCATACATAGATGGAATATAATTTATCATTTTTCTGAGTATACATCTAAGTAGAATCTGAGTAGAATCAGATTGGTCATGCAGTCATATATATGTGTGTGTGTAAATATATATATATATATGTATGTATGTATTACATAAGGTAATAATGTCTGTTTCATTCTACTATTCCTCCTATCCCCATATTCCTTCCTTTCCCCTCCCTTCACTCCCCTCTACTTAATCTAAGGTAACTGTATTCTTCCCTAGAGTACCCCCTTATTGTGAATTAGCATCCGCATATTAGAGAAAACATTTGGCCTTTGGTTTTGTGGGATTGCCTTATTTTGCTTAGCATGATATTTTCCAACTCTGAGCATTTACTGGCAAATACCATACTTTCACTCTTCTTTAAAGCTGAGTATATTCCATTATATGTACCACATTTTCTTTATCCATTCTTCTATTGAGGGACACCTAGGTTGGTTCCATAATCTAGTTATTGTGCATTGAGCTGCCATAAGCATTGAGGTGGCTGTGTTACTGTAGTACATTGATTTTAAGTCATTTGGGTATAAACCAAGTAGTGGGATAGCTGGGTCAAATGGTGCTTTCATTCTGAGTTTTCTGAGGAATCTGCATACTGCTTTCCATAGTGGTTGCACCAGTTTTCAGTCCCACCAGCAATGTATGAGTGTACCTTTTCCACCACATCCTCGCCAACATTTATTGTTGCCTGTATTCCTGATAATTGCCATTCTGACCGGAGAGACATGAAATCTCAGTTTATTTTTGATTTATGTTTCCCTGATTGCTAGAGATGTTGAAACTTTTTTATATATTTGTTATTGATTGAATTTCTTCTTCTTTGAAGTATCTGTTCAGTTCCTTAGTCCATTTATTGATTGGGTTATTTGGTTTTTTTGGTGTTAGGTTTTCTGAGTTCTTTATATATCCTAGAGATTAGTGCTTTATTTGAGGTGCATGTAGTAAAGATTTTCTCCCAATCTGTAGGCTCTCTCCTCACATGATTGTTTCCTTGCTGAGAAGAAGCTTTTTAGTTTGAATTCATCCCATTTATTGATTCTTGGTTTTACTTCTTGTGCTTTAGGAGTCTTGTTATGGAAGTCAGATCCTAGGTCAACATGGTGAAGATATGAGCCTACTTTTTCTTCTGTTAGGTTCAGGGTCTGTGTTCTAGTGCCTAAGTCTTTGATCTACTTTGAGTTGATTTTTGTGCAGGCTGAGAGGTAGAGATTTAATTTCATTTTGCTGCATATCGATTTCCAGTTTTGCCAGCACCATTTGTTGAATAAGCTATCTTTTCTCCAGTGAATGTTTTGGCACCTTTGTCTAGTATGAGATAACTGTATTTATGTGGGTTTTTCTTTGTGTCTTCTATTCTGTACCATTGGTCTACTTGTCTGTTTTGTTGCCAATACCATACCGTGTTTTGTTACTATAGCTCTGCTGTATAGTTTAAGGTCTAGTATTGTAATGCCTCCTGTTTCACTTTTTTTTTTTTTTTTTTTTTTTGCTAAGGATTATTTTGGCTATCCTGGGTCTGTTATTTTCTCAAATGAACTTTATGATTGTTTTTTCTATTTCTATGAAGAATATCATTGGATTTTAATAAGAATTGCACTAAATCTATATAATGCTTTTGGTAGTATGGTCATTTTGACCATATTACTTTTTCCTATCCAGGATCATGGGAGGTCTTTTTAATCTTCTAAGGTTTTCTTCAATTTATTTCCTTAGTGTTCTGTAGTTTTCACTTTAGAGGTCTTTCACCTCTTTTGTTAGATTGATTCCCAGATATTTTATTTTTTTAGACTATTGTGAATGGGGTAGTTTTCCTTATTTCTCTTTCAGTGGATTCATCGTTGATATATAGGGATATGTTTGATTTATGGATATTAATTTTATATTCTTCTACTTTGCTGAATTCATTTGTTAGTTTTAAAAGTTTCCAGGTGGAACTTTTTGGATCTTCTAGATATCGAATCATGTCATCAGCAAATAGTCATAGTTTGAGTTCTTCTTTACCTATTTGTATCCCTTTAATTTCTTTATTCTAATTGCTCTGACTAGAGTTTCAAGCATGATGTTGAATAGAAATGGTGAAAGAGAACATCTTTGTCTTTTTCCAGTTTTTAGACGGAATGCTTTCAATTTTCCTCCATTTAAAATGATGCTGCCCTTGGGTTTAGCATATATAGCTTTTACAATGTTGAGGTATGTTCCTATTATCCCTCATTTTTCTAGTGTTTTTAAGGTGAATGGATACTGTATTTTGTCAAATACTTCTTCTGCATCTGTTGAGATGATCATATAATTTTTGTTTTTAAGTCTATTAATATGATGTATAACATTGACTTCCATATGTTGAACCAACCCTGCATCACTGGGGAGAACCACACTTGATCATGGTGCACTATCTTTTTAATATGTTTTTATATGTGATTTGACAGAATTTCATTGAGAATTTTTGCATCTATGTTCATCAAGGATATTGATCTTTCCTTGATGTTCATCTTTTTCTGGTTTTGGTATGAGGGTGTATTCGCCTCATAGAATGAGTTTGGAAGGTTTTTCTTCCTTTCTATTTCATGGAATACTTTGAGGAGTATCAGTATTAATTCTTTGAAGGTCTTGTAGAAGTCAAATAAGAATGTGTCTGATCCTGAGCTTTTTTTGGTTGGTAGGGTTTTGATGGCGTTTTCTGTTTCATTACTTGAAATTGATCTGCTTAAATTGTGTATGACCTCCTCATTCAGTTTGGGTAGGTCATATGTCTAAAAATTTGTTGATGTCTTTGATATTTTCTATTTTATTGGAGTATAATTTTTCAAAATAGATTCTAATTATCTTCTGAATTTCAGATGTGTATGTTATGATATTTCCTTCTTCCTCTTGTATTTTAGTAATTTGAGTTTTCTCTCTTTTTCTCTTTGTTAGCATTGTTAGGGATTTATCTTTTTTATTTATTTTTTCAAAGAGCCAACTTTTTGTTTTGTCATTTTTCCCAATTATTATTTCTTTTATTTCAATTTCATTGAATTTTATCTCTGATCATAATTATTTTCTATCTTCTTCTGCTTTGGGTATTGATTTGTTATTCTTTTTCCAGGGCTTTGAGATGTAATGTTAGATCATTTATTTGTTGACTTTTTATTCTTTTAGAGAATGAGCTCAATGCAGTAAACTTGCCTCTTAGTACTGCCTTCATAGTATCCCAGAGATTTTGATATGTTGTTCTGGTGTTGTCATTTACCTCTAAGAAATTTTTAAAATTTCATCCATGATTTATTCTACTATCCATCTGTTATTCAATAGTGTATTACTTAGTTTCCATTTGTTGGAGTAGCTTCTATTTTTTATTTTATTGTTGACTTCTAATTTCATCCCATTGTAATCTGTTAGAATGCAGGGTATTATCTCCATTTTTTTGTATTTACTAAGATTTGCTTTGTGGCATAAAATATGGTCTATATGTACAAAATTATAACAGACACATTATAATGAGAATAACTAACCCAAAGAATAAGTATAAAATCTTAGAGGCCATGAGAGAAAAAAATCAAATTATGTTTAAGAGGAAAACAATTCAGATCTCAACTGATTCTTCAACCCAGACCCTCAGATATAGGAGGTTCTGGAATAATATATTTCAAGTTCTGAAAGAAAATGAATGTCATCCAAAAATTTTATATCCAGCAAGTTAAGCTTCAGATTTGAAGATGAAATTAAAACCTTCCATAATAAACAAAATTAAAACAATTTACAACTAAAAAATCTCTCCTTACAGAAAATTCTCAACACAGTATTCCATAAGGATGAAGTGAAAAAAAAAATGAAAACCAGCAAAGGGAGGGACTACACTAAAGGAATATTTAACCAAAGAAGAAACTAAGTCAAATTAAAAACTAGAAATAAATCAAAATGACTGGGAATACAAATCATATCTCAATAATAACCTTGAATGTAAACGGCCTAAATTCATTAATCATAAGACAGAGACTGGCAGATTGGATTAAAAAGCAAGACCCAACAATATGCTGTCTCCAAGAGACTCACTTCATGAGCAAAGACATCCACAGACTGAAGGGGAAAGGATGGGAAAAAACATATCACTCATATGGATTGTGAAAGCAAGCAGGGTTTTTCATCCTCATTTCAGATAAAGTGGACTTCAAGCCAAAGTTAATCAGAAGGGACAAAGAAGGACATTTCATTCTACTTAAGGAAAGTATATATCAGCAAGACATAACAATTATAAATATTTATGTTCCAACCAATGGAGCATCTGTGTACATCTAACAAACCCTTCTCAAGTTCAAGAATCAAATAAATCACAACACAATAATACTGGGCGACTTTAACACACCTCTCTCACTACTAGACAGATCTTCCAAACAAAACCTATATAAAGAAACTATAGAACTAAATAATACAATAAATAATTTAGACATAACAGACATATATATAGAATATTCCATCCATCAACAAGTGAATATACTTTCTTCTCAGCAGCACATGGCTTCTTCTCTAAAATAGAGATCTAACTTTGAGCCTACATATAGTCTTGGTTTTTAAAAATTGACATCAAGTATATAACTGAGAATTTAGTCACTCATATAGTCTTGTAGCTCAAGAACTAACTATATTCTTTAAGAATACAGTAATATTTAAAATACATGGATTTGATTAATATACAAATTATATACTTTATATTTTATATGTTGACATACCAATTCTACATAAATAACTTGAGTCTAAGTAAAAGGAAAATGAATTTCTTAAAGGTGATCTCTTTAAAAAAAATGTAAGAACATCCCCATAAGTTAAAAATTTATTTTCTTAAATAGATAAGATTCTGTATTTAGTGCTTGGGTTGCTATACCAGAATACTCTGGATTGGGTAGTTTAAACAACAGTTTATTTCTCACATTTATGAAGGGTAGAAAGTCCAAGATAAAACTTCCAGCAGAGTTTGTTTTCTGGTGAAGTGTCTTTTGCTAGCTTTCAAAGGTACCTGCTTAGTGTGTCCTCCCATGGGATAGAAAGCTCTAGTGTTTCTTCCAGCTCTTTTTAGGGCACTAACCTATTTACATTAGGACCCACTCTAATGACTTCATTTAAATTTCATTACTTCCTCACAAGGCCTTATCTCCAAATACAGTCACATTGTGGATTAGGGTTCCTGGTATAAACTTTGAGACAGTAAAAGCATTCAGTTTGTAACAGACCCTTATTTCATCCAGATCACTTAGAATGATATCACGGATACATTCTGAAGAAGTTCTTTCTGAAAGTTACAGAAATATAAGAACTCTCTGGCATGTCCTTTGGCTTAAAATTATTAATTAATTAGTAATTAATGTTTATCCTTTTTTAAAATGCCTTTTTGAAATAGTTTGCATTTTAGCCTATATAATTTCTTTTGAAAAAATTAAATATATAGGTTTCCTACCCACTTGTTGAGATAGTATTTCCTTTTCTTGCTCTGCAATCTGCCTAATGTTAGCTTAGAGATATGTCTACTAATTCCAGCTACTAGGATTTCCTCTGTATAATTAGAATTCATTAGTAATTTGTCTGAAAAGCTTGAGATTTCTATCTTAATATGGAGTGTGTTGTTTAGGGTAATTTTGGGAGTGTGGAGATGTGCCGGTATGATCCTCTACAGGACAACACTGGGGAAGTGGTGGCTGTTAAAAAACTCCAACACAGTACTGAGGAGCATCTCAGAGACTTTGAAAGGGAAATTGAAATCCTGAAATCTCTGCAGCATGACAACATTGTAAAGTACAAAGGAGTATGCTACAGTGCTGGTATGTTGCACATTGAAACCTATTTTAAACTGAAGATTTGTCTTTGACATCCTAGGTAATCAAAACACTTAATGTTTTAAGATCTGGATTTAGCATATGACAATGACAATGCCCATAGACAGATGCATACTCTATGACTAGAGATTGTGCATGGTAGCCATGGGCTATAACTACAGGAAGTCTTTGGCTTGATTAATCATTCTCCTCACCACTTGCTTAAATTTAACAAGAATTTATTTTTTTAAAAAAAATCTTTCCTTATATTTTCTATCAAAAGATTATTAAATTATATGATTTTGTTCAATGAGGAAAATCAAAGTTGTCTTATCAACTTATTTTAGAAGAAAACTAAAACATAAACATAGAAGACTAAAACATATTTTTAATTATTGTTCCCAAAACTTTTGGATTTAAAAAAAACCCTGTGTAGTTTTTAACTAAGTAATTCTTAACTACTACATTACCTTTAAGTTATAATGAAGTGTTATCATCATAGACATAATTTTACATTTATTTAAGTTATTTATATATTTTTTCTAGTAGTAAGTAAAATAAAGCAAAGTAAAATATTATGTTCTGTTTGTACATTAAAAGGACGGCGTAATCTAAGATTAATTATGGAATATTTACCATATGGAAGTTTACGAGACTACCTCCAAAAACATAAAGAACGGATAGATCACAAGAAACTTCTGCAGTACACATCTCAGATATGCAAGGTACCTAATATCCTTGTTATTTTTTGTAGATGAAGAGCATGTTGAAGTAATTAAGAAATCTTCTAGACTTTTTATTAGCTAACAAAGGGAATTTATAAGGATGAAGTCATTTAAATTAGGTCTATTCAAACGGCTGAAAGGAAAATGTTATTTTATTCATAGGGCATGGAGTATCTTGGTACAAAAAGGTATATTCATAGAGATCTAGCAACAAGAAATATATTAGTGGAGAATGAGAACAGAGTTAAAATTGGAGATTTTGGATTAACTAAAGTCTTGCCACAAGACAAAGAATACTATAAAGTGAAAGAACCTGGTGAAAGTCCCATATTCTGGTGAGTACAGTCTACTTCAGTATTATAAAATGAATTTTTAAAGCACAAACTTCAAACATTCTTGTTACTATTATTATTATATAACATATAATAATGTTTCATATTGCTTATTATAGTAGCAATCATTTATCATATGTGTTACATTGGGTTAAATGCATTTCATGGATCATCTCACTTAATCCTCATAACAGCCCTTGGAGAATACGGACTGAGTATCCCAAACTTGAAAATCCAAAATGCTCTGAAAAAGAATTGAGGGTGTAGCACAATGATAGAATACTCATCCAGCATGCACCAGGTGGGGTGTCTTGCATCTCACCAGGGAATTCTTGCCTGCTTGGAGGGATAAGCCTCCTGAGAAATTAAAGTCTAGAATAATTAGTAAAGAACAAAAGATAGAGTCAGAAAAGACAGTTTTAAAGATGGAGCCCTGATAGATGCAGTCCACACATGAGCTGGAGATAGACAAATAGAAAATGGCTCCTGTGGTTTATTTAAGGGGGTACATAAAAGGCAGGAGGAAGGTTTCAGGAGGGGAGTCTGGCTTTATGATATCTTGTAGTCAGCAGGTTGATTGACATCTTAATAAGTCACATCCATCTCAGAGGGGATGTGTGACTGTAGCAGGTCACCCCATCTCTGGTGCTATGTGGGACCTGGCAGAGCTTGAATAAGGCTCACAATGTATCTGAGCAGTCAACCAGAGGAAATGTCCACTGGAAGTTCCCAGACATCAGATTTCCCTATTCAGTTAGGCTGTGTTGCACAACTGTCCACACACAGCCCACAGATGGCTACTGACACCCAGTACCGCCAAAAGAGAAAAAAAAAATGAGTCCTACTACAAAATTCTGAAATCCAAAATCTTTTAGCCCTCACATGACACTTGAAAAGTTTCAAATTTTGGAGCACTTTAAAATATGGATTTTTAGAATAAGGATGCTTAACTGGTATACTTTATATAAGCATTCCAAAATCTGAAAAATTCTGAAATCTGAAACACTTCTGTTCCCAAGCATTTTAGATAAGGGTTCCTCCATCTGCAACTCCTTTTTTTTTTTTGTATTGGGGATTGAACTCAAGGGTACTTGATCACTGATCCACATCCCTAGCCCTATTTTGTATTTTATTAGAGATAGAGTCTCACTGAGTGCCTCACTGTTGCTGAGGCTGGATTTGAACTCGCAATTCTCCTGTTTCAGCCTCCTGAACCGCTGGGATTACAGGCATGTGCCATTGTACCCAGCCTGCATCTCCATTTTAATCATGAAAGAACTGAAGTGTAGATAAGTTAAGTAGTTTGCCCACTAGTATGTGACTGGTACAGAGTAGAACTAGATTTAAACCAGATAGTCTGATTCTAGAGTTTGAGCTCTTAAGCTTTCCTAACTAGGGTAGTGTACAGTCTGGCATTAACTGATTATTTTTATAGGTTATAACAGTTTGAAGCTGAAGATAACAGTTTGAAGCTGAAGATAATTATTGGTCTGAAAATTGTGAATTATTTTGAGGAACATTAAATCCTCATTTTTTAATGTGCTATGTACACATTAAAAAATGTTCTGTTGATAGATGCTTTGATGAAACATTTTTACTTTATGCCTTCATTCTTTTATGGTATGTTTCATTTTTCTAGGGATAACTTTGAAATCATTTGTTTTGGTTTTGTATGCATTCCAAAAATAGACTTTAATTCTGTTTTATTTATCTGCTAAAATAATACTATTAAGATCGTGTCATTTGAGTCAGATATCAATGTTAAAGGAGGGGTTTTATTTATTTTAGTTAAGTATGCTTTATTTAGTCTTTTATATATGACTTAAAAGTTAGAAGAATAAGATCATGGCATTTGCAGGGATATGGATGGCATTAGAGAAGATTATGCTAAGTGAAGTTAGCCAATCCCCCCCCCCAAAAAATAACAAATGCTGAATGTCTTCTCTGATATAAGGGGGGTGATTCAAAATGGGGTTGGAAGGGAGAGCAAGGGAGGAAGATTACCTCTAGATAGGGAATAGGGGTGGGAGGGAAAGTGAGGGAGAAGGGGAATAGCATGGATGGTGGAAGGAGACCCTCATAATTATACAAAATACATGTATGAAGATGTGAATTTGGTGTCAACATACCTTATGTACAATCAGAGATATGATAAATTGTGGTATATAGGTGTATTAAGAATTGTAATGCAAAAATAATAATAAGAGAGCTCATGTATAATGGCATAATTTGGCATGAACATACTTTATATACAGAGTTACGAAAAATTGTGTTGTGAATGGATAATTATGATTGTAATGCATTCCACTATTCTCATGTATGTAAGAAATAAAAAAATTAGAAGTGCTAATGCAAACAATAGTGTTTATAAGTAGAAAGATATTAATGGTTTGTTTTGTTACTGCTAAGTTCATAGATTATCCATATGTGCTACTTATGTTCATTTTGTTTGTAATTGTAAATTTTACAGTTGATACCATCTATTACAAATTGTTATTCTGGAAAAGTCAAGTAAAAAGACACCAATGATTTAGAACAAATTGATTATTTCCACAGAAGTGTAATTTATAATGGTATTATGAATTTTTTTAAAGAAGAATTCTTATCTTTTAGAGATGTGGAAATGTATCTTGAAATTGAAATATTGTCATATCGGAATTCACTTCATATAAATTCAGTAGCAGGGAACATGGAGAGTAATATATGAAATAAGAGATGATGAGTTTAGCTGAGTGAGAGGTACATGGTAGTTTAATGTTCTAATTTATATATATTTAAATTGTTTCATAATTTTAAAACAATTTTTAAGGAGTATCTTCATGATAATTTTTAGCAATACTTTCATCTAATTATTTTTAGAGTATGTATGAAACTAGAAGACTCATCTACATGATCATTTCTTTGGTCATGTCCAAGTGATACCAGAATTTAATTTATTTTTTACTTCATTCTTTTTTTTTCTTCATTTTTCATTTTCTAGGGTGGAAGATTAAGAAGTTAAATGGAATTAATTGGCAATTAATTACGTGAAAATTCAATGAATTGGATAAACTTTGTATAAACTTAATGAATCCAGTGTAGTTAACATTAATTAACCACCTACTGTGCTTCAAATTCCATGCAAGGAATTTGAGAAGATAGGATCAGCATCAGAAAAGAACTGTCCTTTACTAGTAATGTTGAGTAAAAGGAAAAGTTTGTATGGCAGGCACATTCAGCTGACAGGCCTACTATCTATAATCCTTTCCCTTTAAGAGCTCATAATTTAGGAAAAATCAAAGTGTTTTAGTCAGCTATTTCACTGTTGTGACTAAAAGGTCTGACCAGAAGAATTTTAAAGAAGGAAAAGTTTGAGGGCTCACAGTTTCAGAGGTCTTAGTCTGTTGAAGGCCGGCTCCATTTCTTGGAGCTCCAGGTGATGTATAACATCATGGCAGAATAGTGTGACGGAGGGAAGCAGCTCACATCATTGTGATCTGGAAGCAGAGAGTGAGTCCACTGGCCAGGTACAAATATATACCCAAAGCTATACCCCAATTCCCGCCACCTCCAGCCACACTCCATCACATCAGTTACCACTCAGTTAATCCCTATCAAGGGATTAAATCACTGATTGGGTTAAGACTCTTATACCCAATCATTTCTCCTCTGAACCTTCTTGCATTGTCTCACACATGAGCTTTTGGGGGACACCTCATATCCAAACCATAACACAAATATATAATCAAATCACTCTCATGCAGTATGGAAGTGCAACAATGAATATAATGGTAAAACACAAGGGTGCAAATAATTCTGCTGAGAGTTTAAGTAAAGCGTAAAAAAGATGACAACTAAGAAATGATATTTCAAATATTGATTAGGAGGAATTTACCACTTAGACAATGAGGAAGTTGATAAGAGCAAAAGAATCAAGGGCTTGCAGGTGACAGGCATAATCACAGAACAAACAGGATGTAATTGGGGCTAGAAAGAGATTGAGCGTTGGTATGGCTTATGTGTGCTCTCCAAAATTTAGGTGTTGCCAATGTGAATAGTATTAAGATTGAGGGAAACCTTTAAGAGATGAATAAAACAGGAGGCTCTTTTGGGAATGGGATTAAGGCTCTTAGGAAGGAGGTTTTGCCTAGCATTTGGTTCCTCTTGTGGAACTTCCAGCTTCTTCCATCTAAGGACACGATGATTCTTCCCTCTGAAGAATGTATCAATTGCAACAACTGGGCCTGTCTATACTGTGATCTTTGACTTCCCAATAAATTTCTGTTTTTTATAAATTATAGTGTCAGGTATTTTGTTAGAGCAGCATAAATGGCCTAAGAGAAGCCTCATATATCATGTAGAGTTCAGACCTTACATAGTAGACAAGTGTGTAAGGTGTGAAATTTATACAGATGAATAACATGGTGAAATTCATATTTTTGGTATAAAGCTCTACTTGTGCTGTAGAACTCCAAGTCATAATAATATGAAAATTTAATTGGAATTTTTAACTCTCATTTTTTTCATGAATATGTAGTAGAATTTTCCAGAGGCTACAGGACATGTTTCTATTTCCCAAACATTAAAGAGATTTGAAAAAATGCTTAAAAATCCTATTTTTCTCACATATTTATTTAAGATGTAATGGGTTTCTTTTTTACTCTAAATGAATTAATAGTTTTGTATTTTCTTAGTTTTAATACTTAATGTCAATATTTAATATTAGCTAATATCAGTAGATATAATCCACATTAACAAAATTTTTTGGGGGGGGAATATCAATAATTTTTAAGAGCATATGGGGGATCCTGAGACCAAAAGACTGATACTATAGAGAGGACATACATTAAGAAGAGGCAAAAAGCAGAGAAGCAGCTACATAGGTAGATTTTTTTCAGAAATCTAAATAATTGGTTTTTAAACATTTTGTGTGTATATACTTAATAAAAGAAATCTTAAAACGATATATATATATATATTTTGTGTGTGTGTGTGTGTGTGTGTGTGTGTGTGTGTGTGGTGCTAGGGATTGAACCCCAGGGCCTTGTACATGTGAGGCAAGCACTCTACCAACTGAGCTATATTTCCCAGCCCTCTCAAGGATATTTTTAAATGAATAGCTAAATTTTTCTTTGTAAATTTTAGATAGTTATGAGTAATTATTTTCTTGACTATGGTAAATATTGACATCTAAATAACAAATATAGTAATCTTTTAAATGCACTCAAATTTAATACCAGTGTCACAACATTCAAAAAGGTACAGAAACACTTTTTCTTTTTGATAGAAACTTTATATCATTCTTTTATTCTTAAATTTATATTTCTTTTCCCCTCTCATCCCAAATTTTGCATAAACACTTATTTTTCAGTTTTTAGAAGGTACTTTGCATTTGACCTTGGAGCTGATCATAGAGACAGAAATAAATTTCTTTAGATTTTCCTTATCTGTGTATGTCAGAGGTTCTCAAGACCACTCTCAGACTCTATGCTTTGATGGGAACGTTCACAGTACTCAGCATGTAGTCCTGTTCACAGCACGATTCATTACAGGAAGAATAACACAGCAAAATCAACAAAGGGGGAAAAGGTGTGTGGCACAAAGCTTGGAGGAAAGCAGACACAAATTTCCATCTTCTGTCCCAGTAAAGTTATATAGAACATAACTTAATTCTTCCACCAATAAATGACCACAACACATGTGAGATATTGTCTATCAGAGAAGCTCATTAGAATGCAAGATTTTTTTATTAGGAATGGTTACATAGCACTCTATGCCTGGCACATACCAAAATTCCAGAGTCCCATAAGAAAAGCAGATGTGAACATAAACCACATTTTTTGCATAAATACTTCATACACAAGTAAGGTGCTCATCATTTAGGGAATTGTAGAAACCTTCCTGAAATCTTAAGTTCCCAGGTGCCAGTCAAGGATCAACATTGCAAGGAGGTCCTTCTAAAGATGTCAGTCTCCGGCCTGCTATGTTAACGATTTTCTATAAAATTTAAAACAAACAAACAAGTAATATTTTGTTGGTAAAATGTAGAATTGACACATAAATAACTGTCTTTTTAAATGTTTTCCATGAACAGGTATGCTCCAGAATCTCTAACGGAGAGCAAGTTTTCTGTGGCCTCGGATGTTTGGAGCTTTGGAGTGGTTTTGTATGAACTTTTCACATACATTGAAAAGAGTAAAAGTCCGCCAGCGGTCAGTCTGCTTTTTAATGTATTTGTCTTTCTTTCTTTTTCCCCTAACATGAGAAAGGTATTACCTAACGAATAATAATAAGCCTAGGGCTCATTTTAGAGCCTTTAATTGCCAACTTGTAAGGTGCTGTCAACAAAATAACCCTAAATTTATTCATTAAATTAACTTAAAATTTGTCAAAGGATGTTTTAGAACACTTTTTAGTATAATCTCTTTCTTAGTATGTTTTCTGTTACTGTAGCAAAATACCTGAGTATTTTATAAAGAAAAAGGTTTTGCTGGGCTCACTGGTACAATCCTATAATCCCAGCAACTTGGGAAACTGAGGCAGGAAGATTACAATTTCTAGGCCAGTGATGGCAGTTTAGCAAGGCCCTAAGAAAATTAGTGAGACCCTGTCTCAAAATTTAAAAACATAAAGACTGGAATGTAGTTTAGTGTTAAAGTACCTGGGACTTTAATTCTGTAGTATCAAAATTAAAAAAAAGAAAGAAAGAAAAATAGAGAAAGAGAAAAGAAGAAAGAAAGGAGAAAATAAAAGAAGTTAGTTTATTTAGCTCATAGTTTTGGAGGACAAAAGTCCCATTCAATATCAAGATGCCCCATATGTTCAGCCTCTAGTGAGAGAGTCCTTGGCTGTGTCACAACATGACAGGTTAGTAGAAAGGGAACTAGCTACGAGCTGAAGGATCATATGGCAGGACTTGAAGCCAGAGAGTCAGGAGGGGACAGTCTTGCTTTTTTTATAAAATGACTTGCTTTCAGGAAAAGTAACATTCTATAAAAGCAGCCTTAACCCCTTTGTAGGGTTAATCCCATTCAGAAGGCTATGACCTCTATGACTTAATTACTTTCCACTAGGCCCCACTTTTTAAAGATTCTACCATCTTAATGCTTCCACACTGGGGACCGAATTTCTAACCTAGGACCCTTTAGAGGACAAATTACATCCAAGCCAAAACATCTTTTAATATTAAGTAAACTCAATAATCTGAATCATTCCAGTTAAATCTTTCAACGTAATTTTTTTCTGTTCATTTCAGATTTGTTTTCAATATAGGAAAATATGAAAAATAAAAGTCATCTCTAATGCAATTACTCAGAAACAACCACATTAATATTGTGATATATTTTCTTCTTGGCCTCTTTTTATTTTATATATAAATGTTAAATTTTATGAAGAAGTATGTATTGGTTTATAAAACTAAAGTTATAATGTACAGTTTGCTATTCGGCTATTTCATTATTACATTTTTGGTATTTTACTATATTAAGAAATATTTACTAAAAATATCATTACTAATTTCTAAGTAGAATTCTATCATAAGGGTATATATTTCTGGACGCTTTCCAATCTTCACTTATTTATGTAACATTTCAATATAATACTTAAGTGAACATAATGAACAGTCCTATATAAATATTTGTTTATCTATGTTTATTAGAATAAAAGTATAATTATAGGTGAAAGGTCATGAGCTAGTAAAAGCTGTCTTTTTGTAAAGGTTCTAAATTATTTCAAAATAATTAAGAAAAATTGTACAAGATTATATTTTAACAGCAATGCTCAGGGGCATACATTTTATTATTTGCCAATACTAGCAATTGTTTTTATGTAATTTTGTGAAATCGATATGAGAGGAGTTATCTTTTTATTTTACTTGCATTTTTTTAATCTTCTTTAAACTTTTTAATTCTAATTTGTTATATATGACAGCAGCAGAATGCATTTCAATTCATATTACACAGAGCACAATTTTTCATATCTCTGGTTGTATACAAAATATATTCACACCAATTCGTGTCTTCATACATACACTTTGGATAATGATGTCCATATCTTTTTTTTTCATTTTATTGGTTGTTCAAAACATTACAAAGATTGCAGAATCATATCGGTTACACATCCACATTTTTACATAATGCCATATTAGTAACTGTTGTATTCTGCTACCTTTCCTATCCTCTACTATCCCCCCTACCCTCCCCTCCCATCTTCTCTCTCTACCCCATCTACTGTAATTCATTTCTCTCCTTGTTTTTTTCCCCCCATTCCCCTCACAACCTCTTATATGTAATTTTATATAACATTGAGGGTCTCCTTCCATTTCCATGCAATTTCCCTTTTCTCTCCCTTTCCCTCCCATCTCATGTCTCTGTTTAATGTTAATCTTTTCCTCTTGCTCTTCTTCCCTGCTCTGTTCTTAGTTGCTCTCATTATATCAAAGAAGACATTTGGCATTTGTTTTTGCATTTTTCTTATTAGTGTGTTGAGTATGTATTTATTGAATATTTAAAGTATGTGTGTGTATAAATTGTCTTTTCTATGCTTTGCCTATTTTTGCATTGGTAATGTTTCTTACCAATTTATAATAGCTCTCTGTATTTAAAATAAACATGA
Source organism: Spermophilus citellus (assembly GCF_964194105.1). Taxonomy (NCBI): domain Eukaryota; kingdom Metazoa; phylum Chordata; class Mammalia; order Rodentia; family Sciuridae; genus Spermophilus; species Spermophilus citellus. The sequence goes on along the minus strand of NC_138183.1, from coordinate 65,839,933 downwards.
TATGTTTATTGTAAATATTTTCCAACTTTTAATTCAGAATTTTATGGATTTTTAGCATATGAAAACTTTCTCTGCATTTCATTTATGCTTAAATATTCATCCTGCATTTTCTTTTTTCATGTCCTCTTTTACATTCAACTTTTCATTTCAGCTAAAATATAATAAGATGTGTTAAAAACAACAATGAAAAAAAACCTTGAGTGATACATTTTTAGTTTATGTGTTTCTGGCCTTTCTCAAGAAAAGTTGTGGAAATGGAATTAAAGAGGTTCCATACCATTTAAGTCTTTTCTAAAATATGACTGAAAAGGAAGTTTTTGATTCTTAATATAGTCTGTTTTTTGAAAAAGTTTAAAATAATACATAAGCTGAATTTTCCCCATTTACTAGAAGAAGTTGAGAAAGAATTCTTCAAATTAAAACTACAAAAGCATCATTAAAATATGAATTTGTATTTCAGGAATTTATGCGTATGATTGGCAATGACAAGCAAGGACAGATGATTGTGTTCCATTTGATAGAACTCCTGAAGAGTAATGGAAGATTACCAAGGCCAGATGGATGCCCAGATGAGGTAGCATTTTTTTTTTAATTCACAGTAATCATGTGTTTTCTTTTTGTTTTTACTCTACGATTTTAGGTCACTGAAATTGCTGAGCTTTTACACAAATAGCAGAAATAGATGACTGTGAATCGAGGCATAGCTATGAAATATGTAATCTATAGGAAAATTAAATAGAAATTCTAAATTCATTTTCCATCAATTAAAAAGATGATACTTTGGATTTATTATAATTTTTTTTCTTTTACAGATTTATATGATCATGACAGAGTGCTGGAACAATAATGTAAATCAACGCCCCACCTTCAGGGACCTAGCACTTCGAGTGGATCAAATAAGGGACAGCATGTCTGGCTGAAAGAAATCGTGTTTAAACTGAGACCAAAGTACACTTAGAAAAGAAATGCTGTGGACTATATTTACACATATCATTCTTATATAAACCATGATGCCCGCTGGCAAAGATGTGAAAATACCTGCTCAAAACTTCAAACTTTTGTGAATTTTTCTTCATTCAGCCATCCGTAGAGGATACTAATGAAGAGTCTTGAGCAAGAAAGTTTGTGAAAAGTATCATGAATTTTGTCAGTTACATCTCCTCCTCTAGCAAAAGAAAAAATAGACTCTTTTTCAACTCAGCTTTTTGAGAGATGAAATATTATAATGTAAATTTTTCAATGTTAAAGATACATAGAATATATATGTACAGTTTTTACCACAGTGAATGTATTATACTTTGGCATCTTGTGTGAGATACACAAGGGCTGATGTTCATTAGTAACGTTTTCTAATTTTTCCATAATTGATTTAAATAACTTCATTATGCAAACAAATTAGATGCTTAAGAAATTGAATAAGCAACTTTGTGTTCTTGTTCATCTGTGTCACTGTCTGGCAATATTAAGCAGGCTTATACTTTTGACTTGTAGTTTCATGTACTGTAAGTATTTTTCAAAGCAGAGGGAACAAAAGTCTAGTTTTATTTGTATAGGGAATTTCCCTGACCTTCTAAGGAACACATTTTGAAATGGAACAAGCTTACAAAGACATAACACAATCTATTTTCTTATTTGTTTCCCTTGTGTCTGTTTGTGGTAAGTATGTTTTTTTTTTAAATAGAAGTATCTTCAGACTTTTCTAAGACTATAATGAATAGTATTCTTTAAAATTTTTGAGATTAAGAATGCTGGAAATATTGTCATCCCTTGAGCTGTTGACTGCCAATAAGCTTCTTCAATCCCTGGGACCTGTGGTAATGCATTACATTTAAACATAAGCCATAAAATAATTTCTAAAATGTACAAGCTCATTAAGATGCATATTGGATTAAGAATTATTTTTCTAAAGAGTATGTATTTGAGTGGTTTCCAAACTTTCTTATTGCAGTCATAGATTTTTTAGAGTGTCTCCTACACAAAAGAGGTAAATTGGTGAAAAAATATGCTTATAATAATTTGATTCAAAAATTCTAGTAGAAAATTCATGATGTATAGGTTTAAGGAAAAGGAGAGAGAACATACATATTTTCATACAAGTGTAAAGAATTTGTTGTTGTCATTTGTTTTACTGTGACTCCATTTAGATCCCATACCTAAAATAAAATATGGTGGTTTTGTGTGTGTGCACGTGTGTGTATGTGTATTAATTATACAAAGTTTAATAATAGTTAAGAAGGAAATGACTTCTTTATTTTCAGTGGTGTATGCCATTTTGTAAAACATATACTTAAAATTTCTGATTTTGGGTTGAAGGAAAGGAAAGTAAAGAAATGCTTCTTGCATTCTTTGTCTATAAGATATTTTAGTAGATACCAGATACAGATGTCATCTAAAATGAGAGTGTATTCAATTTTTTAAAAAAGATTTCTGATAGATATTTTGATTAAAATTGAGTATAATAGGGCTGGGGATGTGGCTCAAGGGGTAGCACGCTCGCCTGGCATGCATGCGGCCCGGGTTCGATCCTCGGCACCACATACAAAGAAAGATGTTGTGTCCGCCGAAAACTACAAAATAAATATTAAAAAATTCTCTCTCTCTCTCTCTCTCTCTCTCTCTCTCTCTCTCTCTCTCTCTCTCTCTCATTTCATCTCTCTCTCTCTCTCTCTCTCTCTCATTTCATCTCTCTCTCTTTAAAAAAAATTGAGTATAATAGGTATTTATTGTAGACTTTCAAGTAAGAGAGAGATTCTATCTTCTCAAATTTCTGTAGCATTTTGTTTGTTTTCTTTAAAAAAGTATCTTTGTTTTAATGTTTCATTTTTTTTTAGTTTTAAAGAATCCCACATACATATTCTTAATGTCACCTAACAAATCACAATATTCTTAAGTTTCTAAAGAGAAATGACTACTTTATTGTAAAATTTCAAGTTTTCAGTAGATTTCTTTTACAATGAGAGTTTGGAATATTTTAAATTTTTATTTTGGCTCTACATAAGAAGTTAACCCTGTATCTATGTTAATTTGGTTCTATAAAAGAAACAGGTAAGTAATTATAGTATCTATCAGTTAATGCCAAATGTTTCTTCACATTCTTCAGAAATGAGGGAAAAATGTTTAATTAGAGTTCTGTACGTATTTCAATATGTTATGTAATATTAATATAAGTAATTCTCTACTTCCCTGGGCACTTGCTTTAGAAAATGATCACTTTTTTATGCTATTTGTGTGTGCTGCTGGGGTACTACCATTTGTTGTGGAACAGCACTTTCTTATAATCCAATAGTTCTGCTTTAAAGTTAAGTGAAATTTTTATCACAGGTGTAAATTCTGATACTTGAATTTTATTTAAACAGCTTTATTGTGCAATAAACATTAGAAAATGCCTACATTTCTCTATCTAGGGAGCCATTCTCCATGGGGTGGCTTATATGCTCAATTTATTGAGATGATGTTAATGTCTTTTTACTTTTAGCATGTTCCAACAAAATTGAAAGACCAAAGTAATAGATGTTCAGATATTGTTTTTCTTTTGTAATGTCACCTAACAAATCACAATTTGTACATAGATGAAAATGTTTAGGTATTTTTTCACAAAAAAAAGATAAGTAGATGTAAGTAGATGGTATTTTTACTGAAAAGGTTTAGAATCCTTCAAATGCTTTGAGCAGATACAAATCTCAGAGACTGAATTTTCTGGTAGCATGTTACTACATGATTTGTTGGAGCTTACCTACTGAAGTTAAGAACTAAAGAAGTCAAAGATACTAAAGTAAATAGAAACAAATGAGAAAGATAAACCTGATATTCATGGTATTCAAATATGAACACAGTGGAAGACTACTCAAATATATACATGATACTTTCTTCTTCTGCAGATAGTTCTGTTGAAGGTTTCTGTAACAATGAACCTTTATGTGTATCCTAAATGTGTAGTGTCTTACATTAGACATAATTATTTTTGTGTCCCGATAAACATTTAAGATTCCTCAATTTTTAATTGGAGAAAAAGCAAAAAGGAAATTTGTTTGAGACTTTGTTTGAAATTTGTTTGAAATTTGAGAATTTGTTTGAAATTTGTCAGATACTTCATTAGAAAAGCACCAATGAAAATACTTTCAATCTTCTTAGAAAAGGCCGTGAGATAAATATAAACTGCAGGTGGCCCAGAGCTAAAGGACAAGTAAGAATTGCTTTGTGTTGATTGATAGCATTCTTTGACTGATGTTCAGAAATCATTTACAAAATAATGGTCACACACTATTTCCCCCCAATTCTCCCAGGACTTTCTTTTCTTTCATTTTTAGGAGCTATTTTGAATACTTATTTATTTCTATCAGTAATTTTGAAGGTAGCACAAATCTCCTAATAACCACGTTTTCCTTTATTAGTCATATAATAGTGCATTGCAGTTTGTTGAATAGAAATTCTTGACAATAGGAGTGAGGTATTGTTTACAAAGAAAATTGGAACCAAGTTTTAACTTTTTTGTTGAAAGACTTTGAAAAAATGTTGAAGTTCAACACTAGGACATTGAGCATACCATTACAGTTCCTAAGGAGCCATCATTAATTTCAAAACTATTATTTCAGAGGAAGATGATTCTAAAAATTGAGACTTTATTGGAGAAGACAACCTTTTTCCTAAAAAGAGATTGGAAATTGTGACCTAAAGAGAAATGAGTAAGAGGTGGGAAAAGGACAAATCTGAGATTATTTGTGTCTTAACAGAAATTTTTTACCCAATATCTTGAACTTTTACTATCTTATGATTATTGTACTTAATGTGGAAGCTTAGTGTAGGGAAAACTCAATAAAATGCCAAAATCTTGGCTCTAATCATTGTGTAGGTCATTCTTATACTTGCTCAAATAGTTCAGCTACATTTTAATGCTTAAATTCTTGGTAGAGTCCTTCCCCATTCTTTCTTTTTTTTTTTTTTTTTGTTAATTTTTAAAATTTTGTTTTAATTAGTTATATATAACAGTATAATTCACTTATGTACTTTGATGTATCATACATAGATGGGGTATAATTTTTCATTTTTCTGAATGTACATGTTGTAGAATCACATCAGTTTTGCCGTTATATATGTACGTAAGGTAATAATGTCTGTTTCATTCTACTATCCTTCCTATCACCATATCCTCTCCTTTTCCTTCCCTTCTTTCACTTCCCTCTACCTAATCTATGGTAACTATTCTTCCCTAGTGCCCCCCCCCACTTATTGTGAATTAGTATCTGCTTACCAGAGAAGAAAACATTCGGCCTTTGATTTTGGGGGATTTGCTTATTTTGCTTGGCATGATATTCTCCAGTTCCATCCATTTACCTGCAGATGCCATATTTTTTTTTCTTTTAATGCTGAATAATATTCCATTGTATACATATACCACAGTTTCTTTATCCATTCATCTATTGAAGGGCATCTGGGTTGGTTCCATAGTTTAGCTATTGTGAATTGTGCTGCTATAAAGATTGTCCTGGGCTGTGTCACTGTAATATGCTGATTTTAAGACCTTTGGGTATAGACCGAGGAGTGGGATATGTGGGTCAATTAATGGTTTCATTCCGAGTTTTCTGAGGACTGTATCCACGTTATATATCGCTGCAGATCTTTTAGCATATGCACCCAGTCATTAAAATACCACAGTGCTAAGTATCTACAACTTTCAAGTTGCATCAGGTAACTCATGTTAATGGTGTAATAGTGAAATCGTGACCTCTTAAGTATTTTCATAATGTCCTAAATCTTGTTCACATATTGAAAATAAAGAATAGATAGATAAACCATTTATTGACATAGCAAAGAAATCCTGGATTATTTTCTTTGAGGGTAAATCCTGATGGTATCAATTAAGAATTCCTTGTTAAATAAATATTCCAACAAAATCAAGGGATTAAACATTTGTTGCATTTGCTTTTGATGTCATAACCAAAATATCAATCCAAATTCAATTTCATGAAGCTTTTGCTCTTAAGTTTTCTTCTAAGTATTTGATTTTTTTTTCAGGGGTCTATAATCCATTTGGAGTTAATTTTTCTAGGTGACATAAAATAATGTTTCAGTTCCATTCCTTTACATATACATATTGAGTTGTCCTAGCACCACTTATTGATAAAACTCCTTTCCTGACTAATTGATCTTGGCACCCTTGTTGAGAATCTTTTGACCAAACACTCAACAGTTCATTTCTCTATTGCACCAAATGACTTAACTATAGTCTTAAATGACTATACTTATATCATTTCCTCACTGTAACTTTGTAGAAAGTTTTTTTAAAGACTGGTTTGGCTACTTTTAGGGTCCCCTGAGATTTCACATGAATTTTAGAATGTGTTTTCTACTTTTACAAAAAAAAATAAAAAGTCATTCAGATTTTGATAGAGGTTACACTGAATGTAGAGATTACTTTGGGAAAGGATAGTATCCTCCTATGTGGATTATCTCATTTTATAACCATACGAATAGGAACCATTTTCTCATATTTAAGTATGTAGAAACTGGAGTTTAGCAAGACATAGTAAATTCTCAAGACCTACATGTAGAAAGAAAGAATACTAGAATTTGAACTCAGGCAGTTTGACTCCAATGTAAGAATTTGTAACCCCCATTTGTCTGGGCTGCCTTTCATAGCTTTGGCAGCAATACATACTAAGCAGAAATCAACTAGATAGCCTGCAGTGATCTGTGGTTATATTGCCCTGGAAGCAAGGTGACCAAAGCATTTCAGTTCCTAGTGGAAATTATTTGAATGTATTTCTAGTTGAATCACTACATCCTATTTTCCTTTTTTTTTTTTTTTAAGAGAGAGTGGAGAGAGAGAGAGAGAGAGAGAGAGAGAGAGAATTTTAACATTTTATTTCTTAGTTTTCGGCAGACACAACATCTTTGTATGTGGTGCTGAGGATCGAACCCGGGCCGCGCGCATGCTAGACGGGCGCGCTACCGCTTGAGCCACATCCCCAGCCCCTACATCCTATTTTCCAAACAAAAAAAATTTAGTTGTTAAACGATTTTAAAGGAAGTCTTTGTACCTAGGGAATAATACCATCTTTTATAAGATGACAAGAGAAAGTTTAAATTTTAAAAAATTTGGACTGGATGATCTTTGCTCCTCAGAATACAAGGTCAAAATATAAGGATTTAAATTGGATTCAAGTCTAGACATCTGTCTAGTTGCTTGAGGAACTGAACCCTACTTTCCAAAAGTCACCAAAATATTTGCTACATTAAAGAGTACTGAAGTACTAGAAAAGAATCAAATTTATTTGAAACCATTCGTGTTACAGCTGAGCAAACTAAGTCCAAAACAGTTACCTTAATGTGCCCATATCACAGATCTGGTCAAGAGCAAAGCCAGGCTGTCTTCTGGCACTGATAAATGCTCTTTCTACTACAGCATGCTAAATTATTTTTAGTAAGCTTAGGTTGTAAGCAAATCATAATTATTTATCACAAAATATTTTGAGAGACTTCACTGAAAAAGACACTGTGCTAAATGTTGGTGAAAAACAGATGTTCAAGTTTGTCAAGGGGTTGTTTTAGTGAGATGTGGCCAAGTTGTATCTTTAGAAAGCATCATAAAAACAGCTTGCAAATACCTAAGAAAATAACAGAATATTCGATAACATGTTACTAAAATGAAGTAACTTCTGATGAATTTGCTGTAGAAGAAAATGAGTGACAAAGAAAATTTGAGCAGTTTCAGTTATGTATATAGCAAATAGACATTCTATTTAAATTAAATCAATTACCTTGGGAATGTTAACCTAGAACCAAGATTGGAAAACTATTTGTATGATGGTGAATGATCCATAGAATTACACCAATTATACCAAGTAAAATCACACTTGAGAACTCTCATTCACAGATGTCAGAACTTAGGCAGAACTCATATTTTCACTGCAAAACAGCTTCCATTCTTAATATGCTTGGTTATAATAATGGCATCACAACTCTATTAGTCATCACAACTCAAAATATGAGTAAAAGCCTTTGACTATTGTTTTTATGTATTTTATTTTTGTTTTTATTTTTTGTTGTTAGAGGATTGAACCTAGGGCCTTGCACATGCTAAGCAAGTGCTCTGCCACTGAGATACACCTCCACCCCTTTGACTTTTATTTTTAACCATATGCACTTTCTCCTCTTTCTTAGTGTTTCTGTCACCTCTTCTCTTATACTCCCTTATATTTTTTGTATGGACTATTGTAATAAACTCCTAATTAGTCTTCCTACCTTTTCTCATTATAATGTCTTTCATATCACAGGCCATTCTTCCTGTAACACAATTTTAAACGTGTCACTCTTCTCAAAAGTTTTCTGTTTCTTCCCATTTCCTAGAGGAAAAAATCCATGATCCCAGACTCACCAGAGACAGAACCAAAATTTAACTTCATAAAGAATGATTTTATGACATTTGCTGGTAAATGGATGGATCTGGAGACAATTGTGATAAGTAAAATAAGCCAATCCCCTAAAACACAAAAGTTGAATGTTTCTCTCTGATATGTGGATACTAACACACAATAAGAGGGTAGGGTGGGGAAGAATAGAAGTTCATTGGATTAAACAAAGGGGAATAAAGGGACAGGAGGAGGGATAAGAATAGGAAAGGCAGTGGAATTATTCCAACATAGATATATGAATATACCACAGTGAATCTCATTATAGTGTATATCCACAAGACTGGGATCCTAGAATAAGATACACTCCATGTTTGTATAAATATGTCAAAATAGACTCTACTGTCATGTATAACTAAAACAAATTAAAAAAAGGGACCCCTGGGGTAAGGTCTATCTTGGTGGCTTGCTCTTTCTTTCTTTCTTTCTTTCTTTCTTTCTTTCTTTCTTTCTTTCTTTCTTTCTTTCTCTCTCTCTCTCTCTCTCTCTCTCTCTCTCTCTCTCTTTTAATTTGACTACCTTTCTAACTGTGTCTTAGTATTACTTCCATTAGCTGTTTTTCATCATAATTTTAACAACTGTTATGGCAACATTTTAAATTATGAAAAAAGTATTATTTTTCAGGAGACTCATGCACAAAAAGAATACTTCCCTCTGTTCCCCACCCCATGTTATTATATTTGTTTAGTTTGATTTTGAGGTGGGATCTGGTATGTTGCACAGGCTGGTCTTAAACTCTTGAGCTTAGACAGTCCTCCTTACTTAGTGTCCTGGTATTACAGGTGTGTGCCACTACACCTGGTGCTGCTACCCTTTTAAACTAGGCTTCTGTCATTCCAAGACCTTCAAAACACACCTTAAACTTTCTTATATTTATCTCCCACTACTCTCCAACAGTAATTTTTCAACTCATCTCAACTGGTTTATTCACCGTGTATTTCTTGAATGCTTCTTGTACCTTGGACTAGGGAGGTGGTGATAGAAATGAAGAGTAGAAAACCATACTATTGGTATATTGGATTAAAAGGATGAGAGAGCAGGATCATGGGATGTCTCAAGTTTTGGTTGGTATGAGCTATTTACTAGTAGGGGAGAAGTGAGTTTAGACAGAATTCTCTTTTGGATATGTTAAATTTGAGATGGCTAATAGATTTCAAGTGGTGATGATTGGCATTTAAAATAACACATGTAATGGTAACTTAAAGAAGTGTTAGAGAAATGAAGCAACTAGAGGCAAGACCCAGACAGTCTGACATTTACAAGTTAGACTGATGAAGAAGAGTCAGCAAGGAAAGGCAATGAATGGTCATTTGAACTAAAAGGGAAAAAAGGATAATGAGGTCTTATGGCAAGAGACAAAAATTATAGAAAACAATTGTTTTAATTGTAGAGAGCAATTGAGTTATAGGAAGAATCAAGTAATAAGGGTACCATGAATTGACCACCAAAACTAGCCATATTGAACAGATGGGTAATCTCAGTATAGTGGAAGGAAAACTTCCAGACTGGATCAGGTTGAAGAGGTGATGAGGTTGGCAAGGAAGTGATAATTGTGAAAGCAGATCCTCTTGAGAATTTTGCCATGAAGGGAAACAAAACAATAACATGACAGTTTAATGGGGTGAAGAGAACTCTTGTTTTTTAGTTGTGAGATATTATACCAAATTTATATACTGATGGGGTGAACAATAGAGTGAGGGAATGATATGAGGAAGAAAATTACAAAAGAAGTGATTTCCTGAATGGAATCCAGAGCACAAGAAAAGAAATGAGTCTTGAATAGATGTGGGTACTTCTATAATTGTATTTAGAGGAAAGATAGTAAAATGGAGGGTAATATGCGTAGATTTGTAAATTTGATAATAGAAACATGAGAATATTTTCTTTTAATAAATTTATCTCATTGAAGCTTGAAGTGAAATTACCAGCTGACACTGTCAATTTGATGGTTCACCCATATCTAATGTTACTATTTCCTAAAACATGAAGCAGAGTCTTTTGTTTTGGGCCATGATGGAGTCATTGTAACCAGACTTGATTCCCCCCCATATACAAATAGAGAACTGCTCTCTGCTTGCCAATCATCATGTGAGCTGCTTCCCTCTGCCACACTCTTCTGCCATGATGTTCTGCCTCACTTTGTGCCCTGAGAAATAGAGCCAGCTGTCTATGAACTGAGACTCCTGAAACTGTAAGGAAGGTTTTGATGGATAGAGGAGTATTCTGACCCCCTGATGATGAGGAGTATAACAAAGAATGAGGATTTTGGAGACAGCCAAACTTAGGTCTGAAAGCTACTCTACCACTTGCTGGTTGTACAACCATGGGCAAGAAGCAAGGACAAAAATTTACTGAAACTTTCTAGAGCAAAGGACAACCATATATTATCAGAAGTACACCTGGAAGGATACATACTTCAGGGCCTCACAGAACTTAAATCTACATGGTGTCTGTAGGAATTTAGGCCCTGTGCATCAACTGGGCAGATGTTCCTCCCTTTAACAGGGCTCTACAGTGTGTGTGGAGCAATCCTAGTAGTTCTTCTTGCCTTTACTTACTTAAAAGGATAAAAAGTCACCTAGGCCTCCCTTTCCCTTCTTTGATATTTGAGGTATTCTCAGAATGATATTTCACTGCCCTTTGGTAGAATGGCTCACAAAAGCCAAATAATACATTGTGTAAACTACAGCTATCTCTCAGAGGGTGTTTTTGGAATTTTTGACTCAGCTTACATTAGGTCAGGTTACTCAGGATTAAGAAGGAATTTGACCATTTACAGAAAATTCAGAGACATTTGTTATAACTATAGAAGGATTAAAGGAAATTATAATTTAAAAAAAACCAAATAGATAACTGGATAAAACATAAAAAACACCTCAATTCAGACACTGGATGGTAGGCAAGATTGTGCTCCATTAGAGAAGAGAAACAAGTGAGGTGTACTGTATGATAATTCCAATATAGAATATGGGAAGCCATCCATGAAATGTGTGTGAACCAAATTGGGATAGAAGCCATTGGATAGGAAAGTATCTGGTATCTGGGAATTCCCAGTGGCAACCCTGCTGGTTTGAGACTGCCTGTGATACATGTGACTCCTCTTCAGCTCTGCCAAAGTTTTCACAAAACACCAGAGATGAGCATGACCCATTAAGAACCGAACAGTCTACCTGTCCCCACCCCTATCCTGTTTTTGTGAAGAAGTTGCTATCGAATCCTTTTGATCTGTTCCGGCATAAATAAAGTGTGTGCAGGCTCTTAGTTAGAAGCTGCATCCCTCTGGTCGGCTTGGCCTGTTGCTGCCTCCATTCTGAAAACATATTTCTGGTGCTTTGTGTTTATTTTGTAGTACTATTTTCTTAGCTTTTATTTCTCAGCCAGCCTATCCCTCTGACAGAATCCTTTCTCTCGCCCATGCAGGATGTGAGTGGGAATAGAAACTATCTTAAATTGAAGCACAAAGAAGAAAAGATTTAAACAAGGCAAAAACTCAAACAGAACTTCACTGACCTGTGGAATACTCTCAAGAATTATAACTTGTGTTTATATTGAAGACATGGAATAAAAAAGTAGAAGTGGGGCTGGGGGTATAGCTTACTTGATAGAGGGCTTGCATCAAATGCACAAGGCCCTGGGTTCAATCCTCAGCACCACACACACACAAAATAAATAAATAAACAAACAAATAAATAAATTTTAAAGAAGTAGAAATTATTCAAAGAGTTAATGACTGAAAATGTTTTAAATTTCAAACAATAAAACCAGGGGTTCAAGAAGATCATGAATCCTCGGCAGAATAAAAATAAAAAATAAAGCTATGTGAAGGGACAAAATCAACTATTAACTTAAAATTTATACAATATCCTCCAAAACAAGAATATTTTCCAAAATAAAGACTTACATAAAGTTTATTATCAAAAACAAAGACTTCTCAGAAAATCAAAAGCTGAGAGAATTCATTATTACCTTACTTACTACAATAAATAAATAAGGAAGATCTTCAGACAATAAGAAAATTATATTACCTAGAAGCTTGATTCCACAATAAAGAAATGAAAAGATCAAGAAATGGTGAATATAAAGGTAAACATAAAATGTTTTTTTTAAATTTATTTTTTAGTTGTAGTTGCACATAATACTTTCATTCTATTTATTTACTTCTATGTGGTGCTAAGAATCAAAACCAGCACCTTGCACATGCTAGGTGAGTACTCTACTGCTGAGCCACAATCTCAGCCCTAACAAAAAAATGTTTTCTTTTTGATTTCCTTAAGAGATATTGGGATGGGCAGGACCATTCATACTCTTTGTTCCAGTACTGCTCTCCTCTCATTTTTACCTCTTTACCCACCCCAGTAACCATAGTCATTCTCAGCATCCCCCATAAACATGGTATTTCATCAAAGCATACTCTAAAGACAGCAAGTTTCAAGGCTATCAAAAAATGGTTTGGGAGCACAAAGGGTGAACCATTTCATTCTTTTTTATGTCTGAGTAATATTCTGGTGTGTGTGTGTGTGTGTGTGTGTGTGTGTGTGTGTGTGTGTGTATATATATATATATATACATACATACATACTATATTTTCATTATCCATTATCTGTTGAAGGGCACTGAGGTTGGTTCTATAGATTGGCTATTATGAATTGAGCTGCTAAACATTGATGTGGCTGTTTCACTCTAGTATGCTGATTTTAAGTCCTTTGGGTATAAGCTGAGGAGTGGGATAACTGGGTCAAATGGTGGTTCCATTTCAAGTTTTCTGAGGAATCTTCTTCTTTTAGTTTGTATTTCTCTAATTGCTAGAGATATTGAACAGTTTTTGATATATTTGCCAACCATTCATATTTCTTCTTTTATGAAGTGCTGGCTCAGTTTCTTTGCTCATTTATTTATTGGGTTATTGGGGTTTTTGGTGTTAAGTTTTTTGAGTTATTTTTATATCCTGGAGATTAATGCTCTGAGGTGCAGGTGGCAAAGATTTTCTCCCATTCTATAGGCTGTATGTTCACTCTCTTGATTGTTTTCTTTGCTATGAAGAAGCTTTTTAGTTTGATGCCATCTCATTTATTGATTCTTGATTTTATTTGTTGTGCCTTAAGAGTCTTATTGAGGAAATTAGTTTCCAAGTAAACATGATGGAGATTTGGGCCTACATTTTCTTCTAGTAGGTACAGGGTCCCTGTTCTAATGCCAAGGTCCTTGATTCACTTTGAGTTGAGTTTTGTGCAGGGAAAGATACACGAGTTCAATTTCAACCTACTACATATGGATTTTCAGTTTTCCTAGCATTATTTGTTAAAGAGGCTATCTTTTCTCCAATATATGTTTATGGGTTTTGTCTAGTATGAGATAACTGTATGTGGGTTTATCTCTGTGTCTTCTATTTTGAACCATTGGTCTTCATGTCTGTCTTGGTGCCAATACCTTGTTGTTGTTGTGACTACAGCTCTGCAATATAATTTAAGGTATGATATTGTGATGCCTCCTGCTTCACTTTTCTCACTAAGGATTTTTTTTGGCTATTCTGTGCCTCCAAATGAATTTCATGATGGAAAGCATCACCAATATACTAGAATACTTGGAAGACCTTGTTTCAGGCAATGAAGACAAAATATATAATCTAGAAATAAGGTTGACCATGGGAAAAATGTAGAGTCCATGAACAGAAATTTCAAGAAATATGGGATAACATGAAAAGACCAAACTTAAGATATATCAGAATAGATGAAGGCTCAGAGATTCAAACCAAAAGAATGCACAACATTTTAAATGAAATAATATCAGAAAATTTCCCAAATCTTAAGAATAAAATGGAATACCAAATACTTGTAGGACCCCTAATATACAAAATTACAACAGACCCACACCAAGGCACATTATTATGAAAATGACTAACATACACAGCAATGACAGAATTTTAAAGGCTGCCAGAGAAAAACGAAATATCACATTTAGATAATCTGGATCTCAGCTGATTTCTCAATCCAAACCCTCAAAGCTGGGAGGTCGTAGAATAATATATATCAATCTCTGAAAGAAAATGGATGACAGCTAAGAATACTATAGCCAACAAAATTAAGCCTCAGAACTTATGATGAAATAAAAACCTTCCATGATAAACAAAAGTTAAAAGAATTGACAACTAGAAACCTTGCACTATAAAATATTCCAATTAAAATATTTCATGAAGAAGAAATGAAAAATCAAAATGAAAACAAGTAAAGGAAGGAACTATGATAGAAGAATAGACAATCATAGGGGAAACTAATTCAAATTAAAAATCAGAAATAAAATGATAGGGAATAAAAATCATTTATCAATAATAACATTAGATGTAAATGACCTAAACTCATCAATCAAAAGATACAGACTGGCAGATTGGATAAAAAAGCAAGACCCAAAAATATACTGTCTCCAAGAGACTCACCTCATAAGCAAAGACATCCACAGACTGAAGATAAAAGAATGGGAAAAAACATAACATTAACATGGACATAATAAACAAGCAGGGGTTTCTATCCTCATATCAGATAAAATGGACTTCAAGCCAAAGTTAATTATAAGGGACTATGAAGGTCATTTCATACTGCTTAATGGAGTTATATATATCAAGATGATATAATAATCATAAATATTTATGCCCCAAACAATGGAACATTTATGTATATCCAGTAAACCCTTCTCAATTTCAAAAATCTAATAGACTACAACACAATAGTACTGGGTGACTTTAGCATAACTTTCTCACCACTGGTTAGACACTTCAAACAAAAACTAAATAAAGAAGCAATGGAACTAATGAAGCAATTAATAAATTAGACTTAACAGAAATATAGAATATTTCATCCATCAAGGACTGAATATACTTTCTTCTCAGCAGCACATGGATCCTTCTCTAAAATAGACCATATCTTGGGCCACAAAACAATTCTTAGCAAGTATTTAGCAGGTTTAGAGTGAAAAATCCTGAGACTGGAGGAGTAAGCAGTCTTCCCTAGCTGAATCAGAGACTGTTTGACTCATTAAACAGATCTGAAGAAAAAAACTGTTTACCTGAGCTTATCAATTATCCATGGAGAGTCCAATCAGGAGCCATCTTGGGATTCCAGTATGGTGGAGCCCACAGATACTGAAAACCCAGATCCATGAGTTTGCAGTTAGCTCTGTGTGGACCTGTCTGAGCCTAGAAAATATGAGAAAAGCCAGAAATTGAGTATATTTCACCCAGGGCAGTAGGGGGCGGGGTATGGGACACACAGGTTAAAGAGGCTCCAGAGAGGCTCTACTTAGCTTCATGAGACCTGCGATTAGTGGGGACTGATGGGGCTGGCTCTAGCAGGTTGGAAGGTTGGAAAAGATGGTGTGAGGGCTTTTAGCTCTTAGCTGGCTCAATCTGGCACCCATCAATTTCCTGGGCCTCCCCTGGGTTGGCACTCTCCAGGCCCCAGCTTCCTCCCCAGTCCAGCATCCACTGTTCCCTGGTCCATCACCAGTCTGGCACCCACCAGAACCCTCTGGCTCCCTAATTCCCAGTCTCCCAACCCCATGACCTGACTCACCTCTCTGCCAACTAGGCCTGCACCATAGCTGCCAGCCTACAGCCCTGCATACTAGGTTGCTGTACACTGCCAGACCAGCCCGTCCCAGCACACAGCTTTGTGGCTGGCCTGTGGTACCTGACCCTGACCCTGACCCTGACCCATCTGGTGCCTGAGCCTGACACACCTGGAGCAGGCTGGCTGGGCCATGTGACATGACTGGGCCCCGTACACAGTTTTACCACCAGAACTACCTCACCTAGCACAGAGCCTCACTGCCTGCCCTCAGAGTCCAGCATGAGGGCCTGATCCACCCTACCCCTTCCTCCACAGATTAGTTTATCTAGATACAATCTAAACTCCTTTTCTGACATTTCTTCCACTGGTGTCAATGAATTCTATCACCAGAGAATCTTGGCTTTGGCTTGTTTGGGGAAATTTGTTCCCTTGCTTTTTGACATTGTTTGTTTGTCTACCCATCTAACACTATGGATTAGAGGCAGTTGAGCTTCTACCCTGTGGACTTACACTGTCCCTGAAGGTTTACAGTACCTCACTGGTTAGGGGGAGACAAATAAGAACAAAAAATGCAAATAATTTATAGCATTGAACCAAATAGTTCCTGTTATGAAGTCCAAAATGTTAATTGTAGTATTAAATATAAATGATATGATCAGTTATTGCTTTTTTCCTAATAGAAGAGAAAACCAAGATTGGCGCGCCTCTCCTGCTATCCGCGCAGTGCTAAGAGCATTGCCGGCGCAGTTCTTTTGTTCCACTGTCACCCTGGAAGGTAGTGCCTTCCGACTTACTACAGGAAAACTATGAAGCTAGACGTGGTAGCCTGTATTAGGATATGCCCTTCGACACCAAGTTATTCTTTTGAGATAGCTCGTTGTGGCCCTTAATTATTTGTTCTTTATATTCACCGTGTGTTTTATGTCAAAACTAGCCCTTCACCTCACATACTTCATAATGGATAGTTGTAATAACTTCAATGCTGCTTTTTTGTCCTCCAATCCTGCACACCAAAATCTTACTGAATCTTGGAGTTTTTCACTCTCTTTCCTAAAAACCTTCAAAGATGCACAGTCGACTATCAAATAACTTCAAACTTAGGAGACAGCTCTGAGATAATAGATTCTGCAGTGTTGCCCCAGAATTTCCCAATGAATTTAAGCTTTACATGCCCACAGAGGTAACTTTCTTGGTTAGATACCTTTCCTTTCCTTGTAACTCTTACCAATACCCTTATATATTTCCTAGAATTAGGCAGCCATTCCTTGGACAGAACTTGAGTTTCAGAACACACATTGGGGTATGGGAGTGGGGGAAGGGAGTGTCTGAAAGGGATGGGAGCTGGAGTAAGAATAAGAGATATAACCAGACTTAAGTGGGTAGGTCGGTTATGAGGAACCACCTGAGAGGTATAAATTTCTAAACTGCGACAGGATAGTAAAGGTGTAGATAGAATTTAATAGAATCAGCCCAGATGTTCACTGAGAAAAGTGGGCAACCCATTAATACAGTTTCTGGAGATTGCCTTTTTTATTGGTGCCTTATAATTCTGCATAATAGTGTAATTCATTATGTCATTTGTACACGAATGTAATTTGATCAATCATATTCCCCAGTACTTTCCGGTTGCCTCCCATCCTCCCTCCTTTAGATTGCCTTTTATGGAGCTGACAGTGGTTAGGAAGGGAGCCATGGAAAAGCTCCAGGACCCTGAGTGACTGCTATTCAGTAGAGAATGCTAAAAGGAGGGAAGGAACTCACACCAGGTGTGGGTTTTTTTTTTTAATATATGTCATCTCATTTAATTACACAACAACCTCAAGGAAAAAACTATTATCCTCTATAGCTGCCCTGTTCATATCCTTACTATTTTCAGCACAAACCTACTCAGTTTTCTTCCACCATCAGCTTCATCTCTGCTTGAGGGGTTTTTCCACCTGCAAGCAACTTACCTGGTCAATAGTAAAAGAGAGTTAATGCCCTCCAGAGTCTTCAACTTATGACTAACTGGAATTGATACATAAATACCTCAGCTCCTTAACCCTTAGGTGAGATAGCTCTGAGATAATAGATTCTGCAGTGTTTCCCCAGGATTCCCCAATGAATTTAAGCTTCACGTGCCCACCATGGTAATTTGCTTGGTTAAGAATCTTTCCTTCCCTGTATCACTTACCAACACCCTTATGATATGTCCTAGAATTAAATCACAAATAAATTAATTTCACTCAAATTCTTTCCTTGGGGTCTTCTTCTGGGCAACCCCAAAATAAATCCTGACCTTAAATTTCTGAACTGAGATTCAGAAAAAAAAACATAATTTATATAAAGTGGTAACAGTAAATGGTAAAATCAGAACAAAATATTATCTAAGTTCTGAATACTTAATAAAAAGCCTGGCATAAGTCTGATGGTGATGAAGTTGTAATGTTAGAGGAACCAGACAGAGAGAGGGAGAGAGAGCACACTGCTCCTGTAGATACCCAGCATCAACTGCCAGACAGGGTAATAAGCAAGCCCTCAGATGATTCCATTCCCCAGCCAGCTTCTGACCAGCCTTTGCAGCCATCCTAGCTGAGGCCATCTGGAGCACAGATGAGCTATTCCTTATGGGCCCTGTCCAAATTGCATATCCATAAACTAAACCAATTATTGTTATCATATTAAAATATGGTTTAGGAGAGGTTTTTATAAAGTAATAAATAATTGAAAAAGATTCACTGTGGCACATTTGTATTGTTTCAGTTTTGATACAGTATAACTATGTACTCTTGATTTAGTTAGGGTTTTCTGTGGCTGTGACCTAAACACCTGACCTGAACAATACAGAGGAGGAGAAGTTTATTTTAGCTCACAGTTTCAGAAGTAAGGTCTATGGTCAGCTGACTCCATAGCTCTAGGTCCAAGGTGAGACAGGTCAATGGCCAAGAGTGCAGCAGAGGAAAGCAGCTTAGGACATGGCAACTAGGAAACAGGACTCTGCTCACCAGAGATAAAATATAAATCACAAAGGAGTACCCCCAGTGACCTACTTATTCCAGCCACACCCCAGTTGCCTAGAGTTGCTGCCCAATTAATCTATATCAGTGGATTAATCCACTGATTAGGTTACAACTCTGATACTCATTTTACTTCTGAACATTCTTGCATTGTCTCACATATGAGTTTTTGAGGAACAAACACCTCACATCCAAACCATAACAAACCCTGCATAGTTCTATCTCAGCAAGCCACAAGAAATATCTTGGATAAGATTATTGAAGTCCTATTGGGAATGAGGCTCTATGCTAAAGGTTTCACCAAGGTAATCTTATTTATCCTCATACCAATTAGTTCAAATGTTATATTAAAGATAAATAGAGGTTTTGGGGGTAGGAAAGATGATGAAATGAGACAGACATCATTATCCTAGGTACATGTATGATTGCATGAATGGTGTGATCCTACTTTGGGTACAACAAGAGAAGTCAAAAGTTGTGCTAGCACAACTCCATTGTGTATAATGAGTCAAAGAGCATTCTGCTATCATGTATAACTGACTAGAACAAATAAATAATTTTTTAAAAGATAAATACAGGTTAATGATACAACTCTGTTGATCTTTGCTTATATTTGAAATTATCTATTACAATGTTTTACATCTGTTCATAGATTCTTCTTTCATACTAAATGATAAATGACATATTCCTTGCCTTGTACTTGCTTCCACACTTCCATGTTCATAAGGATAAAAGTCTACTTGGCTCAACCACAGGCCCTCAGATGTAAGGGCCAGGGTAGAAGTTAGCTCCTCCCAGTTCACAGAGAACTTGCTCAAGACCACACTTATACCCACCCTGCTAATTCATTATGCCCTTTTTTTAATCATCATGAAACTGTGAGCTTTTTTCCACATCAGCCTGGAACTAATACTAACACTGCTCTAGTTTCAGGATAAATGTTTATGTTCAATGCTCCTCCTTTGAGATCCCATAATAACTATTCACAACTGCACACATAACCTTGTATAATATATGTAGTAGCCTCTTGAACAAAATTCTGTAATCCAGTGAGGAAAAACCTATGTCCTATTGTTTAGAGAAGAAGTAGTATCTTATCATTATATCCCCAGTGCTTAGCACCAAGTAGGAATTTTTAAAAGTGTGAAAAGAATGGCTAGGCTAAATCAGTAAAGTCAACGTGTCAACATTCTAGATTCTCAAACTTTAGCATGCATCAAAATTCCTAGGTTGCTTGTTAAAACACAGATTGCTGGGTCTCCTATCCAGAAATTTTTTCAATATGGGGTAGAGCTTTGAGAATTTACATTTCTAATGATTTCCTGGGAGATATTGATGCTTCTGGCCTAAGGACCACATTTTGAGAAGTTTTTTAAAAGTTTAGAAAAAAAATGACCTATGATATACCTTTAAGTGTACCTACATAAAAATAATGGGAGTCCTGAGAAAGGAGAGAGATAAAGAGGAAGAAGAAATATCTGAAAAAATACGGAGAGCAAAATATCTCTAATTTTGATTAAATTCATGAGTCTACACATCTAAGAAGCTCAAGAAATTTCAAGGAAGATAAAAAGATCCACACCAAGATATGACATAAGCAAACTGTTGAAAGAAAAAGAATACTGAAAGCAGCAAGAGAGAAGCCATTTATTGTGTATAAGAGAGACTAAAAAATAGATCAACAGCTGATTTCTCATTAGGAAGCATGGAGGACAACAGGAAGTGGGAAGAGATAGTCAAAGTACTAAGAGATTAAAAAAAAAAAGCTGTCACCAAAAATTCTATATCTAACAAAATTACCAGAACTAAGAGCAAAATAACAGGATAATTTGTTACTAGTAGACTTAAGCTACAAGAAAAAAAAAAAGCCAAAGAGGGTCCTTCAGGCTAAAATAAAATGACACCAGACAGTTATTCAAAACTACATGAAAAAAGAACACCTGCAAAGGTAAGGATGTAGGTAAATATATATGACCATTTCAATGCATTTTTGTTCACAACCTATTTTCCTATCTTCTTTCAAAGACAGCTGCATAAAACAGTACTTATGAATCTATGTTGATTGGCATATAATAAATAAAGGTGTAGTTTCTAACAACAGCACAGGGGAGAAGGAAGGAGCTATATAGGAGTAAAACTTTTATGTACTACTAAAACTAAAATGGGATTAATTTTTTGAATATTTTTTAGTTGTAGACAGATACAATATCTTTATTTTATTTGTTTTTATGTGGTGCTGAGGATCGAACCCAGTGCCTCACACGTGCCAGACAAGTGCTCTGCCACTGAGCCACAACCCCAGCCCTAAGATGGGATTAATTTGAACTGCATTATTATAAATTAAGATGTCAATCCCAAGGGCAACCACTAAGAAAATGTAAAAAATATGTAGTAAAATAAATAAAGGGGCTGGGGTTGTAGCTCAGTGGTAGAGCATTTGCCTTGCACAAGCAAAGTACTGGGTTTAATCCTAAGCACCACATTAAAATAAATAAATAAAATAAAGGTATTATGTCCATCTACAACTGATTTTTTTTTAGTTTAAAAATGACAAAAGAATTAAACTAAGGAAGTGGATAACTCCTTTCCTTTAGCAATCCCTTTTTCTATTTACTTATTGTCCTTAGGGATATTGCTGCTGCTGTTGTTGTTCTTGTCTATAGTATTAGGGAGGAAATTCAGGGCCTTGTATATGCCAGGAAAGTGCTTTAACATGGACATATTTCCCCTGCCCGTTTTATTTTATTTTATTTTGAGACAGGATTGTGCTAAATTGCTGAGGTTGGCCTTGAACCTGGGTTCCTTGAACCTCCCGAGTCCCTGAGATTATAGGCATGCACCACTGTCCTCAGCAGGCCTTATGTTTTAAAAAAGTTCCAAAACACTTTGATACCATCTATATTCTATATTTTAAAAACTATTCCTCCTTTGTCTAAATTTATTTGTGGAGAATTCCATTGCAACATAAATTTTAATAGTTTTGACTGTCATATTAAAGTCAAAATAACAGTGGTTCAAGCATAAGCAATCTAGAGTTGCTATGCAGATGTAGTATATTATATTATTGTTCCCAATTAGTATTCCAAAGCTAAAACATATATTCTCACCATGATTGATATATATATATATATATATATATATATATATATATATATATATATCCCTGCCTTATTAGTATTGGGCTTTGCCATGTGACTTGTTTGATAGCATGTGACTTGTTTGATTGATAACACAGAACTCTTAAGAGTTTTGTGTGCTTCCACCAATTTCCTTTTCTTTTTCCTACTACAGTGAGACTATGTCCAGATTGGGAAATGTTTCTCCAGCATTGTAAAATGGAGATACATAGAAAACATCCATGCCCAACCCACAGCAGCAGTCACCTTACATGTTCTATAAATGAAAAAAAATTCTTTCTATACTCCTCTAGAAATTTGTAATTGGTTGTTACTGCAGCAAACTGCCCAGTTGGGTGGCTCCATCTTTCTATCTTCTTTCTCTTTAATTATAATAATGCAGCTTCCAACTTGTGGTATGAAACAACTTCTCCCAATAGCATCACACACTGCCCTGTGGGAAGACAGAATGGAAAATAAACAGCACCTATACTCTTTTTCTAAAGTCACTACCAAAAATTGCACACACCTGTCCACTCAATCCCATAGCCCTACTAACCATAGCCCACAAGAAGCAGGAAAATACAGTCTTCAGCTGAGCAGTCATGTGCCAAACTAAACAGGTTGCTCTATTTTTCTGCCATTTACAGATCACAGTGGTCCCCTATCTTCCCCATATATAAACTTCAATTGTTATAATAGTAAGAAAGAAAATATAAATTCTTGGATTTTCATGAGAAGAGAAACTAATATGTACTGAATTCCTAATACTAAACCAATACTAGGTATGATTATTGGGTGCTGGGGAGACAAGAAACAATCTAATAAGGTCCTTACAGCCACAGAGATTTACATTGTAGTTAGGGGAGAAAGACAATGAATAAGTACTCAAACAATTAAGATAATTTCAAATTGTGATAATGTGTCATAATAAGAAATGTATATTTGGTCTCTGCCTCTGTTTCCTGCTAAAACCTTGTACTTTCCTAAGAAACACTGGTGCTAGGAATATCTTTTGTTCTAATATGTGACCTTTGAACTTGATTCCTGATACAGAGCTCTTAAATCTCTTAGGATTTTCTGGGTGCTGGAATGTCTTTTGTTCTTGGTGAATTCCTAAATGGGAGGTGAGACAGAAAGACCATTCCACAACCAAAAACTTGGAATGGTTAGCCTTATCCCCCATTCTTCAAAAAGGAAACAGGTAATGGATATTTAGTTAATAAACAATCAAGCCTATATGATGAAGCCTCCATAAAAATTCCTAAACTATAAGTGTCAGAGAGTATCCTAGTTCCTGAACACATCCACATGCCAGGAGGGTGCCAATTTCAACTTCTTAAAGACAAAAGGTTCCGCACATGGGACCCTCTTGACAACATTCTATGTACCTCTTTTTCAGAGTGTTCATCTATGTCCTTTGAAATACCTTTATAATAAATTATTAAACGTTAATACATGTTTTTCTGAGTACTGTGAACTATTCTGATAAACAGTTGAAACTGAGGAGGATGAATTTCATGATTGCTTTTCTATTTCTATGAGGAATGCCACTGGGATTTTGATCAGAATTGCATTAAATCTGTATATTGTTTTTGGTAGTATGGTCATTTTGATAATCTTAATTCTGCCTATCCAAGAGCAAGGTAGATCTTTCCATCTTCTAATGTCTTCTTTGATTTCTCCCTTTAGGGTTCTGTAGTTTTCATTGTATAGATCTTTTACCTCTTTCGTTAAGTGGATTCCCAAGTATCTTTTTTTTTTTTTTAGGTTATTGTGAATGGGGTAGTTTTCCTCATTTCCTTCTCAGAGTATTTGTTACTGATATACAAAAATGCCTTTGATTTATGGGTGTTAATTTTATATCCTGCTACTTTGCTGAATTCATTTACTAGCTCTAGAAGTTTTCTGGTGGAGTTTTTTGGGTCTTCTAGGTATCGAATCATATTGTTAGCAAATAGTGCTAATTTAAGTTCTTCTTTTCCTATACATATCCCTTTAATTTCTTTTGTCTGTCTAATTGCTCTGGCCAGTGTTTCAAGAACTATGTTGAATAGAAATGGTGAAAGAGGGCATTCCTGTCTTGTTCTAGTTTTTAGATCTGGGAATGGAACCACCATTTGACCCAGCTATCCCTCTCCTTGCTCTTTACCCAAAGGACTTAAAAGCAGGGACACAGCCACATCAATGTTTATAGCAGCACAATTCACAATAGCTAAACTGTGGGGTCAACCTAGATGCCCTTCAGTGGATGAATGGATTAAAAAATGTGGCATATATACACAATGGAATTTTATTCAGCAATAAAAGAGAATAAAATCATGGCATTTGCAGGTAAATGGATGGCATTGGAGAAGATAATGCTAAGTGAAGTTAGCCAATCCCCCAAAAAAACAAATGCCAAATGTTTTCTCTGATATAAAGAGGCTGACTCATAATGGGGTAGGGAGGGGGAACATGGGAGGAATAGATGAATTCTAGATGGAGAAGAGGGGTGAGAGGGAAAAGGAAGGGGGCAGGGGATTAGCAAGGATGGTGGAATGTGATGGACATCATTATCCAAAGTACATGTATGAAGACACGAATTAGGTGTCAACATACTTTATATACAAACAGAAATGAAAAATTGTGGTATATATGTGTAATAAGAATTGTAATGCATTCTGCTGACATTTTTTAAAAATCAATAAAAAGAAAGAGAGAGAGAGACCGTAAAGAAAGAAAGAGAGAAAGAAAGAACTGATCCATGAAAAATTACTGGCTTCAAAAATGCTAGAAATGAAAAAAATAAATAAATAAGTTCAAAGCAGATGTTAATGTCCATGAACCATTAAGGTCACAATTAGAGGGAGGGGGAAAGGGAAAAGAAGTTATTGATGAAAAGTTAAAGAATTATTTCCCTTGAATTTCAAAAGCTTCTCAGCTTCCCCTTTTCTACAGTGTTAGGTAGGTTGTCTGGCATGTGAAGCTCCACCTTCAGGGTGGGGTTGCTGGAGTGAGATAGTTAATCCTGTAGGTGGAACTCCTGGAGGCAACGTTTGGTTTTAGGTAGGATCCAGGTTCTTCACTGAATACCAATTTATCTGGAGTTTTTTAAATCAGTGTACTCCCTAGGTCCAGCAATTACCAAGTCATGTTGGAAGACTGCACCCCAGGGATCCACCCTGAGTTCCTCTCATGTGGTAGAGGAGCCAATTCTGAGTCCACTACATCACCTGTGGGCCCCATATTTCTTGGTCTTGGGTTCAGTCTCCAAACTCAATCTTTTCCTCCCTCAACTTTGGAATTCCTGGCCAGGGGAATTTCTCCCAGCTGTTCCTGCAAGCAGCCAGTCTGGAGGGGGAGAGGGAGAGCTGAGTGGGTTTCCCTGACAAGTATTATCCTGTGTAAACCTCTCTCCACATTTGATTTTTCTCTTGGTCACTTAGACTCACTTATATGTGTTTGCTAGGCCTGTATTTTGAGTTTGCCAGGAATTGGCTCCCTCAGCTACTGGCCTTTAACATGACTGCAAAATGGTTCCTTCCTCTATCTTCCAGACAAATCCAGCATGATGGGGCTTCTTTCCTGCACAAGGATATTGTATAGCATGACTTTCAGTTTAGTTGGGCAGTGTCTTTGATTTCTAAACTCTTCATAAGCAGACACATCAGGCCTCCTCAAATGTGGGTTCCTTTAATTTCCTTATTCCTCCACTTTCCTCATGGATGGACTGCTCTGATTGGTGCCTCTATCCATGGCAGCAACCATGACACTGGAGATGTCTTCTTTATTTTAGTATATCCAAATTCCTGAGTTCTTAATCTGCTTTGAACTTCCAATATTAAATTCCAGTAAAGTCCCCCCACCCCTCTTTTTTTGTTCACTCACCTTTCTGCGAAGCTGCAATCTGCTCTCTTTGTTTCATGCTGCAGAGCAGCCAGGGAAGCAACTTTCTCTATTCTGCCATCTTGAAATTCCTCAATTTCTTTAATGTAGAATAGATTCTTTAATGTAGAATAATTTCTACTGTAGATAAATTCATGGGTGAAAGTGCTCATTTGCTCAGAGAAATGTTTATGCTACAAGTCATGCTATGCATCATTTTTACAGAAAAAAATAGATGCCATTGATGGACATTGGTTTTCTGAAAGTACTTCAGCTGATAGATTCAGAAAACTTGAATAGTGTTAAAAAATGTATATAATACTCTGCACAGAGCTAAAATGATTGTGATGGCAAACAGCCAAGTAGAGTGGATCCTATTTTGCTTCCTCCAAGCAAATAGAAACTATTGAATAATCAGATGAACAAACAAGATAACACGTATTAAAATCCATAGATACCTTTACAAGGCATGATGAAATAAATTATTAGAAGCAAGTATGAGGCTCAGATGACTTTAATGAAACAGACTATTGGCTTTGTGTTACAAAGATATACTTGAAGCAACTAAATAAAGAGAAGAGATTTATTTAGCTCACATATTTGGAAGTTTAAAGTCTAAAATAGGGTTGTCCTATAGGTTTGGCTTCTAGTGAGGGTGACAGATGGTGGAATATCATGGTGGGAGCATATGTAGGAGCAAATGGTCACATCTCCAACAGAAAAACAGAGAGAGGGAGCAAGATAGAGACAGAGAAACCAGTATCCCATAATCCCCTTTAAGGACATTCTCCTATGATCTAAGGACTTCCCATCAGGCCTCACCTCTTAAAGATCCACAACGCCTCCCAATACTATGTTAAGTTTCAAGCCTTTGAATATGGACCTTTGGGGGTTGGGGATGTGGCTCTAGCGGTAGCGCGCTCGCCTGGCATGCGTGCAGCCGGGGTTGGATCCTCAGCACCACATACAAACAAAGATGTTGTGCCCGCCGAAAAACTAAAAAGTAAATATTTTTTAAAAAATTCTCTCTCTCTCTCTCTCTCTCTCGCACTCTCTTTAAAAAATAAATAAATAAATAAATAAATAAATAAATAATAAATAAATAAATATGGACCTTGGGGGATACTCATCTAAACCATAGCAAAACCTGAGAAATGTTTGTACCACAGTGGGCGTATTTATAAATTTGTGGAATATAAGGACTTAATGAAAACAGTCAGAAAATAGTGATTCAAAAAGCAAGAGTCTAATATTAAAACCTCATGTAAATTAGTGTAAGATATTCTATGGCTACATGATGGATAGTGACTTAATGTAAAACTTCGTTAAATGATGGATGAAGTGGCAATAATCTCACTAAAAGTGGATAAAATGTTGGCCAAATATTTATGCAAAAATATGCAACAACAAATCCCACAGTTATGTAGAATAAATTCTTTAATGTAGAATAATTTCTACATAAAAGCACCATAAAATGTGGAAAAAATAAAAATACATGAATAAAAATGATAATTTTTTTAAAAAAATATTTATTTTTTAGTTTTAGGTGGACACAATATCTTTATTTTATACTTATGTGGTGCTGAGGATTGAACCCAATGACTCAGGCATGCGAAGCAAGCACTCTACCACTGAGCCACAACCCTAGCCCCAAAGAGATAATTGACTGTTTAAAGAAAAATGATGTTTTTATGGTTTATGATATATACAGCAGTAAAAGTATAACACAAATAACAGAAAAGATAGGAGGGAAAAATTGAAACATGCAATTATACAATTCAAACTGCATGTGAAATTGTATATTATTATTTGAAGGCAGCCTGTGATTTACTATAGACAGAGCAACAACCAAAAACCAAACTTAAAAATTAAGATAAATAGCTAGTCAATAGAAGAGAGAATAAAATGAAATTCTATAAATAAATTTAGCCCAATAGAGTACAAAAAAGAGAAAAATAGATCAGATGGGATAAATTTTTTTAAAAATCAAAATTATCAAATTAAACTCAAACCATATTGATAATTAATATTAATCAATAATCTAAACATACTGATAAAAGACAGTTATTTTTGAACTTAATATCAAAGCAAGAACCAATAACATGTTTATAAGAATCCAATTTTAAATGTAAAAATCTAGATAGGTAAAAGATGATATTGGTGAAAACACTAATCAAAAGCAAGCTGGATTGGCTATATTAATATCAAGAAAATTACTAATATCAAAAGGAAACATTACAATGATCAAAGGATCAATTCATCAAGAAAACATGACAGGCACCTATCAACAGAATGTTGAAATAAATAAAGAATTAATGGAAGAAAAATAAATGACCTAAAAATAGTATACAAACCTAAAATTATTGAGATTCAAAATTTTTGTTTCACTAATTTACAAAGTAAGAAAACAGAAGATCAATAGTATCTACAAACTTGACCTAATGAATATTTTTAGTACATTGTATCAAACAGCATAATATGCATTCATTCCAAGCAGACACAAAAAAAATGTTCATTATGAAGTATATATTGGGTCATAAAACAATTGTCAAAAAAATTTAAAAGTTTAAATTAATATTTTCTGTCAGCAATATACATACAAGCCAATAAAATAAAGATATCTTATAAATGCTGAAACATTAGAAATTGAAAATAAACAATAACCCCATACATCAAAGAAAATCACAAGATAAAATAGGAAATATTTTATAATGAATGAAAATGAAAAGAGCATGTGATGTTACAGTTTTTCTTAGAGTGAAATTTACAATTTTACATACTTCTACTGAAAAGTAAGAAAAGCTTAAAATCAATAACTTAAGAAACTAGAAAACAAAAAGGAAATTAAATTCAACTAAGTTATAAATGTTCGTCTTAGTATTGTTTCATCACAGAGATTCTGATATTTTAAGCTTTTTTTAAACAATAGTTTTAATTGTAGATGAACATAATACCTTTGTTTATTTATATGTGGTGTTGAGGATCAAACCCAGTGCCTCACACGTGCTGAACGAGCGCATCCTCAGCCCCTATTTTAAGCTTTTATTATCATTTAGTTCAAAGTATTTTTTATTTACTTTTCTTTTTCTTTTTTCCTTGACCCATGAGATATTTGTGAATGTGCCATTTAATTTTGAAGTATTTGACATGTGGGAGTGGAATTCTATATATCTTCAGGTGATTGATTTCTAATGTAATAAATCATGCAGGAAACACAGTCTGCATGATTTCAATTTTTAAAAAATGTAATAGAAATGTTTTTTATATTGGTTGTATTGGTTACATACGTGTCAAAACATGTCAAAACTGATCAAATTTCATACTTCAAATATGCATATTTTATTGTACTTCAATTTTATCTCAATAAATCTATGAAAACAAAATAAATTCAAGTAAAACAAAGGAAATGTAATTAGAAACATAAATCAATTAAATAGAAAAACAATAGAAATATCATTGAAATCAAATGTCAATGATTTGAAAAGATCAATAGAATCGATGAACCACAGCTAATCAATCTTTTTCAAGAGAAAAAGAAAAACAAATTACCAAAATCAATAATAAAAGAAGAGTTAGAATACCTATTCTACAATCGTTGAAAGGATTGTGAGGTAATATAATGAACAACTTTATGCCAATAAATATAACTCAATTTAGACACAGTTGACAAATTTTCTAAGAGAAAAATATTCCAAAACGGACTCAAGAAGACATACGAATTCTAAATAGAAATACATATTTTAAAAAATTGAACTGTAATTAAAAACTCGCCAAAATAACCTCACTGTTAAAATCTATTAAACAATTAAGGAATAAATCATATAATACTTAACAATTAATTTATGAAAATAAAGAAGCAAACACTTCACAAATCACTTTATAAGGTCCCATTCCTCTGACATCAAGGAGAAACAAAGACATTAGATAAAACCATAAACTAATATCTCTGTATACACACAAAAATCCCCCATTAGCAACAGATCTATATTCACTATATGAACTGAATAAAAGAGAATGTCTAAATAATCATCTCACTAATGCAGAAAAGGAATTGGACAAAATTCAATACCCTTTCACAATAAAAACTCCCGGCAAACAAGGAAAATAGGAAGGAATTTTTCAAGCACATAAAATTTATCTACAAAAATCCTAAAACTGATCTTTAACAAAATACTTAATGATGTTAAAAAATAAAAAAAGCTTTCCCGTAGGATTGGAACAAGGCAAGAAGGGCAACTCTCTAGTCAATGTTGTATTAATGGTCCTAGGCAAGCAATGAGTCAAGGGGAAAAAGAGACATCATGTTATAAAGAAAGAAAAATTGTACCCACAGATGACATGATTGTTTATGTAGAAAATGCTACACATTATATAAAAGTTTAGAAGGTACTAGAAAAATTGTATTTACAGTGTTGTAGGATACATAGCTGATATAAAAAGTTAGCTATTTATACTGGCAACAGTTAAAAGCAAAATTTTTAAAATATCGCTCATAAGAGCATAAAAGTAAAATACTCAGGGGTATGTTTAACAAGATATAAGAAGTGTATGATGAAAATTATAAGCTTCTGCTGCATATAAGACTAAAAATTAGAAAAATATACCATACTCATTGGTCACAAGACTCAATTCCACCCAAATTAAACTATAGAATCAATGCAGCTCTTATCATAATTACAAAAGAATTTTGTAAAGAAAGATAACAAATGGTTCTAATGTTTAGGTGTAAATACAAAGAAGGAAAAATAGTTGATACAATTTTGAAAAATTATTAAATGGTCAGAGAATTTAGCTATCATATTTAAACATTTTAACTTAGTTAAAAGTTGTAGTTATTGAGACAGTGTGGTACTAGCATAAAGATAAATGTATAGATAAATGTGTAGATTAAGGAAACAAAATAGAGTAACAGAAATATACCTATATAAATATGAGTGTGATTATATATGTGCACGTCTTGCACACCAAGGTGACTGGAGGAAAGAATAGTATTAAAATAAATTTTTTGAAATTGCTGGTTAGAAAAATGTGGAAACAACAAACACTGACTCCTAAGAATGAAATGAATAAATGAATTCAAATGGATCATAAGCCTAACATAAAAGATAAAATTATAAAACTTTTATAAGAAAACTTGGGAGAAAATCTTGAACTTAAAAAAAGGCAAAATTAAAATAAAATGCAAAATATCAGAAATAGTAAGAAAATTGATATATTGAACTTCATCAGAATTAAAAATATCTGTTCTTTTATTGTCAAGGAAACAAAAGAAGAGACAAGCCCAACTGAAGCAGGAGAATCACTATTTCATGGTCAAGTATGTGGTGATCTGGATCAGAGTCTTTGGCTAGTGTCTGTGGTGCACTTCCAAACCTTGGGAACTTCCTGTGCAAAAAGTATGGGTCAAGATTTCCCAGTTGTTAGCTGGGTATGATGGAGCAAGACAGTAATCCCAGAAGCTCAGAAAGTTAAGGCAGGAGGATCTTGAGTTCAAAGCCAGCCTCAGCAAAAGTGAGATGCTAGGCAACTCAGTGAGACCCTGTCTCTAAATAAAATACAAAATGGGATTGGGCATGTGGTTTGTGTTCTATCCTGTGTACCAGGAAAAAAAAATCCCAGTTGCTATGGTGACACCCTGTCCATGAAGGCTCCATGCAAACCATGAACCTATATTAGTCTTGACCTAAATCTCAGACAATAGCTTCCAGGAATAGAGGATTCTGAGCTACAAAATGTTTCTAGTCTTGTAATTGTCTAGTGCACCAAATATATATATATACTTCTATAGTTTTTATCTTCCTGATTGTGAGACCCTATATAATAAATGTGCAGAGCCAGCTCTGGGTCACTTCTTCTCCACCTGAGATCAGTGTCTCACCTGATCCTACTTTTCTATCTAAATGTTTGTGTGTCTTTCTTAATCTCCCATCAGCCCTCATCAGTTTTCTGAATTAACAGCTGTGCAGATTGTGGCAGTCAACCTTGGCAACTTAGGGAGACCCTGTCTCAAAATAAAATATAAAAAGGGCTGAAGACATAGCTCAGTGGTAAAGCACCCCTGGATTCAACCCTAGAGTCACAGAAAACAAAAACAAGTAAGTCAGAATGGGAGAAAATATGTACAATGTATATATCCAATAAAGAATTTCTATTCAGAATCAATGAAAACTTCTTATATTAATCAGAAAAAAATCAGTTAAAAATAAACAGAAGATTTTTATAGACATTCATAAAGGAAGGTGTCCAAATGGCCAAGAATAGTAGAAGGAGAGGCTCAATATTGTCAGGAAAATACAAGGTTTAACCATAACAAACTAGCACAACACTCTCACTAGAATGGCTACAGATATAGAGGATATAGAGCAACTGTAGCTCACTTTGGAAATCAATTTGACAATTTCTTACAAATTAAATTTATACTTTTCAGATGCTACAGCATTGCCTATGTATTTATCTAAGAGAAATTAAAACTTATGTCCACACTAAAATTTGTCCATACATTTTCATAGCAGCTTTATTCCTAACACAATGGAATGTAATGCAAAGATAAAAAGGAACAACTTACTGATTCATACAATAATATATATGTATCTCAAAAATCTTATGCTAAGTAAAACTAGTCAGACATAATTGAATATAATGCAGATTCCCATTTACATTAAATTCTAGAAAAGGGAAGATTCAGCTATGATGGCAGTGGTTTCCTCAACACAGATTGACTATAAATGGGCAAGCTGTTGCTAATAATTTGGAGTTTGCATTTAAGATGAAACCCTTTTATCATTCTTGCCCTAAAACAACTCAAAACCACTTTCTAAACCACTGTCAGGGACTTTATAATTCCAGACAACTCAAGTAAACAGAAAGAAACCACACTATTTTAACAGAGAACGTAATACAAAATAAGAAAAAAAAATAAGAAGAAAGGGAGGAGAGTATTCCATGAAAATAGAAGAGAGATGAGTAGAGTAGAGGAAGGGGATTGAGTGGGTGAGGGAGGGTGGAGAGATAGGAAAAAGAAGGAATGGTGGAATAAATTTTACCAAACTTTTCCTATGTACATACATGAATATAAAACAGTGAACTTGACCTTTATGTATGTCCATAATGCAATAAAATAGCAAAAACTATAAATTAATAGAGGAAAGATCAGTAGAGTAGAGGAAAGGAAACAGGGGCAGGCAGGAAGGCAGAAAAAGGAGTAGTACTGGGGTAAATTGGAGTCAATTATGTTCCATGCATGTATGGTACGTCAAAATAAATCCCAATATTATGTGTAATTGAAATGAACAAATAAAAGAGTTAAGCTCATATTGGAGGACTAAAAAGGAAAACGTTGAACACTGAGTTAATACAGAGAGAGAAACTTTAGGAAAGGGCTTGGGATATAGCTGGTAGAGTTTGGATAGCAGCATGTCAAGGCCCTGGATTCAAATCCCAGCATCCTCCCACGCCTCCCACACGGTTTTCATGCCAAAACACAGGAAGGAAGCTGAGGTTAAGAACTAAAAGCCTGGAAGAAGGGCCGCCCATGAGTCTAAACTAGAACCTCTTGATGAACATGTTGCCCCAGTAGTGTTTGTGCCTTAGAAGTTTGAGGGATGGCCACTACAGAGATGTGACAGTGCTGAGAAAGAGGCAAGTAGCTGGTGTCAGTATATCTGAGGGAAAATGATGAGGCTGGCTCTAGAAGTGTACAGAAATGTTGCCAGGGTGATGGTGAGATGGGAGGATAAGAGAAGGAGGATCCTCTAGTGCCCCCCTTGGCAGAACCTAACAAAATCCAGTTATTATGAAAAACATGGTTTACAGAATCCAAGCCCCAGCATCAGGAAGCAGAGTAAAAAAGAGACTTGGTGCTGACAACAAATAGATTACTCTTTAACACAAATGCCAAACAAAATGACGTAGAAGATAAATAATGAATGCCAACCAAAAATGCGTGGATAATTTTGGTTCATGATTTTAATAAGTATAGTAGTATTGGGTGAAATGTCAGGATTAAAATCATGATCCAGCTCTACGTTCTACCACCAACAAGTAACTTAACATGCAGGATCTTCAACTAGATACTTAATATTGAAACTGGATGTTTTGGATAGTGGTGGGTGAGGTCTGTTTGCTGTTATAGCTCATTAATTCTGCAGCAGGTATTGCCATTTAGTAGCCGTCTATCAGCCATTCCTCCAGACAAGGTTCTTGTCTCACAAATGCAAAGAATAAAATCCATGGATAGTGGAGAATGAGCACAAAAGAATAATATTTATTCAAGCAAGCAAGAAAGAAAAGATCTCTCATTGAGTGACAGGGGTTCTGATAAAGGTTTGCCATCCAAGTGTTTTAGTCTAGGGACTTAATTAATACTGGCATTGCTCACCATATATGTTAATTGGGGATCAGAGAAATGCTAAGTTGATTGGTTCACTCACAAAGTGTTTTATTCCAACCAGAATGAAGTTCCTTACAACGCCTATTTTACATCTTATCTTTTCTCAGTGTTGTACCAGGCACTTTTCAAATGGTCTACATGTGTCAAGTGTGTTGAGCCAACCTCTCAAACATCAATCTGCCTGTTCTGTTTACCTACATCTTCACTATCTCCTAACAATTATCAAGGTATCTCAGCTTTCATCTATTTTCCCCCTACTTTGGGGTTGCTCCACAGAGCCTATGAGATAAACTTGAGTGTTCTATCCAAGTGTACAACATCATTGTTGGTATAATTATTAATATTGAAAATAATAATATGGAAAATAAAAAATGACCTAACATCTGGTGTTAACTTTCCATTATCATAACATTATTATTAATTATTATTATTAATTATTCCATTAATTAATTAATTATTAATTATTCCATTAACATAACAAACACCAGAGATAAATGAAGCTGTAAAGAGGAAACTGTTTTGGCTAACAGTTTCAGGGTTTCAGTCCAGGGTCTCTTGGCCCCATTGCTTTTGGGCCTGTGGTAGGGGAATATATCATGGTGGGTGGGTGTGGTCGAAGAAGCTGTACTCTTGCATGGTGGCAGGGAAGCAGAGTAAGAGGAGGGGGCCACAGTCCCAATATCTCCTTTGAGGCCACACCTGCTATGACCAGAAGATTTCCAACGAGGCCCATCTCTAAAGAAGGTTTTCTGTCTTCCCACAGGCTGGGGACCAAGCTTTTAATTCATGGGCCTTTGGGAGATAATTAGCCCAGCTAAAGCACATACAAATTATTGAAGTGTGTAGGGAACTAAATAGCTGTGCAAATAATAATGCTCTCAGTCAACCTCATGATTTTCTAATTTGGATTTTTGATGTGTAGATATAAGTTAATAGGATGTATTCTTACTCTTAAACTACAAATACATTTTCTAAACTACCTATACATTTTCTAAGCAGTTCATGTGTACTTTTAGCCCAAGCATAGGCAATTCTGAATTTTCATTTGAAGCTACAGATATATTCTCTCACTCAACCATGATATAATCTGTTATCATCTATATAAAAAAGTGGATCCATATGTTACAAAGAAAACTGTCAACTATATCCTGAAGTTGATTAAAAATGCAACATTTGGAAAAAAATCAACATTTGTTAATGCCTGCAGAGTGTGATATAGATATATGTGAAAAAGAACCTTTGTCTTAAATAACAGAGCTAAATAGGAATAAAAATTTTAATTGAAAAGAGTGTTATAGCACATACTTGGAGAAGAAAATAGAGATAATTTTTTTTTAAAAAAAATGATGCTTACTCATTAATTAATGGGTGGAAAGTAGAAATAACACTTTGGATTCTTTGGATTCAAGTTTGATCTACTTTGTAGAATTAAAATTATCTCATATGTGGACTTAAAGTAGAAAAATATACCAAAACTCGGTGTTCTGTAGTGTAATAACATCTATATTTATTTAGATGTGCATTTATTTTTGGTACCAGAAATTGAACACAGGGGCACTTAACCACTGCACCACATCCCTAGCCCTTTTCTATGCAAGTACACACATTGTAGGACTTTAAAACTGTTCATAGTGACTTTTATTATCAGTGGTTTTCAACCTCTAACCTACATCAAAATGACTTGGAAAACCTGTTAAAAAAAAAAAAAAGAAGCAGATTACTGGTCTCCATACTCACTTTTTGGTTTAGCATGTCTAGGTGGAACCTTAGAATTGTATTTCTTTTCTTTGGATGGGGCAGGGTAGTCCCAAGGATTGAACTCTGGCAAATTCTCAGGAGATGCTGATGCTTCTGGTTTGACCAGGATCATGTTTTGAGAACCCCTGCTGCAGACTTCTGAATAATATTGAGAATAATTTGTTCGTATACCTTATTTTTATACCTTCAAAGTGAAGAGTATCTTGGAGAGATTTTAAACCTTGACAGTCACTGAACTGTCTCAGCAGAAATTTTAAGAGAATGTGCCAAGCTTCTGTAATACAACTCAAGGAAATAAAAGTGTACCTACTATGACAGTAGAAGACCTCCTACCAGGAGTGTAGTTGGTTAGTTATTTCTAAGTTGTTACAACAGTGTATTGGATTAATACTTGGGTGAACCTAATAGTCACAGATATCAGTCTGTATGTCATATAGATAGAATGTATAACATTCCACAATCCATTTAAATTCAGCTAACAGAGGGTTAATTCATAATAACAAAAAACAAACAGGTGATTCTTAGATGCCTCCATGGACCCTGCCACCTCCAATAATATCTTCTTTAAAAAATATATGAAACATAAGAAAAAAAATTGGAGTCATTGAAGAAAATACTAGGATTCCTATTACTACTATATGTGTTTGCAAGTACATTCAGATGTAGTTCACAACACAGTACCTATAAGTACAATTACCAAAAATAAATAGTAAATTAAATATAATAAACTTTTATTAAATTAATATAGTTCATAGGATGGATAACATATCTTAGTCAAAAGTGATGGTTCTTTTATCATTGTTTAAATAATCAATATATGGGAGACATGCAATGGCAAGTTCTGCTTTTGAACATCCTTTAATACAACATTTATTTGAGAATCCTCTGCGTTTTCTTTGGGGATGATTCCCCCAAAATAAACTGTGTGGTGTTTTAATTTTAGTTGAGCTTTTCTTCTGAGGTTTTATACTGTCATGAGAATATGGATCAACATCATCTGATGAAGAAGAATCGCTTATCTTGATGGGCAGCCAGTTGACCTTTTTATAGTGATACTTAGAGTGTGACTGTATCCTCAAACTATTTATTGGTTTTCCAGGAGAGGCAGAGGCTGTTGAGAAACAAGAAAATATTACTGCCTTATTAAAGTTTTCCCTTAGATTGAAATTAAATATTGGAATACTAGAAATCAGCTAATGATTAAAACAATTACATTTTAAATAAAGAATAGAAAGTATGGTTATTCAAAGGCAATATATATTTTTAACTAAAATAGTTGTGGGATTTTCCTATAATTTCTTTGAACATTTTTGTAATAACATTTTTAACTAAAATATTCCTGTGCCATAAAATTTTACAGTATGTAAATTGGTGGTTTTTAATATATTCACAGGGATATAAAACCATCATTACCATCTAATTCCAGAATATATATATATCACCCCCCCAAAAAAAAACACTAACCCAATAAAACAACAAGAAAAAATAGCAGTCACTATTAGTTTCTCCTCCTT
Organism: Spermophilus citellus; assembly: GCF_964194105.1. Lineage (NCBI taxonomy): Eukaryota > Metazoa > Chordata > Mammalia > Rodentia > Sciuridae > Spermophilus > Spermophilus citellus. Next base: position 65,802,326 of record NC_138183.1, on the reverse strand, counting down.
GGTTGCCCTTGGCAACCAGGCATCTATTTTGTTTCTTTGTATATACAGTAAATGGAATATAAATGGAAGTATATACTATGTGGCTGTTTGTGTCTGGTTTCTTTCATTTAGCATAATGTTTTCTATGTTCATGATGTAACATATGTGATCTTTTCATTTCTTTATGACGGAAAGAGTTTCTGTTGCAGAGATATTCCACATTATATTGTGTTTATCCATTTATCTCCCATCAGTTGATGAACATTTAAGTAGTGTACGCTTTTGGGCTAATACAAAAAAGCACTGCTATGAACATTCACATGCAAGTTTTTATGTGAATATTTTTTCAATTCTTTTGGCTAAACACATAGATCATATGATAATTTTAATTTTTTGAGGAATCGACAAACTTTTCCACAGCAACTATACCATTTCACAATCTTAACACTGTCAAAATAGTGTTCCAATTTCCCCATATTTTCACCAACACTTGACATTTTCCATTTTCTGATACAGCTATCCTAATGGATTTGAAATATTATCTCATTGAGTTTTTAATCTATATTTACCTAATGCTTAATGATACTAAGCAATCTTTTCATGTGCTTATTGGATATCCTGTTTGGATCAATGTCCATTTAATGTCTTCATCCATTTTAAAATTGGGTTGTCTTTTTATGGATATTTTATAAGTAAACAGTCATCAGAAACCATTTTGTTCTTCATCAAAATATAAAGAAACAAGAAGTGGTATATGCTCAAGGTTCAATGAATGATCTGATTGTTGCTGTTATAGTGCTCTTAACTCATTCAACATTATTGGATATTATCCACAAGAAAACAAAATAACTACATCAGACAATTATTTGGAGACTTGTTAGACTTCTGCCATGACCCTGACTCATCTATAGAATCTTCTAGGAAGATATATTTGTCAATAGCCTCCACCATAAATCCAGCCTCTCTGTATCATGGCATTCAGGTGGTGGCACAGGCATAACTGGCAGCTTTTAGCTAAGTTTATTGTGGGAATCAGACGCAGAAAGTGGAGAGCAAATGTTTGAAAAACTTGCAGTTTAGTTAGAAAAGGAGCACATGTAAAATTGGGGCCATGGAAAGCATGGTTGCTGAAGAGATTACCACCACTAAAGACAAAGTAAGTACTTTGGACAGAGATAAGAGAAAACATGCCTTGAGGACATCTCAGGAAGCTGCAAGACCATGCCTATGCAGGATCAAGGGTAAGGTAAAAGTTAAAAGTCATATGAGAAGAGACCCTACTCAAACAGGCTAGGAAGTTGTTTCCCCAGGATTTGATTCATCATGCTCAGCTGCCCAGAAACTCAGAGGCTGCTGCACTGATGGAGCAAGCTACTACACAAGTTGGCAGCAGATGTTGGCATTGTCTACATGGTTCTGGTTCTGCAGGAATGTAGGACAATGAAATGAGGGGATCAGAGAGGCTTCTACCAAGATTTCAAAGGAAGGCCTGGAATGTCAAGAAAATTGTAGCAGGATTGAAATCCTTGTGTGAAGCCCACAAGAGGGTGGTACGTGAAGATGTAATAATGGAGCCAAAGTTGACAATCACAGAGAACCCTGTAGAACTCCTCATGGATAAGATACTCAGTTGAAGATGAGCATTGCTCCAAAGGAGGGAGGTCTGGTGCCCTAAGAAGGCTGTGTACTAGAAGAAATGGGGACTCAGGGAGACAAATCCAGAATAGACTCTGAAACTGGAGACCACATGGGACTGAAGACTCCAGCAGAAAGTGGGAACACATGATGTTCCCAACATTAGGCAGCTACACAGAGTGAGGCTAGCAGGGCAGAGGTCAGAAAGGCAAGGTGGAGTGTTTCTTCTACCATGCTAAGTCTAGTTTAGTTAAAAACAAATCTGTGAATGTTTTAATTGTAAATTCAAATGTGCTAATTTTATAATCCATAATATATTTTAAAATATGTAATAAAAGATATGTTGGCAACTAATTGCTCACTCAGTTTGTTACTTAATATTCAGAAAAAGATGATATAATATTATTGTGGTTAAGATTTGTTTGATGTGAATATAGAATGTTTAATTAAAATAAAGAAAGAAAGAATTAAGCCAAAGCTGGAATGGATACCCCAACAATTAAGAGATGAAGAGATGCTAGGAACATGGAATGTTTGCTCAGGAAAGCTGAAGGATGTGTCCAGAGAGAGGCCATATGTGCTATACCCTACAAGGCCACAAGGGTAGGACTGTCCAAGCCCTTTGGAACTCACATCTTGCCACCATGTGGCTCAGGTAGCAGATATGTAGTTAAAGGAACTAATGTTTGCCTGGTTCAGTTTTGATCTTGCTTCTTTCTATACCCCTACTCCTCCCTTTTGAAATGGGAATGTTTACTCTGTGCCACTGCATATTGGATATATGTAATTTGCTTTTTGATTTTTAGAGGAGATCAAGAGTTTGTCTTGAATCTTAGTTGAGACTTTGGACTTCAGTACTTTTGAGAAATACTGGAACTGTTAAGATTATGAAGATCCTTGGAGATGCACTAAATGTATTTTGCATTGTGAGATGAGAATGAGGTTTTGGAGGCCAGGGGTAGCATATTATGGTTTGGACATGAATGCCCCCTGCAAAAAACTCATGTGTTGGAAACATGATTGCCAGTGTAGAAACGTTCAGAGGTGAAGGCATTAGATTATGAAAGTTATAACCTCACCAACCGCTTCTTGAAAGATGTTCTTCACTCGGTTTCCAGGACACCACATTCTCTTTTCTTCCTACTAGACTAGCTATCCCTTTTTCTATCTCCTTTGCAAATTCTTCCTCCATAATTTTAAAATATTTTTGTCTCCTAAGGTTCATTTCTTGGTGCTCTTTTGTATCTATATTTTCTCCCTTAGTAATTTCCTTTAATCTTATGGCTCAAAAATTATCTATGCAACTATAACTCCTAAATTTCTACCTTCAAACAAGATTTCTCTTCTAAAATCTAGATTCATATAGAATATTTTCTACTGAACATTTTTACCTCAATATTTCTGATTTGAACAAACTCAATATATTTAAAACTCTACCTGGATTTTAAAAACTATGTCCAGAACTGAATTATTAATATTGTCTTCCAAACCTGTTCCACTTGAGGCCTGTCCTATCTTGGTTGATGGAAACCCCATCTTTCTAGGTGGTCCACATAAAAACTTTAGAATCACTTTTTTATGTTTGAAAGTCATTATTTCTTTTTGTTCAAAGTTTCCCAAATATATCTAGATTATAATAGTTTTCACTATTTCCACTGCTACCAACTTTAAGACCCTCCCTCATTAACAGACCTCTCTGCTTCTACTCTTTCTACCCTATAGTCTATTCTCAACATAGTAGGCACAGTGATCCCTTTAAAAAATTATTCATGTCATTTTACTGCTCAAAAATCTGTAATTACTCCCTGTATCAGTCAGAGTAAAATATAAAGTCTCTTAAATGGCCTAAAACATCCTATTTTAACTTTCCTGACTGATATTTCTCTGACCTATCTTCTACTACTTTCATCTACTCTCTCTGTTCCAGTCATCCTGGCATACTTGCTGTTTCCTGTATGCACCAGGCAAAAGTGTCTTTGCTCAGCTGTTTTCTCTTAAATGCTCTTCCCTAGATATTCACTTGGATAATTCCCTTGCCACCTCTGTCTTAATCCATTTTTGCTGCTTGAAACAAAATACTTGATACTAGGTAATTTATAATGAACATAAATTTAGATACCTAATGGTTCTTGGGGTCTAGAAAATCCAGGAGTGTGATGCCAGCATCTGGTAAGAGCCATTGTGATGCATCATCTCATGGATAGTAGATAGAGTGACAAGAGAAAGCAAGGACAAGAGAGCAAGAGGGGAATGAACTTGCTTTTACAAATAATTCACTCTTGTGATAACCCACTCCTATGATAATAACATTAACAACATGAATCTATTTATGAGGGAAGAGCCCTTTTTACCTAATCACCTCTTAGTAGGTGCTGCCACCAACACTGTGGCACTGGGGAGTAGGTTTCCAACATATGAACTCTGATGGATACATTTAAACCACAGAAATCTCCTTTCTCAAATATCAACTTTTCAATGAGTCCTCTGACCACCTTTCAATCCCTTATCTTATGTGTCTCCCTTATCCTATTTAATTTTTAATTTTTTTCTGTAGCTATTATTACCTTCTAATATTTCCTTATTTATTATATTTATTATTTATGCAAGTTCCATGAGGCCAGAACCTTTGTCTGTTTTGTCCTATTTATGTATCCCAAGGATCCAGAACAATGCCTTCCACTTAATTGGTATCTCATAAGTATTTGCTGAATTAATTGATAAAAATTTAAAAATCACGTGACTATACATAATGCAAAACAAAGTTCTTAATAATTTCAACCCTGCTCTTAATTATAAAAAATAAACCTCTTAGCAAATTTCCTTGTCTTAGTAAAGATTATATAACATGAACCTACCAATATATGACTAATGGAGAAATTTAAATACATGCTCTTTAAGACTGGAGACAAGATATCCCACTATCATACTGATTTAACATGACTAGACAACCTAGCCAGCTCTATGTGGAAAGAAAAAAAATGGTTTAGAAAGAAACTGACAAACTATCATTTGCAAATGATAGAAAAACCTATACAATCAGAAAACTATTAGAACCATGAAAATATTTCATCATGGTTTCTGGATCAAGTTCAACCTTTTAAAATCAATTTAAGTTTCTCTAACCAATAATCACTAACAAAGACGTATAATTCACAACTATTTATAATTGCATCAAAAACAAAGTGTTAAGCATTAACTTAAATAATACAAAAAGTCTCTATAGAGAAAACTTAAAAATTCTAATAATAGTATATAAACATATTTTATGTTTTTGATTGAGATGACTTTAATGTTATAAAGATGTTAATTCTCTTCAAATTCAGCTCTACACTCCATGCATCCCAATTAAATTTTCATATGGATTTTTTAAAAAAATAAATATACTATTAATTATATATAGAAAAGAATGAAGGTTGGAAATTAACTTGGTCAATCTTAAGGGAACAAAATTTTTAAAAGTTAAACACCAAAGACTTGCCCTCACAGATATATGACATACTACAGAATTATAGTGTTAGAAATAGTGTAATCATGTTACAAGGTCAAACAAACAGACCAATTAAATAGAATAGGAAGCTTATTCAAATTTAATAAACAATAAAGGTCGGGGCTGGGGATGTGGCTCAAGCGGTAGTGCGCTCGCCTGGCATGTGTGCGGCCCGGGTTCGATCCTCAGCACCACATACCAACAAAGATGTTGTGTCCGCCGAGAACTAAAAAATAAATATTAAAAAAAAATTCTCTCTCTCTCTCTCCTCTCTCACTCTCTCTTTAAAAAATAAAATAAAATAAAAATAAAGGTGGATCCCTGTAAATCAATGGGAAAAAATGATTGGTAAAAGGGTTCAGGAAACTAGCTCCTTATATAGAGAAAAATAAGACTTGAGAAAACTAACACAAGATAGTATCCCTATCTAGACCAGAACTAAAAATGAACCCCAGAAGAATTAAGGACATAGTGTGGAAAGTAAAAGTATAACTATTGTATTTGAATAACTGTTAAAAATCAAATGATAATTACAATCTCCACCACCCCCCCCCCCAAAAAAAAACCCCAATCAAATACAAAAGCAGGAATGTTTCAGAAAGAGAAAAGCCAAAAGGCTAAGATGCATGTGAAATATGCTCAAACCAAGAACAAGTTGAGGCAAAATGAGTAGTGTGCAGCAGTTAAAAGCAATGAAATAAATGTTCACATGACAACAAGAGATCTTAACTATAATTTAGATATATTTAAAAGTTATACTGGAAGCAATGCATAATTTTCCAAAATGTATAAAAACAAGCATACATAATAAATGTATGGAGAAGCTGCCTATGAGAGGAGGGGCATGGGAGTAGAAAGAGGACAAGTGAAGATGATGATGCTCTAATATACTGTATAATTTACTTATATTTTTCTATCTTCATCATTATGTAAACCTTATGAAGGCAGGAGCGTTACTGTTTCTTCTTATATCCCAAGTACCAAGAGTATGTGTAGCACATAATAGTTATTCAGATGGTGTTAAATTAGGCTGGGGTGCAGTGGCACATGCCTATAATCCCAGTAATTAAGAGATTGAGGCAGGAGGATCACAAGTTCCAGGCCAGCCTGGGAAATTTAGTGACACCCTATCTCAAAATAAAAAATAAAAAGGGCCAGGCTTGGTGGCACAAACCTATAATCCCAGGGGCTTAGGAGGCTAAAGCAGAAAGATTACAAATTTCAAGAGAGTCTTAGTAGTTTAGTGAGGCCCTAAGCTACTTAGTGAGACCCTGTCTCAAAATAAAAACAAAAAGGGCTGGGGATGTGGCTCAGTGGTTAAGAGCATCTGGGTTCAATCTCTGGTACGAAAAAAGAAAAGTAGAAAGGACTATGGGTGTAGCTCTGTGGCAAAGTACTCCTGGGCTCAACAATATTGTTGAATTATTATGTAAAGAGAGGAACCCTGCATGGGCTAGTTGTGGTGATATCTAAAAATACAAGTAGAAAACCAGGAATAGATGAATAAGACCAAAAATAAGAGAATGTGATCAATTTAACTGCAAAAGGGGTTATGGATTATAAAAAGCTGATGTTGAAACATGAATGATTTCACCTGGCTCTACTCAACCATAGTTTAGAAGTATGATGTCTGTTTCATGGTGCCATATTCTGGGTAGGTCTTAGAGACACAGTCCACACACTTATTAACAAGAAGCACACGATTTCAGATTCAAATTTTGTATGAGTAGCACTGAAAAAAATTTTAATATCAGTGTACAAACTATCTTTTCCTGTGTGAAGAGTCAAACAGATCATTAGAAGATTAAAATTGACTTGATCTAATATAGTAATGTGGCCCACTGGTGACAGCTAAATAAAAATTAATAAATTTTTAAGCACATCATGTGTAAAATAAATGGCATAGTTATATATTTAATACTGGAAACACATACCTCTCAATTTCTAGTTCATGAGAAATTAACAGGACAGAATAAATGTCATATTCTCTTTTAACTTTTTAAATTTTTGATATACATTCAAACAGATTTTTCCTTCTTTACACATTTCAAAACAATGGTGGCACATATTTCCACTCCACCAAATTATCCTTTACCTAATAGTTGCCAATATTAACAAGTTTAGTGAGTATGACAATTCTGAAACATTATCAGACACACTTGAAACTCCAGTTCCATTGTAGATTCCCTCTCATTGAATTAATATCATTTATTCATCCAAGAAATTATAAATAACACCAAAATTGTCTTCAGAGTAGGCTTGATAGCTGAGGTTCTAAGGCAGAGGATTTGGAAAGCATATGTTACTAGTGCAGGTAGCAGTTTCTTACTGAATTCTCTGCTGGAATATGAAGTCTAATGAAATGCCTGAAAGACTGCACCAATGACAGAGTTTTCTTTGAATTAATGTGATAGTAAACCTAAAACAAACAGAAAAAAGAAAAAAAAAAAGGAAGGAATAAAACAGAGAAGGTGAAATAGACCTAGTAACTTAGATATTGCCCACCAACTTGTATCATCAGCATCCCCCAAGGCACTTGTTAAAAATGCAAAATCTCAGATCCCATCACCAACTTACTGAATCAGACTCTGCATATTCTACATTAACAGAATTCCCAAGTGATTCATATGAACATTAAATCTGAGGATCACTGAACTAAATCACAAGTAGAAGACTTTGGGGAGAGAGACTTCCTCCTTTGTAAGAGAAGGACAAGATAAGTTTATTTGTAAGTAGGTTTGATGGTGTAAAATAATCGAGATTTAGTCTGATAGTTTCTGTCTCAAAATTTTCATTCCCTAAACAGCAATAGTTTAATTAACTCCATTCAGCCATCCAGCCATCCCTTCATTCATTCATTCACTCCTTAAAAAGTTAAATTGAACAAGTGTTTAAAATGTGCCAGCACTATTTGTTCAGTCATCTACATTAGTGTCTATTTTTGGCATGATAGTTGACTCTTTCCTTAATCTTAGTTAACTTTTGCAATATTTGTCCAAAAATCAAGTGAATTACTTTAAAAGGCAATAATTTCAACGACTACACTGTGAATAGAATATCAACAAAGTGCATTTTCTATTAAAATGGCAAATCATGTAAGGCCTGAAATCTGTTAGTCACAAAATGTAAAAATGTATTTGGAAGATATACTTATAGACATGACACAAGAATATTTTCCTGAAAACTGCTTGAAAGCTTAGAGTACAAATTAAATATATACTAAGCACAGATTTATATGCTAAGCCCTTTGCTAGGCATTTTAGGTAAAAACATGAATGAGATAGTTCCCATAATATGATGTGGTATGCCTGGCTGGCTTTATAGGTGTGAGATTTGTACAGTTGCCCAAGCTGTGCGTTTGCTTCTAAAGTTCTGTTGGTGCAGTCTTGAAATTCTCAATAACTTATCTTTGAACTTGCAGGTGAAGTCTAAGTACATGAACTTTTAAGTGAAGTCTGATGGGAGAATGGACCGAGTGTGAGCAGAGGAGATAAAGACAAAAAACGATAAAAGCTTTACATTTTAGTACATTTGGCTCTTTTCTGCTTTTAGAACAGTGGATTGGGCACTGGGTTTAGCCAATTATGCAGCCAGTCCTAATGACAGTCAAATAAAACTACTGCATGGGCCAGATACTGTGACAGAATAGAGAAATGATGCAGTTAACTATGGGAAGGTCAATGATGATTTTACAAGGGAAAATATCAATGGTGGGCTGTGAAGGACAAAGAGAGTGTGCCAGAAGACAAGAGCCCTCCAACAAGGTGAAGTGTGTGTGTGTGTGTGTGTGTGTGTGTGTGTGTGTGTGTGTCGGGGGGGGGGGGAGACAGTGTTCTTATAAGTATATGTATATACATTTATTTCCCTTCAGATTTTTAAAAAGAAGTTTTCTCATAGAGAATTAATATATTCTCGATATACTGCCTTTAAAATTTTTGTATTTACCTGTGTACTGGGCACAAATTCCACTTCCTGCAGAAGCTCATTATCTCGTGGAGCAAGCTTGAGGATAAAAAATGTACTGAGATGAACAAACATGCCCTTGGTTTCGATTTTTACCTGGGTTTGTGACTCTTCCCCACTCGGAGAAACGGTCCCGGTGGTTTTGGTATTCGTAGGGGTCGAAGATTTCAATCTCGCCAGGAATCGGGGGTTCCTCTGTATTAGGGGTTTCCTCCTCAATCTTGAACTGGCTCCAGTTAGTAGTGCCACAGAGTTTTTCTATTTCTTTCACCAGGTACCTGCCGCACAGCTTCCTGGTTTTGGTTAAGTCTTCTCTAAGTTGACTGGAGAACTGAAGCAGCAGGGGCCCAAACCACAGCAGAAGTAAACCAAAGAGCTGCGTCATCCCTGGGTCCTTCAGCCGGGGCCAGGTAGCGTGGCAACCGCTGTCTGCGGACCCCACCTCTCCCGGCCCCACCCCTGTCCGGATGCACTTTTACGCATGCGTCCCAGCGGTCTTGAAAGCATCCGCAGTCCCTGGAACACCGAGGAGGCTCCCAGTGCACTTAGATTCTGCTTTCAGCCCTCAGGAAAGTCAGGGTGGTAAGTTGTAGCTTTCAAAATTAGACCCCGAATACCCCGTCTCCTTCTTTTGATCCATTTTTTTTCTTGCCTTTCTCATCGGGAATCTAAATGAAACCTAAGAACACTGGGACCCCTGTTAACAGAAAAGGTAGCCATGAGAGAGGTTCCTGCCTTCTTGTTGTAAACATAATATGATGATGTTTTTACTGTAAGTATAAAATCACCTGTGATTGAGCATGAGTTGAAAATTATTTTCTGCCATAAAAGTATCCTTGTTCTATTTTATTAACGTATAAATTACCTCAGTTGCTTTTTCATCTTCTAACATAATAATGATTGCAACATGTTTATCACTTTAACCAACAAAAGCACTGTCTACATTGCCTAAACAAGTACATATTAAAGTATCAAAATAATTTTAGTGACTTGTCAGTTAACACCATCCAAAAATAATATCACAAACCATGCGGTGGTGTAGTTGAGTACTTGTTTGGTGCTATTGAAATGGCCTTTGCTCACAAGCAGATTATAAAAACATCTAACTTGAATTTTTCTCTCCAAGGAATTCAAACACTTTTAGACTGGTTTCTATCCTGCTTCTAAGAGATTGAAATAACATTGTTAAGTGACCTAAATGGATTATTCTCAAAAATTGTTTCTGTATGTACCAAGTATGAATTACAAGCCCAGTCCCTTGTGTGTAAGAAATATCCACCGACTTCACTTTAATAAATCAACTATACATCAAAACTCTAGCACTGCGGAAAATTATTCTAAAGTCTTTTAAATTCAGTTCCAACATTTTTTCTGTGCCTTGAAACCTGGGGGGTTAATACTATATTTTCAATTCAGTAGGGTTTCATAGTCCCATAGTTTCCCAAAAAAACATCCTCAGGGATTTCTCGCAGTGCCAAAAACTCAGTGTTAGTTTTTCTCACCATGGGTAGGGAAAAACTAGTCGAAGTTGGGTGTTTATTCTCTAGGACACTATACATATCCCATTTTAAGTCATCCAAATCACTAAAACCAACCACATTCTATATTGAGATAAACATTTCTTGAAAAATAACCTTCTTGGAAATATAATACTATGATGTTTTTACTGTAAAAATGAAATCTGTCCATTATTTCCATGAGTTGAAGATTAATCTTTTTCTACCATAGAAGTATCCTAGTCCTATTTTATTAATGATATAACCTCATCAATTACTTTTTACTCTTAAAAATTTACAAAAGACAAGTCCCTATTCCACTGTGAAAAATAAATAAATTCTATCTTTTATTTGGAACTAAGGCTGTTTACTAGTTTCTTTAAAGTACCCCAAATCACAACAAGTCCTCCAGTTTCCCTGAGGGAACAGAGGTAAAACACAAACAAAAGAGTCTTATAAATATGTGGCCCTATTTGCATTCCAAAGCACACTGTATGATTTGACTGCTATCTAGTGTGCCCATTGCCAAGAAAACTGTGCTATATGAAAATGAAAAACCATTTTCTCTTCTACACAAAACACATAGAATACAGGAAATTTATCATAAATGATTTAATTCTTTTGGAAGAACATCCATCAACAACATACTCTTTCTGGATTATAGGTTTCTGCTACTTTTTCTTTACTTTTATGTTGTGTGTGTATGTGTGTGTTGTCCATCACTACACATAAAGAATACAGTATCAAACTAAAACATTCCTGCAACAGGGAAAAAAAATCAACCAATGCCCCAGAAAACCATTGGAAAGAAAGAATAGAAGGTGATTAGAATCTGACTTCTCCCATTGTGAGAAGACCTGCAACCTGTGCTCTTCCAAGACTTACCAGGCAACTCTAGGAGCCCCTGCTTGTTGTCTCCTCAGGCTCTCTGGAGGGCAGATGTAATAATGGCCTTTGGGTGTCCTCTCCACTTAAGTTTCTGATCTTGTAAATGAATGAATAGGAAAGAACAGTGTAACAGTTAGACATCCTTATGGAAACCTAATGTGATATTACTAGAAATTTTCATACTTTTCATAGTACATAGGTAATCGTCATCCGTTTCCTATCCTTTGTGAAAAAGTAGTCCATTCCTGCATCACAATATTATGGATGGATGTACTGGGAACTGTAACTATATAATTCTAGTCATGTAATGCCTTAAAGAAGAAATATAAAGAAATGTGAATTGATGGGAAGCTATTTATGCAGAAAGAGTGAACTGAGATAAACTGGCAGTGAGCTGACAAGGCAGGTTTTCATGTCTTTTGTTCAACTCTGTTTCCTATGATGAGACTCCCCTGTGTTTGAGATTTAAAAACAAGCACCAAATGGGTTACAGATATTTCAGTAACCACGTCAATAGAATGTAGAAAAAGAAATGAATGAATAAGGAAGAAGGCATTTGAAACTCTTAAACAAAAGTCAAAAGATGAATGGGAGGATGCAAGGATGTGAGTGTGGAGTGAGGAGAGGTGTGGAGAGTGAACAAACCTGAGGAAGACAATTACCAGTAGAGGTGGGTGGGGAAGGGGTGGAGCTTGGAACTTTGGCTCAGGAGCTGAGCTATACCCCCAAACATATAAAAGCCTGGTTGAGCCAAAGAGGGAAAGTGGCCTGAAGCCCAGGGAGACACACAGGCTCAGGTCAAAAGGTGAGACCTCTGCAATCCCCAAGTAGGGCAGAAAGGCCAGAGCAAGAGAGACTAGGGCCAGGATGGCAAGCCTGTTCGTTTCTTAGCTTCTAGGAGTCTGGCTGCTGTTGGTCCAGTTTCCCAGGGAGATCACTGCGTGTTCACAGAACATCTGTTCAGAAGAGTTTGTGGCATGATTTTTAGTGACATTGGGTACAAATGCAGGTCAAGGGGGCTGAGAGGCTGAAATATCCATGAGGAAGTGCCACTGCAAGAAGGACCACTGTCAGGTGAGAGCTCCAAGCCCTCCCTTCTATTTTTCTGCACTGAATATTAGAGGCTGCACAGCTGTAGAGGGGCTGAACTTTCACCATGGAGGCTCTGCTGGAGATCTGGATGCTCTGCTGGCTGGCTGCCTCCTCTGCAGGGGCAGATTCATCAAAGTGTGAACTTCTCTCACCAGAGGGAAGGCTGAGAGAATGTGGAACAGGCACAGCAGAGGCACTGTGTTTCCTTTTCACCTCTTCAGCAGGAGTAATAGGGTGTGCAAAAACAGAGCCCCAGCAGGAGGAGAAGCTGCCCAAAGACCAAATGTAGGATGAGGGACTCACTCAGGACTGTTTTTATGTTCTATTATATGAAGGCAACCATGCTTTTGCTTCTCAGTAGGAAAACTGTTGTGTCAGTCAAATTATGTCTCCTTGACATATTTTCACACCACTCTCCCTCTACTCTCTCTACCTCACAGAAGTCCCTGTAATCTTTAGCCACAGAGATGCAGAAGCCTTAAAAACATTGTCAAAGTTCAATCCTGAATTTCTACAGGAGCTGAAGGCACTACTTTCTGACAGTTGGTCATTATGGAGGAACCTACAACATCTAAAAGACTGGCATCATTTTCTCAAAGCATTCAGTAAATTTTGTTGTTATTTTCAATGTATACAGAGAGTTCAGTATCTGATTTGTGGTTCACATGGCAATCATGGATTTATTATGTAAGCAATCTCAATTATAATGACTCTGAAACACAAGTCAGGCACCAGTGATGAACCAGTGATTATTAAAATTAGGAGTAATTGTTCTTGGTGTGTTGTTTGCATTTTAATTTTTCTAAAGGGAACAGTCTCCCCAGGATTGTCATTTGTGCCAACATGTACTCCTTGTTGGGAAAGTGGTCTACATGACTCTTCTCTTGTTAATTGTATAATAACATCACTACATTTAATTCTACAGATTTCACAATGGTTAAAGTGTTTATGAGGTAGGCAGTTCTGTGACTCACTTTGACACTGCCTAACTCCAAGAGGAAGAAGACAACAAAATTGCTTCATGGACAATATCAGCATAGGCCAGTTGTATATAAAACCACAGACCTCCCAGTTTTCTGCTTGTGTCAAAATGTACACACTTTGTCTTACTGATGTGTTCTTTGCCAGCCACCAGGGCGTACACTAAGCTTATGTCATTTAGATTTTTAAACCCAAAGGAAATACCCTTTCAAAGTAGGGTTCTTTTATGTTTGGAAGTGACCCAACTATGTACTTTGAAATGCTAAAGACTTGGTCCTAAGACACTTTTTCTGACATTGGGCATGAATTTATCAGCACAGTCTCTCAAAGGCAAAAAGAAAACAAAGGAATCCCACATTTAGCTCTGTCTTGAATCATGAGGTCCTAGCACCAAAGTGTCAAGACTCCCATGGTCCTCAGTGTACAGTAGTTTGTGCTGCAGCACCCTTACTGCTACTGTGCATGGTCCCCTAAACTCAGTGCTGGTCTCTCTTCCTGGGTACAGGAGAATTTTGCCACAAGTGGCTTTCTATTCCCTAGTGTACTTACTACAAATCTCCTACTCACATCTTCAATTCTCCGTGGCTCCACCACAGAGCAGTGCATGGCAAAAGCCAAGACTACAGCTTTATGTAGAGATACTAGTAGAGAGAGAGAAGAAAAGTCAATTTATTTTTCTCTTCTTCTCCCTTTGTGTTTTACCTCTGACAGATATTTGTGTGAACTCTTGGCTGAACAGCTATTTAAAATCACGTTGAAGAAGATTCTCTTAGGTTCTTCTGATAATTGACCCATTTAGGCTAATTATTGGTGTACACATAAAAGTCACTTTAAAAAATTTTTGTTGTTTTTAGTTGTAGGTGGACACAATATCTTTGTTTTATTTATTTATTTTATGTGGTGCTGAGGATTGAACCTGGTGCCTCATATATGTGAGGCAAGTGCTCAACCACTAATCTACAACCCCAGTCCCTAAAAGTCATTTTTGATAAGAATGTTCTTTCTAATATTAATATGGAAACTTAAGGGTTCCCAAACAGCCAAATCATTCTTGATGGAGAATAATGTTGGAGGATTCAATTTCTTAATTTTAAAACATTCTGCAAAAGTACTATAGACAAAAGTGTCAGTCAAATTATGTCCTGCATAGATGGAGGTAGGAGAGCTAATGAGTGTGATGCAGGATTCTTTCACAGAGAGGCAGGACGCTGGGGCTTTTGGCAGAAGCAGTATTCATTAGTGCTGGCACCAGTCCAGCAGATTCTTATCCAAAAGGCTAAACCTGAAAGTCATGGGTGTTGCCTTATAAACCCTCAGTTAGTCCTCCATTTACGTGTTAACCCATTTGTATTCCCCATATGTTATGATTGGGTATTCTATACGATGGTGCAGCAACAGAGCTGCAACAGTGTTAAACTTAACACAGTTGCAACAGAGTTGTACATTGCTTGACAGTCATGCTTGCACCCATAGATACTAAATGTAGTAAGGGGAGACCCCATAATACATTCCCCACTTTTGGTTCAAAATCTTTCAGTGTCAAAGAGCATCATCCTGATTACACAGCTTATATTTTCATAACATCATGACATGTGTTGCTGTTTTCCTTTCAACCATAGCCTCCATGAAACTGGAGACAGATCTTATGACAGGGTAAGAGGCACAGTAGGACTAGCAAATAATTCCTTTGGGTTACCACTTTTCCAGGTCTGGATTGGATTGGGAGCGATCTTTCTTATACAATCTATGATTTCTCCTATGACCCTGCTTTCATCATCTATTTGTAAGAAATGTTTGCTCAGGTTAATTTCCCCACATACCCCACCTTCAGAAGAAAGCATGCAGTCTAAGGCTGAGTGGTTTTGGTCAATAGTATTGCTCATTTAAGTACTTGGCTAATAAGTTGAGGCCTCTTGAAGTTTTATTAGTGATAATTTCAGCAATTGCCTATAACTAATAATGCAATTTAACATACAGAATGAAGTTTGGTACTTGTAGAACCCGTCCTCTGGTTAGGGTTTTTAATAGCAAATTAAGGACCATAATAGTCGGGTTATAATAGTAAATTAAACTAAGATTGAGCAGATGGCCTGTTTTCTCTCCAAGGAGAGTTGACACTTGTCTGTGGGACAAGTGAGAACTAAAGTATTCAATTATTTCTTGACAGTTTGGGGCATTTTTCCTTAAAAACTTGTAGCCAGTTTCCCATAGGTTGGTGAGGAGTAGGCCTGTTCCCTCCTGGGATAATCCTCCTGGGTCTGTCTGGCCAGCATATTGCAATAGTGTGTTTAGCTATGTTGGTCCACTGGGAAGGCGTTCAAATTAGAGTTTAATGTGGTTCCAAAAATGGTTGAAGAATTTTTAAATCCTTGAGGCTGTCTAGTCCTTGTCAGCTTGCCTTTGTTTCTGTTCTCAGGATTTTCTCAATGGTAAATGAAGATCGGTTAACTCTGAGGGTAAAGGCAGTAGAGAAGAAGGCATTCTTGAGATCTAGATATGTGAAGAAGGCAGTTTCTGTGGAGATGATACCTAGGAGAGTATGGGAATTAGGGATAACTGAGTGTAAGCCAACAGTGGCCTGGTTTATGGATCACAGGTCATGAAACAGTTGATAGTCCACTGTTCACAGCTTCTAGACTGACTGGCAGGAGAGGTATGTTCCAGGATGACTGGCAGTGTTGGGTTGAGTCACCATGGAATGTTCTGCACTCATGTCAACCATGAAGTCCATGGGTCCGTCCCCCAAGGTTGTTCAGACCAGAGGCTCCTGGAGGCCTAACAAAATGGAGCCTGGTCTGTACTAGTCTCTCTCAGAGTTTCCTATGGTGGCCAAACAACAAAATTAATCTCAGGGGCTTCCTGTGGTCACTGCAGTGGTTAGAACCATCCTTGAATAAACTGACTTCTCCTACTTTGTCCAGAGACTAGGCAATAATCCTCTGACTTTTGGGGGCACTAATTCTCAGTGACATTATTGATGACAGTGAGCACACATCCTAATATCATCTCTGGGTGAGATGGTTCTTCTTTTTGGCTCCTTCATTGGCCTCAGCTCTGGCCTGAAATGATACCTCTCCAGGAATGTCCTGAGTGTTCCCTGAGGATGGCCACGTGTAGAGAGCCATTTTGCTGTGCTGCCTTGTGTGGGCGTGAGCCTAATTCTTGGGCTGAGACCCAGTTCTTTGTTTTCAGCCACTCCCTAGAATACAATGTATCAATTGTCCAGCTCCTGGAACAAACTGTTTTCAAGAAGTGCTTGTTGCTTTGCACAAGCTGGAGCTGGGTGTCTCTTGCATTATGTGCAAGTGCTGGGTCTATCATTCTATTGGCTGCTGCTGTGTTGCTATGCACTCTTTGTCCAATGGTGTACGAGCAGGGCTGCAGCTGAAGTATATAAGGGGTGGTTTTTTCGGGCCCGGGGCCCCTTTTTCTCTCATCTATACCTCATGGAAGCTTCCAATAAAGTGTGTTAAAGAAGAATCCTGCTGTTGTCGTCTTTCCTGCCGGCGGGTAGACGCGACAAGTGGTGCCGAGACCCGGGAGAATCAGAACTTTCAGTCGACAGGAGTGGTGCACCGATCGTCCGTGAGTGGACCCCTCGTCCCTGAGTGGACCCCTCGTCCCGGAGTGGACCCCTCGTCCCGTGAGTGGACCCCTCGTCCCGGAGTGGACCCCTCGTCCCGGAGTGGACCCCTCGTCCCGTGAGTGGACCCCTCGTCCCTGAGTGGACCCCTCGTCCGTGAGCGGACCCCTCGTCCCCGAGAGCGGGACCCCGTAGGCCTCATATTTTATTGCAGCTGCAATGTGTGCTTTCACTTTTGTTTTCTGTGTTCTTTTTGTCGTCTGTGTCTTTTGTTTTCTGTGTTTTTCTTGTTGTTGTGTCAGGGGTGCCGCACCTTCAAGTCCGCTTTTCTCGGCCCTAGATGGTCTGTTACGCTCCAAGGGCCTGAAAGTGAAGCATAGCACTTTACAGAGATTGGTGCAATGTGTTGCTTCGGTATGGTTCTCTGCTTGTGGTTTCTCTGTCGCCTTAAGGCCCGCAATGCTCATGATAAGGCTATGCTCACACAAGCTCTTGCAGCTTTAGAAAATGGCAACTCACCTCAAGTTTGGCTTGCGCAAATTAAACAGTGAATCTTTGACATGGTCGTTGCACCCCAAGTTTACGGACATTGCACTGGGAACGACATGTCTCTTCTTGCTATTCTCTTAGTGTTGGAAAGCCCTTGCACTCTGCCGGCTTTACTGCCATTGCACGCAGATGGGTTTCCACACTAGTGCTTTTCTATCGCTTTAGGACCCGTGCCTTTCTTTTAGGGTGTTGCCAACTTGTTTGTCGTTGTATTTTTATAGCCACAGTTCAGCCTCAGAGACCTAATAATGACTGGCTGAGTAGATACCATTAAACGCCTTGGCAACAACGAGCTGATCTTGTAGTACCCAGAGACGGGCAACTTTCACGCTTGCACTGCAACCTAAGACAGGGGAATGGGGCCTCCCCAAGGACGGGTAAGCAATGTAAGGGCAGTGAACGACCTAAGACAGGGGCTACTTGATTCCCTTTGACGTGCAACAAACAAAAGGAAAACACTGCTGGCAGTGGATTCCCCCCGGCCCCCAGGGCTTGGATCCAGCCCTGAAGTTTATGCACGTCAAGGAGGCCAGCTCACAAGGCCTTGTAAGATCTGTGGTGTCTGTTTTCATATTCAGCCAATACCGGTCATGCGGGAACGTCCTGACCTGCTTGGGTCTGATAAGGTTCCTGGTTGAAGGCTTAGCATGAGTAATGGCAATTCACCTCTACTCTTGCCTGTATTGTTTTTAGAAAACAAAAGGGGGGAACTGTAGAGAGCCATTTTGCTGTGCTGCCTTGTGTGGGCGTGAGCCTAATTCTTGGGCTGAGACCCAGTTCTTTGTTTTCAGCCACTCCCTAGAATACAATGTATCAATTGTCCAGCTCCTGGAACAAACTGTTTTCAAGAAGTGCTTGTTGCTTTGCACAAGCTGGAGCTGGGTGTCTCTTGCATTATGTGCAAGTGCTGGGTCTATCATTCTATTGGCTGCTGCTGTGTTGCTATGCACTCTTTGTCCAATGGTGTACGAGCAGGGCTGCAGCTGAAGTATATAAGGGGTGGTTTTTTCGGGCCCGGGGCCCCTTTTTCTCTCATCTATACCTCATGGAAGCTTCCAATAAAGTGTGTTAAAGAAGAATCCTGCTGTTGTCGTCTTTCCTGCCGGCGGGTAGACGCGACAGCCACGAGTAGATCTTCCTTCTTTATTTTACAGTCTGCCTCAAATCAGGGTTCTTGGTGTCATTGGACAAGACTTTTGTCTCAGCCTTCAATCGTTGGCTGGCATTCATTCCAGCAAAGCCCTCTAACTTCCGGAGTTTATGCCCAATGTCTTCATGGGCCTGACTGACAAAGGTTGTATTAACCATCCTCTGATTCTCAGTTACTTCTGGGTTGCATGGGGTATAACATCAGAATGCTTCACATAGCTTCTCATATAAATGACTTGGGCTCTCTTTGGGTCCTTGGAGCACCTCAGAGATCTTGTTCATGTTCATGCCCTTTTCTCTCCTTCCTTCTTGCCACTTAAAAAAAGAAACTCTTGATACCACTCAAGCATCTGAAATTGCTGGTCATCATTAGGGTCCCATTAGGCATCTGTCTTGGAGAATTGGCTCTGGGCATAAGCTCGTGCATTCATGGTTCACACTGGGGCATGTTCCTCCAACATGGGTAATTTGGCAGGATTCTTCAAAGTTAAACGGTCAGGAGTAACTGGTGGTAATTAGTCTAACTGGGCTGTGGTTCTGAATGATGGAGTGCAATCAATCATAGCCTGAGTATGCTCAGTGAATGAAGGTGTATGATTGTTCCAGTTCAGATCAGTGGTTATTAAAGGTTGATATATGAAGATGCATTGTCCCTCTTGGGCCTGACTATCTTGATCATAGTAGATCGGCCCACCAGTTTCTCTTGGTGGCATCTGTAGTACACCTTGGCATCTATTAGGTGGGGGGCTGCCAGGGTCCTCCTAGAACTATCTAGGCAAAGTATACAGCATCAAGAGGGGGTGTTTTCTGGGTGGCTATAGTAAGGACCATGTCAGGTGGCTTGTGTGAAGGATGGTCTCAGTGGTGTGAGCAGCCTCTTAAAAGGCTCTGCTGCAGTAGGTATGGAAAATGCAGGGAGCAACAGAATATACAGTGGTGCATAAGGTAGGTTAACCTCCTTTGACTCCCACGTTAGAATGGGCATCTTAGGATCTGGTCACCATTTTTAGGGAGCCTCACCAAAGCCATCATAATTTTATAGTTCTTGTACAGAAAGGCCTTCAGCCAATGTGGCCAAGAGAGGTTCATGTTTTGCTAAAAGGTCACTGTAGAGGAATTGATCAGTGTGGCCGGGTGCCACACAATGTCTATAAATACCTTGCTGACTAGTTTTTATCTAGTGACCCCTCAGTGGGCCAAACTTTTCCAAATGAGTGCCAATCTATTTAACAAAAGGTCCAGAGTTTTCTGGGAGTCAACTTGACTCTAAACCATCACTTGGTTCAGATGGTCTGAACCATCACTTTTTGAAGTTCTTTTTCATCCATTATGAGGGGAGTAATTTTTCTCTGTTTGCCACTCATTTCCTCAACCCAGAAGAGGACAGTCACACACATGAGAAGGGAATAGGGAAAAGGAGCGAGCAATCACTTTGTCCATCCCCAGCTTCTCTCATTGCAGAGATATTTCAGGCACCTCTTAGCATTGGCAGATTGGTATAAATCCCAGACACAGACCAGGCACATACACCTTGTGGAGAGCCTGGTGTTGCCCTAAACCATATGAGGATTGCCATGGACCCATGGATGAAGACTACACTGAGTTCTGGTTCTGCCTATCTCATTCAGTCACCATTTCCTTGCACTCACATGGTGTCTCCAACTTGCTGCCCAGTACCTTAGAGTTGCAATTTGGTCTCATGCAATCAACACTACTTGGGCAACTTTGGGATGTGATTAGGTTCCCCTTCTGCCATAGATGCCACACTGTTGCATCTGTGTTCCTACCTATCTGACTAGCATTGCTCCGTGGAATACACTGGATACTTTTGTGTTCCTGGAGTCCTTGCTCCTGTATTCTTGGAGGGTTAGTTAATCCCCTATGAATCAATTGGTCTGCTGGTGCTAGGCGAGGTCACATCTCTCAGTGTCCCATGCTTACTCCCCAGGAACAAGTCTCCAAATCCTGGACATGAGCCCCTAAGAAAGTTGCTCTCACAGAAAGACAGGACACTGGGGCTTTCAGCAGGAAGCAGTGATTATTTGTGGAGTATGGGGCCCAGCAGATTTGTATTCAAAGTTTGAGCCCCAAAAGCCGTGGGGCTTTGCCTAACATATCCTCTGTTATCCCCCCTTTGCACATTAACCTTCTTTTCTCCCCTATATGGTAAAATGCATTCTGACTGAGTATTCTATATTAGAGCATTCCAACAAAGCTGCAACAGTGTCATGGATAACAGAGTTGCAAGAGTCACACATAGCTGGGTGTGAAAGGCTGAGACAGGAGAATTGTGCGTTCACAGCCAGCCTCAGTAACTCGGTGAGGCCCTACACAACTCAGTGAGATCCTGCCTACAAATAAAATATAAAAAAGGGCTGAAGATGTGGCTCAGTGGTTAAGCACCCCTGGGTTCAATGGCCCATTAAAAAAAAAAAGTCACACATGTGCACATAAATTACTGTTGTGCCATGTTGTCTGCACTTTGTTCTGGGAAGCTTTTAATACAAGCATGTTCTTTTCACTCTCCTGGGCTATTCTGCCATGTTTTCTCATTAACAACTGTTATGGGTAGAATTTTGTCATTAAATGATACACTGAAATTATAAACATAAGTACTGCACAGTGGCACATGTGTGGATTGCAGTCATTGCAGATGGGATTAGTTGAAATAGGTCACACTAGAGCTACATAGGTCCTACAATTGATATAATGTGGTAGCAAGGAAGAGGATCAGCTGCATCGAAGGAATCCTAGAACTGTACTGCAAGTTAGGAAGAAGGAGAATTCAGCCCCAGTGTTTAAGGAAGATGGTGGCACTGCCAACATCTGTATTTCAACTTTTAGCATCCAGAATGATAAAATCACAATTTTTCTTGCTTTAAGGCTTACCACTCAAATTTTTTTTTCGTATCATAATTACATTTTATTTTTTTATTGGTTCTTCACAACATTACAAAGCTCTTGACATATCGTATTTCATACATTAGATTGAAGTGGGTTATGAACCCCCAATTTTACCCCAAATGCAGATTGCAGAATCACGTCAGTTACACATCCACAATTTTACATAATGCCCTATTAGTAATTGTTGTATTCTGCTACCTTTCCTATCCCCTACTATCTCCCTCCCCTCCCCTCCCATCTTCTCTCTCTACCCCATCTACTGTAATTCATTTCTCTCCTTGTTTATTTTCCCATTCCCCTCACAACCTCTTATATGTAATTTTGTATAGCAATGAGGGTCTCCCTTCATTTCCATGCAATTTCCCTTTTCTCTCCCTTTCCCTCCCATCTCATGTCTCTGTTTTATGTTAATCTTTTATTCCTGCTCTTCCTCCCTGCTCTGTTCATAGATGCTCTCATTATATCAAAGAAGACATTTGGTATTTGTTTTTTAGGGATTGGCTAGCTTCACTAAGCATAACCTGCTCTAGTGCCATCCATTTACCTGCAAATTCTATGATTTTGTCATTTTTTATTGCTGCATAGTACTCCATTGTGTATAGATACCACATTTTTTTTTATCCATTCATCTATTGAAGGGCATCTGGGTTGGTTCCACAGTCTAGCTATTGTGAATTGTGCTGCTATGAACATCGATGTGGCAGTATCCCTGTAGCATGCTCTTTTAAGGTCTTCAGGGAATAGTCCGAGAAGGGCAATAGCTGGGTCAAATGGTGGTTCCAATTCCCATCTTTCCCAGGAATCGACAAACTGCTTTCCAAATTGGCCGCACCAATTTGCAGTCCCACCAGCAATGTACAAGTGTACCCTTTTCTCCACATCCTCGCCAGCACTTGTTGTTGTTTGACTTCATAGTGGCTGCCAATCTTACTGGAGTGAGATGATATCTTATGGTGGTTTTGATTTGCATTTCTCTGACTGCTAGAGATGGTGAGCATTTTTTCATGTACTTGTTGATTGATTGTATATCCTCCTCTGAGAAGTGTCTGTTCAGGTCCTTGGCCCATTTGTTGATTGGGTTATTTGTTATCTTATTGTCTAATTTTTTGAGTTCTTTGTATACTCTGGATATTAGGGCTCTACCTGAAGTGTGAGGAGTAAAAATTTGTTCCCAGGATGTAGGCTCCCTATTTACCTCTCTTATTGTTTCTCTTGCTGAGAAAAAACTTTTTAGTTTAAGTAAGTCCCATTTGTTGATTCTTGTTATTAACTCTTGTGCTATGGGTGTCCTATTAAGGAATTTGGAGCCCGACCCCACAATATGTAGATCTGAGCCAACTTTTTCTTCTATCAGATGCAGAGTCTCTGATTTGATATCAAGCTCCTTGATCCATTTTGAGTTAACTTTTGTGCATGGCGAGAGAAAGGGATTCAGTTTCATTTTGTTGCATATGGATTTCCAGTTTTCCCAACACCATTTGTTGAAGATTCTCTCCTTCCTCCATTGCATGCTTTTAGCCCCTTTATCAAATGTAAGATAGTTGTAACTTTGTGGATTAGTCTCTGTGTCCTCTATTCTATACCATTGGTCCACCCGCCTGTTTTGGTACCAGTACCATGCTGTTTTTGTCACTATTGCTCTGTAATATAGTTTGAAATCTGGTATCGCTATACCGCCTGATTCACACTTCCTGCTTAGAATTGCTTTTGCTATTCTGGGTCTTTTATTTTTCCATATGAATTTCATGATTGCTTTATCTATTTCTACAAGAAATGCTGTTGGGATTTTGATTGGCATTGCATTAAACCTATATAGAACTTTTGGTCATATCATCATTTTGATAATGTTAGTTCTGCCTATCCATGAACAGGGTATATTTTTCCATCTTCTAAGATCTTCTTCTACTTCTCTCTTTAGGGTTCTGTAGTTTTCATTGTATAAATCTTTCACCTCTTTTGTTAGGTTGATTCAATATGATATTAAGGTAATGATCTCTAACATGAGCTCACTGTGCTGACCCTCTCATTCTTATTTATTTATTTTTTTGCCAGAAAGCAATGTCCTACAGCACCTTCTGGCAATAAGTTTTTAACCTCTGTGATCATGATCCTGGGACACTGTGGGTTATTAACAATAGCCTCCTTATCTCAACCTCCTTATCTCTGCTATTAAGTATATACAAGGAGAATAAAAAGAAGGCAAAAATTTAAAGAGAGTTTTGGGGGTTATAAAAGAATAAGAGACACCACCTCAAATGGGCATCCTGGTCTGTGGAAGTCTATTGCTATCACTTTCTTAAATACACATTGCTTTCTTCTCTTACATTGGCATTTGCATTTCTTGGGTGTTTAACACTTAGGAATAAGGATTTGTTCCTAATCTCCAGGACTGGTATCAAGCGAAAGCTCTCCTGGGAGCATGACTGTGGTAAGTGTCTCCAACCTTATGTAATTTTGAGGTGCTCCTTCCTATTTCCTTCTGGAGGATAATTTTGGGGACCCATCAGCTATCTTAGCATAAGCAAAATACATACTGCCATCTTTTGTCAAAGAGTCTTCATGGGTTTCTGTGGCTCCTAATTATATACCCTGTGGGTCAGGCATGTTGCACTCTGCAAAGACCATTTCCTACTATTCTATTGTGAATCTGAGATGTCTGGAGCTAGCAAATAGTTGGCCTCTGATTCTGGTCTGTGTTTGGTTGTAAGGAGTGGAGAAAAGGAGGTATGCAACTGCAGGATTCTGGCCCAGGCTACTCTCCAGTGAATCTCAAAGTCTTCTCTCCAACATCCTCTCTTGAGAGCCCTCTGGTATCCTATGATGACTGGTCAATGAGGTAGTGCTAGGCAAATGTCCCAGCAACACATACACCTCCTGATTAGCCAACCACTCTTAGATCCCTCTGCTTGTGCCTCCTGAGCACCTGCTCTTCCCTCCTGGGTCAAACTCTAGATGTTGAGAGGTTTTTTACATTGAATGATTTGTTAGGAAAGGCAGGTGTCTTTTAATTGACCTCTTTTTGAAATTCCTCAGGGAAAAGTGCATTAAGCATTCACAACCACTAGATGTCCTCCTTGCCATCTAGAGGTTCCTCTGGCCCACTGCAAGAATAAGTTCTTTATTCCAACATTTTCCCCTAACAAATCTGGTCTTGCACAGACTTCTCTGAATTGTTTTATATAAGGAAATTTGTGGAATCAAACTTGGATATTTGTTAGTTGCAAGGGGAAATCAGTAATCACCATTGATTCTGAACTCTTGGGTCTTTGGCATATGGTAAACAGAGATGCCTCACATTCTCACAGGTGATGGAGCAATAAATTCAGCAGAAAATGGGAAATTAGAAATGGTTTTGTAGACAATCAGGGAGATGTCCCTAGCAAGGTGGGAAGTTTCTGTGGCACATGCACCTTACTTCTGTTTTCTCATATTTAGAAGAGAGGTTTAATTACAATAGTTATGCCAGGTTCACCACTAGTCTGCATACTGGAAAAATTGGGGCAAGTTTGACCCACAAGTGCTCAAGAAAAAGTGCCTCATTTTCTTCTTTTGCCAAGCATGACCTCAATGCAAACTCTCCATTAGATAATCATGGCCATCAGAGGGAAATAAAAAGGGAATCTCATTCTAGTCAGAATGGCAGCTATTATGAATACAAACAACAATAAGTGTTGGCGAGGATGTGGGAGAAAAAGGTACACTCATACACTGCTGGTGGGACTGCAAATTGGTGCAGTCAATATGGAAAGCAGTATGGAGATTTCTTGGAAAACTGGGAATGGAACCACCATTTGACCCAGCTATCCCTTTCCTCAGTCTATACCCAAATGACTTAAAAACACCCTTCTACAGGAAGACAGCCACATCAATGTTTATAGCAGCACAATTCACAATAGTTAAACTGTAGAACCAACCTAGATGCCCTTCAATAGATGAGTGGATTAAAAATGTGGCATATATACACAATGGAATATTACTCAGCAATAAAAGAGAATAAAATCATGGCATTTGCAGGTAAATGGATGGAGTTAGAGAAGATAATGCTAAGTGAAGTTAGCCAATCCGAAAAACCAAATCCCAAATGTTTTCTCTGATATATTGAGGCTGATTCATAGTGGGGTAGGGAGGAGGATCATGGGAGGAATAGATGAACTCTAGATAGGGCAGAGGGGTGGGAGGAGAAGGGAGGGGGAATAGGGTTAGAAATGATGGTGGATGTATCCAAATGATGGATGATGTATCCAAAGTACATGTATAAAGACATGAATTGGTGTGAATTTACTTTGTATACAAATAAAGATATACAAAATTGTGCTCTATATGTGTAATAAGAATTGTAATGCATTCCACTGTCATATATAAATAAAAATTAATAAAAATTTTAATGCAATTCTTCAGCTAAACCTGTTTTTTTTTAATAAAAGAAGGGGCTGGGGTTGTGGCTCAGTGGTAAAGCGCTTGCCTAGCATGTGCGAGATGCTGAGTTCGATCCTTAGCACCACAAAAAAATAAATAGATAAAATAAAGGTATTAAAAAATAAAAAATAAATAAATAAAAGAAGGAAGATATTTCAAGGTTTTCTATCTATGTGCTGGCCTAAGGAAGAAACACAACTTGTGCTCAAAATTTAATTTAGATTCAGATATAATCCTCTATTCTGAGTGAGATACAGTTTTCCTCTGAAACATATAACCAATGGCACAGACACACCTTGAAAGGCAATCTAAGGATTTAATGATCCTCCAGCATAGCAAGGCTTGCACTTTTTTCACAATGACCAATGATTAAGAAGAAAAATTATGTCCATGCTGGAACAGCAACCCTTATATTCATGAGTCATGAAGAAGTTCTGGAAATTGTTGACTGCTAGAGGCTCCAGGATCAGGACACTATTCCTAATCAAAGAGACAGTTTTCTTTTCTCAGGTCTCCATGTTCTGTTCTCTTTTATTGATTTTATTTTTTTGTGTAGAGGGGATCCTCATCTTCAAAATCATAACATTGTAGAACTAATCACAGCTTAAAAAAAGAAAAGAGATTCCTTATAATTTTCAGTATCCAATCCTGGCCTCATTCCCAACTGTCAGATTGAAAAATATAGATTCCAGAGGAAATATAAAGTATACACCACATCTTAAGAGATTGTTTTTACAAAAGACAGGAAAGAAAAATAAGTGGTCAAAAGTGCTTTATGTATGCAGTTTAGCCTCTGAAGCTCAAAACAGTAACTTTCCTTATTCCTTAGCTTTCTGCCAGATCTCTATCCTTTCAAGGCTTGCATCTTGAATAAAAGTGTCAGAGTCAATTGTTAAAAACTGGTTTGGAACAAGAGAACAAGTGTCACTTTTAAATTCAAGCTGCAGTGTGCTCTAAATAGCTCTCATCTGCTCTGCACTGTGTGACTCTACTCTTTTAAAAATTTCCTCTTAAATACTATAGCACAGGCATGGAAAATAGAATGATCTTGTGTACAAGCCTTCTTTACTTTAAGAACCTTTACTTGATGATTTCATGACTCCCACGTTCTGAAATATCTTGACTGACTATAATCGGACTTAAAATTACTCTCTGATCTGATAAAGATGTTCCACATGCTCCTTTATTAGAGTAATTGTGGCTCTTACTTTTTAAAAACTCCTGTTATTTTTTTTTAAATTTCTGTAGTTTTGAGCCCATTGTTTTATGGTGACTTCATGGCTGAATCCTGCATGACTAAATTAATATATTTTGGCCTAAGCAGGTTTCTTTTTTTTTAAATCTAACTATACAGGATTTTTTTTAATTTTTTTTTTATTGATTATTTAAAGCATTACATAGCTCATGATATATCATCTTTCATACATTTGACTCAAATTGTGTTTTGAACTCCCATTTTCACCCCAAATACAGATTGCAGAATCACATCTGTTACATATTCACATTTTTACATAATGCCATATTAGTGACTGTTGTATTCTGCTACCTTTCCTATCCCCTACTATCCCCCCTCCCCTCCCCTCCCCTCCCCTCCCATCTTCCCTCTCTACCTCCCCTGCTGTTGTTCAATTCTCTCTCTTTTTTTCCCTCCCCCTTGCCTCTCATAACCTCTTATAATTTTATGTATCATTGAAGGTCTCCTACTATTTCCATGTGCTTTCCCTTCTCTCTCTGTTTCTCTCCCCCATTCGTCTTTGTTTACTGTAGTCTTTTCCTCATGCTCTTCCTTCCTGTTCTGTTCTTAGTTGTTCTCTTTATATCAAAGCAGACATTTGGCATTTGTTTTTTAGGGATTGGCTAGCTTCGCTTAGCATAATCTGCTCTAATGCCATCCATTTCCCTGCAAATTCTATGATTTTGTCATTTCTTAGTGCTGCATAATACTCCATTGTGTATAGATGCCACATTTTTTTTTATCCATTCATCTATTGAGGGGCATCTAGATTGGTTCCACAGTCTAGCTATTGTGAATTGTGCCGCTATAATCATTGATGCAGCCGTATCCCTATAGAGCGCTTTTTTAAGGTCCTCAGGGAATAGTCCGAGAAGTGCGATACCTGGGTCAAATGGTGGATCCATTCCCAGCTTTCCCAGGAATCTCCATACTGCTTTCCAAATTGGCCTCACCATTTTGCAGCCCCACCAGCAGTGTACAAGTGTACCCTTTTCCCCACATCCCCGCCAACACTTATTGTTGTTTGACTTCATAATGGCTGCCAATCTTACTGGAGTGAGATGGTATCTTAGGGTGGTTTTGATTTGCATTTCTCTGATTGCTAGAGATGGTGAGCATTTTTTCATGTACTTGTTGATTGATTGTATGTCCTCCTCTGAGAAGTGTCTGTTCAGGTCCTTGGCCCATTTGTTAATTGGGTTATTTGTTATCTTATTGTTTAATTTTTTGAGTTCTTTGTACATTCTGGATATTAGGGCTCTATCTGAGGTGTGGGGGGTAAAAATTTGTTCCCAGGATGTAGGCTCTCTATTTACCTCTTTTATTGTTTCTCTTGCTGAGAAAAAAACTTTTTAGTTTAAGTAAGTCCCATTTGTCTATTCTTGTTATTAACTCTTGGGCTATGGGTGTCCTATTAAGGAACTTGGAGCCCGACCCCACAATATGTAGATCATAGCCAACTTTTTCTTCTATCAGATGCAGTGTCTCTGATTTGATATCTAGCTCCCTGATCCATTTTGAGTTAATTTTTGTGGATGGCGAGAGAAAGGGATTCAATTTCATTTTGTTGCATATGGATTTCCAATTTTCCCAGCACCATTTGTTGAAGATGCTATCCTTCCTCCATTGCATGCTTTTAGCCCCTTTATCAAATATAAGATAGTTGTAACTTTGTGGATTAGTCTCTGTGTCTTGCACTATTTTACCCACTTGATTTATTCAGTGGCCAATTCTTCAAGGAAAACCTCAAAAATCTTTGCTTCATTTGGTTTTTATGTATATTTGTGAGCACCTGTGTATTGTATGTGTGTCTATATATGTGTCTTTCTTTATATATCATTTACATGGTACCAACATTAGCATATAGATAAATGAACACTCATTAATTTCAAATTAAGATAAAGAAATGGATCCATATGCCTTTCAGTTCACATGACCTAGATGTTTAAGAAAAAGTTTAAGGGCTGGGGATGTGGCTCAAGCGGTAGCGCGCTCGCCTCGCATGCGTGCGGCCCGGGTTCGATCCTCAGCACCACATACCAACAAAGATGTTGTGTCCGCCGAGAACTAAAAAATAAATATTAAAAATTCTCTCTCTCTCCCCTCTCTCTCCTCTCTCACTCTCTCTTAAAAAAAAAAAAGAAAAAGTTTAATTTAAATTGGGTAAACAGATACGGGTTTGGAGGAATTTAAAGGTTAAAGAAATGCACAAATGGGCGGGAAGATGGCAGAATAGAGGAAGTCCTGTTTCTGGCTGCTCTTGACATGAAGCCAAGAAATCAGACAGGCAGCTTCTCCACAAGGTCTTGCCTAGATAGAATATAACATCTTAGAGCGTGTGAGAAGACCCCTATACAGTGGATTTTCACAGAAATCACAAGTGCTGCCACCACCCACACAGAAATCAGAACCTCTGCTCTTAAGTAAGTCTCCGACTCAGGACCCAAAGCCTGCAGTTCTAGCTCACACATGGCTCAGAGGTGGCTTAGTAGAACCACCTGTCAGCACCTCTGCAGAACTCCAGACTGCACCCCACTCCCACACAGGTCACTTGGCTACTACCTATCCACAGCACAAGGCCATCGCTCAGCTCCCCTGACCTCACCAGACACCCTGGAGTTGGAAGCAGATGGACTCCATCTTGGAAAACTTTCCTTGCCATTTTGTGGTGGGCATGGCTATCAGATCAGATCGCCATTTGAGCAGGTACCTGATTTCCAATCCCCCTCACCCCAGTGGTAATAACATGGCACAGTGGCCACCCAAAACAAAAACAGTCCTCAGTTGGACAGGAATGCAGTGAGATCAGGGTGCTGCCCACCTGTGTGTGCCTGGGGGTGAGAGGTCCTCCAGTTGGGACCTGATAAGTAAGAGAGGGGAGGAGGACTAAAGTCTGGAGCTTAACAGAGAGATCAGGATCTGGAAAATCTCCAGGCAAGAGAGGGGGTGATACTGGGGGCTCAAGTCAGATGAATGGTCACAAAAAAAGACCCCTGAGGTGTTATTTCCCTGCTGGGACTGGTGGGCAGCACTCCCTGCTTTGAGAAACTCCACAACAGGTCCAGTCTTCTCACCCTGGTTACGTACACCATCCAGAGGGCAGAGTCACAAGATTAAAACAGACAATCCCACCTAATGGATGAGACGAGAAGCAAGAAAGAAATGGATCTCTAAGAGTATTTTTTTAAAATTTCTTCTTCTTTCTCTTCTACCTTTCTATCCTTTGGCCCTCACATCCCCAACATATGTAAAACCAAGAACTTTGCATTAAATAGAACTTTGAGAACTGAGTCACCTGAATAATATAATATAGAGGAATTATATAAGCCCTTTTTTCTTCTCCTCTCTTTTCTTTCTTTCTTTCTCTTTTTTTCTCATTGTTCTTCTTTCACCCTCAAAATTTTACTATTTTTACATCCTGTATTTTTCTACATGTGTGTTTGTTTTATGTACTCTATTGTCTTCCCACATAATTTTCTACTCCAAATTACTTCCTATCTATTCTCCTGCTACTAACCCTCTTCATTAGATTTCTCCTTCACATTTTCTAAGATATATTAACCCCATACTTTCACATTGCCCACCCCCTAGCATATCATCCTATGCCTGACCCCCAGTTCATTGTCTACCGCCAGAAATTGTAAGCCTTTTTATGAAACTACTGACTATGTTTTAAATAATAATTGAATCCAACATTTCTGGACATTGAGAGTAAATTGTAAATGTCTTAATAACAATTTGTTTATAGGGGATGTATTTTTCATATTGGGATCTGTTAACATTGTCCTTGCCCACAAAGGAGAGATCTTGGAACCCTACAAGAGCACTACAAATCTATAGGGTAAAAACAATAATACACCAGATCCACAGAGCTAGAAAGGAAGACACATGAGTAACTTGAAAAGACAAGGGAAGAAAGTACCACAAACAAATCAAGACAACACATCATTAGAAGCATTGGCAACTACAGCAGAAAAAATTAGAGAAAGGTTTTATGGTTATACATGGTATACATGGTTAAAATGTTTTGGGATGTCAAAGAAGACATAAGAGAACAAATACAGGCAGTGAAAGATCACTTTGACAATGAGTTACATAAACAAATCCAAGAAGCAAAAGATCACCTCAATAGGGAGATAGAGGTTCTAAAAAACAAAATAAACAAAAAACCACCACCAACAAAAACAAAAAGATAAATCCTTGAAATGAAAGAAATAATAAACCAAATTAAAAACTCAAATGAAAGCATCACCAACAGAGTAGACC
The DNA here is from genome assembly GCF_964194105.1 of Spermophilus citellus. Taxonomy (NCBI): domain Eukaryota; kingdom Metazoa; phylum Chordata; class Mammalia; order Rodentia; family Sciuridae; genus Spermophilus; species Spermophilus citellus. The sequence continues at coordinate 65,770,704 of NC_138183.1, read as the reverse complement.
ACTTAGAATATAGGACATCAGACAATGAAGATAAGATAAATCATCTTGAAAAGAATGTAGTCAGCACAGTAAAAATGGTAAGAAACCATGAGCAGAACATTGAAGAAATATCGGATAGCATAAAAAGACCAAATTTAAGAGTTATTGTGATAGAGGAAGGCTTAGAGGTCAAAACCAAAGGAATGAACAATCTATTCAATGAAATAATGTCAGAAAACTTTCCAAACATGAAGAATGAATTGGAAAACCAAATTCAAGAAGCCTACAGGATGCCGAATGTACAAACTCACAACAGATCCACACCAAGGCACATTATAATGAAATTGCCCAACAGTCAGAATAAGGAGAGAAATTTAAAAGCCACAAGAGAAAGGAATCAGATTACATATAGGGGAAAACCCATTATTGGATAATGGCAGATTTTTTTCAACAGAGATCCTGAAAGTTAGGAGATCCTGGAACAACATATATCAAGCTCTGAAAGATAATGGGTGCCAACCAAGAATCTTGTATCCAGAAAAATTAAGCATTAGATTTGAAGATGAAATAAAAACCTTTCATGATAAACAAAGTTATAAGAATTTGTAGCTAGAAAACTGGCACTACAAAACATCCTTGGCAAGTATTTCATGAATAGGAAATGAAAAACAGTAATGAAAATCAGCAGAGGGAGGTAGTATACTAAAGAAAAAAAACTAACCAAAGAGGAAAACCAAGTCAAGTTAAATAACAAAAATAAACAAATATGGCTGGAAATACAAACCATGCCTAAATAGTAACTCTAAATGTTAATGGCTTCATCTCACCAATCAAAAGACATAGGATAGCAGATTGGATTAAAAAAATACCTAACAATATGCTGCCTCCAGGAGACTCATCTGACAGGAAAAGACATACACAGACTGAAGGTGAAAGATTGGGAAAAATCATACCACTCACATGGACTGTGGAAGCAAGCAGGAGTTTCCATACTCATATCAAATAAAGTAGATTTCAAGCCAAGGTTAATCAAAAGAGATAAAGAAGGACATTACATACTGCTCAATGGAACCATACACCAAAAAGCAAAAAGACATAACAATCATAAATCTATATGCCCCAAACAATGATGCAGCAATGTTCATCAAACAAACTATTCTCAAGTTCAAGAGTCAAATTGATGACAACACTATAATCTTGGGTGACTTTAACACACCTCATTCACCACTGGATAGATCTTTCCAACAAAAGAACTCAATAACACAATCAATAACTTAGACTTAACTGACATATATAGAATATTTCAACCTGCATCAAGCAGATACACTTTCTTCTCAGCACCACTTGGATCCTTTTCTAAAATAGACCATATACTATGCCACAAAGCAACTTTTAATAAACACAAAAAAGTAGAGATACTACCATGCATTTTATCAGATCATAATGGAATGAAATTGGAAATCAATGACAAAATAAAAAATAAGAATTTCTACATCACCTGGAGACTAAACAATATGCTACTGAATAAACAATGGGTTACAGAAGACGTCAAGGAGAAGATTAAAAATTTCTTAGAGATAAATGTGAACATAAACACAACATATCAAAATCTCTGGGACACTATGAAAGCAGTACTAAGAGGAAAATTTATTGAATTTATTGTATGCAGTTCATTCATTAAAAGAAAAAAAAAGTCAACAAATAAATGACCTCACACTATATCTCAAAGTCCTAGAAAAAGAAAAACAAATCAGCAGCAAAAGCAGTCAAAGGCAAGAAATAATTAAAATTAGAGCTGAAATCAATGAAATCAAAACAAAAGGAACAATTAAAAAAATTGACAAAACAGAAAGTTGGTTCTTTGAAAAAATAAATAAAATTGACAGACCCTTAGCCATGCTAATGAAGAGAAGGAGAGAGAGAACTCAAATTACCAGCATATGTGATTAAAAAGGCAATATCACAACAGACACTGTAGAAATACAGAGGATAATTAGAAATTATTTTGAAATCTTATACTCTAATAAAATAGAAGACATTGAAGGCATCAACAAATTTCTTAATTCATACAATTTGCCCAGATTAAGTCAGGAAGATATACACAATTTAAACAGACAAATATCAAGTGAGGAAATAGAAGAAGCCATCAAAAGATTACCAACCAAGAAAATCCCAGGACTGGATGGATACACAGCCAAGTTCTACAAGACTTTTAAAGAAGGACTAATACCAGTACTCTTCAATTTATTTCAGGGAATAAAATAAGAGGCAGTAAGTCCAAACTCATTCTATGAGCCCAATATCACCCTGATCCCAAAACCAGGCAAAGACTCATCAAAGGAAGAAAACTTCAGACCAATATCTCTAATGAACATAGATGCAAAAATTCTCAATAAAACTTAGGCAAATTGAATACAAAAATATATCAAAAAGATTGTGCACCATTATCAGGTGGGTTCATCCCAGGGATGCAAGGTTGGTTCAACATACAGAAATCAATAAATGTAATTCATCACATCAATATACTTAAATATAAGAGTCATATGATCATCTTGATAGATGCAGAAAAAGCATTTTACAAAATATAGCACCCCTTTATGTTCAAAACACTAGAAAACTAGGGATAACAGGAACATATCTCAACATTGTAAAGGCTATCTACACTAAGCCTCAGGCCAACATCATTCTAAATGGAGAAAAATTGAAAATATTCCCTCTAAAAACTGGAACAAGACAGGGATGCCCTCTTTCACCACTTATATTCAACATAGTTCTTGAAAAACAAGCAATTAGACAGATAAAAGAAATCAAAGGGATATGTATAGGAAAAGAAGAACTTAAATTAGCTCTATTTTCTGATGATATGATTCTATACCTAGAAGACCCAAAAAACTCCATCAGAAAACTTCTAGAACTAGTAAATGAATTCAGCAAAGTAGCAGGTTATAAAGTCAACACCCGTAAATCAAAGGTACTTCTATGTATCAGTGACAAAGCCTTTGAGAAGGGAATGAGGAAAACTACCCCATTCACAATAACCTCAAAAAAATATACTTGTGAATAAACTTAAGGAAAGAGGTAAAAGATCTATGCAATGAAAACTACAGAACTCTAAAGAGAGAAATCAAAGATCTTAGAAGATGAAAAGATTTACCTTTCTCTTGGATAGGCAGAATTAATATTGTCAAATGACCATACTACCAAAAGCACTATACAGATTTAATGCAATCCCAATCAAAATCCCAATGGCATTACTCATAGAAGTAGAACAAGCAATCATTAAATTTATCTGGAAAAAAATAAGAGAAATTCTTAGCAGGAAAAGTGAAATAGGTGGCATCTCTATACCAGACCTTAAAATATACTACAGAGCAGTAGTAACAGCATAGTATTGGCACCAAAACAAACTGGGACAGAATAGAGGACACAGATACTAACCCACAAAATTACAATTATCTTATATTAGACAAAGGTGCCAAAAACATGCACTGGAGAAAAGATAGCATCTTCAACAAATGTTGCTGGAAAAACTGGAAATCCATATTCAACAAAATGAAATTAAACCCCTATCTCTCACCATGCACAAAACTTACCTCAAAATGGACTAAGGACCTGGGAATTAGACTAGTGACTCATCATCTAATAGAAAAAAAAATAGGCCCTAATTTTCATCATGTGGGATTAGGCCTCAACTCCCTTAATAAGAATCCTATAGTGCAAGAATTAAAACCAAGAATCAATAAATGGGATGGACTCAAACTAAAAAGTTTCTTATCAGCAAAAGAAACAATTTGTGAGGTGAACAGAAAGCCCACATCCTGGGAGCAAATTTTTACCCCTCACACATAGCACACTTTTATGTTCAAAACACTAGAAAAATTAGGGATAAAAGGAACATTTCTCAACATCATAAAGGCATTAATCTCTAGGATATATAAAGAACTCAAAAAGCTAAGCAGCAAATAAATAAATAAATAAATAAATAAATAAAAAATAAAAAAATAACTGAATCAAATGGGCCAATGACCTGAACAGACACTTCTCAGAAGAGGATATATAATCAATCAACAAATATATGAAAAAATGCTCATCATTTTTAGCAATTAGAGAAATGCAAATCAAAACTACTCTAAGATATCATCTCATTCCAGTCAGAATGGCAGTTATTATGAAGACAAATAACAGTAAGTGTTGGAGAGGATGTGGGGAAAAAGGTACACTCATACATTGCTGGTGGGACAGCAAATTGGTGCAGCCAATATGGAAAGTAGTATGGACATTCCTTGGAAATATGGGAATGGAACCACCATTTCACCCAGCTATCCTTCTCCTCAGTCTTTACCCAAAGGACTTAAAAATAGCATACTGCAGGGACACAGCCACATCAATGTTTATAGTAGCACAATTCACAATAGCTAAACTGTGGGGACAACCTCGATGCCTTTCAGTGGATGAATGGATAAAAAAAGTCATATATATATATATACACATACATATATATACACACATACAATGGAATTTTACTCAGCATTAAAAGAGAATAAAATCATGGAATTTGCAGGTAAATAGATGGCGTTGGAGAAGATAATTCCAAGAAAAGTTAGCCAATCCCCAAAAAACAAATGCCAAATGCTTTCTCTGATATAAGGAAGCTTACTCATAGTGGGGTAGGGAGGGGGAGCGTGAGAGGAATAGATGAATTTTAGATAGGGAGGAAGGATAGGAGGGAAAGGGAGGGGGCAGGGTATTAGCAAGGGTAGTGGAATGTGATGGATATCATTATCCAAAGTACATGTATGAAGAGTTGAATTGGGTGTCAACATACTTTATATATAAACAGATATGAAAAATTGTGGTATATATGTGCAGTAAGAATTGTAATGTAAAAAAAAGTACACGCATAAAGGCATTAATTGGTGTGAACATACTCATATACAAAGATATGAAAAATTGTACTCTACATGTGATAAGAACTATAATGCATTCTGCTGTCTTATATTAAAAAATAAATAAATAATCTCAATAAAACTAAAAAAAAGCTTATTTCTGTCAGCAAGGCAGTAAGATCATTGTCACAGTATATCCAGCCTTGCTAAGTAGGAGAGAAAGCTTGGCCTGAGGACATCATTGAGCATCAGATAGAGATAATTACCATAGCCTACTGATTAGGGATCAGTATCAGCTGATAAAAGAGATGCCTGTTAAAAGCCTGTTCCAGGCATAAGTAAGTTCCTCCCTTCCCCCACTACCTGTCAAAGTCCAGAAGGGTCTCTATTAAGGCGAATTCTGTTGTCCCAAACTCTCTGTGGACTGGGAGGCCTTTTGGGGTGAGAACTCTTCTCATGCCCTAACGTTGGTCACCAGTTGTAAGGAATAATAATAAAAAGAGACACAGACAAAGTGCAGAGGCAGGGAAGGTGGCAGAGTGGCTCTCTGTCCAAGAGGCCACATTTATTTATACCAATATGTTACATTAGGTCATTAGTACCATAACCACAAGGTTGAGGCTTAATGAGGCTCTAACACAGAGGCATCTCAGGGCATTGCCATACCAGCTAGACATTGCACACATATTAGCTATATTATTAGATCCTAAGAGAGATCACAGAGTGCCTGTTGTCCCCCAGGAGTTTTCTCACCAGGGGAATGCTTCCCTGTACATTTCCATGATCAGAAGTAGGGAGGAAGAGCATGAGAAGAAAATTATCTCTAGATAGGGAAGAGAGGTTGGAGGGAAAGGGAGGGAGAAGGGGAATTGCATGGAAGAGGGAAGGAGACCCCCTTCGTTATACAGAATACAGGTGTGAAGATGTGAGGGGAAAAAAAAAGAAGTGGGTCACATTAGATTGGGTAGAGAGAAGTGATGGAAGGGGAGGGGAGGGAAAGAGGGAAATGGAAGGACAACAGAATAAAATAGACATTATCATTGCTGTGGGTGTATACGTGACTGCATGACCAATGTAATTATGCAACTGTACACTCAGAAAAATGAGAAATTATATCCCATCTGATTCCAATGTATGATATGTCAAGATCATTGTACTGTTGTGTGTAACTAAGTAAAACAAATAAAAAAAGTAGTATCTTGATTTGCTTGAAGCACTCCCCCCCCCCTTCTTCCATGTTGTTTGTGTGTTTTCCCTTCTATCACTGTGGATCCAGGGCATTTCTGTTTTTACCCCATAGGCCTATGGTGCACCTGCAGGGTTCCAATACCTTTCCTTTGAGGGGAAGAACAATAATAACATATCCCAATACAAGCAATGTACAAACTTAAACCAAATAGTTGCTATTAAGGCATTTATAGTTTGGTCACAATGTACAGAAATGGTGAATTCAAAATTATTATCTACAATATAAGCAGTAGGTTAGCAGGAAGGTTTATAGTTTCTGATGGTGGACAAAGAACCTGGGGTGAGGTGTGGGATGAAATGTTGAGGGGGTAGGAGGTGAGGATATAGAGTTATTAGATCTTAGGAAGTATGAAAGAGGAATCTAAAGAAAATGGGTAGTAGCAGGAAAAGAGAGGAAGTGATTTGGGGGAGACAAGTAAGTGGGAAGATAATAGAGTACATAAAACAAACACACATAGATATTAAGAAAAATTAAAATTATAAAAATAGGAGATAAAAAATATACAACACAACTGTAATATACTATTCAGACATCCCAGTCCTCAGTATTCCAATTCATGAAAAGTACTTTGTTTCACAAATGTTGGGGATATGAGAGTGGGAGAATAGGGATGGAGAAAAAAGAAAAGAAAATCTCAAAGGAAAAAACAAAGATTGTTTGGTTGGAGATTACTATTTTTCTTGCCTCCCTTCTCATCCAAAATATGGGGTTGTCTATTGTTTCTTGGTCTCTCCAACCTCAGGATGGTGAACATTACCAGGGTGGGAGGGTTGGTTTTGGGTGCAGGGCACCTGAAAGTGGGGTATGGCACCAGCTGGTCCCAATGGGAGACTGAACCCCAAGGATCTCCTTTGGGGCCCACTCATGTGATTTAGGTACCTGGTCTTATCTCCTTATGTCACTTGTAGACCTCACAGTTCCTGGTCTTTAATTTAGTCTCTAAACTGTATCTCACTTACCCTCTCCCTGTCTACTTCCTAGTTGGGGACCTTTCTCTTTGGAAGTCTTGTGGGTTGCACTCTGGTGGCTGCACACCTATGTTGGAGAGCTGTTTTGCATTGGGCAGTCACTGTGTGGGATTAGCGGCTGCTTGGGAGAGGGGGGAGTTGGAGATTATCGGTACCTTCCCATCTGGTATTCCAAGGTGGGAATTGCCTCAACTAAAGATGGGGATGAAGGTATCCCAAAACAGAGGCAATTGCTTTCAGCGATGGAGAGTCAGGTTTGGTGGGGAGTGGAGTGGGCCATGTTGGGCAATGGGTTCAAAGATGCAGCTCTGTGGCATGCAATGTTGTGGCTGTCAGCTGTCTCTGGACCCAGTGTGGGGCTCCACGTGTGTCCATGGGGCTGTCCTGTGTTTGCCTGGTTACTATGGGTGTCAACGAGGCTGTCCTGGGCCTTCCTGGCCTCTGCATGGGCATTACTAATGTTAGAGTCTGTAAACAAGTCAAGATGGCGCCTGGCATTTTGCAGACAGAGTGGTTTGTGAAGTAATGCCAGAGAGCCATTAAGTGTGGAGATTCCTTATTGGTTAACTGCTGTATCTAGTTTATGTTAATTAATATAAGCTGTGTGGAATGTATATATACCCCTTCTGTCCTACAATAAACGGCGCCCACTCCTGCTGTTTCAATCTACACAAGTTGCTCGTCACCCCCCGGTTATTTTGCTGCAGCCGGACTGCGGCAACTAGCTTCTTCTTCTTTTTTTTTTTAAATTGTTTTTTCATTTTAAGTGGACACAATATCTTTATTTTACATTTATGTGGTGCTGAGGATCAAAATTAGTGCCTCAAGCATGCTAGGCGAGCATTCTACCACTGAACCATAACCCCAGCCCTGGCTTCTTCTTATGTTGGGAGTATTCATGTCATCCCAGTATACAAGTTTTTGGAAAACAAAATTTAGGCAAGTATTTTACCAAGCTGGTGTTCTTCAGACTAAAGTTTTCTATAGAAGCAATATCTTTCAGACTTATGTAAAATAACACATTGACTTAGGAATTTATTTATATCATTTAATATTTTGTAATTGGATAAAAATAACATGCCATCAGTAAGTTATATATAACATTTTGCATTACTATTTATACTGAAATGGAACTTAAATGTATTTTTGGAAGGGAATAAGGAAATACTGGTTTATTTAAATTTTGATAGTGTCGACAAGAAATCATTTTGTCACTCTTTCACAGAAAGAGGGTTAAGAGCTCTCATCTTGTTTGATTCATTTTGGATGTATTGTTGGATTATTTTAACTGATATTCATATGGACTCAAGAAACAATATATTATACGAAAACCTTGTAAAATAATATTTAAGAAATAGGCATAAATCAGCTCAAATATAAACCAGTTTACCTAAGAATTGTCAAGAGGCCACCTCACCTGAGTTAAGAATCTGCCTTTCAACTCATTCCATGTCAGGATGAGACCAAAGTATGATAAACTTGAGTTCATTCAAAGTTAAGTACAAAAACTAGATTTTTTTTGTTATATAAATTACTGTGATCTTAAAAAAACAGGGAATATAATATAAATCTAAGAAAAGGTTTGGGATTATAGAAAGTATGTTTCTTGATTCATAGTTATTATACAAACCAAATATCTTTGCTCTTATTAATTTCATTTTGTATTTTCCCTACAAAACTTTATAAGTATTGTCTGAGTGCTTCAGATGAGTTCAACTTCTATTAGAACAATCTGAGTTAATTTGAAGTAATAGGCCATCCCCTGTAGGATAGACAGGATATAAGGCTGACTTCCAGTACAAAGTGATGCCAATTAAATGGTAGGGGTAAGTAACTATAAAATTATAGACATTAAAGTTAAAACCCAGTACTCTACTTCAAGACTGGTGAAACTGGCCTCCTAGAAGTTTAAAAGCAAAACATGGAAATGAAAGTTAAGAAAATAAAAGGGCTAAGAAAGAATATAGCCAATATTTGCTCTTGCCTCTGAGGTCAGCTCAAATGCACACAACAAGGGGGCATCTCTAAAGACTTTGCAACTTTGGGCCACAGGATCTCCTGATCAGGGGATCCATGAGACCTGAGAGAAAAGGAAACCAACCTGTGCATACGCAGCCAAGAAAATGGTCACTGGATTGGAAAATTTCCCTAATGCTTCCAAAGGGAGTCACATGTGGTCAGCAAAATCTGGACTTATCTTGGCAGATGGTACTAGAGAAGCTAAAAGGCTTTTCCCAAGTTCCCAAGTGTGACCACCTGAGGAATCTAAGCTGACTCTTAATTATAAATAGAGTTTGACCAGCTTGGTCTTAAGAATCTTAAGGAAGAGTTATAACAAAAACACCACCATACCTGGACATTTAAAAAGAAAGACAATAGTTCTTTTAATGTAACTCAAGATGTACCCTTGTCAGCCCCACCAAAAGTAAGTAAAGCTGGAGGGTATAAGGAAGGGTTCTTAGACATGAGTGCCTGATCACTATCAAAAGAGACTGTCAAAGTCACATGCTTTTTATAGACAATTTGAGACCTGAAAATCTTCCTAACTTCTTACATAAGCAGGCTTGTTCTGTGTTTGCTGATATGATTATCTAGTCCTAAGGGATAGAGATAAAGGAATCTAATAAACACAGAGGTAGTGTTAATAGAAAGGCTTTTACAAAAATTAGATGATTTAGATATCTTAACTACAGCTCACGGGACATCTGTAGCTTTATAAAAAGTACATGTTGTGTGTATGTTTCTAACAACTCTATTAATGTTTTCAAAGTATTTACTGGCCTCCACTCACAAATGAATATCATGTGCTTCCCATCTAGATCTTTAATAAGGTACTATCTCCATGGCTTTCAGAGACTAGCCCATAATACTGGTTATTTACATGCTAATTGCTTACAAAAAATAATGCTTTGCTATCTTATTCTTTATTGTCTTAGCATGATCTATGCCCTGTGTACACCTCGTTCAGTAATTTATCAACTGCCACCCATGAACCATTTGATTACCCTGATGCTAAATACCCTTCATTTTCCATACACTTCCTGATTTAGAACAAGGACTTTGGATTTTCTTCTTTTAGATTTCAACCCTTTTCAGAGAAAGTAGACTGAATGAGTCAACTCCCAAATATTCTAAAAGAGTTTAGGGTCCCAAAATCCTTGATTGGGGAATGTAAAGGGACATATGGTTGAAAATTGTGGGAACACAAGGTTAAGAGATTGACTTTATGTAATGAGCCCACTGTACTGACCCACCGCTCATGTATTCTTTGCCAGAAAGCAATCTGCCTGCCTATAGCCCCACCTGGCCTGAGTAGACTTGTCAATTAAGATCATATGAAAATAAAATCACAAACCATGCAGTGACTAGCTATGTCAAAACTGTTTTTTTTCTTCTTTCTGGTGCTATTCCTATTACCTTTTCCCTGAATAAACAAACAAAACAAAATACTGGATAAAAATTTATTTAATTTAAATATTTCTTTCCAAAGGAATTCAATTATTTTAAGGGTGTTTCTTTCATGTTTCTTGAGATTTAACACACTAAGTGCTAAGTGACCTAAAGGAATAATTCTCATTGATAGTTTCTGCATGTAGCAAGTATGAGTTAGCAAGCACAGTCCCTGGCATGCAAGAAATATACAACTCCTTTGCTTTAATAGATCAACTATGTACAAAATTTTAGCACTGTTTGGAAAATGGTTCTCAGGACATTTAAATAGAGTTTCCATTTTAAGCTCTGCCTGAAACCTGAGGGATAGATAGCACCATATTATCAAATGAGTACATGTCAAGCCTTTCTGGTGCTCAAGGAGACAACATCAGTGTATACCTGCTGGTGCCAGAAACACATTGTTTGTCTTCCTCACTGTGGATAGAGAAAAATTTCCAAAATTGGGTGTTTAATCCCTAGGGCACTATACATGTCACATTCTGAGGCCACCCAAATGACAGACCACACTCACACTCTATCTCCAGATATGTATTATTTGAAAGGTACCCTGATGCCCAAAATTTGATGAATGATAACCCTTCCTCCACTGCACAAACAAGTACACTGCTGTAGTTTGGATGTGAAGTGCCCACAAAATCTCACATGTGAGACAATGCAAGAAGGCTCATAGAATAAATGATCTGATTATGAGGAATGGAGCCCAGCCTTTTATGGACTAAGACCTTTAAAACCATGAACCCTCAAATAAATCTTACCTGCCAACATTGTTCTGGTTGGGTCCTTTATACAGCAGCAGATTAGCTGACTAAAACAGAAATTCTATCTTTAATTTGCAACTAAGGATGTTTACTAGTTTCTTTAAAGTACCCAAAATGATAAATTCTCCAGTTTCTCTGATGGAACAGAGATAATCTGCCTATATTTTGAACACAAACAAAAGATTCTAATAAATATGTGGCCCTATTTGCATTGCAAAGGACACTATATGATTTGATTGTTATCTAGTGTGCCCATGGCCAAGAAAACTGCTCTATGAAACTGATAAAACATTTTTTTCTCCCACACAAAACACATAGAATATAGGATATAAATAATAAATGTTTTCAACCTTTTGGAAAACACGCATTAACAACATACTCTCTCTGGATTATTACTAAAACGTTTTACTGCCTTTTCTTTACTTTTGTGTTGTGTATGTTGGTGTGTGTGTGTTGTCCATAAACAACTTTCCACTGACTTTCTCTAAACAAAAAGATGCAATCTCAAAATAAAACATTACACAACAGTAGAAATTAAAAAACCAACCAATGCCCCTGAAAATCAATGGAAAGAAAGAATAGAAGGTGATTAGAATCTGGCTTCTCCCAGTTTGAGGAGATCTGCAATGCTCTCCCAAGACTTACTAGGTAACACTAGGAGCCCAAATGTTGCCCTCCTCAGGCTCTTTGGAGGGCAAATGTAATAATGGCCTTTGAGTTTCCCCTCCACTTAAGTTTTCTATCTTCTGCAAGAATGAATAGGAAAGGGCACAGTTACATTTAGACATCCTTATAAAAACTTAAAGTGATATTACTAGACATTTTTATACACTTCACAGTACTTAGTTTAATTGCCATCAGTTTTCTCTCCTATATGAAAAAGCAGTCCATTATTGCATCACAATATTATGGATGGATGTACCAGGAACTATAAGTAATTCTAATCTTGTAATGCCTTGAGAAAGAAATAAAAAGAAATGTGAGTCAGTGGGAAGTTAGTTTATGGAGCAAGAGTGAACTGAGATAAATTGGCAGGGAGCTGACAAGGCAGGTTTTCATGTCTTTTGTTCAGCTCTGTTTCCTATGGTGAGACTCCTCAGTGTTTCAGATTTAAAAACAAGCACCAAATAGGTTACAAATGTTTCAGTAACCATGACAATATTTGTACAAGAAGAAATGAATGACCAAAGTAGAATGAATTTGAAACTGTAAAACCCATAGGAGTCAAATATCAATGAAAGGATGCAAGGATGTGAGGTGAGTGGGGAGAGGTGGGGAGAGTGAACAAAAGCTGAGGAAGATAATTACCAGTGGAGGTGGGTGGGGAGGGGGTGGAGCTGGGAACTTGGGCTCAGGAACTAAGCTACATCCCAAGGAATATAAAAGCTTGGTTGAGGCAGGGAGGGAATACTGCCTAAAGTCCAGGAAGACACACAGGCTCAGGTCAATAGGCAAGACCGTGGTGCTCCCCATAATAGGGCTGAAAAGCTCAAAGCAGGACAAACCCAGTTCAGGATGGCAAGCATGTTCTCGTATTACCTGCTAGGAGTATGGCTGATGTTGGGCCAGTTTCCCAAGGAGACCGCTGCTGATTCACTGAAACACATTTCTAAAGGCATTTGTAACAGCATATTTGATTTCTTTGAGGAAATATGCAAGACAAAGATGCAGAGGGGCTTAAATGCACAGGAGGAAGTGGCACTGCAAGAAGGACCACTGTCAGGTGAGAGCTTTCAACCCTTCATTCTGTCTTTTTGCACTGAGCATTAGAGGCTCTCCAGCTGCAAAGGGGCTGAAATTCCACCTTGTGGGCTCTGCTGGAGATCTCAGTGGCTGGCTGTGCTCAGCCCTCTCTGCAGGGGCAGATTCATCAAAGTGTGGACTTTTCTCATTAGAGGGAGGGAAGGATGAGGGAATGGCTTTTGTATTCTTTGGCACATGAGAGGGACTGTGTCTCCTTTCATCTATCAGCCAGGGCAACAGGGTGGTAAAAACACAGCACAGCAGGAGGAGAAGCTGCCCATAGACAAAAGGTAGGAGGGACACACTCAGGACTATTTTGATGTTTCATTATATGAAGGCAACCTTGCTTTTGCTTCTCAATAGGAAAACTGTTGCCATCTGCCTGACTTTCCTTAACATGAATATATATTCATACCACTCTTCTACTCTTTCAACCTCACAGAAGTTCCTATAATCTTCTGCTACAGAGATATAGAAGACTTAAAAGCGTTGTCAGAGTCCAATCCTGAATTTCCACGGGAACTGAAGGCAGCACTTTCTGACAGTTGGTCATTACTAAGGAAGCTAAGACAACAAAAAAAGGAGGGTGAATTTCTAAAAATATTAACACAAATGTGTTGTTTAATGGAATGTATAAAGGAAATTAGGAGTAATTTTTGTGACTGAAATGGCAATCGTTGGTTTGTTATATAATCTTGATTTGCAATCTCAATTATAATAACTACGAAACACAAGACAGTTACCAGTGATTATTAAATTATGAGCAATTTTTCTTAGTGTGTTGTTTGTGTTTTCATTTTTCTGAAAGGAGCAATCTTCCCAGGGCTGTCATTTGTGCCAACATGTAATCCTTTTTGGGAAAGTGGACTTCATGACACTTGTTAATGGTATAATAATATCACTACATTTAATTCTACAGATTTTACAATGATTAAAGTGTATATGAGATAGCCAACAATATGACTCACTTTGACACTGCCTAACTCCAAAAGGAAGAAGGAAACAAAATTGTTTCATGGACAATATCAGCATAGACCAGTTGTATATAAAACCACAGGCCTCCCAGTTTTCTACTTGTGTCAAAATGTGCACGCTTTGTCTTACTGATGTGTTCTTTGCCAGCCACCAGTGTGTATACTAAGCCTGTGTCATTTGGACTTTTTATGCCCAACGGTATTTGACTCCTTTCAAAGTAAGGTCCTTTCACATTGGAGGTGACCCAACTATGTCCTTTGAAATAATAGAGATCTGGTCCTTAGACATTGTTTCTGTGTAATTGGACACGGATTTATCAGTCTCTCACAGGCAAAAAATAATAAATAACAAAAAATATAAAAAAGGACAGAAAGAAAAAAATAATGAAATCCCACATTTAACTCTGCCTTGAACCCTGGGGTTGTAGCTGCAAAGTCTTAAGACTCCCATGGTCTTTAGTGTACTGTGTTTTGTGCTACAATACCCTTAGAGCTACTGTGCATATCCCCTAAACTCAGTGGTTGTCTCTATTCCTGAATACAGGAGAATTTTGCTGCAAGTGGCTTTCTGTGCCCCAGAACACTTAGTGTAAATCTTCCACTCACATCTTCAATTGTTCATAGCACCACCATGAGGCAGTGGCTGGGGAATACATTGTTAACTTTTCAGCACAGAACAGGGGATCTTTCAAAATATTGATGCCTGTCTGAACACAAGACACATTCTGATTTAGTTGTTTTAGTTTGCAACTTAAGCTTTGGAAACTTTCTTAGAACCTTTCTAAGGTAATCAAATGTGGTATAATGTTGGAGAATCACTGGCCAGAGTTAACTGCCCTGGTTGAGTGTGGGGAACAAGGACAGATGTGAAGCACAGGTCATGCTACTGAGAAATTGACTCGAGGTTATTGAAGATGCATTCATTGGAAATCTATCTTTTTCTAACATACAGTTAGTTTTAGACAAAAATACAGTAAATGAGTAAACAAACTATGATACATTCACATCATGAAATAGTAGTCAAACAAAGCAATCAAATGTTGGTAAACACAGCGACTCATGAAAATTTATAAGGAATTAGGCTGGGTGAAAAGAGCCTAACAAGAGTTAATAGGGAGGGTACAAATAAATGAAATTTTTATTCAAAGGTATAAAATATTCTCTGCCTATAGATGGTGTGATCTTATGTATAAAAATTTTAAGTCTGGAAAGTTTTTTTTAACAGTTGTAAAAAATTTTCATAAAAAGGATAATAAACAATAGGCAAAACTGTTTATCTCTGAACATCCAAATCCATATTGGAATAGCAGTGACATTTTCAATGCAGTCTAAAATAATCAAAAACATTGGTATGTACTTAAGGAGACATCTAATCAATATTGCTGAAAGATACTGAATAAGAATAGTCAATGGTCAGGAATCTGAAATAATGGGCCCGATTGAGATCTTGTTCAAATGCAGAAGCCACAGCTGGAGGCTAACTGGTAGAAATTATTAATAGGTATCATCATGGCCTATTTTAAATGTAAAAGGCCTTGAGGCTCACCTGTGGGAATATCTCCAGCCAACTCTTTTTCCCAGAGGTGGAAAAAAGGGAAGTTGGGTTTGGACCCAGATGGAAGTTATAGGAAGGTGATATCCTTGGTGCTCTTTTCAATGCCCTTTTACATAGATTTTTGATCAATGATTTTGATGCTCTTTCCAATGCCTGTTTAATGTAGGTTTTGCTCCATGCAATACCCAGAACTATATATACACTCCTAAGACAGCACACCAATACAGATTTTTTCTGTTACTTGGCCCCTTCCCATATGGTTGCAGTTCTCTCTTTGCTCACTCATGTATATCCTGCTCCTTTTGCTCTTTTTGGGGGGGGCAGAGGGCAGAAAGGGTGGCAGAGTGGCTTTTTGTCAAGTGGCCATATTTACTTATACCAATAGGTTACATTAGGTCATTAGTACCATAACCACTTTGTTGTTTAGAATATCAGTGAAGTTCCTTATGCTGCAGTTACATTTTACAGTTACAATATGCAATGTTAGGAGCTTTGTTCAGTTCTCAAGAAAGTCCAATGTCTGAACTTACTATAGGGCAGGCAGCTCCTGGATTATTGGAGCTTGATGAAACATTGTAGTTATCTACAAATTTTTCTATTTCCGGGAGCTAGGTGCCTAAGATAAAGGTTGAAACCCTCATGAAGAGCATTGCTACAGTAACCAGGAGTTTCCAAGTAGCCAGGTATTCTGCATCTTTGCACAGAAACTTCCCAGCAGTCAGACATTATGTACCTTTGAACAGAAACTTCCTAGCCACCAAGCATGCCACAATCATGAAGAGTATTAGAGACCCAATCCCCAAAACAGAACTCCTACAGCTCCCCTTTTCTGTTTTTTAAGGCCTTTTGGATGAATAGTATTTATTTTCTTCTTAATGCTGGTGGGGACAAGAAATAGGATAGGCATTGATAACAACAAGCTCAACATAACAATCCCAGTATTGGTATTAGTAAACATATGCCTATGAATAATTATTTGACCCAAGAAAAATTGGGTAATCATGAAGTTAGCCAATCCAATAGGTCTTAACCTTCATCATCTTGTTGAATCTTTGTAACAATATTTTTAAGGTAATTTATCTCCTTAGAAAGAGAATTACTATAATCGCTTATATTAAAGAAAAAAATTATTAAACCCTTGACATTCTTTTTAGTGTAATAATAATAAATAATCAATTGCAGCCTGATTGTCAAGTGTGGCTTGATAATTTTTTTGTTCTTCATTAAGCATAATAATAGCTATAGAAGTATGATTAATATTTTTTACCATAGCACAGGCCAATTTTATAGTGGTTTTGTAAATCTCGACAGCTAGTCCAGGGATATCCACTAAGGAAAATGTCGAAGTGTCAAATTTTGCTTTAGAAAAAAGGCTCACTGAATCATCACATATTTTACCAAGGGGAATAGCCTTTTTATTAATAAATTTTTCAGGATGGTGGCCTACTAAATCTTGTTGAGATGGTAAGAACACAGTTAGCCTGTTAAGACAACAATGGGTACCATGAGGGATTTTTGTTGTATATAACAATGCTGGCCAAGCAAACCCGGATATTGTAATGGGTTTTAGAAGTTAAGGAGTCTGACTGTACTGAATTTCCATAGCTGTTGTAATACAACTGAACAACATTATTGTTAACACCAAAGCATTTACAGAGTTTTGTGTGAGTTTAGTGATCAAAGTAGTAACTAAGTTTTCTGCACTACATTTTAACACGATTTGAGGCAACATTTGTTGAGTTGATGCTGTTAATGATTTTTTATCTCCCCAGATCACTGAAAGTCTAGTAGCTTGGGATACTGTTTCAGTGTATCTTCTCTTTTGAGGAAAGTGATCATTGTACTTTTGTTCAGTGGGATTCTCCTCATCTACAATCAAAGAAAACTTGGGAATCAGGTTGTGAAGTCTCTGATGCCCATTCATAATTGATAGGTCTCATGCATGGAGATGGACTCTAAACTGGACCTGTTGGTGTGAGCACAGCAGTCTATTATTTTTTCCCCCACATGATCAGAGGCATAGGGTCTTATCTCTCTGGGTTTTGTGCAACCCTATATTTTACATAAATTTTTGGTAAAAGCTGATTGGGAATAAAATGTCTATCCAAAGCAGATGACCAATTGTAAATATAATCTTTGTATTATATCTTGAGTGCATAAACTGTAAATAAAACAATATTTAAAATATTATTTATTGAGAGAGACTAGGTCCCCTTTATTGTTTTTGTTTAAAAGGCATGTTTTAAGAGTACAATGCACTCATTCAACCAAAGCTTGTCCAGTAAGATTATGAGAAATACCATAATTTGAAATTATATTTCATTGAGTACAAAATTATGAAAAAGTATAAGATATATATGTAGGAGTATTATCTGTTTTTAAATGAATAGGCTTGCCCAGGGTGTCAAAACAAAGTAATAAATGAGAAATGTAAGTGGATATCTTATTAGACCTTTGGGCAGTAGCCCAAATAAACTTGAGATCAGTATCAATAAAAACATGAAAAAAGTAGTAAAGATGAAAAGGAGGGAAATGTGTAACATCCATTTTTTAAAGTGTATTAGAATGTAGGCCTCATGAATTTACAGACTCCCACATAGGTACCTGAAAGAATATACATTAAGAACAGTTGCTAACTATACCACAAGTCTTTTGAAGAGATAGAAAACATCTTTGTTAATGATCCAGCATTTTGATGAAAAAATCCATGGGATTTTACAGCATCTGTCGATGTCCCAGAAGGCAGATTCTATTGTCCCAAACTCTCTGTGTCCTGAGAGCCTTTGGGGCGGGGGTGGAGAAAATTTCTCATGCCCCAATGTTGGTCACCAGTTATATAGAAACCAGGAAGGCTGAGTTTCTGTAGTTCTCTAACATCACATCTCTATATAAGTTTTTTTGGGTAGGCTGAAGGCATTCCCACTCCTCTTCAGTGAAACCAATGGCCACATCTCTGAATGTTAACACTTCCATTGCCTGGTGCTCAGGAGTCGGGCCTGCTTGGGATCTTCAGCTTCTGCACAGCAGAGCAACCTGTGACTTTGAAGCCTGAGACCAAAGTCCAGCCAAATCTCCTTTTACTCTTCCCTTCATTTTTGTTTATGGTTTTTATTCTTCAAAATTTGCATGACAAGAACCCAGAAGGAAATTGGCAAAGCAGGGAAGTCTAGTCTCATCTCAGAGATCTGGTTTTAATATTTAGGAAGAAATAAACTAGTGGAAACAACTACCATCTAATTCATGAAGTTTTCTGGAAGGCAGAAGACATAATATTGTTAGGACACAATTGTAAGTGGTTTATGAGTCAATGTCATCCCTATCAAAATGCTACAGGCATTTTATGTAAAAACAAACAAACAAACCAGGATGTTTTTTGACAGGACAGTCATTTTCAATATTAATATGAAAGGTCAAGGGTTCCAAATAGCCAAATTACTCCTGATAAGAAAGAATAACGTTGGAGGATTCAATTTCCTTATTTTAAAAATTCTACAAAGGTACTGTGGACAAAATTTTCAGGCAAATTATGTCTTGCATAGATGGAGGTAGAAGAGTTAATTAGAGTGTTGTAGGATTTTTGGACAAAGACAGGACACCAGGGCTTTCAGCAGGATGCTGAAGTTATCAGTGTGAGCACTGTCCTAGCAGATTCTTATCCAAAGGCTGAAACCACAAAGTTGTGGGGCCTTGCCTTATATACTCTGTTATTCTCCTTTTAATGTTAACCCTTTTGTCTCTCCTATATGTGAAAAACATTCTGTTGTGTATTCTATACTAACAGAGTCATATTTATCAGAGTCTTGACAGAGTCACAATTGTGCACATATATACTGACTCTGCTGCATTGCCTGACAGAACCATGCATATACCAATATATACTAAGTGCAGTAAGGGGAAAATGCTTATTACACTCCCCATTTTTAGCTTTGAATCTTCTAGGGTAAGAGCATTAACCAAATTTCACAACTTATGTTTATATAACATTATGATGTGTGTTGCTCTTTTCCTTTCAACCACAACCTCCATGTGACTGGAGACAGATCTTGTGACCAGAGGTAACAGGCTCAGTAGGAATAGGCAGGCCTCCAGCATTAAAATCACAACACTCGTGAGAGTTTTGAATCCCCTCAAATTTGAAAACAATTCTTCAAATAATTCCCTATTTTTCCAATATTTTCAGGTCTGAATTGGGACATGGATGAACTTTCTCATACAACATGTAATTTTTAAATATAATCTCACCTTCATCATGTATTTGTAGGCAGCATTTGCTCAGGTTAAATTTCCCACATACTTACATTAAGAAGAAAGTTTGTAGTGTAATGATTACTGATTTTGATAAATACCATTGCTCATTTGAGTACTGTGGCCAGAAGAGTGAGGGACATTGCAGTTCATTAGTTATAATTTCAGCAACAGTCTGTAACCTAATGAGATAACTTCACATATACATGGGAGTTTGGTACCTGTAGGACCCATCATCCTCTGGCCAGTTGGCAGGACAATAATAGTAAATTATCCATTCACAGGGCCATACCTCATCTTTAGGTTACCATTTTGAAGTCTCCTTTCTCTCCATGCTCCTGGGTCTTCATGCTCATTGTTCTTTTGTGGCTAATGGAGGAGGAAAGTAGAGTGGTGAAATGTGCAAAGCACAAAAGTTCCAGAGTAGAATCAGAGCAGTGTTGCATAAGCAGACCTTTCATGTATCCAGTGTAGTGCCTCTGGGGCTTGCCATTTGAATCTGTGGCAGCATTGTTTCAGACCTATTTGAATTTAGAGAAATTTGACAGGGTTTGGGTATTGGGTTCTGTGTGATTTGAGGATCCCCACCACTGGTTTTTCTGGATAGTTATATTATAAAAATTTTGGCGTGGACATATCAAAGTCCCAACTGAGGTGTTAACATGGTTTTCTTTATGGGCAATAACTGAGGTTTTGAGAATACAAACACCAGTAGTTGAACAGGGAAATGTTCCATTTAAGGCTCATGGAGGTTTAGGGCTTTAGCCTCCCATAGTCCTTGATCCCCCATATTAGTTTCTCCAAACACACACCAAGAAAAGACATTCAGAGCTTTTAACATGGTCTGTGCCTAGTTAGGAACAGGTTTTTTTCCTGTGGAAATGGGAGATGGGCATTTTTTAAACTTCCTCATAAAAAGAATGAAGGACCTAATGTGAGGAAGACTTAAGTAAAGTTGTGACCATTTTGAAGTATAGTGTGGTTTCCTGTGTCACTGCCTCATCCATATATATGTATGCCAACTTGGCATCCTGCTTTGTATCTTGAGTCTTCAGGGTCAAGAATAGAAACATTAACAGGTTTTTAGGCTTATAAGCTCCCAGTGTACAGTGGAGAGTAGCAGTCCCCTTTTAAAGGAGGGCAGTTTTGCTCTTACTCTGCCAAGTGGCCCATGTAACACGACTCTAAGAGGGACAGAAAATCTAGGGGTAATCAGTATACATGGGCCACATACCATTTGGAGGCTGTTGACACATATATTTGTTGTTGAGTCTGCACCCCATTTGCCAATATAAGCTTCAACATGATGTGGTGAATGTACTGTGGGTCACAGCAATTGCTCAACTCTTGTTCATGACCCCACATGTATCAAAATGTACTGACACTGGTTACTTTAGCTTAGTAGGCTGAACTTTGTAAATTAATGGGGCCTGTTTCACATTGCCTTTCTGCAAACTTGGGACTTCCAGACATTTCTAAGTTGGGGAATAGTGTGGGTCAAAATTTTATATTGATCCCCCTGTTTGCATATAGAATAGGTGTTCTTATGTCTGCAGGTTCTCAAGACTGTTCCCTGGTGGGAGAAATGGATATGATAAAATAGGGTTGTGGTGATGCCCTGGCCTGATAAAGTCACACAAAGGCATGGGTCATAGGATGAGGGACTTTAGTGTACAGATGGGAGCCAGATCAAACATAGCAAATAACATTAAAACATTCTATTAAAAGTAGGTAAAAGACTGCTAATAGAACCTTTTCAACCAAGTTCCAGTTGGTTTGAGCATTTTCTTCTAATCCTAAGGCAAAAATAATCATGAATATTCCAGCAACAGACAGGGCGAGGGGTGACAGTGCAAAAGCATTACAATGGAAAGGCTAATGGAGAAAATGAGAATAGTCTGTTTGTCCCAGCAGCCTTTTGTTTCCTCAAGCCAATGCAGTATATACATTAGTTCAGCTCTGGGGTGACTAAAGCAGGACCATTGTCCTTAGAGGTTTCTCATGATGTAGCTCTCTTGTTTTAGATTTTCACCTTGCACAGTGAAGGTAGATCAAGAACACACTCTGACATGAGAAGCTGGTTTCACTATGTTGTGGTGAATTCAGGTCACCATGTGGGCCACCTGCTCTGAATGAGGGATCGATAAAATGATATTGAGTAGATCCTCCCCAAAGAGGAATTGAAAATTCCTGTTCTCATGTTGTAAGCAATAAGTTTCCTCTCATTTAAATGCATTAGGGACGGGGGCAGCAGTAAATGCTGTTGGTTCTGATGCCCCCTTGGAGGTCATGAACTTTGCCTCTTGGTCTACTTTATAATTTCCACCAGCCACCATGGAATACCCTTTTTGATTTTCCAGACAGTGAATGGCTGTCACCTTTTCTAGAGGCCATACAGCCTCTATGAGGTCAAGGATTTCTTTGACATATTTTATATATTTCCCTCCTGCGTTTATTAGGTCCTTTTCTTTATATAAAACTCTGGGTACATGGAGGGATTAAGGCATATTTAGAGTCTGTATACATATTGACACATATCTGTGCTCTCAGTTGAAGGGCTTGGGTCAGCATGATTAGTTCTTCCTTTTGTGCTGAGGTTCCTTTTGGCAGACATTTCACCTCCATAGTGGAATTTAGGGTCACCATGGAGGACCCAGCAAGGCATTCTCCCTCTTCCAAAAACCTGCTACCATTGGTGAACTACTCAACTTTGGGATTTTTGAGAATCTGATATGTTAATTCTGGATGGATGGAAAATACCTCATCTGTGAATTGATGCAGTTGTGATCTCATTGACATTACACAACAAATAGTAGTTACCTGTTTTAAGGTCTTCACTACTTTCAGGTTGATGTGTGAATTTTCACATAGCATTCCCTGATACCTGACCATATTGCCCCTTATACTACATTAATGACAACACTGAGTCTGGTGCTTGGACCATTAATTCTTGTTTCATAGTCAGTTTGTCAGCCTCTGACACTAAGTGTTCTGTGACTGCAAGTGATCATGAGCAGGATGGCCAGCCTAGGGCAACAGAGTCAAGTTGCTTAGGGAGGTATGTCACTTGAAAATGCCATAACCCAAATATTTGCTTTAGGACCCCTCTGTAATGCCAGTATGAAAATATAGTATAAGAAAGGCTTGGACAGGTCTGGGATTCCAGAGCTGAGTGTGTTGGTGAGGTCCCATTTAATTTCCTCAAAGGCCTTTTGTTGGGCTCATTCCCATAACAAAGTTTCTCATTCTCACTTTTGTGACTTCATAAACTGGTTTTGTCAAGATAGAGAAGTTAGGTATCAAGATTCTCAGAAACTTGAGGCTCTGAGGAACTTGCAAACCTGGCAGCATCATTTTGACAGACTGGGATTGAGCAGATGGCTCAAGTTGACATTGTCCATGGGATAGGTGAAAACCAAGATATTTGACTTTTTCTTGACAGATTTCAGTGTTTTTCCTTGAAGCCTTGTTATCAGCTTCTAATAGAAGGGTGAGGAGTAGTTCTGTTTCTTCCATACAATCCTCTTGAATCTGTCTGGCAAGCATGTTGCAATAGTGTTTAGCTATGTTGGCCAACTGGGAAGATTTTTAAATCAGAGTCTAAATGGTTTCAAAAATGCTTGAAGAAGTTTTAAATCCTTGAGTCAGTCTAGTCCATGTCAGCTTGCCTTTGTCTCTGATCTCAGGATTTTCCCACTGGAAAGTGAAGATTGGTTGACACTGAAGTGTATGCAGAAGAAGGCTCTCTTGAGGTCCAGACATATGAAGAAGGCAGTTTCAATGGGAATGAGACTCCATAGCATATAGGGGTTAGGTGTGAGTGTAGAGCACTGGGTGTAGGCTCACAGTGGCCTGGTTTTTAATCATAGGTCATGAACAAGTTGATTGTCATCTCTTCACAGAGACTGGTAGGAGAGGTATGTTCCCTAACAGCTGGCAGTGTTGGAGAATTCCATATCTCAGAAGTCTCTCCAGGTGCCTCTGGATCCCAATTTGTGCCTTGCAAAGAATGAAATGTTGTTTTTGGTGGGTGGGCTCAGCCTTTGGCTTTAGTTCTACTATTATTAGGGATATGTTTTGGGCAGGTCCAGGAGGATTATCTTTACCCCACAATCCAGGCACCTTAAAAAAAAGCTCAGGTCCCTGCTGTGGCCTTTCTATGAGATTGCAGATGCACCAATCTTCTCCTTGGGGGACTGAGAGAGTTAGGATTTTCATTTCTGGCTTCTCCATGATCAGGGAAGCCTAGCCATGAGAGTTGAAAGTTATTTGGGTCTGCAGTTTCTCAATAGGTCCCCACCCATTAAAGTCACAGGGTAGTCACTGAGGTACAGGAATTTGTGAATTACTTCATTGCACTGTCAAGGCAGTAAGAAGGGGTAATGAGCTTGGCTACCTGTAGCATTCATGGTAGTGGCTTGTCTCTGTGAGAGGGGGCCCACAGTTTGAGCCACTATGGAATACTCAGTTTCTACATCAGCCATGAAATCCTTGGGACAGTTCACCACAGATATTCAGACCACAGATTCCTTTGGACTGATCAATATGGAGCCTGGTCTGTCCTAGTTTTTCTCACAGTTTCCCATGGTGGCCAATCCAGCAAAATCATTCTCAGGGAATTTATATTGCCTCTGAAGTTGTTGGTACAGTGCTTGAATCACTTGGCTTCTCCTACCATCCTCAGAACTAGGCAACAATCCCCTGACTGTTGGGGGCACTCATTCTTTCAGTAACCTTATTGATTGCAATGAGCACACTGATTCCATCCTAAAGTCACCTCTGGGTAGAAGTCATCCTTTTTATTTTCTCCTTCTCTTGCCTTGACTCTTGCCTATCAGGACACCTCTCTAGGAGTGTCCTGAGTGTTCAACAAGGGCAGCCAAGCACATCTCACTCCTCACATCAGGATTCTTTGTGTAATTTAATAAAGACTTCTGTCTCAATCTCCAATAGTTGGCTGGCATTCAGTCCAGCAAAGCCCTCTAACTTCTATAGTTTATGCTCAAAGTCACCATGGGCCTAACTGACAATGACCAAGTAAACCATTCACTGATTTTCAGTAGTTTCCAGGTTGAGCAGGGTGTAAAGTCAGAATGCTTCACATAGTCTCTCATAGAATTGACTTGGGCTCTCTTCACATCCATGGAGCACTTCTGTGGTCTTTCTCATGTCCATGGCCTTTTCCCTCCTTTATTCATGCCACCCAAAGAACCTCTTGATAATGCTCAAGCATCTAAAATCCCCAGTGTTTCAGGTGGCCCATGGGAGGGGTGGCCTCAGGAGAGTGAGTGGCCACTGGTGGGGCTCCAGTAGCAGTAAGTACAAGGACAATAGGCATAAGTGGCTGATTCAGTGATAAGGTGGGGGTATCTCCTTGGCTCCCTAGATAGAATGGGCTTCTTGGGTTCTGATCAGCAATTTTAAGGGAACCATCATTCACATTTTACAGTTCTCTTCCAGACACACCTTCAGCCAACATGGCTGAGAGGATCATATCTTGCCAAAGGTAAGGGTAGGAGAATTGGTCAGTGTGGCTTGGGTCCTGGACAATGACCCTAAACATCTTGCTAACTAGTCTTTACCAGTGGCCTTCAGTGGGACAACCTACTCTGAACAAAGGACAATTTATTTCAAAAAAGTCTAGAGTCATTGTCTCTGGATTATTCCTTTTTGAAATTCTTTATCATACATTCCAAGGGGTAGGTTTGCTCTGTTTGCCATAATTGCCTCCACCTAAAAGAGGATAATCACATACCTGAGAAGAAGAAAGTGGAAATAGAGGAACAATCACTCTGTCCATCACTGGCCACTTTTCCTTGCAAACATATCACCTTAGCATTGGCAGGTCTGTATAAATGCCAGACCTGGACTAGGCACCTAAACCTTATGAAGATTCTGGCACTGCCTTTAGCCATATGAGCATTGCCACAAACACACGGATGAGGACTTCACATCTGAGATCAGCCTGTCTTATTTACTCACCATTTCCTCACACTCAAACATTGTCTCCAGTCTGCTGCCCAGTACCTTTCATCTCATGCAATCAAGATTACTTTGGCACATGTGAGAGGTGATCAGGCTTCCCTTCTGCCACATAGGTTCAGGTTGAGCTCTTGAACCTGGGTTCCTACCTGTCTGATAAACATAACACCCTGAACTGGTTCCTGGTCCCACTGGGTTCCTTAGTGTTCCGGGTCCTAGCCCCTGCAAACTGGTAGCATATCCCCCTATGGATTAATTTATCCACTGGTGATAGGCAAGTTCACCTCTTCCTGCATCCCAGGCTCAATCCCCAGCCACAATGGAAGTGAGATCACCATTTCTGTGTCATGGATATGAGCACCCAAGAGAAACAGGGCTTGGGACCTTTCCGCAAGAAGCAGGGATTATTAATTCCAGCACTAGCCCAGTGGATTTGTTACCAAAGAATGAGCCTCAAACGTTATATATTCTGTTAGACCTCCTTCACATGTTAGCCATTTCTCTTCCTTATATGGAAACATATATTTTTGTTGGGTGTTCTATACAGGAGAGTTGCAACAAAGCTGTAATAGTGTCATGCATAACCCAGTCGCAACAGAGTCACACATGTACACATAGATAGTGATTGTGCCTTCTTTTCTGCCCTTTTCTCTGGGAGATCCTTTAATAAATCTGTGGTCTTTTCACTCTCCTGGGCCATTCTGTCTTGATTTCTCCTCAAACCATGCCTAAATAGTAACCCTAAATGTCAATGGCTTAATCTCACCAATCAAAAGACATAGGATAGCAGATTGGATTAAAAAAATATCCAACAATATGCTGCCTACAGGAGACTCATCTATTAGGAAAAGACATACACAGACTGAAGGTGAAAATTTGGGAAAAATCATACCACTCACATGGACTGTGGAAGCAAGCAGGGGTTTTCATACTCATATCAAATAAAGTAGACTTCAAGCAAAAGTAATCAAAAGGGATAAAGATGGCTATTACATACTGCTCAAGGGAACCATACACAAACAAGACATAGCAACCATAAATATATATGACCCAAACAATGGTGCAGCTACGTTCATCAAACAAACTCTTCTCAAATTCAAGAGTCAAATTGACCACAACACAATAATCATGGGTGACTTTAACACACCTCTATCACCACTGGATAGATCTTCCAAACAAAAGTTGAATAAAAAAACTATAGAACTCAATCACATAATTAAAAACTTAGACTTAACTGACATATATAGAATATTTCAACCAGCATCAAGTGGATACACATTCATCTCAGCAGAACATGAAACCTACTCTAAAATAGATCATATACTATGCCACAAAGCAACTCTTAGCAAATACAAAAATGTAGAGATACTACCATGTATTTTATCAGATCATAATGGAATGAAATTGGAAATCAATGACAAAATAAAAATAAAAATTTATATATCACATGGAGACTGAACAATATGCTACTGAATGAACAGTGGGTTACAGAAGACATAAAGGAGGAAATTAAAAATTCTTAGAGGTAAATGAGAACACAGACACAACACACCAAAATCTCTGGGACACTATGAAAGCAATACTAAGAGGAAAATTCATTGCATGGAGTTCATTCCATAAAAGAAGAAAAAGTCAACAAATAAATGACCTCACACTACATCTCAAAGCCCTAGAAAAAGAAGAAAAAATCAGGAGCAAAAGCAGTAGAAAGCGAGAAATAATTAAAATTAGAGTAGAAATCAATGAAATCGAAACAAAAGAAACAATTGAAAAAAAAGTTGGTTCTTTGAAAAAATAAATAAAATTGACAGATCCTTAGTCATGCTAACAAAGAGAAGGAGAGCAAGAATGCAAATTACCAACATACATGATGAAAAAGGCAATATTATAACAGACACTACAGAAATACAGAAGATAATTAGAAATTATTTTGAAAACTTACACTTAAACAAATAGAAGACATTGAAGTCATCAACAAATTTCTTAGGTAATAAAATTTGCCCAAATTGAGTCAGGAAGATATACACAATTTAAACAGACCAATATCAAGTGAGGAAATAGAAGAAGCCATCAAAAGATTACAAATAAAAAAAAAGCCCAGGACCAGATGGATCCATAGCTGAGTTCCACAAGACCTTCATGAAGAACTAATACCAATAGTCTTCAATTTATTTCAGGAAATAGAAAAAGAAGGAGCATTTCCAAACTCATTCTATGACGCCAATATCACCCTGATTCTAAAACCAGACAAAGATGCTTCAAAGAAAGAAAACTTCAGACCAATATTTCTAATGAACATAGATGCAAACATTCTCAATAAAATTCTGGCAAATTGAATACAAAAACATATCAAAAAGATTGTGCACCATTATCAAGTGGGATTCATCCCAGGAATGCAAGGTTGATTCAACATGCGGAAATCAATAAATGTAATTAATCACATCAATAGACTTAAAGATAAGAATCATCTGATCATCCTAATAGATGCAGAAAAAGCATTTAACAAAATATAGCACCCCTTTATGTTATCCCTAGAAAAACTAGGGATAACATATCTCAACATCAGAAAGTCTATCCACACTAAACCTCAGGCCAACATCATACTAAATGGAGA
The DNA here is from genome assembly GCF_964194105.1 of Spermophilus citellus. Taxonomy (NCBI): domain Eukaryota; kingdom Metazoa; phylum Chordata; class Mammalia; order Rodentia; family Sciuridae; genus Spermophilus; species Spermophilus citellus. Next base: position 65,742,298 of record NC_138183.1, on the reverse strand, counting down.
AATACTGAAGGCATTCCCTCTGAAATCTGGAACAAGACAGGGATACCCTCTTTCACCACTTGTATTCAACATAGTTCTTGAAACACTGGCCAGAGCAATTAGACAGATGAAAGAAATTAAAGGGTTATGTATAGGAAAAAAAAAGAACTTAAATTAGCTCTATTTGCTGATGATATGATTGTATACCTAGAAGACCCCCCCAAAAAAAACACTACACCAGAAAACTTGTAGAACTAGTAAATGAATTCAGCAAAGTAGCAGGATATAAAATTAACCCTCATAAATCAAAGGCATTTCTATATATCAGTGACAAATCCTCTGAGAAGGAAATGAGAAAAACTACCCTATTCACAATATCCTCAAAAAAAAAGATACTTGGGAATCAACTTAACAAAAGAGGTGAAAGATCTATACAATGAAAACTGTAGAACCCTAAAAAAAGAAATCAAAAAAGACCTTAGAAGATGGAAAGATCTACCTTGCTCTTGGATAGGCAGAATTAATATTATAAAAGTGACCATACTTCAAATTTAAACAGATTTAATGCAATTCCAATCAAAATCCCAATGGCATTCCATGTAGGAATAGAAAAAGCAATTATGAAATTCATCTGAAAAAAATAAGAGTCGTCCCAGAAACCTAAAGCAATTCTTAGCAGGAAGAGTGAAGCAGGTGGTATCACTATACCAGACCTTAAACTATACTACAGAACAATAGTAACAAAAACAACATGATATTGGCACCAAAACAGGCTGGTAGATTAATGGGACAGAATAGAGGACACAGAGACTAACCTACAAAATTACAATTATCTTACATTAAACAAAGATGCCAAAAACATGCTGGAGAAAAGATAGCCTCTTCAACAAATGGTGCTGGGAAAACTGGAAATCCATATGCAACAAAATGAAATTAAACTTCTATTTCTCACCAAGCACAAAACTCAACTCAAAATGGTCCAAGGATTTAGGAAGTAAACCAGAGACTCTGTATCTAATAGAAGAAAAAGTAGGCCCTAATCTTCATCATGTGAGATTAGGCCCCAACTTCCTTAATAAGACTCCTATAGTGCAAGAATTTAAACCAAGAATCAATAAATGTGATAGAATCAAAATAAAAAGTTTCTTTTCAGCAAAACAATAGTGAGATGAACAGAGAGCCCACATCCTGGGAGCAAATTTTTACCCTTCACACATAAGATAGGGCACTAATCTCTAAGGTATACAAAGAACTCAAAAAGCTAAACACCAGTAATAATAATAATGATAATAATAATAATAATAATAACAACAACAACAACCACCCAATCAACAAATGGGCTAAGTACCGAAACAGACACTTCTCAGAAGAGGATATACAATCAATCAATAAATATATGAAAAAAAATGCTCCTCATCTCTAGCAACCAGAGAATTGCAAATCAAAACCATTTTAGGATATCATCTCACTCCAGTCAGAATAGCAGCTATTATGAAGACAAACAATAATGAGGGTTGGGAGGATGTGAGGGGAAAGATACACTCATACACTGCTGGTGGGACTGCAAATTGGTGCAGCCAATTTGGAAAGCAGTATGGAGATTCCTTGAAAAACTGGGTATGGACCACCATTTGACCCAGCTCTCCCACTCCTCGAACAATACCCAAAGGACTTAAAAACAGCATACTACAGGGACACAGCCACATCAATGTTTATAGCAGCACAATTCACAATAGCCAAACTGTGGAGCCAACATAGATGTCCTTTAGTGGATGAATGGATAAAAAAATGTGGCATATATACACAATGGAATTTTACTCGGTATTATAAAAGAACAAAACCATAGCGTTTGCAGTAAATGGATGGCATTTGAGAAGATAATGCTAAGTAAAGTTAGCCAATCTCTAAAAAACAAATACCAAATGTTTTCTGTGTTAAAGGAGGTTGACTCACAGTGGGATTGGGAGGGAGAACATGGGAGGAATAGATGAATTCTAGATAGAGAAGAGGGGTGGGAGGAAAAGGGAGGGGGCGGGGGATTAACAAGGATGATGGAATGTGATGGACATCATTATCCAAAGTACATGTATGAAGACACGAATTGGGCGTCAACATACTTTATATACAAACAGATTTTAAAAATGTGGTATATATGTGTATTAAGAATTATAATACAAAAAAAAAAGAATAGCGTTAACTTGGATTAGGTAGAGGAAAGTGAAAGGAGGGGAAGGCAGGGGATGTGGGGATAAAAAAGATAGCAGAAAAACAGAAATTATTACTTTGTGTATGTATGTGAGTTTATGACCAATGATTCTACAATATGTATACTCAGAAAAATGAGAAATTGTATCCCTTTCATGTTCAAACACTAGAAAAACTAGGGATAACAGGAACATATCTCAACATTGCAAAAGATATCTATGCTAAGCCCCAGGCCAACATCATTCTAAATGGAGAATAATTGGAAGCATTCCCTCTAAAAACTTGAATAAGAGAGGGATGCCCTCTTTCACCATTTGTATTTAACATAGTTCTTGAAACACTGACCAGAACAATTAGACATATGAAAGAAATTAAAGGAATATGCATGGGAAAAGAAGAACTCAAGTTATCACTATTTGCTGATTGTATGATTCTATACCTAGAAGACCCAGAAAATTCCCCCAGAAAACTTCTAGAACTAGTAAATGAATCCAGCAAAGCAGCACAATACAAAATCAACACCCATAAATCAAAGGCATTTCTGTATATCAGTGACAAATCTTCTGAAAGGGAAATGAGGGAAACTACTCCATTTACAATAGCCTTCCCCCCAAAATGCTTGGGAATCAACCTAACAAAAGAGGTGAAAGACCACTACAATGAAAACTACAGAGCACTGAAGAAAGAAATTAAAGAAGACCTGAGAAGATGGAAAGATCTACCTTGCTTTTGGATAGGCAGAATTAATATTGTCAAAAGGACCATACTACCAAAAGCACTATACAGATTTAACACAACTCCAATCAAAATCCCAATGACATTCTTTGTAGAAATAGAAAAAGCAGTCATGAAATTCATCTGGAAAAATAAGAGATTCAGAATATCTAAAGCAATCCTTGGCAAGAAGAGTAATACAGGTGGCATCACTATATCAGACTTTACCTATACTACAGAGCAATATTAACAAAACCAGCATGGTATCAGCACCAAAATAGACAGGTAGACCAATGGTACAAAATAGAGGACACTGAGACTAACCCACCTAATTACAATTATCTTATATTAGACAAAGGCATCAAAAACATACATTGGAGAAAAGACAGTCTCTTCAAAAAATGGTGATGGCCAAACTGGAAATCCATATGCAACAAAGTGAAATTAAACCTCTATCTCTTACCATGCACAAAACTCAACTTAAAATGGACCAAGGACCTAGGAATTAAACCAGAAACCCTGGGTCTAATAGGCCCAAATATCCATCATTTCAGATTAGGCCCCTACATCCTTAACAAGACTCCCATAATGCAAGAATTAAAATCAAGAAGTAATAAATGGAATGGATTCAAATTAAAAGCTTCTTCTCAGCAAAACAAACAATCAGTGAGGTGAAAAAAGAGCCTACAGCTTGAGAGCAAATTTTTACCAAAAACAAAACAAATAACCCAATCAAAAAATGGGCCAAGGAACTGAACAGACACTTCTCAGAAGAGGATATATAATCAACCAAAAAATATATGAAAAAATGTTCAACATCTCTAGCAAGTAGAGAAATACAAATCAAAATTACTCTAATATTTCATCTCACTCCAGTCAGAATGGCAGCTATTAAGAATACAAACAACAATAAGTGTTGGCAAGGATGTGGGGGAAAAGGTACACTCATACATTGCTGGTGGGACTGCAAATTGGTGCAGCCAATTTGGAAAGCAGTATGGAGATTCCTTGGAAAATTGGGAATGGAACCACATTTTGACCCAGCTATCTCACTCCTTGATTTATACCCAAAGGACTTAAAAGCAGCATATTACAGGGACACAGCCACATCAATTTTTATAGCAGCACAACACAATTCACAATAGCTAAACTAGAACCAAACTAGATACCCATCAGTGAATTAATGAATAAAGAAATGTGAGATATATATATATATATATATATATATATATATATATATACACACACACACACACACACACACACACACACAAACATATACACACTCACAATGGAATATTAGTGAGCAATAAAAGAATAAAATTGTGACATTTGCAGGTAAATGGATGGAGCTGGAGAACATAATGCTAAGTGAAGTCAGCCAATTGCAAAAAAAGAAATACCAAATGTTTTCTCTAATGTAAGAAAACAGGAGGCTGATTCATAGTGGGGTTGGGAGGGGGAGCATGGGAAGATTAGACAAACTCCAAATATGTGCATGCCTACAACCTCCCCAAAATGTGCTTTCATTTAATTTCCTCATCCCTTCGTTTGCTCTCTGGCTGGTGCTTCCAGCTGCAACAACACCTGTAGTGCTGGAGACTTCTCCCTTATTTTATTATATCTAACATCCTGAGTCTCTGGTTTGCTTTAAATGTCCAGTACTAAATTTCAGTGAGACACCCCCACATTGTTGAGAAGCTGGCTATCTTCTTTCTTGATTTCATGCAATGGATCAGCCATGACAGTGGCATTCTCTATTCCACCATCTTGAAATCTTGTGCTAGTTTTTAAAATTAAGATGTCAGAATCAGGGATGGTTCAATTTCAGACCAATGCTTCAAAATTTCCCAAGTTACAGGATATTAATAAACCAGAGGCTAACTTAAAACAGGCAAGCACAGCTTTCCAGAGATACATTAAGCCAAATAAATTAGCATTGTTTTATGTTGAATATACTATTCAAAGTTTTACATAGAAAATGTACCATACACACAATAACATTTTAGAACATATCATTATATCCTAAATATAAGTGATCTCTACTATAGTCATGGTGTAGTCACTACATTTCCTCCATCCTAAAGAACTAAAAGCCTTATCTTCAAATCATTTTTTAATGTTGTTCATCAGTTTCCCTTATTTTGGCAACACTTCTTAGAACTGTAAGGAGACAGATGAGAATGGTGGCAATATGAATTTAAGGTAATGATTCTATGAAATGTTCTGACTCCATCATGCTTTCTTTACTAGAAAGTAATGTTCCTATAGCACCTTCTGGCAATGGATTTTGAATTTCTGTGATCATGATCCTGGGCACTGTGGGTTATTAACAATTAACTTCCTTATCTTTCCTATTAGCCACATACATGGAGAAGAAAGAGAAGGCAAAAATATAGAGTTTTGGGGGTCATAAAAGAACAAGACACATTATCTCGAATGGGCACCATGGTCTTCGGCCCTTACTCTTTGGGGAAGTTTGTTACTCTCACTTTCTGAAATACACATTGCTTTCTTCTCTTGCATTGGCATTTCTTGGGTGTTTAACACTTGGGAATAAGAATCCCTTCCTGATCTCCAGGACTGAGGACTCTCCTGGGAGAACCACTCTGATAGGCTCCTCCAAACCTTATGTCATTCTGAGGTGCTAGTTTCTGTTTCATCCTGGAGGACAATTTTGGGGACCCATCAGTCATCAGTACTTGCTGCCAATCTTGTGTCAAAGAGGCTTCATGGCTTTCTGTGGCTCCTAATCACATGCCCTGTGGTCAGACATGTTGAACTCAGCAAAGACCATTTCCTACTCTTCTATTGTGGGTCTGAGATGTCTGAAGGTAGTATATAGTTGACTCTGATTCTTGTTTGCGTTTGGATGTGAGGAGTGGAGCAAAGGAGGTATGTAACTGCAGGATTCTGGCCCAGGTCACTCACCAGTGAATCTCAAAGTTTTCTCTCCCAACATCCTCTCTTGAGAGCCCTCTGGGTATCCTATGATGACTGGTCAATGAGGCAGTGCTGGGCACATGCCCCAGCAACACATACACCTCCTGTTGAGCCAGCCACCCTTAGCTCCCTCTGCTTGTGCCTCCTGAGCACCCTGCTCCTTTCCTTCTCAACCAGACTCTAGATGTTGAGAAGGACATTTTATATTTAATGATTTGTTAGGAAAGGCAGAGGTCTTTTAATTGACTTCTTTTTTCAAGTTCCTCAGGGAAATGTGCTTTAAGCATTCATAACTAGTAGATGTCCTCCTTGTCATCTGGAGATTAGTTTGGCCCACAGCAAGCATAAGGTGTTTATTCCAGCCTTTTTCTCTAAAGACTCTGGCCTTGCATAGACTTCTAAGAGCTTGCTTTATAAATGAGGCATCACATTTAAAAAATTGATAGTGGCAGGTGGAAATCAGTAATTTCCACTGAGTCTGAAATCCTTGGGTCTTTGTCATGTGACAGAGACCCTCACATTCTCACAGATGTTGTGGCAATAAATTAAAGAAAAATGGGAAATGAGAGGGGTTTGCTAACCAGCAGATCTCATCAGGCAGATGTCCCTAGCAAACTGTGCAGTTTCTGTTGCATGGATTCCTGAATTCTGTTTTCTCATATTCAGAAGGGAGCTTTATTCATAACAGTTATGCTAGCTTCTCCACTAGCTGTGTAGTGAAATAGTGGGGCAAGCTTGATAGACAGATGCTCAAGAAAAAGCACCTCAGTTTTTTCTGTTGCCATGCATGGCCTCAATGCAAACTCTCCAGCAGAGAATTATGGTCATCAGAGGGAACTATAAATTTTAATACCATTTCGCAACTTGTCCTGTTCTGATAAAGGGAAGAAAATATTCTGAGGTACCCTACTTAGGTGAAGGCCTAGGGGAAAAAATGAATGGTACCCAAAATGTAAATTAGATTCAGTTATGATCTTCCATTCTGAGTAAAGCACAGTTTCTTCCACTGAAAGTTTATTAATTAATGTTAGGTTCAGCACAGAGATGAAGAAAGGCATCAAAGGTATTTTAGTCAGCTTTTGCATCACTGTGAGTGAAGAACTTAACCAGAACAAGTGCACAGAAGGCAAAATTTATGTGAGGACTCATGGTTTCAGAGGTCTAAGTCCATAGAGGCCTGACTCCATTCCTTGGGGCTTGAGCTGAGAACATCATGGCAGAAGACTGTGGCAAAGGGAAGAAGCTCACATGATGATCAGAAAGGAGAGAGAGAGAGAGAGAGAGAGAGAGAGAGAGAGACACTCCATTCACCAGATACCAATATATACCCCAAAGCCCTCAATTAACAATTCTTCCAGCAAAACCTCATTATTTCAAATACCACGCAGTTAATCCCTACCATGGAATTAATTCACTAATTGGGGTAAGAATCTTGGAACCAAATAATTTCTCCTCTGAGTCTCCTTGCATTGTCTTATGCATGAATTTTGTAAAGGGACACCTCACATCCAAACCCTAAAATAAGGGTTTCAAGGTCTCCAAGGGTAACAATTCACATGGTAAGAGTGTATAATCTGGAGGCTTGTACCTTTTTCATGACTTGCATAAAGAAGGAGAAAAAATATGTTTATGCATTATGGCAATAGTTATATTCATGATACATGAAAGGTGGGGTGGAATTTGCAGACCACTGTGGTTCCAGGATCTGGGAAGTGTCCCTAGCCATAGAGACAGTTTCCTTGTCTGAGACACCCATGTTCTGTTCTCTTTCATTGATTTTATTTATTTATTTATTTATTTATTGATTGATTGATTGATTGATTTTTGCAGAGGGGAGTCTCATCCTCAAAATTCATAATGGGGAAGATCTAATCACAGTTAAATAAAAAGAGATCTGCATTCCCCACTGTCAAAATGGAAAAATATTCTCCAGAGGAAATAGTCTCCAGATGAAACATAAAGTATAAAATCACACATTAAGAGACTGATTTTAGAAAAAGTAGAGAAAGTAAATGGTCAAAATTGCCCTATGTATGAGGTTTTGCCTCTGAAGTTCAAAGGTAGCTTAGATCTCTGAAGGCAGCTTTTCTTATTCCTTACCTTGATGCTAAATCTCTATCTTTCCAAGGCTTGCATCTGGAATGTAAGTGACAGAGGCAATCTTCAAAAACTGGCTTGGGACCAGAAAAGGACAAAATAGTGTCACTTTTAAATTCAAGCTTTTGTGGAACCTAATTGTATATATTATGCACTGCGTGACTCTGCTCTCTTCAATAATTCCTCCCTAGATACTATAGCATAGGAATGGACAACAGAATGATTTCAAAAGTACAAGCCTTTTTTACCTTGAAAACCTTTACCGAGGATTTCAAAGCACCCACAGTTTAAATATCTGGACTGGATAAAATTTTATTTAAAAGTACATGCTGATCTGGTAAAGATGTTTCATATGCTCATTTACTAGAGTAATTGTGACTGTGTCATTTAAAAAAAACATCCTGTGATTTAAAAAAAAAAATTCTGTATTTTTGAGCTTATTGTTTTCTGGTGATTTCATGTTTGAATCCTACATGCCTAAATATTTTGTTCTGATAAGTTTTGTTTTATCTGACTGTATAGGTTTGTCTCTTTTGTTTTCTACTGTTTTACCCACATTCTTTATTCAGAGGTCAATTACTAAAGAAAAAATTCAAACAACCTTGTTTCTTGTTGGTATTTATGTATATTTTTATGTGCCTTTGTATTCTATGTGAGTCTACATGTCCATCTTTGTTTTTTTAATATTATTTATATGGTACCAACATTGACATATAGATAAATGAACAGAAATAAGTTAAAATTAAGAAAAAATAATGGATCTAAAGATCTTTTAGTTCACCTCATGTAAATGTTTAAGAAATTCAATTTAAATTGAATAAACAACTAAGGTTATGGATTGCTTTAAAATAGCTAAAACACTAGTTTGTCTAGGTAGTCAAACAATTTATAATGCTGTTTTCTATAAAATGTCTAGAGTGTCAAATACATTGCTTCCAGGATACTTCTTCAGCAGGGAAGAGATGGATAATACTCTTAACTACTCTTGTCTGATATCTTGGGTTTTACAGTTAAAAATCAGTAAGTTGAATTTAAAATAAATGGGAGGAATCTTCATAAATGTATTTCTTAGAGGAGACTTGATTAATTTACAATGGTACATGCTAAAACATCAATTGCTATAAAATCAAGCACTCTTGACTTCTTGAATTCCAGAAGGTAATATATATTTAAGTATTACATGTGCTTTTATAAATGGGCAAAGAAAAAAAAGAGTTTAAGATTGCTTTGTTTCTTTGTCTTCATTTAAAGCAAAATTATTAATGTCTAAAATTCTAACAGGTATAATTCTATATACAAAAAATACAAAAAGTTTCAGTTATGTTTCAATTGAAGTACTATAAGATACAAAGTATTTCATCTTCTAAAAGCAGAATAATTTGTCCATGTTCAGCATTTTTATAAAGGATTGTTTCAGAATGTAATTTTAAAAAAGAGTCACCAGCTAGGAAAGAGACATAAAAAATTCTAGATATGGAAGTATATTTTAAATTGTAAATCAAAGGAATGAAATGTTTCTCAGTAAGCAAATCTTTTCTATGGTAACCCACATGTATATTGTCTAAATAATTTCACAAGATTTGTGGGGAGAAAATCTCTAAAATTTGTGTAACTTTTCTATGATTAACATAGCTAGTTAAACATGTCCAAGTTTTTTTTTCCTAAGGTCAAATATTAATGTGCTAATGTAAGCAAAAATTGAATTCTCTATGTGTTGATATAGCAAGGGTTCCTTAAAACACTAATCAGCTCTTATCTATTGAGTTATTTTCTTGTCTGGGTTAGGTTCAAGTATTCAGGGGAACTTGTCTTAAAGGAATTGGGATTCGTAGAGCTCTGATTAAATAAACAACTTTTATAGGCTTCTTTGTATATCAGATATATTCATGTCATCCCAGAATACAAGTCTTTAGAATATAAAATTTAGGAGAGCATTTTACCAAGCTGGTATTCTTCAGACTAAAGTTTTCTGTAGCAATAATCTCTTTCAGATTTACATAAAAATAATACATTTAATTGGGAATTTATTTATATCATTTCATATCTTATAATTAGATAAAATAACTTGCCATCAGTAAGTTATGTCAACATTTTGTGCTCCTGTTAATACTGAAATGGGAACTTCAGTGTGTTTTTGAAAGGGAATAAAGAAAGCCAGGTTTATGTAAAGGTTGACACTGTGGAATGTAAAATCATTTTGCCACTTTGCCTCAGAAAAGGGCTTAGAGCTCTCTTAGCTTGTTTGATTTGTTTAGTTGTAATGTTGGATTGTTTTAACTGGTATTCATATAAAGACTCTGGAAACAATATATTATATGAAAATTTATAAAATGATATTTAAGAAAGAGGCATTTATCAGCTTCAGAAATAAAACATTTAAACTAAGGATTGTCCAGAGGTCACCAACCTGAGCTAAGAATCTGCCTCACACCTTATTCTGTAAGGATGAGACCAAAGTAGGCTACATTTGAGTTCATTTAAAGTTATTTCAAAAACTAGATGTTTTTTGTTATGTAGATTACTGTGATCTTAAAATAAACAGGGAATATAATATAAATCTAAGAAAAGATTTGAGATCATAAAAATTATGTTTCTTACTTCATAGTTATTACACAAACTAAATATCTTTGCTCTTGTCAATTTCATTTTATTTTTCCCTACAAAACTCTATAAGTATTGTCTGAATGCTTTAGATGAGTTCAACTTCTCTTAGAGTTAATTTGAGGTAATAGGCCATCCCCTGTAGGATAGACAGGATATAAGGCTGACTTCCAGTACAAAGTGATGCCAATTAAATGGTAGGGGTAAGTAACTATAAAATTATAGACATTAAAGTTAAAACCCAGTACTCTACTTCAAGACTGGTGAAACTGGCCTCCTAGAAGTTTAAAAGCAAAACATGGAAATGAAAGTTAAGAAAATAAAAGGGCTAAGAAAGAATATAGCCAATATTTGCTCTTGCCTCTGAGGTCAGCTCAAATGCACACAACAAGGGGGCATCTCTAAAGACTTTGCAACTCTGGGCCACAGGATCTCCTGATCAAACGATCCATGGGACCCAAGAGAAAAGAAAACCAATGTGTACCCATCTGCCAAGAGAAGGGTCATTGGATTGGGAAATTTCCCTAATGTTTACAAAGGGAGCCACATTGGTCAGCAAGATCTGGACCTATCCTGGTAGATGGCACTAGAGAAGCTAAAAGGCTTCTCCCAAGTTCCCAAGAGTGACCACCTGAGGAATCTCAGCTGACTCTTAATTGTAGATAGAAATAAGGTTGATTTAACCAGCTTGGTCTTAAGCACATGGAAGGAGAGTTATAACAAAAACACCACCATACCTGGACATTTAAAAAGAAAGACAATAGTTCTTTTAATGTAACTTAAGATGTACCCTTGTGTCAGTCAGCCTCACCAAAAGTAAGTAAAGCTGGAGGGTGTAAGGAAGAGATCTTAGACATGAGTGCCTGATCACTATCAAAAGAGACTGTCAAAGTCACACGCTTTTTATAGACAATTTGAGACATGAAAATCTTCCTAATCTCCTATATAGGTAGGCTTAATATGTGTTTGTGAGTATGGTTATCTAACCCTAAAGGACAGAGATAAAGGGATCTAATAAACACATAGGTAATGCTATACAAAAATCAGATGAATTAGATATCATAACTACAGATCATGTGGTGTCTTTAGCATTATAAAACCTAAATCTTGTGCATATGTTTCTAACAACTCTGCTGATGTTTCTAAACTGTGAAATGGTGTCTATTCACAATTCGAGGCATGTTGATCTGACATACGACTTTTATGATTTACCATCCTCATGGTTTTCACAGACCAGCCAATAATAATTATAGTTTATGTGCTGTTTATAAAATGTAATGTATTGTTGTCTTATTATTGTTGTCTTACCATGATTCCTGTCCTGTGTACGCCTCATACAGTCACTCACCAATGGCACCAATGTGTCACTGGACTGCTGATGATAAATACCCTTCATTCTTCATGCTCCTCCAACTGGAACAAGGGCTTTGGGTTTCCTTCCCTTTGATGTCACCCCTTTTCAGTCAAAAATACCCAGAATGAACACAAATTTCCTAAAAGAATTTGGGGCTCAAATCCTTGAAGGGAGTATGTAAGGGGACAAATAGATGAAAAATATGGAAACAAGAGATTAAGAGAATGATTTTATAAAATGAATCCACTGTTCAGACCCCCCCCCCCGATTCTTTGTCAGACAGCAATCTGCCCACAGTCCTGCCTGTCCTGAGTGGATAGGATATGTCACATTTCTCAGCAAGCTGAGGCAGGGCACAAATGTCAGGCACTCAGTGTAGGTAATGAATGATGGAGGTCAAGATGATGATGACTGGTTGTCAAACAGAGAGGACAATGGGTTGTTAACCTCTGTGATTGTGCTTCTGAGGGTTGTTAACACCCAGGGCTGCTAACAAAAAAGCATGATCCATCCCCCTTAGATGAACACCCAACTGAGGGGCCCCTTCTCTTTGAAGTCTCTCATTGTCACTTTTTAAATAAAACTTACCCTCTGCACTTGCATCAGCATTTATCACCTGTCTAATATTCAACACCTGGGACCTAGAACCCATTCCTGCTCTCCATGCCTGGTAACATACACATAATATAATGATATTTTCACTGTAAGAATAATATCTAGTGGTGTAGCATGTATTAATAATCAAGCAGTATCCTGTCCTATTATATTAATGGTACAGTTATAGCAATTTCTCTTCAGTGTTCTCAACTTAGTGATGCTTATAACATCTTAATCACATCAACCAACATAAACACAGTATACATTTGCTAACATCAGATACTATGGAGTTAATAAAATATTTTTTAATAACTTTAGTGACTTATCAATTAAAACCCTATTAAAACTAAATCACAAAGCATGCAGTCAATGGCTGAGTCAAAGTTGTTGTTTTTTCCTGGTGCCATTCATATTGACTTTGCCCAGAACAAATAAGAGAAAACACGGGACAGAAAATTTATTTAATTTGAATGTTTCTTTTCAAAGGAACTCAATCATTTTTAGGGGTCTTTCTTTTATTCTTCTATGAGATTAAGCATACTAGTAGTAAGTGACCTAAATGAATAATTCTCAGAGATAATGTCTATATTTACTAAGTATGAATTAGCAAACACAGTCCTGGCATTCAAGAAATGTACAACTCCTTAGATTTAATAGATAACTATGTACACTTTTAGCGCTGTAAATATAATGGTTCTAATGAAATTTAAGTGGAGTTCCCAATTTAAACCTTTCCTGAAATCTGAGGGGTAGCACCATATTATGAAACCAGGAGATATCTAGCCATTTGTTCTCAAGATAACATTATTGGGAATTGATTTTTGATTCAAGAAACCCATTGTCTTTCTCATGGTGGGCAGGAAAATCTTGTCCAAAATTTAGTGTTTATTCCCTAAGGCACTATACATGTCACATTCTGAGGTTAGCCAAATGACAGACTACATGCTCACTCTATCTCCAGATATGTATTATTTGAAGGATAACTTGATGCCTGATATTTGATGAATGACAAGAACTTCTCCCACTGCAAAAACAGAGTAAATCCTATCTTTTCTTTGGAACTAAGGTTGTTTACTAGTTTCTTTAAAGACCCCAAATTATGAAAAGTCCTCTAGTTTCCCTGAGGGGCCAGAGGTAATCTGCCTAGATTTTGAACACAAACAAAAGAGACTTTTAAATAAGTAACCTATTTGCGTTGTGAAGCACACTGTATGATGTGATTGCTATCTAGTGTGCCCATGGTCAAGAAAACTGTGTTATGTGAAAATGGTGAAACATTTTCTCTCCCAAGCAAAACACATAGAATAAAAACAATTGGTCATAAATAACTTAATTCTTTTGGAAGAACATGTACCAACAAAAGACTCTTTCTTGATTATAGATTTCTACTGCTTTTTCTTTACTTTTGTGATGTGTGTGTGTGTGTGTGTGTGTGTGTGACATCATTAAACATAAATAATACAATCTTAAATGAAAGCATTCTTGCAACATTAAAAAAATATCAACCAATGACTCAGAAAATCAATGGAAAGAAAGAATAGAAGGTGATCAGAATCTGGGTTCTCCAAATTTGAGAACTCAATGCTTCTCCCCAGACTTACCAGGCAATACTAGGAGCCTCTGCTTGTTGTCCTCTTCAGGGTTTTTGGAGGGCAGATGTAATAATGACCTTTTAGTTTCCTCTCCACTTAAGTTTCTGAACTTTTGCAAGAATGAAAAGAAAAGGGTGCTGTAACATTTAGACTTTCTTATAGAAGCCTAAATTCATGCTACTAGAAAATTTCACATATTTCACAGTACTCATTTTAATTGTCATCAGTTTTCTATAATATGTGGAAAAGCAGTCCATTCTCACATCACAAAATTATGGATGCGTATATGAGAAACTATAATAACTTTGTAATGCCTTAACAGAAGAAATATAAAGAATTATGAGTTGATGGAGAGCTAGTTTATGCCTCAAGAGTGAATTGAGATAAATTGTCAATGAGTTTCTATGGCAGTTTTACATGTCTTTTGTTCAACTCTCTCTTCCTATGATGAGACTCCCCCGTGTTTGAGATTAAATAACAAGCGCCAAATAGGTTACAAATATTTCAGTGATCACGACAATAGCTGTAGAAGAAGAAATGAACAAAGAAGAGGCATTTGAATCTCTAAAACATGTAAAGGGCCTTGAGATGTGAGTGAGAAGAAGTGGGGAGAGTGAACAAAACTGAGGAAGACAAATACCAGCAGAGGGGGGTTGGGAAGAGGTGGAGCTTGAAACTTTGGCTCAGGAGCTGAGCTACAGCCCAAACCTATAAAAGCCTGGTTGGACCAGAGGAAAAACTGTCTGAATCCTAGGGAGACACAGGATCAGGTCAATAGGTGAGACCTCTGCAGTCCCCCTAGGAGAGCTGAAAAATCAAGAGCAGGAGAGACCAGGCTCAGAATGGCAAGCTTGTTCTTGTCCTATGTGCTAGGAGTCTGGCTGCTGCTGGGCCAGTTCCCCAGTGAAATCACAGCTGGTTCACTGAAACAGCAGTCAAGAAGCATTTGTACAAACCAAATTGTGGATCATGTTGAAAAGAAATTCACAGCATTGAGGCAGAGAGACTCAAGTGTCAATGAGGAAGTCACAGTGCCACAAGGACCAGTGTCAGGTGAGAGCTCCCAGCCCTCCCCTCTGTCTTTCTGCAATGAGCATTACAAGTTCTCCAGCTAGAGATGGGCTGAAATTCCACCTTGCAGGCTCTGCTGGAGATCTCAGTGGCTGTCTGTACTCAGCCCCACTCTGCAGGGCCAGATTCATCAAAGTGTGGACTTTTCTCATTAGAAAAAGGAAAGGCTGAGGGAATGGCTTTTATGTACTTTGGCATACCAGAAGCACTGTCTGAGGAAGACAATTACGATGGAGAGCTAGTTTATGCCTCAAGAGGGAATTGAGATAAATTGGCAATGAGTTTCTATGGCATGAGTTTCCATCTGGCAGTCGGGGCAACCAGTTGTGCAAAACACAGAGCACCTGCAGGAACAGAAGCTGCCCAAAAATCTAAGGTAGGAGGGTTATTCTCAGAACTGCTTTGATGTTTCTTGATATGAAAGCGCCATGCTTTTGCTTCTCAATAGGAAAACTGTTGCCATTTGTTGGAATCTCCTTGATGTGAATATATTTTCACACCCCTTTTCCTCTTTCAACTTCACAGAAGAACCTGTAATCATCAGCCAGAGAGATGCAGAAGCCTTAAAAACATTGTCAAGGTTCATTCCTGAAATGCCACAGGATCTGAAAGCAGCATTTTCTGATGGTCAGTCCTTGTTGAGAAAGCTACAACATCCAAAAGACCGGAATATTTTACTCAATGCTTTTTCTAGACTTTGTTGTTTAGTAGATTGTGTACAGTTGGTAAAGAAAGTTATGTGCTCCTGATAATGGCAATCTTTGTCATGTAATCTTGATTTGCAAACTCAATTATTACATCTCAAGTCAGTCAAGAGTGATTATTAAAATCATGAGCAATTGTTTTTGGTGTGTTGTTTGCATTTTCACTTTTCTGAAAGGAACAGTTTCCCCAGGATTGTTATTTGTGGCAACACATAATCCTTGTTGGGAAAGTGGTCTTCATGTCTCTTTTTGATAATGGTATAATAACATCACTACATTTAATTCTACAGATTTTAAAATCAGTAAATAGTTTATGAGATAGCCAGTCCTATGACTCATCTGACACTGCCTCACTCCTGGAGGAAGAAGACAACCAAATTGTTTCACAGACAATATCAATACAGACCAGTTGAACATAACGCCACCAGCTTCCCAATTTTCTACACATGTCAAAATGTACACACTTTGTCTTACTGACATGTACACACTAAATCTGTGTCGTTCAGACTTTTATGCCCCAAAGTGTTTGACTCTTTTCAAAGTAGGGTTCTTTTATGTTTGGAAGTGACCAAGTATATACTTTGAATTGATAAAGACTTGTTCCTGAGACATCATTTAAAAAAAAAATTTTTTTTAGTTGTTGATAGGCATTTATTTGATTTATTTATATGCAATGCTGTGAATCGACTCCAGTGCCTCACATGTGCCAGGCAAGTGCACTACTGCTGAGCCCCAACCCCATCATTTCTGCATGCAATGGCCAGGAATTTATTAGCATGATCTCTCACAGGCAAAAAGAGAAAAAAGAAAAAAAGAAAGAAAGAAAGAAAGGAAGGAAGGAAAGAAGGAAGGAAGGAAGGAAAGAAAGAAAGAAAGAAAGCCTACATTTAGCTCTGCCTCGAACCATGGGGTCCTAGCATCAAAGTATCAAGACTCCACAGTTTTCAGTGTACAGTGGTTTGTGCTGCAACACTCTTATTGGTGCTATGCATTTTCCCTAAACTCAATGATTTTGCTCTTCCTGGGTGCAGGATAAATTTGCCACAGTGTTTTTCTATTCTCTCTATCATCATATTCATGGAGTTTCCTGAGTTATCAGAAGACTTAATATTGTTTAGTTGTCAGAAATATCCAGAAAGGTATACAGAATCAATCCCATCCCTATCAAAATCCTTATGTCTTTTTATACAATGTGGTTTGGACAGAAAAACTCTTTCTGATGTTAGTATGGAAATATGAGGGCTCCCAAACAGTCTGAACACTCATGAAAAGGAAGAACTGGGCTGGAGAGCTCATGTTTTTGATTTCAAAACCTTCTACAAAGCTCTGTAGCACAAAAATATCATTTACAATATGTCCTTGACAGTGGTGACTCATCTTGTAAGGGACAAGAGCTTCCTAAGATCCAAGTAGAACCAGGAGATATAAGAAGCTTGGTGGAACCAGGTGGGAAAAATGGCCTGAAACCAAGCATAGGTGCATAGACACAAGTGGGTAAGCAATGGCAGCAACAGTCCCAAGCTAAAGTGTGAAAGACCCAGAGCAGGGGAGGCCAGATCCAGGATGTGCATCCTGTTTGTTTCTTCACCTTCCAGTCATCTGGCTGCTACTGAGTCAGCTGCTCAGAGAAAACTTCTCCAAATGGATGAATTCCAAGATACCATCATGATCTTTGCATAGAGAACCTGTGAGGAGAATCTCCAAAATTCAGGAAAGCCAGCCAAGAACCTCTGGGACACTCAGAAATGAAAGGTCCTGGAGGCTGCCTGGCTGCACTGCCCATTGACTGCCCTCAGAGAACTGACCCATCAGAATGGTGGCCTGAAGAGCAAGGCAATTTCTTACTGGCTGCATTTGCTGAGACAACTTCCTGGTGTAGCTGATACCCAACATTTGAGCTTTTGTATTTCAACTTGACTGTATTCAAATGGTTTCACTGGGAATCTCACCAGTAGGAAGGAAAGATGTGGGAACAAAAGTGCTCAGTGCCCTCACCTGGCACCCAGATAGTCAGAATGAGTATAGGACGAAGCCATTGAGGCAGAAGTATCAGGGGAAGTTTGGCATTAGGTGGAGCTCAATTCCAGACCCCAAAGGAAGACAGGGCAGATCAAATACTTTACCAACTGGAGACTGGGCACCTGGAAGAACCATCATCAGTTGAGACAAAAAACATTACTAACTCTAAGTGACATGATTAGCAGGTTATCAAGCCCGTTTGTGTTCAAATGTACTTTGAGACCTCTTGTCAAGCTCCTAGAATGAGGAATGGAAAGGCTTTGCATTAGTTTGCCTTTAATTTAACCTCCTTGTCAAGAAACTGGCTTCTGGCCTATCTATGCAGTCTTGCCTTTCCAGTCTTTGAATTTGGTCTTGTAGTTTGATTGAGAAAATAAGTGGATGAGAAACAAGAGTGCTCAGTGACTACAGAGAGCATTGAAAGGGGGACCAGAGAGAACAAAGCTTGCCCTTGCCACCATCCTGCCTGAAGATCTGAATAATATGTTCAAGTTTCTGAATCTAAAGTGGAATCTTTTAAAAGCAAGAGTTCAGAACTGAGAATAGCTGAATTCAAAAATAGTATTTTAATCTTTTTCATGTCACAGGGCATTCATAAAATAGAGTTTACCTCAAAATTGGCAAGGAGAGATTTTCAAGGAGATATATGCTATTCTCTTCAGTCTATGCTAAGTTCTAAAAAGCCAAAGTAAACTACCAGCCATGTTTTACTTCTAATGTAGGTGATATAGGTCTTACAAAGAAGATATATGATACACACAATGACATATATCAGCATGTCCTACATTTACGTGACCCCTATGTGTAGTCATTGAGCACAGTCAGTATTTTTCTTTCCATCCTACAGCACTAAAAACATAGTTATTTCCCTGTATTGTTCATCACAGTTTAATTTGTTTTGTGAACACTTCTTGGAACATACTACATTGACATTTTCACTCTAAGAATAAAATCTTCCAGTGATTGTAGCATGAGTTGATAATTTATTATTTTCTGCCTGAGAAGTTTCCTGTCCTATTTCATGAATGGTATAATTTCATCAATTTCCATTAAATCTCCTCCACTTAGTGCTGACTATAAAATTTTTACCATATTAACCCATATAAACCCTCTCTGAATACGTTGCCAAAGATCAGGTACCTATGAAGGTGACGAAATATTTTTAGTGACCTTGTCAATTTAGATCATCTGAACATAATCACAATTTTTGCAGTGTTCTAGTCAAGTTAAAGCCCCTTTTCGGTTGCTATTCTAATAATCTTTATCAAACATTTGGACTAGATACTAGATAAATAAATCTATTTAACTTGCATGTTCTGCCTTCAGGGAACTCAGTCATTTTCAGAGTTCTTTCTTTCATGCTTAGGAGTTTTGATTAACATTTTTAACTGATTTCAATGAATAGCTCTTAAGAGTTTTTTTTTCTATTCTTATACCAATTATAGCTTAGCAATCACAGTTCCTGTATGCAATAAATATTCAACTCCTTTGCTTCAATAAATAAACCATGTATGAAACTTATTGCACTGCAAGGAAAATTTCTCTAAAGACTTTTAAATGGGGTTCCCATTTTTAGCTCTGCCCTGAAACCTTAGGGACATCACCATAATGTCAAACCAGTAGGATGTCAGAATCCTTGCTGTTTCCCAAATGAACAGTCTCAGGGATTGTCTGCAGGTGCCAGAAATTCAGTCTTTATTTTCCCCATTGTGGTCAGGAAAAAAAAGTGGCAAATTTGGGTGTCTATTCCATAGGGTGCTACACATGTCCTATTCTGAGGTCACACAATTTTCCAAATGCCCCTCTTCCAGAGTGCAAAGAAGTAAATCCTATCTTTTATTTGGAACTCACTGTGTATACTAGTTTTTTAAAGTACCCTAAATTACACGAAGTCCTCAATTTCCTTGAAGGAATAGAGATAACCTGCCTAGCTTTTGTACACAAACACATAACATACATATGACTCTATTTGCATTCCAAAGTTCACTTATGATTTGATTGTTATCTTCAGTGACCATTGCCATGAAACCTTGTTATTTGAAAATGATTAAGGTTTTCTTCCATATGCCAAAGAACATAGAATAAAGGAAATGGATCAAAATGTTTTAATTATGTTGGAAGAACATTACATTATCTACATAATCTGACTGGATTGCAGAATTCTACTGTTTTTATTTTATACTGTTATGTTGTATGTTTGTGCTCTCTACCTCTAAGAATAAAGACTACAATCTTAAACTACAATGTGTTACTGGCAAAATAAGAAACAATAATAAGAAGTAATAAACTAATGTCCAAGAGGAATAAAAGAAAGTACAGAAATGAACATAGGATGATAGTGTGACAATGAAGCCAAAGTGACTCCATTTTGTTAAGTAGCTCCATTTTGTAAAACAGCCATGCCAAATAGAATGGTCATGACTGGGGCAAATTGTTTTTCCTTTTGTTGTAAAAACCCTCAAGAACACGGAACTATCTAACAGGGCTTTGTAACTATGGTAATGAGGCTCTGTTTCTGTAACTGGGGTGACTGGGCTAATTGTGATTGGCTAAGCTTCCCACTGCCTGAGTGCAATCTCCTGTTTCTATAACTTGGCTTGCTTGCATTGGCTAACCCCCCAAAGATACTTTTGTGGCTTTCAAGGTTAAAAGGGGCACCCTTACAATTGTTCAGGGCTGATCTGGAACAGACTTTATGTTCCCAGTTTCTGTGGGTGTGCTTTCATAAATTGACTTCCAGACCATTCACGTATAATCAAATAAAGGCTTGATTCGATTGTACGTGAATGGTCTGGAAGTCAATTTATGAAACACTGGGATGTTACTTTAACAATAACAATAGAATTTCAGTCAATTTGAGAAGAACTGCAATCTGTGCTGCCCCAAGACTTAGGAGGCAACATTAGTGTCACAGAAGAGGAGATGTCTTCAAAGAAGGATTGGAGAAGTTCCCAGATGGAAGTGGAACTGAACTCAAGACCAGCAGCATTCTTGGTACATATGAGAGAAGAGAATTTCAGCACAAGCCAGACAAAGACATAGACAGAGGTATTTTGGGGAAGTAAAAGCCCAAAGCAGAAAGACCAGGCCCAGGATGATGAGCAAGGAGTCTGGCTGCTGCTGGGCCAGTTCCCCAGTGAACCCCTGTAGGTTCACTGAAACGCCTGTCCAGAAGCTTATTTGGCCACAAAATTGTCAATAGGATTGAGGTCATATGCAAGAAAATCAAGAGCAACTTTTCATAGTATTTGTGTTTACATTTTTACTTTTCGGAAAGGACCAATCTTCCTAGGACTATTATTTATGCCACCAGGTAATACTTGCTGGGAATGTGGTCTTCCTGTCTCTTCTTTTTGTTAGTGGTACAATAACATCAACTGTAACTTAAGATAGTATGCTTCTTCCACTCTCACCTTTAATTCTACATGGCATTGCCATAGGGCAGTGCCTGACGGTAATTAGTGTTAGATTTTTATATAGAGGTAGAGGTAGAGGTAGGAAGATAGAAGGAAAAAAATCAATCCTTTTCTCTGTTGTTTTCTTCTTCCTTTTTCTTTTACCCTGTGACGGATATTTTCATAACTATTTGGCAGGACACACATTTATAACTGATGGGACAAGCAGGTTAAAGAAGATTCTCTTTGACTCTTCTAATACTTGACTCATGTGTGCTAATAATTGGTATTTATATAAAAGGATCACCTATACCAATCTGAAGAGATGTGTAGGTGTGAGAAATAGAAAGTCTGGTGGGTCATTTTCAAAATATATTAGGCAGCCTTAATAAAATCCAATTATAATCATATTAATTGTAGCCCTTTCCTTTCACTCATGCTAATGCTAAAATTAGCCAATCAAATGGATTGTACCCATGAGTCCTCCTGTCAGGATAAAGGGCAGTGCAGTGGTTAGGTATATATACAGGTAGACTGCCCACCAGGTTCACTTGCTAGCCAGGATCCAGTAGTGCACCCTTCTGGCAGAAGTAAAGCTCTGTCTTGCCCACCAACTTTTGAGCACATGTGTGATTACTTGTTGCACCTCCCTATTTTTAATAATTTTGTCACCTGGCATTGGGCTCCATATGTCACTTAGGGGATACAGGTACAACCTCAGAGGAGACTTGTCCCACTCCCTTGTTGTGGTGCCCTTGGATTGAGAGTGGAACCTGCCATTCCTGAGCCTGACAGAGAACCCCAAATCTAAAGTGGATTGAAAGTGGATTGATAATGCAGGGAAAGATCCTAAGCAAGTATCATTGTGACAAAGTAATTCTATATACCAAATATATACCTATCACAAGGTAGGAAAATCTATTCTCAAGCTCAGAGGAGAAGTACTTCTTTTGGAGGAAGGGCTATACTGGGCTTATATAATTGTGAACATAAGCTCACACCAAGTAAAATGGGATGGGCTTATAGAAGAAATTCCTAGTAAGTGGGATTGAGCATGCATGGGCCTGGATTGTGCAATAAATCCAAAATAAGGGAGATTGAGGACAATAGTGGGGGCCCAGGGTGTGTGAGAAACCCTCAGGAAGGTGGATTGAACATATGGTGTGTTGGAAGTTAAATGTATAAAGGAAATTCCATTATAGTAACGTACCAGAAATGGGGAATACAAATTCTAGGGCTGGGAATAAGAAAGAATAATGGAAAGAGCTTATATGTGCAATTGTTATTTTTCCTTTAGAGAGTTCTTATAACAAAATAAACAATAGTGTAGTAGGGGACAGATGAGGCAGGACACCAAATAGGAAATAGTCACAGGTTTATTTAGCTGCAGCCTGGTTCAGGGGGTACAGCTGAAGCCAGAATTAGATAGGTTGTCAGTATAAATAGGTAAATGGAGTCAGTTTGGATCAAAGAGGCCAATTTTGAGTGAGTCCAGCAAGTTGGAGACTGTCCCAACTTCCTTCAGAGCCCTTTCTTCACCCTTATCAAAAATCTACCCCTGCTCCAACAGTTTGCTAAGGCACTGTCCTAAGAATTGCCCCTCTCTAAGGGGAGCTATAAGGTGGTTAATTAATGTTTCCTGGGCTGCTCCATCCTGTCGTTCCCCCTTCAGCCCACTTGTTTCCCACCATTTGGCCAGCCCACCAAGCATTCCTGGGCCTAGTCACCTAGGTAGGAAGGAGAGAGATAAAGAGAGCAGGAGAACAAAGGAAGCCTAAGACCTATAAAAAGACAGAATTCCCTTGCTTCTTGGGATACCAGGATACCACTATGGCCCCCTTCTCCCTCCCAGGAGAAGTCTATGTTATTCCTTTTTAAATAAACCCTGCTTTATATGCTTGCCTTAGTGTGCTTCTCAATGTTTAAACTTAAACATGTGAGGGAGCACAACTCCTCACCAATTAACCAGTGGTATCACAGCTTTCACTGTAACCTTTAATCCTCCTGAACCCCAAGTTCAGGTAGTTTCAGAAGTTTAAACCCAGCACATAAGGAGAGAGGCTCAGAAGTTCGCAGTCTGCAGCAGTTCACATAAAAGCAGCTTTTTCTTTTACTGTTCTGGGCAAATTAACCCTTCAAGGATAGTGCCTGAGAAGGGGAGAGCTACTTTTCTCTTTCTTTCCTCTCTGAGCCAGCTGTTACCATGGAGCCCAATTAGTAGCATCTTTTCTTATCTTTGAAATTTAAACATCTCTCTGAAGCTCTGGCCCAAGACCAGAGGCCTAGTTAAAAGAATCTTTTTTTTTTTAATCACACTTTGCATTTGCAACCATACTTCTACAAACTATCATATATGTTGTATTTATATTAGATAGTTCATAATGTTTGTGAAAAACTAGTAAAGGGGCATTCAGCACTCTTGGAGTGCTTGATCTCTTCCAGACTGGTGACCAAGTAAGACAGAGCAACAGGCAATAGGAAGTTTAACTACACTGAATTATTTTGTAGAGACTCTTCTGCTGATAGTCCTAAGATCAATTATGGTAAAGATTTCTGGAGAAGCTTAATTAAGAGTTTCTGTGGAGAAAGGGGTGCCACTACAATAGTAATGGTTGGAGTAGTTCTTCCCCATGAAGGACAAATGACTGCCTGAACCCTTGATTTTAGCATCCACAAAGGCTGGCAGACTATTTCTAATATTCCCAACTGCACAGGTTCTTTTCATGTCTGGTTCTTAGTATAAAAATCTGTAATATGGTCTGTTTTAATCTGTGTATTGTTTGTCATGTCTATATATGTTCTTGTGTCTTTATCATGTACTTGGTACCAAAATTGGCTTGTAGATGAATGACCACTCATAAATTGAATGAATGGAACCAAATGCCTCTCAGTTCACATGACTTAAATAAAACTTTAAAGAAAAGAGTCAATCTAAATTGGCAAGTCAAGGGTTATAGAAAATAATATTCTAACAAAATGGCCACTGAAGAAAAGCTGAGAGATGACACAGCTAGGGAGGAGGGAGGAAAAATTAGCCAAGCATTAACCTCCCAGCAGATCCTTTCCCCAAAACAATAGGCTCTGAGAGAAGGGGGCAGTTTGTGAAAGTTGGGCAATGGACGAGGACCTTCCCTCATTGCAGAGTAGTCCTAATGGAGACACAATAAATATTGAAACTCTGTAAGACAACAAATCCCAGATAAATAAAAAAGTGGGCAAAATTTAAGTACCCATCCCTCAAAATCTGGGCTTCTATCTTTCCAAGTAACAATGAGTTTTAACCTTTTTACAGCTGCCTTCTTGAGTTAAAGTTTTAACCTACACAACTAGCCCCTAACTATCTTAATGGCATGTCCACAAGGTTCAATGATTAAACCATAATAATTGTACCCTATAAAACTAAAATCCCCTTTGTAACCAATAGCCATTTTTGCATCCAGAAAATGAGCTCCTACAGTGCAGGACTCCACGATTGAATAAATGGCTTCCCTGAATCTGTTGAGGTCTGCGTCTGTCATTTTGTGTTTATAGTGAGAGTAAATATAGCTTTGAGATTACTCATCCACACAATTTTCGAGGTGGTCAAATTATCAAAAAGTTTAGTACTTGCCCTGATTCCAATTAAAAATGGTGGGGACACAGTTTGCGGAAGGAGGAAGATTTTTTGCTTTGCTTGCAGGAAGAAAATAATAGGTACAAGAGAGACCAGTCCCAGAGGCTATAGTTCTAAGTTCAGGGAGAACAAAATGTTTTTAAAGAAGCTATCCAATGGTTCCATTCCAGGTAACCCTCTGAGAGAATTATAATTAACTTGTTAATTTGGGAGATAACCATTAATTTGGGTATGTGCTCAGGGACTAATGGCTCAGCCTGGCAGAGGTGGTCCTGCCAGGGGTTGGAGAGGGGAAGCAGGAAAGAAAGAAAAAAGTATTTATTTAAAAATAAGCCTCAGAGTGTTAATTTCTACAAAATGTTTTAAAATTGCAGATTAGTCCTAAGTTAAACAATAGTGTAGTAAGATTCTTAGAATCCATGGGATTCTTGTTATTGGGCAAGAATAACTGACTTAGAATGTTAACTTGACTTGTTTGATAAGTTGGTTTTATGGGTAACCTAAGTTAATAATGGGTAAATTAGTTTTAACAAAAATGGGATTAATCTTCATAAATGTGTTTGTTAGAGGAGACATCTAATTAGTTTGTAAATTTAAAATGTTAAAACATCAACTAAGTAAATTTAAGTACTCTTGGCTTCTTGAATTTCATAGTGTCATGATGGGCAAACATGAGACATTTGCAGTTGAGGGGAGAAATAAAGAATGCCCATGTGTTTCTGCCATTTTCAATGCCTTATTCACTCTAATCACTCAATACAATTTCACTCTATAGGTTCTTAAGACAATGACAATTC
Organism: Spermophilus citellus; assembly: GCF_964194105.1. NCBI lineage: Eukaryota > Metazoa > Chordata > Mammalia > Rodentia > Sciuridae > Spermophilus > Spermophilus citellus. The sequence continues at coordinate 65,716,617 of NC_138183.1, read as the reverse complement.
TTAATGCTGGGCACTGCAATAGACATAATCAATTTAAAACAAACAATTCTAAGTTAATTCTAAGCACTGCAAACATACTTAATTATGACAGACTTATTACAGGTATTCCCTCTGCATGCTAAACTCAAGTGCCAGGTCTAGAGTCTCAAGTCTTAGGCCTTAAGTCCAGCAGATGCACACTCACTTAGACATAGTGATCCAGTCAGGAGCCAATGAAGGATTCTCCTGAGGTGGAGCTGATGGCTAGTTGAGGAAGGGGTCATTAGGAGAAGTCAAATTCTCACCAGGGTCAAGATGTGGCTGTAGAGTTTGAGAGCAGTGAGGATGATGCAGAGGATCAAGTGGATGATGAGAAGAGTTGGGATGTCAGTCCAGGTCCTTATCAGGATTTCCAGCATGAGGGCATCAGTGTTGGCTGGCTGCATGTCTGTTCATTTGCTCCTTGTAATTTGATAAGAATTTATACTAAATTTTGGGACTTCTGCTCACTTTTTCAATCCCTATCAGCTGTTACCAGGTTTCTTAGTGACATATTTTATTCTAGGGTAAGGACATATGGTTTGGTGGTTTCTGCTCTGATCTCACACCTCTGCCTCTTGTCAGGGTGTAGGCAAATGACCGTGCTTCACTTTGAGTTTTATCAGGGTTGTGGAAATGACTTGTCTTTATCAGGCTATGCCTGATGGCATATTGGAGGGCTCTGTAGGCTGATGTCTGGTTGGACTGCAGGTATATTTAAAATGGAGTTTTAAAATGAAGTTGCTTAGACTAAAGCCATTACAGTCAGGCTGAAGCTACTCTTACAAATAGGTTAACATATATTTGGGTCTATTAAATATATTTTTATAAATTTGGCAAATTAAAAGTTTAAGATTGCTTGTTTCTAGGTCTTAACCTAAAAGCAAAGTTACTAAGAATTTAAATTGTTGCAAGTGTAATTTTATATGCTTGCAAAAAGTTTTAGATGCATTTTGATTAAAGTACTGTAAAGACCAAAGTATTTTATTTCATTAAAGAGTAAACATTTTTTTAAATGAAAAAAGGTAGAACTCTCATGATGGAAGGGATAAACTACCAGAAGATTTTTCCTCTTGGGTATAATAGTCTTGGGACTTACAGCTTCTGGATAAATGCACTATTAAACAGATATTTTAAAGGTGTTGGGGTTAATGATTAGAATCTATGTGAAATGGGCAAGGGGAGCTGACAGCCAGCTGAGGAGAAGGCTGAAGGGAGAAGTTGCCAACTCTCATTAGGGTCAAGATGTGGCTGTAGAGTTTGAGAGTGGTGAGGAAGATGCAGAGGATAAAGCAGATGATGAGAAGAGTTGGGGTGTCAGCCCAGGTCTTTATCGGTATCTCCAGCACGAGGGCATCAGTGTTGGCTGATTGAATGTCTGTTCATTTGCACCATCATTTATAATAAATTTTGGGGTCTTATGACCACCCTTTCCACCCTTGTCAGCTGCCACAAGGTGTCTCAGTGATGTCACTTGCCTGGGGTTAAAGCATCTGGTCTGGTGGTCCCCACCCTGATTTTATTGCCTTTCCCCCTTTTGGGGGCAAGGACAACATGCCAGAGATTTCACTCTGAGTTTGTAAGGATAAGGAGAAATGACTTATTTGTGCCTAGAGGGCTCCGTAGGTGTGCCTGGTGAGACTGCAGGTTTCAAAGTGGAGTTTTAAAATGGAGTTGCTTAGGCTAAGGTCTAAGGACATCCTTACATGGGTACACAGTTTTTGTATATGCCATGTTGCCCAATCCCTCTCCTGGGACGAAATTTATTATGTAAATTAATTGCATAATAACATTCATAAGGATTGTTTTAAAATATAAATTTAAGAAAGTGGCTATTATTATTACTGTCAGTTAAAGTAATTTGGATTTTAATATACTGATAGGAAGCAGAGTCTGAGCATTGATATGCTCTTATCTATCAAGATAATTTCTTGCATCTGTTAGGTTTTATTACATAGGGAAGCTGAATCTTAAAGGAAATGAGCTTTATACAATTCTAGTTAAATAAACAACTGTTTAGGTTATTCCCCTACAGTATAAATTCTAAATTTTTCTTTAAAAGTTAAATTTGGTTAATATAAGGACATCTGCATAATTGTGATGCTATTACTGGCTTCTTTGTATATTAGATGTAGTTTTGTTCTCAAAGTAAAATGTAAAGCTTAAGATATCATTTTACCAAGCTGGTGTGTTCTCCAAACTAAAGTTGTCTATAGTGGTAGTTTCTTTCAGACTAATCTAGAAATAGAAAATTTAGTTGGGGTTTACTATGTCATTTAATATTTTGTAATTAGTTAAGAATAAGCCATCATCAAGAAGTGATAAGTATAAAATGTTGTGTTACTCTCTACATTGGGGTAGAAACAAAAATGTATTTTTGGAAGGCAATTAGGAGAGGCTAATTTGTTTAAAGGTTAACAATATAAAATGTGAAATCATTTTGCCACTTTTTAGTATTTTTCCACAAGAACAAAGTTGAGAATTTTCTTAGTTTTTGTTTGATTTATGTTTCAGATGCAATGTCACTTTGTGATATTTACCAAGAGCCTCACCTTACCTGAGATAAGTCTGGCTCTTACCCTACTCCAAGTTGGGATGGCTCCAAAGTAAGCTAGACTTAGGCTTATTTAAAATTGCGTTCAAAGGATAGATGTTTTGTATACTCTGGATATTAGGGCTCTATCTGAAGTGTAAGGAGTAAAAATTTGTTCCCAGGATGTAGGCTCCCTATTTACCTCTCTTATTGTTTCTCTTGCTGAGAAAAAACTTTTAAGTTTAATTAAGTCCCATTTGTTGATTCTTGTTGTTAACTCTTGTGCTATGGGTGTCCTATTAAGGAATTTGGAGCCCGACCCCACAATATGTAGATCGGAGCCAACTTTTTCTTCTATCAGACGAAGAGTCTCTGGTTTGATATCAAGCTCCTTGATCCATTTTGAGTTAACTTTTGTGCATGGCGAGAGACAGGGATTCAGTTTCATTTTGTTGCATATGGATTTCCAGTTTTCCCAACACCATTTGTTGAAGATGCTCTCCTTCCTCCATTGCATGCTTTTAGCCCCTTTATCAAATATAAGATAGTTGTAACTTTGTGGATTAGTCTCTATGTCCTCTATTCTAAACCATTGGTCCACCCGCCTGTTTTGGTACCAGTACCATGCTGTTTTTGTCACTATTGCTCTGTAATATAGTTTGAAATCTGGTATCGCTATACCACCTGATTCACACTTCCTGTTTAGAATTGCTTTTGCTATTCTGGGTCTTTTATTTTTCCATATGAATTTCATGATTGCTTTATCAATTTCTACAAGATATGCCGTTGGGATTTTGATTGGCATTGCATTAAACCTATAGAGAACTTTTGGTAATATCACCATTTTGATGATGTTAGTTCTGCCTATCCATGAACAGGGTATGTTTTTCCATCTTCTAAGATCTTCTCAACTTCTCTCTTTAGGGTTCTGTAGTTTTCAAAAAATTAGACAATAAGATAACAAATAACCCAATCAACAAATGGGCCAAGGACCTGAACAGACACTTCTCAGAGGAGGATATACAATCAATCAACAAGTACATGAAAAAATGCTCACCATCTCTAGCAGTCAGAGAAATGCAAATCAAAACCACCCTAAGATACCATTTCACTCCAGTAAGATTGGCAGCCACTATGAAGTCAAACAACAACAAGTGCTGGTGAGGAGAAAGTGGAGAAAAGGGTACACTTGTACATTGCTGGTGGGACTGCAAATTGGTGCGGCCAATTTGGAAAGCAGTTTGGAGATTCCTGGGAAAGATGGGAATGGAACCACCATTTGACCCTGCTATTGCCCTTCTCGGACTATTCCCTGAAGACCTTAAAAGAGCATGCTACAGGGATACTGCCACATCGATGTTCATAGCAGCACAATTCACAATTGCTAGACTGTGGAATCAACCCAGATGCCCCTCAATAGATGAATGGATAAAAAAATGTGGCATCTATACACAATGGAGTACTATGCAGCAATAAAAAATGACAAAATCATAGAATTTGCAGGGAAATGGATGGCACTAGAGCAGATTATGCTTAGTGAAGCTAGCCAATCCCTAAAAAACAAATACCAAATGTCTTCTTTGATATAATGAGAGCATCTATGAACAGAGCAGGGAGGAAGAGCAGGAAGAAAAGATTAACATTAAACAGAGACATGAGATGGGAGGGAAAGGGAGAGAAAAGGGAAATTGCATGGAAATGAAGGGAGACCCTCATTGCTATACAAAATTACATATAAGAGGTTGTGAGGGGAATGGGAAAATAAACAAGAAGAGAAATTAATTACAGTAGATGGGGTAGAGAGAGAAGAAGGGAGGGGAGGGGAGGGGGGATAGTAGGGGATAGGAAAGGTAGCAGAATACAACAATTACTAATAGGGCATTATTTAAAATTGTGGATGTGTAACCGAAGTGATTCTGCAATCTGCATTTGGGGTAAAATTGGGGGTTCATAACCCACTTCAATCTAATGTATGAAGTATGATACGTCAAGAGCTTTGTAAAGTTGTGAACAACCAATAAAAAAAAACAAAAACAAAAAAAACAAAGGATGGATGTTTGTTGTAAAACATTACTGTGAAGTCAAAATAACAAAGTTATATAAGACAAAACTGAGTAAAGTTTTGAGTAAATCATAAAAGATATATAATATTATAAAAGAGATTTTTTAACCATTTATACACATTTGGTTGTTTTTTTTTCTTTTTAGTTATACATGTTAGGATAATTTATTTAGACATATCATATATACATAGAGTATAACTTCCCATTATTGTGGTTGTACATGATGTGGAATTACCCTGGTATAAGAGAGTTTTATGGAAAATAAAATTTGTAGATGATCTCATATGTGATTGTGTTGAAATGTATGTGTATTTCTGGAGGTAAAATAGATACCAAAGATTATATTAGTGTTATTATATAAATATGTTTCATGGTTCAAAGCCATTATACAAGCATTGGATTTTTATTGTTAATTTCATTTTATATTTTCATTGTAGAAGTTTAAAACATTTGCCTGTTAGTGTTTTAAAGAAGTATTCCTTCTAACAGGATAACCTGAGTTAATTTTAATACAAGCCATCATCTATAGGATAATATATAAGGCCTATTTTCTGAACTAATACCCTAATTATATGGAAAGCATAAAACTGCAAAGTTATAGACAATAAATTTAAAACTCAGTACTCTCACATTAAGACTCATGAAATTAGCCTACTGGATGCTTAAAATGAGAACCAAAGGAAATAAAAAGACCAAAACAAAAAAATAAACAAAGAATAAAACAATATTTGGCACTTGCCTTATAAAGTCAATTAGGGCCCAGAGAATAACAAGACTTCTGTAAAGGTTTTGCAAACCTGGGTCACATAATTTCCCAATGAAGGGATCAAAGGGACCCTGGAGAACAGAAATCCAACCAGGGAACATTCTGCAAAGAAGAGGGTAATTGTGAAACTTGTCTTAAAAATCCAGATGAGGTCCTCATTTTCCCAATAATGAAAATTAAACACCTAAGAAATGCTGAGGGAGGAAGATAAGTATGTTTGTTTGTTTGCTTTTAAAGGATAGAACTAAGAAAAACAGAAATTTCTCTCTGGATAGGAATGGGTCCAGAACTGGTGCCCAAGGAAATGAAGGAGTTTTGCCACTTTAAGATTTTAGGTTTCCTTTGTTCTCATGCCCCGACTCCTATCCTGCCTATGTGGCCAAAAGGGCATTAAGAGTGCTGTCTAGGGTGCTGGTGGTTGCTTGTATTGGACAACATGATCTTTCCCCTACCTTGGAAGTTGTTAGTAAACAAGTGATGGGAAATGCTATCTATCAATTTTCTTTTTTTGATAATTAGCTACCTGTTCTATTCCTTGATCTCATTTCCCCCTCTGATTAAGGGAATCCTTACTACCATAAGGGAAATATACAATGACATTCTGCTTACTTCAGGCTTGGAGGAGGTGAAATGAAGCAAGCAGTTTGGATTTCTCTTTGAGGAATGATGGGTCAGTTGAGGGGTTCATTATAAAAAGACTCCTTTGGGTGCTGGGGTGCCGCAGTCTTGGCTGGGCACAGAATCACGAGCCACTGAAGCAGGAACAAAACTTTATTTTGAAAAAGCCGCTAACACTCTCCGCGCCAGCGAGTCAAAAACCGGTCCTCCCACGAGGGTGTCTGACCGGAACCGCGCGTCCCGGAACCCCCCGTCTCCTCCGACCTCCTCCGGAATTCCCTCCTACTATCCTTCCCCAACCAATGGGAACTCTCCAGCAGTCCCGTAAAGTCCCGTAACTTGAGTCCGGTAGCAGGCCAAGGTGAACAGCGGGAGTCCAGTTTGCATATGAATGTAAATTTTAACATAATCATCTCAGTGGCTAGCTGGCGTCACTTTACAACCAAAGGTGCCATACATCGTATATATGCTTGTGGCTCCTAGCATCTGCCCCCTTCTGTTTAATTAAGCAACAAGCAATGTGGCTAGGGACCGTGCCTGGTAGGTTGTCCAATTTAACATATGGTTCTTACCCGTCATGGGAGAACTGACCTTTAGGCGTCAGCTTCCTGTCTTAGGTTGAATCCACTGTAATCAGAGCAACCCGTCGCTGACTACCGGTCCAGCATTCAGCCATGCTTGTGGATAGGCCTATGCACCAGTGGGGGGGTGAGGTTCTTGCCTCACCTCTGTTGGCCCCCAAATTTAGCCTTGGTGCCAGTGGGGGGGTGAGGTTCTTTGCCTCACCTCTGTTGGCCCCCAAATTTAGACCATCACTAGTAGAAGGGAGGAGGATACAGAAATGCCACGACACCAAGCCAATTGACGGCTCCTTTGGAAAAATTGCGTCACTGGTGACACCATCAGCAAAGATATGCCAGTATTACCACAATAAACATGGGGTGAGCTGGCAAGGAAATTGCATCACTGGTGACACCATCAGCAAAAATATGCCAGCAGTACCACAATTCGGTGCACCAGATGATATTTCACAATGTATGCAACTGATATATAGTCCAGGCAAGTTCTGCAAGCAGTTCAAATTGGAGGAGTCTATCAATATGTCCATATCCTCCCAAAGTAAATCAAGTCCTTGATAGCATTACTTGTTGAGTTATATTCATTGATGCATCAGTTTATACAGTTTACTGTGATAGCTATCATAGAAGCTGTAGTTTGGTTTTATCTCAGTCTTCACTGGAATTGGGATGGAGATGGAAATTCTGGCAATGATGGTAAAGAGACATTATCCTGAACAGAATTATTAAATATAATAAAAAGAAAAGGTGAAAGTAAACAAACAGATCTGTTAAACTCCTTTAAAAACAATCCTTAACAGCCGTTTACCAAATTTAAATTAGTAAACAAACAGATCTGTTAACCATCTTTAACAACAATCATAAACAGCTGTTCACCTAATTTAAATTAAACCATATAAATCACGTGAATAAAGAAAAAATTCGGATCCATTTTTTCATGAGCGCTCCTCATATAAGAAATATGGACATACACACATACAGACATACAACACAAAACAGAAGTGTGCACACAACATACAACACATAAGACAATAGTAAATAAAGGCCTTGTAACTATACTTAGGTGAAATCTCCATTGCAATGTTTAAAAACTCCACAGTCAAAAAAAATAAATAAATAAATAAATAAATAAATAAATAAATAAAAAATAAAACACAGTCAAAAAATAAAACTGATCAGAAAAACATTAACCTAGGTTTGTATGAGCTCAAAAATAAAATAGAACTTTATGATGTGGAAAAATGCAATAATAAAATAGATACTGAAAAAAAAAAACCTTGGTTAATCACTGTCGCAGATGTAAGAATAGCCAAGCTGGAGCTCTGGATGTCAGCTGTTATGGATTTGAGTCAAATCATCTTCTTTTTCTGTAGAAATTGTTTTAGTTAATCTCTCTGGAATCCAAATCGGTTGCTGTTCATCCTGTGGGAAAACACAGATAGCGCCCCGATTCCAGACTATCACTGGATCCGGGCCTTTCCATTGTCCTGTTAGAATATCTTTCCAAAGTACCTTAGGCTTATGTACATTTTTGGGGTACAAATGTCTTTCCGCAGCACTAAGTCCCGATGAATCTAAATTTAAAAAGTTTAGAGTAAAAAGGGTTATTTTAAGTTTATCTTTGGGGGATATATACCCCTTTCCAATTCCCTCCTTTTGTTTTAATAAGTACATTTTAATAGTTTGATGAGCTCTTTCAACTATGCCTTGTCCTTGTGGATTGTATGGAATTCCTGTTATGTGAGTAATACCAAATGATGAGCAAAATTGTTTAAAAGAGGAGGAAGTATAACCAGGACCGTTGTCCGTTTTTAACTGTTTTGGAACGCCCACAGTGGCAAAATTTTGTAAGCAATGAGCTATAACATCTTTAGTTTTTTCTCCGGCATGAAGGGAGCCCATCAAAAATCCGGAAGAGGTATCAACTGTAACATGTAAATATTTTAATTTTCCAAATTCTGGCAAGTGTGTGACGTCCATCTGCCAAATATGGTTAGGTATTAGTCCTCTAGGATTGACTCCAAGATTAACTTGTGGTAAAAATGTCACACAATTTTGACATTGTTTTATTATATGTCTGGCCTGTTCTTTAGTTATTTTAAAACGCTTTTGTAAAGTATTAGCATTGACATGGAACCTTTTATGAAAATTTATAGCTTCTTCTATTGTGGAGAAAATATGTATGTCATGTGTAGATTTATCTGCTAGTTCATTGCCCATACTAAGGGCTCCAGGCAATCCTGTATGTGCCCTGATATGACCTATGAAGAATGGATCTTTTCGGTCCCAGATTAGACTTTGTATAGCGGAAAACAAAGAGAAAACAGTAGAGGAAGGGGAAATCCTACCAGCATCTTCAAGGGAATTAATAGCATTAACTACATACTGACTATCAGAAAATAAATTAAATACAGAATCTTTAAACATCATAAAAGCTTGTAATACTGCATTAAGCTCTACCTTTTGAGCTGATTGTTTGGGTACTAAAAATGTAAAAGTTTGATCAGGAGTAACTACTGCTGCTGTACCATTGTTTGACCCATCAGTGAATATATTTGGAGCATTTATGATAGGGGTTTTTCTTGTCATTTTTGGAAAAACTACAGGATGCTTAGACCAAAAAGACAACAAAGGATTAGATGGTAAGTGATTATCAAATGAAACACTAGTTTTACACAGGATTATTGCCCAAGTATTTAACTCATTAGCTAACTCATCAATTTGATCCATAGTATATGGAGTAATAATTTTATTGGGAGAAATCCCAAACACTCCCTTAGCTGCTTTTATTCCTTTGAGTATTAATTGTCCTACAGCCTCAGGATATCTAGTAAGAATAGTGTTAGGGGAATAAGATAAATGTATCCACAATAATGGACCTTCTTGCCAAAATACTCCTGTAGGAATATTTTTTGTTGGTAGTACAATAAATAATAAAGGCAAACTTATATCAATTCTATCCAAATGCATATTTTCCATATATGTTTCAATGATTTTTAATACTTTTCTTGCTTCAGGCGTTAACATGCGGGGTGAATTTGGATCTGATGGACCTTTTAGAATATCAAATAAAGGTCCTAACTCTCCTGTTGGTATGCCTAGATAAGGCCTTATCCAATTTATGTCTCCCAATAACTTTTGAAAGTCATTAAGTGATTTGAGTTGATCTACTCGTATTTGAATTTTTGGTGGACGGACCATGGTTGAGGATAATAGAACTCCTAAATAATTAATTGGAAGATTTAATTGTACTTTATCTATTGCTATCTCTAGATTATAATTTTTCAATAAATTTGTAAGTGTGGCATAACATTCTAGTAATGTGTTTTTATCTTTATGTGCCAGTAACACATCATCCATATAGTGAAATATTTGTAGTTCAGGATTTTGGTTTCTAAGTGGCTGGATTGCTTTATTAACATAAATTTGACACATAGTTGGGCTGTTAGCCATCCCTTGAGGGAGTACTTTCCATTCATATCTCTGATCAGGACCTTCATGATTCAGTGCAGGGATAGTAAATGCAAAATGTGGACTATCCTCGGGATGAATTGGAATTGAAAAGAAACAATCCTTAATATCTATAACTAAAACATGCCAGGTTTTTGGTAAAGCAGACAATTGAGGAATCCCTGATTGAGCAGGTCCCATAATAACCATCTCATTATTAATGGCTCTTAAATCTTGTAATAATCTCCATTTACCAGATTTCTTTTTAATGACAAAAATGGGAGTATTATAGGGGGATACGGAAGGTTGTATATGTCCTTCCGCTAACTGTTGTCTGACCAAGTCATGGGCTACTTGTATCTTTTCTTTAGTCAAGGGCCACTGAGGAACCCACACTGGTCTTTCTGATTTCCAAGTAATTTTGATTGTCTCAGTGGCCCTTTCTGAAAACCCAATTCATGTCTATTTATTTCTTGATCTATTTGAATAGGTGCTGTCATACCTTGTTCTTGTTCTCTTAATCTTTTTTCTTTCCTAAAGCCTTGTTTAGCCCTAGTAGTGGGCGCGTTAGGATTGATGTTATTTGTTAATGTCAATCCTAATTGATCTAGGACATCTCGTCCCCATAAATTTACAGGAAGATGATCCAATACATAGGGCTGTATAGTTCCTTCACATCCTTCAGGATCCCTCCAATCTAATACCATAGCACTTCTATGGGGATTTGTTGCCACTCCTAGGCCTCGAAGCGTTTGAGTGGCTTGTTGTAATGGCCAATGTTTTGGCCATTCTTGACGAGATATTATGCTGAGGTCAGCACCTGTGTCCAGCAGCCCATTAAAGTCATGTCCTTGAATTTTTAATTTTAGCATTGGGCGAGAATCTAAATTTAAAGACAGCATAGCCCAATCTACACCTGTGGAGCCTAATCCCTTGGAACCTCTTTCTACATTACAACTGGAAAATTTATCATGCAGGCTGGGTATTATTAATAACTGTGCTATTCTATCTCCTGGTGAAATTACTGATATACCTCTTGGAGAACTAGCTATAATTTTTATTTCACCTTCATAATCGGGATCAATTACCCCAGGACTTATCATAAGTCCTTTTAGTGTAGAAGAACTGCGTCCCAATAATAAGCCTACTGTTCCTTTGGGAAGAGGTCCTTTTACTCCTGTGGGAATGATTTGAATTCTCATCTCTGGGGTTAGTACTGCTCTGGCAGAGGCGCAGATGTCCAGCCCTGCGCTCCCTCTAGTTTGTCTGATGAGGGATTTAATGGATAATGCGTCCTGGGCACTACCTTGATGGGGCTGTTGGGTTCCTCCATTGCCCCATATATTTGTGGTTTGGGGCCCCGGGGCATTGGGCCCTCTAGTCCGTTTTTTGGCAATGGAGCTTGATACCTTTCTCCACGATATCGTGGGTAAACACTTGGTCCTTGTCCGTTTTTTGATAACGGAATACCCTCTATGGTGGTTTGAGAACGGCATTCATTAGCCCAATGTCTCCCTCTACGGCATCGTGGGCAAATACCTGGTATTCTATTCCTTTGATATCCAGCTTTGTTAAACCCTCCTCTTATGGGGCAACTCCTTTTAAAATGTCCTGTTTGATTACAATTATAGCATGTTCTTGGCCTGGCATCTAAAGCCTGTTGTACTGCTGCTAAGACTTGCCCCTGTTCATTAATGTCTCTACATAATTTAATATATGTGTTTAAATCCTCATGTCTCCATGGTCTAATGACCTCTCTGCAGCAACGATTTGCTTGGTCATAAGCCAGTTGTTTTATAAATGGCATTACCTGTTCTGTATTTCCAAATATCCTAGAGGCTGACTGAATAAGTCTATCTACAAATTCAGCATAAGGTTCATTAGTTCCTTGTATTACCTTAGATAATTGACCTTGTAAGTCTCCATGCCCCTGTAAAGTTTTCCATGCCCTAACTGCATCTACAGCAATTTGTGCGTATACGCCAGGGTCATATTCAATTTGCTGTCTTTGACCTTCATATGGTCCCTTTCCCAATAGCATGTCCATATTTCTTTGAGGGTACCCAGCTTCTGCATTTCGCCTAGCTGTCTCCATGCAAAATTCCTCATTGGCAACCTTCCATAACAAATATTGTCCTCCGTTTAGCACAGATCGACACATGTTAGCCCAATCTGCTGGTGTCATGTCCAAGTTGGTAACAGATTCAACCATGCTTATTGTGAAGGGAGCTTGCGGCCCATAGGTCGTTACAGCCTCCTTTAATTGCTTTATTGTTTTGAAATCTAAAGCACGGTGAATTCGTTGCCCTCCTGCCTGCTCAAGTACAGGGCATGCTAATCTTTGGGGTCCTGCCTCAGAATTCCGTCCATCAACTACGGTAGTTGAGGGCCGCTCAGCGGTAGATGGAGCTGTTGGCTGAGTTACGCCCTCTGGTGATAGAACGGAGTTGGTAGCAACCTCCTGTTGTAATTCTCCACCTGATGGCTGCTTGTCCTCTAAGCTTGCTTTCTTTAAATTCTCCTCTGTCTGACTAGCTTGAGAGACCTTCTCTTTTGCTTGACCTAGCGTTTTTTCTACCATAGTCTGGACCTCTAACAATTTACTTAACAGTTTTTCGGTTTGTTTTTTATTGGATTCTAATCTACTATAACCTAACCCAATAAGGTAGGATAAAACAAAGCCGAAGCAGAATGAAACAAAGACGGAGCAGACAATGGTTGTATCAATTTTCTCTTTCTCAGGGCTGAATAACTTCAAACCTTGAGCCAACCATTTTTTCCAGTTCGCCTGAGAAAATTCTAGGGCTAGGGAGCTCGAAATAAAAACAAAATAAATCAAAACAAGAACACATTGTTTTCTGAGAAGGTCATCCATCCTGTCGCCTTCCCTCAGGGGCGAGCAATTTACTCACCTCTAAGCTTCAGGCGTTCCCCGTACGGGCCACCAAATGCCGCAGTCTTGGCTGGGCACAGAATCACGAGCCACTGAAGCAGGAACAAAACTTTATTTTGAAAAAGCCGCTAACACTCTCCGCGCCAGCGAGTCAAAAACCGGTCCTCCCACGAGGGTGTCTGACCGGAACCGCGCGTCCCGGAACCCCCCGTCTCCTCCGACCTCCTCCGGAATTCCCTCCTACTATCCTTCCCCAACCAATGGGAACTCTCCAGCAGTCCCGTAAAGTCCCGTAACTTGAGTCCGGTAGCAGGCCAAGGTGAACAGCGGGAGTCCAGTTTGCATATGAATGTAAATTTTAACATAATCATCTCAGTGGCTAGCTGGCGTCACTTTACAACCAAAGGTGCCATACATCGTATATATGCTTGTGGCTCCTAGCACTGGGGCTGTAGCTGAGTGGTAGAGCACTTGCCTAGCACATGTGAGGCATTGGGTTTGATCCTCAGTACCATATAAAAATAAACAAATACAGTAAAAGCAAGCTCTCTATCTACAACTACAAAAAACAAAGTCTGGTTTGGAAAGAAAGATTTAATGTCATCTTGGAAGTGTATGCTTCTATGAGAAAGACAAGAACATGAGTACTGGAGTAAGATTCATTCAAAATAAATGTCATAGCAAATTGAATATGTCAATGAATATCATGATGATGATAGAAACCAATACTTTACCAGGAAGTGAATGAACCAAAATTTTTTCCCCATGCCAAGTCCAGTGAGGACATTGCCTCTATCTGGGAATGAAATCTTTAATGACATTTGTTTCCTTGCCAGGGTTTTCAGGAATGTAAACATACACTTAGTTTTTTATAATGTCATAGAAGCCCTCATGAGATGTATTTAAGATCTCTAATGTCAACTTATTTTTTAAAAAATACCTTTCTATTGGCATTAATTCTATGTGTAGTAGGGGTCATTTTATTTACTGTCAAATAGGGCTAGATAACCATACTTTTAAACACAGATTAAATCTCACTATGTAGGATGTTTGCAAGATTTGTAGGCCTTAAGTTGACTAAAAGGACTTCTAATTGTGATGGTCGCTTCATAGTTACCAGGCATTCTTGTCTAAGAAACCCTATTTTATATTTTCTAGTCTTACTTACTCTTGGTGGGGGGCTGACACAAGTGTACATCCTAAGTTACATTCAATGAACTATTGTATTTCCTTTTAAATGCCCAGTTATGGATGTGCTTTGTTTATAACTTGTTTTGCTAGGTGTTTAAGACCAAGTTAGTCAAATTGACCTTGTTCCTATGTGCAGTTAAAATTCAGCTGAGTTCCCTATGAAGGTCACACTTGAGATCTTTTTTTTTTTTTTCCACATTAACAAGCCTTTTTATTGTTGTCTTTTTTTGTTTGTTTTTTGTTTTTTAATTGAAGGTCGCTTACTGATCCTGCTTCCATGAATGGTCAAGACCAAGAGAAAAGGGAGGGGAACCAGCCGGCACAGGGAGGGATCATCTCCACAATATTCCATTTATACACAGAACTAAACAGACAAGCACAGAGTCACTATTGCGGTTAGAAGTTGGCAGCATGGGATGAGGAAGGAACAGGTGTGAAATAGGGGTGTCGTTAAAAAAAATACAGCCCCCCCCCCCCCAAACTGGGTGCCTGGGGGAAGACTTGGTCTGTTTCAACCCAAGAGGAATAGAAGATCAAAAACAGTTTGGGAAGGCCAGAACCGTCAGGGATGGAGGGAGGAGGAAGGTCCAGGGGGTTGGGGGGCTGTTTGGCAACTGGGGTGAAGGGAATGCCCTCCCCCTGCTGGGATCCCCCCAGCCCCTCCGGTCTGGCAGGAAGGGGGCAGCCTGCAACCCCCTAGGGCAGGTCTGGGGCTGCCAGATGCTCCAGGCAGGGGGCTGGAGGGGGCTCACAAAGGCTTGCCCTCCAGAGAGATGACGGCACTGCCCCCCAGTTTTTCAGCCAGGGTGCAGCGGTCCTTGACCTCCTCATAGCAGTTTGCTTGTAATTCGTGCTTGATCCCTGTCAGCTTCTTCTTGATGGCGTCCTTGGAACTAGCATAGATCATTTTGCTCTTAAGGGGTGCGGATTCAGGGGCCCAGAAGATAAACACCAGGTCCTCTTTCTTGCTTTCCTTGGTCTCGTAGGTAGCGTCACAGAGGGCAGAGCGGCAATCCTTGTCTGGCAGCATCTTGACAAAGGTGGCGTAGGGATCATCCACAGTCTGGCCCACATCACCTACCAGGATCTCCTTGCCCTCCTCCAAGATGATGTTCTTCTTGTCCTCACTCAGGCAGAAGAGCACTGCCTTCTTACGCTTCTTCACTTCCTCTGGCGTCGAAGACTTGCGTACCTTCATATCATTGAATACCTTGATGACGCCGTCAGAGACAGCCACGCCAGAAGCCATGTTTCCGGAAGCGAAAGGAAGACGACAAGAAGAGCCCACGAAGACGAGAGCCGCCGCAGCTGCTGCCGGGATCCGACTCCACACTTGAGATCTTAAGAGAAGTCTCTCAGCCCCTTTTTGTTCCATCTCTCAGGTTATTCGGGGTCTTCTTGACCACATGGCTTCCCTTGGAAGCATAAGGGAAATCTTCCTCTCCAATGACCCTCCTCTTTGCAGCATGTGTACTGGTCAGGTTTCTGTTCTCCAGGGCCTCATTGATTCCCCTGATCTAGAGGTCCTGTGGCCCAGAGTTCAAAGTACTTAGATAAGTCTTGTGTTCCCTGGGCTTAAGCTGACTCTCAGGGAAAGAGCTGAATATTGAGTATTTCTTATGGCTTTTTTGCTGCCTTACTTTTAGTCTCCAATTTTTGCCTTAAACATTCAGCAATCCATTTTCACAAATCTTAAATAAGAGTACTGAGTTTTATGTCTAAGGTCTATAACTTACATTTTTTACCCCTTCTATTTAATTGGGTCAGAAATAGTACTGAAAGTTAACCTTACATCTTGTCTGTCCTATAGGTGATGGCCTATTATCTCAAATTAATTCAGGTTGTAATATTAGAAGTGGTACTTTTGGCTAGTCCTAGAATGGACATTTAGTGAGAATATTGTAGTGACTGGGATAGGAAGGTACTTGCCATTTTTGCTAGTACAGCATATTAGTTCCTTTGGCTCATCCATTGTCTGGGTCCACAGCAATCTGTAGGAAGGCAGCTATTCAATAATCATGCAGTACAATGGTTTGTAATTGTAACCCCTGTGGTTATGGATTGCCCTATGTGCTTGAGGCATACTTAGGTATGTCCCAGGGTAAAAGAAAACTACGCAGCTGAGAGTTGCTAACCATGTTCCTTTGGTTATAAATAATGATTCATTTTTTTTTTTATCCCTGGTTGGAGTAATCTCTAAAAGGCTCTGGTGACTGACCAGCCTTTAATTCCTCATAGTTTTCTTTCAAAAGATATCAAAACTGAGTCTCCAAAAGGAAGACCTTTAAGCTAAATTCAAAGACAACATTTTAGTAAGGGATGCTGAGGGTTACCAGTGATCTTCAGATATTGTGGTGTTTTTCTGACAACAAAAGCCACATTCAAATTGTAGTTAGTGAAAACTTCTTTCAGTATTATTTAGAAAAAGCCATCTTGAATCTATATAATACTGTTTACTTATCAGCTTCACTATATGCTCAATTCTTTCTTTGAGCTTTATATAAAGTCTTCTGACAGGATAGTAGTAGTCTGGTGGCAAAATCAGAACTGGTTATAAAATCATTTATATAGAATGACCTGTTTTGTCATTTGGGGTTTGAATTGATTCTTCTACTTGAGGAACAAATGGTAAATTACTATTGCTCAGAGAGAGACCTTTTAGGTTCCCATCTACTTTAAGATCACTCTCTTGGCAACTAAGGGATTAAAAAAAAAAAGCTTTGTGTTACTAGTGTACAATTATAGACTATGGTTTTTAATGGTTGGATTTTGAGGGACCCTTCCTAAATAATGAGTTATGTATCTCCTCAAGGAAATCATGGAAAATTCTGTTATTCTTCAGTGAGTCCTTTTGAATTGATGTTCTTAACATTTTTTTTCTAAGTCTGCGTAAGTGCTTATGTGCACGTATATAATTGTATAAATATTTATAAATACATTTATATAATTGAAAATTCATTAAAAAAAGAAGTGGTACTTTTGCAAGGCACTAAGAGTCAATAGTTATAAAGTTTACAAGAAAATATAAAATGAAATTAAGAAAAGTTTAAACAATAGCCATGAACTCCAAATTTTAATTTTTATAATCTCACATCTTTAAGCTTTAGTTTGAAGAATACCAGCTTGGTAAAATGCTCTTCTAATTCTTATATATTAAATACTTGCATACATGGAAGTATACAAATAAACCAGTAACAGCACCACAATTAAACTGATATAGTAACCAAGTTTAACTTTTAAAGAAAAATTCAGAATCTCTAGCGTAGCATAATACTCTAAAAGAACAGTTGTTTAACCAGAGTTGTACAAATACTAATTCTTTAAGTTTCTCTAAATAATAAAACTTAACAGACACAAGTGATTGTCTTGATAGATGAAGTGCATTAATGTTTTAAGAAAATTTTGTTACTTCAAAACAGAGAATTAAACCTTGGTTTATATCAGTACATTAATATTTGACCTTAGGAAAAAGCCTTAATTAACTAATTTACTGTGCTAATCATATATAACCAATTTAGTTACACACAAACATTTGAAATATACCCTACACAAACCTTATGTAACCTATTTGAGACATTCTACAACTTTTTACCTTACCACACAAAAGACTTTCTTTTCCAGAACCTTTCTTTTTCCTTTTATTTTCCAAATTAAGATATATTTCCCTACCGAGACCCTTCTTATATTGCTTTCCTAGCTGTTGATCCCTTTTTAAATTTACCTTCTGAAACAATCCTTATGGAATTTCTGAATTTAGATAAATTACCTCACTTTAATAAGATAAAATATTTTATGTTTATAGCATTTAAAGTGAAACCCAACTGAAACCTTTTGTACTCTTTTTATGAAAAATTTCACCTGATAGAATTTTAACTTTTGGTAACTTTGTTTTTTAGTGAAAACACAATAAAAAAGCAATCTTAATTTTTTTATTTACCAATTTGTGAAAATACATATCATGTTACATATATTATCTTGAAATCTAAGTCAAGAGTACTTGATTTTATATTTAGTATTTGATGTTTTAGTACTTTATAAGATCAGAAATCACTTTTGGGTCTGATTATAGTGAGTTCAGATATTCAAAGAGTGTGAGAGTTCTGAAGTCCTCAGGAAAAAATTCTCAAGTTAATGAAGACTTGTATATATATGATTCCATTTTCCCTTCCTTTGTTGTAGCTTTATGTAAAAATTTGTTAAGAAAGTATGTGGTAGAGTGCAAGATCTGATAAGATAGGCAGCCATTTATGTCTCTTAGTGGCTTGGATTTAAAGGTGACACCATTTTTTCCCTTTGGTCTCAAACCAGTTTTGGATAAACTTCCCTGCAAACCTTTAAGTATTGCAAGCTATGCAAGTTCCATAAGCCTCTGCAACTTACATTTCAGATGTAAGCCTTGGAGATCTGGCAGAAGATAAAAAGTAAAGCTACTGTCATGAATGAAAAGCAAAACCTCAGACATAGGGCATTTTAACTCTTTTGTAAAATCAGTCTCTTAAGTTGTAGGGCTATAGTTTGTTTTTCTGGAGACCTCTTTTCATTCCCTCAGTTTATAGTGAAGCCAGGTTTGGATGCAGAAAATTATAAGATACCAACTCCCATTAATGTCTTTGAGGATGAGGCTCCCCTCTCAACAACATGCCAACAAACAACATGAAGAAAACAGAAGCACTGAGGAACTGTCTCTTGTCTAGGGGACATCTCCCCCATATTGGAGCCTCTAGTTACTGAAGCTTGTACTGGCCAGCAGATTCTGCCCCTCCTTTTACACATGACCTCTGGATTTAACTGCTGCCTTGTCAGTATGGTCATAACCTTTGCTTTTTCATGGGTGGCCATTAAATATATGCATGTTTCTAGATCTTTCCACTCCTACTATATGACTTGTAATCCCTAGGACAATGTGAGACCTCTTTTTGTAAGAAATCTAGATCTGTCTGTAGTTAATGAACCTTGAAGGTGGGGGGTGGCCTTGCATAGAATGATAAAAGGTGAATCTATTTTTTTTGGCACATTTGTTTTTTTCGAAAAAAGGTCCAAGAAGTTTTTAGGCCTGCACATAGGAACCTTAGACTATTTCCTGCCTTTTTACAAAACAGGCAAAGCTATAGAATGGTATTAAAATTCATATTTCCTTCTGATCATCATGATTCTCTACCAGAAATTTTGTATTGAGACCATGTTTGGCAACAGCAGAACATTAAGTGTAAAGACTGAAATAAAGAGTTTACACTTCCTGTGAGTCAAAGGAATCTTCAGAGGGCTTGTGTATTAAATCTCCCTTTTTGCAGTCAAAGAAGCTAGTGAAGCACACAGAAGCACAGAAACAACAATGGGGAGAATCCCTACAGGCTTATGGCAGCTTATATCTGAACAAAAGGAACTCAGGCATTTCCCTAGGAACCAGTCCATGTAAAATGCCTCTTTCTCAATGGCTAGAATCCGATTGACAAGGAGAGGAAATTCTCAGAAGGAGGGAGTGTGGGAAAGTGCAATATGGCTCATACCAAGGTGCATGCATTACTGGGGTATTCACTCAGGGCTGCTTGATTTACTATTCACCAAAGGATGCCCCATAAGTGTGATCAGTAGAGGAGGCTGGGGAAGAAATCTTTAAGATTCACTGGGGAATAGCTGAGGCCAGAATCTTGCAGTTGTTTCAACTCCACACATCTAAAGGCAAACTGGGATTAGGGACACTGTCTACCAACATCAGATGAGCTCTGAGCCTAAATAGGACAGTGAGAAATGGCTTTGGAAGAACTCAACATGCCTGACCCACAGGACAGGTGATTAGGAGCCAGCTAGACAGTGAATCCTGTCACCCAAGTCTTATAGAATGGCAGCTTACATTAACTGCATTTAATTAGCTGATCAGTGCTTATTATACTCCTTCAGAAAGAAAAAGTCATAAATTTACACCTCAGAAAGATGTGAGGTGTGGAGTAGCCTACTTCAGTGATGTTCCTGGCAGAGCCCTCATCTGAAACTGGTCTTGGAAATCAGGATAGGGTGCCAGTTCCTTTGGTGTTGAAGATTGAACACCCAAGTGTTAGACCAAGATGCAAGAAAAGACCACTGACTCCAATTAAAATCAAATTAAAGCAAGCTTATTATTTCAACTGGCTGGGCTGCCTCTCCCACCAAAAACCGTGGGAACAAGACAGCCCTACAGCTTTCTTGCAGCCCAGCTTTATAGCCTAGAAACACAAAGGGGGGTTACAGATAACAAAACTCTGAGAGCATAACACAAAGGCTAGTTTATATTTTTGCTGGCCCCGACATCAGAATTTATGAAGGTCATTAGAACCACAGAGAGGGTTGTTATCTGGCCAGGGTAGGCCAAGATTTATGAGGCATCACTAAAGTTTCAGATGCGGCTGCTATCTGGTTAGAGAGAGCCAGGCATGGGTGAGTTCAAGGCACGGGCAGGCATTCCAAGCAAGTTCAGAATTTGCAATAATTTATAGTAAAGCCAAAATTATCTTTTCATGGCTTTGTGGTGAGATAGATGGCTCCCAATTTTAAGAGGAAATCAGGCTGGGTCTATCACCAAGAAATGTGAAGGCCAATAAATTTTAAAAAATAAAATAGAAAAATAAAATTAAAATAAAAAAATAAGGCAAGCACAGGATGTAAATTTTACTGAAAAATCAGGAGGTGGGGGGCAGACACTACTCCAGAGAGGAGGGGGTCCAGAGTTGGTGGGAATGGTCATGTCTTTCCCCTTTATATATTTCAAGTTTACTTTATTCTAATGACCCCTCCTCCCACCCAGTACATGTGGCCAAAAGGGCGTGAATATAGCCATCCATGGGGTAATTGCTTGTGTTGGGTAACCTGATCTTTCCCATCATCTGGAGGCTTCAAACAACCAGGTGATGGAGAGTACCTTCTACCCATTTCATTTCATTTCTTTTTTGTTTTTTCTTTTCTTTCTTTCTTTCTTTCTTTTTTTTTTTTTTTTTTTGGATAATTGGCTATCTGTCCTTTTTCCTGGTCTCAATTGGAGATAGGCAATGTCCCTGATGCTAAGAATAAAATTTAGTGTTACAATGTGAGTTCATAACCAATACTTTTCTGATAAAAATGTATCCTTGTCTTATTTATTAATGACATAATTATATCAATTAATTTTCAGTCATTTCTAGTGATATTTAACATCTTCATCACATTACTCAACATAAACATTGTATACATTTTCTCACATCAGATACTATGAATTGATAAAATACTTTTAGTGACTTATCAATTAATAGGTATGAAAATAAAATCATCATGCAGTGTCTTTTTTGAATGAAAGGTTTTTTTCTAGTGCTATTTTTGTTACCTTTGAAAAAATTATCACTTGACACAAAATTTATTTATGTTAAATGTTTCTTTGCAAAGAGCTAATCATTTTTTAGAGTGTTTCTTTTATGCTTCTAAGAGATTCAATAAACTACATGTTAAGTGTTGGAGTCGCTCTGGCTCCAAAGACTAACTTCCCTCTAATGGTGAGCCCTCTTGGCTCACATGATCCTTACCCACCAATCATACTAGCCCTGCTGGCTCACATGATACTTACCCACCAATCAGAAAGCACCCCATGCCAACTGTCAAACCATTAAACTGTTAAACTGTCAAACCACCCCCGGCTCTATAAATAAGCAGAGCTGTTCCTCAATAAAAGGGCATTTTCTCGGATGGTGAGCCTTGTTCTTCTTTCATTAAGGGTCTTAAATGAATAACTCTCAGAGATAGTTCCTCTGTGTACCAAGTATGAATTAACAAGCACAATCCCTGCCATGAAAGAAAAATCCAACTCATACACATTAATAAATCAACTATGTACAAATTCTTAGCAGTACAAGAAAAATTGTTCTAAGATATTTAAGTGGAGTTCCCACTTTAAACTCTACCTCAAATCTGAAGTATAGCACCATGTTACTAAACCAGTAGGTGTCAAGCCTTTGCTGGCTCCTAAGAAAAGACCATCCAGGATTGCCTGCTGGTGTCAGAAACTCAGTGTTTGTCTTTCTCACTGTAGGCAGGTAAAAATTGTCCAAAATTGGGTGTTTAATTCCTAGAACATTATACATTTTACATTCTGAGGTCACCCAAATGACAAATTACACCCATACTCTATCTTGAGATATGGATTATTTGAGGGTAACCTGATACCTGATATTTGATGTATGACAACCCCTCTTCCACTGTGCAAAAAAATAATTCCTATTAGGAACTAAGGGTGTTTGCTAGGTTGTTTATTTTTTTTTAATTACCTCAAATGACAAGTCCTCCAGTTTCCCTGAGGGAACAGAGATAATCTTGAACACAAACAAGAGAGGCTTATAAATATGTGGCCCTATCTGCATTCTAGAGGATAGTGTATGACTTGATTCTTATCTTTTGTCCATGGCCAAAAAACTGCCTCATGAAAATAAAAAATGTTTTCTGTCCCACACAAAACATATAGAATATAGAAAATTTTTCATAAATATTTTAAATCTTTTGGAAAAAACATGTTTCAATAGCATATCCTCATAGATGTCAGGATTCTACTCTTTTTCCTGACTTTTCTGGTAAGTGTGTGTGTGTGTGTGTGTGTGTGTGTGTGCATGCATGTGTTGTCCATCTCTAAACATATAGGATATAAGCTTGAAATAAACCATTCCTGTAACAGGGAAAAAATTAGCCAATGCACCAGAAAATCAATGGAAAAAAAGAATAGAAGGTGATTACAATTTGACTTCTCCCAGTGTGAGGATATCTGCAATTTGTGCTCCCCCCAAACTTGCCAGGCAACATTAGGAATCCCTGCATGTTGTCTTCCTCAGGCTCTCAGGAGGGCAGATGTAATAAAGATCTTTGAGTTTTCACTCCACTTAAGTTTTTGGACTTCTACAAGAATGAATAGAAGAGGGTACTGTAACATTTAGACATTCTTATAGATACCTAAAATTATGTTACTAGAAATTTTCATACTTTTCAGAGGAATTAGTTTAATTGTGATCATATTTTTATCCTTTTTGAAGAAGTAGCCAATTTCTGTATCACAATATTATGAATGGATATACCAGGAGATATAACTAAGTCTAGTCTTGTAGAGCCATAAAAAATTGAGTTGGTGAGAAGCTAGTTTATACAGTAAGACTGTACTGAGATAAATTGGCAGTGAGCTTATAAGGCAGGTTTTCATGTCTTTTGTTAAACTCTGTTTTATATGATGAGACTCCCATACTTGATATTAGAAAACAAGCACCAAATAGGTGACAAATACTTCAGTAACCATGACAATATTTTTGGAGGAAGAAATAAATGAATAAGAAAGAAGGCATTTGAAACTCTAAAACATACAAAAGGCAAAAGAACAATGGGAGGATGCAGGGATGTGAGATGAGTGAGGAGAGATTGGGAGAGTAAACAAAACTGACGAAGTCAATTACCAGTGGATGTGGATGGAGAAGGGCTGGAACCTGGAACATTGATCAGGACCTGAGCTACAGCCAAAAGGATATAAAAGCCTGGTTAAACCAGGGAAGGAAAGCAACCTGAATCCCAGGAAGACACAGAATCAGGGCCAGAGTTGACACCTCTATGTACATAGTGGGGCTGAAAAGCCCAGAGCAGGAGCAACCAGGCTTCATATGACAAGTTGTTCTTGTCTTACCTGCTAGGAGTCTGGCTGCTTTGGGGCCAGTTTTCCAGGCATACCACTGCAGATTCACTGAAACACCTGCCCAGATGTATTTGTACCATTGTTTTCAATCATTTTCATATGCCTGGCAAAGGTGCTAAAAGTCTCACATGTCCTTGGGGATGACACACTGCAAGAAGTATTACTGTCATGTGAGAGCTTTTAGCCCTCCCCTCTGTCTTTGTGCACTGAACATTAGGGGCTCTCCAGCTACAGAGGGCTGAACTTCCACTTTGGGGACTCTGCTGGAAATATCTGTGTCTACTTGTGCTCAACCACACTCTGCAGGGAAGATTCCTCAGAGTGTGGACTTTTCTCACCAAAGGGAGCTAAGGCTGAAAGAACATGGAAGAAGCATGGTGTGACTTTCTACCTGGCAGCTGGGGTGACAGGGTGGACCACACACAGAGTCCAGGTAGGAGGAGAAGCTTCCCAATGACCAAAGTTAGGAGGGACACACTCAGGACTATTTTGATGTTCCATTATATGAAAGCAACCACACTTTTACTTCTCAATAAGAAAACTATTGCCATTTGTCTGATTCTCCTTGACATGAATATATTTTCACACCATTCTTTCACTACTCTTTCAAACCTCACAGAAGGCCCTGTAATTTTCTTCCACAAGTATGTGGAAGCTCTAATAACGTTGTCAGAGATCAATCCTGATTTTCCAGTGGAACTGAAAGAAACACTTTCTGACACAGGGTTATTTTATTGAGAAAACTCCATTCAAAAGACCTGGGTCAGTTTCTCAATAAACTCACTACAATGTGTTGTTATTTTAATTGTGTAAAAAATATTGAGAAACTTATTTGGGTTGATAATGGCAACCATTTACTTGTTGTGTAATATTGATTTGTATTCTCAATTATAACTTCTCAGAAACCCAAGTCAGTTGCCAGTAATTATTAAAATAATGGGCAATTTTGGTTGGTGTGTTGTTCACATTTTCACTATTCTGAAAGAAAGAGTCTCCCCAGGACTTTCACTTGTGCCAAATGTAATCCTTCTTGGGAATGCAGTCTTTGTATCTATTCTTTTGTTAATGGTATGATAACATCACTGCATTTAACTCTACTGATTTCAAAATGATTAAATTGTTTATGTGACAGGCAGTACTATGACTCACTCTGACACTGCCTCACTCCAGGAGGAAGAAAGCAACAAAGTTTTTTCATGGACAATATCTGCTCCCAATTTTCTGCTCCTGTGAAAATGTGCTCCCCCAAGACTTCCAGGCAACACTAGAAACCTCTGCATGTTGTTTTCCTCAGCATATCTGGAGGGCAGATGTAATAATGAATGACCGTTTATATTTCTCTGCAGTTAAATTTCTGAACTTCTTAGTAAACTTGTTTTACTGATTTGTGCTTTGCCAGCCACCAGTGTATACACTAAATCTGTTGTTATTTGGGTTTTATGCCCAAGGGTATTTGACTCTTTTAAAAGTAGGAGTCTTTGTGCTTGGAAATGATGTAACTATGTACTTGGGAAAGATAAAGTCTTGATCCTGAGATATTTTTTTCTGTGTGCAATGACCATGAATTTTAAAGGAGAAAATGTTTATTTGAGAGCTCATGGTTTTAGAGGTCTTACTCTGTAGAAGATCTTTCAGTCACAGCAGTGAAAAAGCTGACCAAAACACCCACCATTTGAAAACTATCCTCCAAATAATTTCCTATTGTTCTATCCTTTCTAGGTCTGGACTGGTATGTGGGCCATCTTTTCATACGATCTGTGATCTTGGCTTCATTATCTATTTGTAAGCAATATTACTCAGCTTGGGTTAAATTCTCCCCATATATTCCAGCTTCAAAAGAAAACATGTAGTCTAAGGCTAAGTGAGGTTGATAAATAGCATTGCTCATTTGCATACTTTGTACAGTAGAATGGGGTCCATTTCATTTTCATTAGTTATAATTTCAGCAACAGTCTGTAACCTAATGATGCAAGTTAACATAAAGATGGAATTAGTACCCATAGGACCTATCTTCTACGCAGGTGGCAGGGGCATAATAGTAAATTTTCCATTCACAGGGACATTCATCATTTTTCCAGTTACCAATTGCCAAGGCTTAATGCTTTCTGAGCCCTTGGGACTTCATATACTGGGACTCCCAGTTGTTCCCCTTGGTAAACAGAAGGAAGAAAATGGAGGGGTAAATTGTGTCCAGGCCACATGATCCTGAGTGGATTCAGAGTAATTGAGCATAAGAACCCCTTCCACATTCCAGTATACTCTCCCTGAGGCTTGACATTTGGTTTCTGTGGCAGCCTTGTCCTAGGCCTCTCCGAAGTTACAGAAATTTGACAGGGGGTGAGGATTTTGTTCTGTGTGATTTGAGGATCCTTACCACTATTTTTTCCATGTCATTACATTATAAACTCCTTGGTCCAGACATGTCAAAGTCCCAACTGAAATGTTAACCTATTTTTCCTCTCTAGCATGACAATATTTTCCAATAATTGAAGTGTTGAGGATCCCAACATCAGTAGTTGGATGGAAACATTGTTATACTTAGAGTTCATGGGGTTCTATAGCTTCTTAGCCATTGATCCCCCATATTTGTTCCTCCATACATAGTAAGAAGAGACATTCAGAGATTGAATCATAGTCTCTGCCAAGTTTAGAAACAGGTTTTTTGTTATGGTAGAAAATGAGGTTGGATCCTCTTGTATTTTCTCATAAAAGGATTGAAACTCTGGTGGGAGACTTAAGTGAAGTTGTGACCTTTTTGAAGTACACTATGGTCCCTGTATCATTGCCTCATCCATATATATGTATGCCAACCTGGCAGCCTGCTTTCCATCTTGAGCCTCCAGTGTCAAGAATAGAAACTTTTAAAGGTTTAAAGGCTCCCAGTTTACAGTGGGGTGTAGTGACATCCTCTTGAAGAATGGCAGTTTTGCTCTTACTCTGCCAAGTGGACCAAGTAACACAACTGCAAGAGGGACAAATGCTTGTCATAATCAGTACACATGGGTCACATAACATTTTTAGGATGTTATACATATATTTGTCATTGGGCCTGCACACCCTTTCCCAAAATAAGCTTCAACATGATGTGATGAATATACTGTGCGTTTACTGCAATTTCCCAAGCCTTGTCCATGACCTCAGCATCAAAATATACTGACACTGGTTATAATTAGTTTAGATTAGTAAGCTGAACTTTGTAAATTAAAGGGCCCTGTTTCACATTCCCTTCCTGAAAGCTTTGGACTTCCAGACATCCCTCAGTTGGGAATACTGTTGGTCCAAATAAGTATATTGATTGCCATTTTGGCAGATAGAATAGGTGATATTATGTCTGCATGTCCCCCAGACTCTTCCCTGGCAGGAGAAATTGGTATGGTAAAGTAGGATTATGGTGATGCCATGATCTGATAGAGTCACACAAAGGCAGAGGTCACAGGATGAGGGACTTTAGTGCACAGATGGGAGCCAGATCAGACATAGCAAAAAACAATAAAATTTTCTATTAAAATTAGGTAAAAGACTGCTAATGGAAGTTTTTTAATCCAGTGACAGTTGGCTGGAGTAGTTTATTTTAATAATTTCTTGAAAATCACTGTGAAGACTGCAGCAACATTGAGGATCAAGGGTGACCTATGAAAGCATTACAGTGAAAAGACTAACAGAAAATAACAATAGTCTATCCTTCAGGCAATTTACTCTTTTTAAATTTTTTAAATTAATTTTTAAAATTTATATATGACAGTGGAATGCATTCCAATTCATATTACACATATATAACATAATTTTTCATATCTCTGGTTGTATACAAGGTATATTCACACCAATTTGTGTCTTCATACATGTACTTTGGATAATAATGACCATCACATTCCATCATCATTTCTAACCCCATGCCCCCTTCCTTCCCCTCCAACCCCTCTGTCCTATCTAGAGTTTGTCAATTCTTCCCATGCTCCCCTTCCCTACCCCACTATAAATCAGCCTCCTTATATCAGAGAAAACATTTGGCATTTGTTTTTTGGGGGATTGGCTAACTTCACTTAGCATTATCTTCTCCAACGCCATTCACTTACCTGCAAATGCCATGATTTTGTTCTCTTTTATTGCTGAATAATATTCCATTGTGTATAAATGCCACATTTTATTAATCCATTCATCTACTGAAGGGCATAGCAATTGGTTCTTCAAGCCACTGAAATGTATAAATTAGTGAGGCTCTAGGGTGAGTAATGCAGGGCTGTTGTCTTTTGGGGTCTTTTGGGGTGTGGCTCACTTGTTTTGATTGGTCACCTTCCACACTGCAGCTGGAACAGGAACACATTCTGTCATGATAAAGTGGTTTTACTATGCTGTGATGAATTAAGGGGACCACATCAGCCACCTTCAATGCAGTAGGGGTTGACAAAATGACCCTCTGAGGAGGCATTAAAGTTGAACTTTTCATTCTTTTACACAAAGAACATGTCTTGGTTTAAGGGTTGGGCATCTGTGGTCAGGCTCACAGGAAGCCATTCTCTAAATGGCTGTATAGTGGTCAGAGCCAGGAGCTTTCTTAGCATAATATTGCATAATTCATTTATATCTTCTCATATATCTCTTATAATGAGAGGGGAGAACTCACAAGGAATCTGATAAGGAGAAAACCCTATCTTTCTAGTAGCAACTGGACCTAATCCTTAACAAAGAAATTAGCAACACATGGTTCCAGTGTAGGAGTGATTTCAGTTTTCTTAGTTGTACTTTTAAAGTTTGATTTATTCCTTCCACTTTCATGGAGCTCTGGGGATGGTATGCAGTGTGGAACTTCCAGGTGATTTTTAACCCCTTTGTCACCCTTGACACTTCAGCCATAAATGCCAGTTCAATATTCGACCCATGGTGATTGGTATTCCAAACCAAAGAATAATTTCATTCAGGAGATGTTGGGACACTTCTTGTGCCTTCTTTGTGCATTAGGGAAGCCTTCCACAGAACCTAAGAAAGTACCCACAAAGACTAGTAAATGCTTATAGCTCTTAAATCTGGGGAATGCAGTTAAGTTTACAATTGTATCTTTAAGTTGGGCCCATCCAACACTTTGCAGCCCACAAAAGATCTTAGGTACCTGAAGTGGGTTATTACATGTTTATGTTTCACATTGTTCTCACATTGCTTTGGCTATGATGGAATGCTTGGAAATGTAGATATGTTGGTCCAATGGGGCCTCAAGGGTCATCCTGACAATGTAGGTCTCCTTGTGGAAATGCTTGAAAATGGCTGGGGATTGGCCAGAATTTATCTTTGGACATCTTCAAATGTCCAGCATCAACACAGGAGGTAGGGTTTTAAATTCAGAGGCTGACATGCTTCCAAAAATGTTTAGAGAATTTTAAAATCCTGAGTCAGTCTAGTCTAGTCCATGTCAGCTTGCCTTTGTACTTGTTTTCAGGATTTTTCTACTGTAAAGCAAATATTGGTGACACCAAGGGGCAATTTAGATGCAGAAGAAGGCATCTTGAAGTTCAAACATGCAAAAACCCAGCTTCAGTGGGATGAGACCCAGGAGTGTATAGGGGTTAAAAATGGATGTGGGCTAACAGTGGCCTGGTTTATGTCTCAGAGTTCTTAAAATTGCTGATGGTCATCTGTTCATAGATTATGAACTGGGAAAAGAGGTCTATCCCAGAATGATTGACAGGGTTGGAGGATTTCATACTTTAGAAGTCTCTCTAGGTGACCCTGGATCCCAATTTGTGCCTTGCAAGGAATATAATATTAGTTTTGTTGGGTGGGATCAGCCCATAGCTTTAGTTCTACTACTATGAGGACACATTTCAGCCCAGTCCAGGAAGATTTTCTTCAGCCCACACCACCAGGCACCTTGAAAGGAAACTCAGGTTTTTGCTATGGACTTGGTATGAGACCATAGAGGCACCATTATCCTTTTTGGAGAACCAAGAGGGTCAGGAATTTCACTTCTGGCTTCTCTAGGATCAGGGTGACTTGGCCATGAGAGTTGAAAGTTATCTGGGTTTGCAGTTTTCCCAATAGGAACCTATACACTAAAGTCACATGGCAGTCGGAGGTATGGGAATTTGTGAATTACTTCATGGACACCTAGATTGCATTGTTGAGGTAGGAAGAAAGGACAATAAACTGGGCTACATCCCACTATAGTGCCTTGTCTTTGTGAGAGGGGGCCCATGGGTTGAGTCAAAAATGCAATTTTCTATCCCTGTGTCATGCTTATTCATAGTAGAGCCTAATCATTCTCATTTTTTCTAATGGTGGCTTATCCAACAAAATAAGCCTCAGAGAATTCATATGGTCATTGTAGGAGTTAATTCCACCCTTGAATCACTTGGTCTCTCCCCCTTTTTTTCACAGACTAGCTGGTAATCCTCTGACACCTGAGGGAACTCATTTTTCCAGTGATCTTATTGATAGTAATGAGCACACTAGTTCTATTTTAATATCAGCTCTGGGTGAGGTGGTCTTTCTTGTTGGCTCCTTTTCTGGCCAGAGCTGAGGCCAGACAGGAAACCTCTCCAGGATGGCTATGACTCTTACATAAGAATCACAGCAAGTAAACTCACCTTCTTTTTCATTTTCTGGTCTACCTCACATTGGGTTTCTTCTTCTTCTTTTTTTTTTTTTTTTAAATCTTAAAAGCACTCTATTGATTTATTTCTTTGTATACTTTTTAAAAAAATATTACATTGGGCTTCTTGGTGTACTTTTGTCTTAACCTCAAATAGTTGGCTGGTATCATTCCAGCCCTATAACTTCTGTAACTTATGCCAAATGTCTCCATGAGCCTGACTGATGAAGGCTTCATTAACCATTTCTGAATCTCAGCTGCAAGATCAGAGTGTTTCACATATCCTCTCATAGAATTGACTTGAGCTTTCTTCAGGTCCCTAGAGTACTTCTGAGGTCTTACTCATGTTCATGGCATTCCTCCCTCCTTCCTTCATGCCTTTTAAAAGACCCTCTTAATAATGCTGAAACAACTGAAATCTCTAGTCCTCATCAGTGTTCCACCAGGTATCTTCCTTGGGGAATTGGCTTTGAGCATACCTGGGCATTCACAATTTCTGCTCTGGTGTGTTCCTCCAACCACTTTAACATGCCCATGTACTTCAGTGGCATTCTTCAAGGTTAAACAGTTAAAGTAGATGTTGGCAATCAGTCCGATCAAATGTGTGGGTCTTATTGAAGGATTGCAATCAATCAATGCCTGAGATTTCTCAGTGAAGGAGGATGAATAATTTTTCTAGTTCAGATCATTAATGCAAAATGCTGATATATGAAGGTAAGTTGCCCACATTGCACCTGACTATCTTGATCATTGTAGATGGACCTCTGGGTTTCTCTCAGTGGCATCTGTAGAACACCTTGGCATCTTTTGGGGGGGGGGGCTTGCCAGGATCCTCCTGGTGCTTCTTGGCTAGACTATACAGGGTCAAGTATGATGGTTCTGGGGTGGAAAGAGTAAGGGGAATTTTGAGAGGTCCATAGGAGGGGTGGCCTCACATGTATGACTGGCCTCTGTTGGGGCTTCAGCTATAGTATGTATGGTGAGTGCAGGTGGCAGCAGCAGATACAGTGGTGCATAAAGTGTGACAATTTCCTCAGGCTCCCCAGATACAATGGACTTCTTGGATTATGGTCAGGATTTTGAGACAGCCATGATCCAAACCATCATAATTTTATAGTTCTCTGAGATAAGCCTTCAGCCAACCTGGCCAAGAGAAAATCATATTTTGCCAAAGGTCAGTGTAGGAGAATTTGTCAATGTGGCCAGGGTCCCGTATAATGACACTAAATACCTCCACAAGTTTTTTAATCTAGTGGTTCCTCAGTGAGCCAACTTACTCCAAACAAGGGCCAATCAATTCCACAAAATGTCTGGAGATTTCCATGAGTCAACTTAACTTGATAATCTCTGGAATATCCAAAGTATTTTTGAAATTCTTTTTAAATTAATTTTTTATTTATATATGACAGCAGAATGTGTTATAATTCATATTACACATATAGAGCACAAATTTTCATATCTCGGGTTGTATACAAAGTATATTCACACCAATTCGCATCTCCATAGATGTACTTTGGATAATCATGACCATCACATTCCACCATCATTTCTAACTCCATGCCCCCTCCCTTCCCCTCTAACCCCTCTGCCCTATTTTCCCCACATCCTCTCCAACACTTACTATTGGTTGTCTATTCCTCCCATTCTCCCCCTCCCTACCCACTATGAATCAGCCTCCTTATATCAGAGAAAACATTTGGCATTTGGTTTTGGGGGATTGGCTAACTTCACTTAGATATCTTCTCTAACTCCATCCATTTACCTGAAAATGCCATGATTTTATTGCTGAGTAATAGTCCATTGTGTATATATGCCACATTTTTTTATCCATTCATCTATTGAAGGGCATCTAGGTTGGTTTCACAGTTTAGCTATTGTGAATTGCGCTGCAATAAACATTGATGTGGCTGTGTCCCTGTAATATGCTATTTTTAAGTCCTCTGGGAATAGACCAAGGAGAGGGATAGCTGGATCAAATGGTGGTTCCATTCCCAGTTTTCTAAAGATTCTCCATATTGCTTTCCATATTGGCTACACCAATTTGCAGTCCCACCAGCAGTGTATGAGTGTACCTTTTTCCCCACATCCTCTCCAACACTTACTGTTGTTAGTCTTCATAATAGCTGCCATTCTGACTGAAGTGAGTTGAAATCATAGAGTAGTTTTGATTTGCCTTTCTCTAATTGCTAGCAATCATACACATTTTTTTCATATATTTGTTGAATGATTGTATATCTTCTTCTGAAAAGTGTCTGTTCAGGTCCTTGACCCATTTATTGATTTGGGGTTCTTTGGTTTTTTTTTTTTTTTTTTTTTTGATGCTCACCTTTTAGAGTTCTTAAATACCCTAGAGATTAGTGCTCTATCTGATGTGTGAAGGGTAAAGATTTGCTCCCAAGATGTAGGCTCTCTATTCACCTCACAGATTGTTTCTTTTGCTGAGAAGAAACTTTTTAGTTTGAATCCATCCATTTATTTATTCTTGATTTTAATTCTTGCACCAAAGCAGTCTTATTAAGGAAATTGAGGCCTACTTTTTTTTTCTATTAGATGCAAGGTCACTGGTTTCATTCCTAGGTCCTTGATCCATTTTGAGTTGAGTTTTGTGCATGGTGAGAGATAGTGGTTTAATTTCATTTTGTTGCCTATGGATTTTCAGTTTTCCAAGCACCATTTGTTGAAGAGGTTATCTTTTCTCCAATGAATGTTTTTGGCAACTTTGTCTAATATAAGATAATTGTAATTTTGTGGATTAGTCTCTGTGTCCTCTATTCTGTACCATGGGTCTACCAGTCTGTTTTGGTGCCAATACCAAGCTGTTTTTATTACTATTGCTCTGAAGTATAGTTTAAGGTATTGTATAGTGATGCCACCTGCTTCATTATTCCTGCTAAGGATTGCTTTAACTATTCTGAGTCTTTTAGTTTTCCAGATGAATTTCATGACAACTTTTTCCATTTCTATGAGGAATATCATTGGGATTTTGATCGGAATTGCTTTAAATTTGTATAGTACTTTTGGAAGTATGGTCATTTTGATAATATTAATTCTGCCTATCCAAGAGCAAGGTAGGTCTTTCTATTTTCTAAGGTCTTTTTTGACTTCTTTCTTTAGGGTTCTGTAAATTTCATTATATAGATCTTTCACCTCTTTCAGTAAATTGATTCCTAATTTTTTTTGAGGCTATTGTAAATGAGGTAGTTTTCCTTGTTTCCCTTTCTGAGGATTTGTCACTGATATAAAGAAATGCCTTTGATTTATGGGTGTTGATTTTATATCCTGCTACTTTGCTGAACTCATTTACTAGTCCTAGAAGTTTTCTGGTGGAGTTTTTTGGGTCTTCTAGGTATAGAATCATATCATCAGCAAATAGTGCCAATTTGAGTTCTTCTTTTTCTATTCGTGTTCCTTTAATTTCTTTTATCTGTCTAATTGCTCTGGCCAATGTTTCAAGAACTATGTTAAATAGAACTGGTGAAAGAGAGCATCCCTGTCTTTTCCAGTTTTTAGAGGAAATGCCTTCAATTTTTCTCCATTTAGAATGATGTTGGCCTGGGGCTTAGCATAGATAGCTTTTATGATGTTGAGATATGTTCCTGTTATCCATAGTTTTTTTAGTGTTTGAACATGAAGGGGTGCTGCATTTTGTTGTATGCTTTTTCTGCATCTATTGAGATGAGTATATGGTTTTTTAAGTCTATTGATGTGATGAATTTCATTTATTGATTTTCATGTTGAACCAACCTTGCATCCCTGGGATGAATCCCACTTGATCATGGTGCATGATCTTTTTGATATGTCTTTGTATTTGATTTGCCAGTATTTTATTGAAAGTTTTGCATCTACGTTCATTAGAGATATTGGTCTGAAGTTTTCTTTTTTTGATGTGTCTTTGCCTGGTTTTGGAATCAGGGTGAAATTGGCCTCATAGAATGAGTTTGGAAGTGCTACCTCTTTTTCTATTTCCTGAAATAAATTGAAGAATATTGGTATTAGTTCTTCTTTAAAGGTCTTGTAGAATTCAGCTGTGTATTCATCCAGTCCTGGGCTTTTCTTGGTTGGTAGACTTCTGATGGTGTCTTCTATTTCATCACTTGAAATTGATCTATTTAAATTGTATATATTATTCTGATTCAATTTGGGCAAATTATATGACTCTAGAAATTTGTCGGTGCTTTCAATATTTTCTATTTTATTGGGCTACAAGTTTTCAAAATAATTTCTAATTATCATCTGTATTTCTGTAGTGTCTCTTGTGATATTTCCTTTTCATCACGTATGTTAGTAGTATGAGTTTTCTCTCTGCTCTCTTCATTAGCATGGCTAAGTGTCTGCAAATTTCATTTAGTTTTTCAAAGAACCAACTTCTGGTTCTGTCAATTTTTTCAATTGTTTCTTTTGTTTCAGTTTCATTGATTTCAGCTCTGTTTTTAATTATTTCTGGTCTTCTACTGCTTTTGGTGTAGATTTGTTCTTCTTTTTCTAGGGCTTTGAGATGTAATGTTAAGTCATTTATTTGCTGACTTTTTCTTCTTTTAAGGAATGAACTCTATGCAATGAACTTTCCTCTTAGGATTGCTTTCATAATGTCCCAGAGATTTCAACATGTTGTATCTATGTTCTCATTTACCTTTAAAAATTTTTAAATCTTCTCGTTGATGTCTTCTGCAACACATTGTTCATTCAGTAGCATATTGTTTAGTCTCCAGGTGTTGTAATAGCTTTTACTTATTATTTTATCATTGATTTCTAATTTCATTTAATTATTATCTGATAGAATGCAGGGTGGTATCTCTACTTTTTTATATTTGCTAAGAGTTGCTTTATGGCATAATATATGTTTTTTTGTTGGTTTTGTTTTGTTTTGTTTTTAGAGAAGGCTCCATTGCTGCTGACAAGAAGTGTATTATTCTCTCATTGTAGGCTGAAATATTCTATATATGTCAGTTAACTTTAAGTGATTGTATTATTGAGTTTGTATAGTTTCTTTGTTCAGGTTTTGTTTGGAAGATCAATCTAGTGATGGAAAAGATGTGTTAGAGTCACCCAAAATTATTGTGTTGTGGTCTATTTGATTCTTGAACTTGAGAAGAGTTTGTTTGATGAACATAGATGTCACTCCCCGTGACAAGGATATGTGGGAGACCAGTCTGTCGTCTCCGAGGCACCAGCTGTGGGAACTGCCCTCCAACAGAGGTACTGAAGCGCACTAGACCAGCTAGTGTCTCCTGGGCTGAGTGAGAAGGTAAGTATTGCGACCCGGCCCGCCACCCAACCTGGCCAAGAACCACACGGAGTCAGGAGTTGAGTCAACCATAGAGGTGCAGCAATCTCAACTTTATTGTGTCAGGGACAAGGTTATATAGTGATAGGAGGCGGGGGTAAAAAGAGACAGTAGCGAGAACCAATAAGGAGCAGTTACGTCACTATCACTAAGGGGCCTAGGCAGATTTCAGATTAAACCATTAGGCGGGGCTAAAATCAAAAAAGCCCACTTGGGGGCTAAAAGCCCACGAACGCTGATCCAGCCAGGTCACGTATACAGAAATACTCTGGAAGAACCCATGAGGCCACCTCAGCCAACACCAAATAATGGCCGTGGTCCCAAGGGAGGTTAAAGGTCCCAACACATAGATGCTCCTTTTTTTTTGGGGGGGGGGGAACATATATATTTATACTTGTTAAGTCTTGTTGGTGTATCATTCCCTTGAGCAGTATGAAGTGTCCTTTTTTATTCCTTTTGATTGACTTTAGCTTGAAGTCTATTTTATTTGATATGAGGATAAAAACCCTTGCTTGCTTTTGCAGTCCATGTGAGTGGTATACTTTTTCCCAACCCTTCACCTTCAGTCTGTGGATGTCTTTTCCTATGAGATGAGTCTCTTGGAGGCAGCATATTGTTGGATTTTTTAAAATCCAATCTGCTAGATTATGTCTTTTGATTGGTGAGTTTAGGCCATTAACATTCAGGGTTACTACTGAGACATTATTGTATTCCCAGCCTTTTTTGTTTGTTTTTGGTATTTAACATGAATTGCTTTCTCCTCTGATTATATTTTTATTTAGTGTAATACCTCCCTCTGCTTATTTTGTTGTTGTTATTTATTTCCTCTTCAGAGAATATTTTGTTGAACATGTTCTGTAGCGCAGGCTTTCAAGTTGTAAATTCTTTAACTTTTGTTTATCATGGGAGGTTTTTACTTCATCATCAAATCTAAAGCTTAGTTTTGCTGGGTATAATATTCTTGGTTGGCATCCATTTTCTTTTAGATCTTGGTAGATATTATTCCACAATCTCCTGCCTTTGAGGATCTGGGTTGAAAAAAATCTTCTGAGATACGAATTGGTCTCCCTCTATATGTGATCTGATTCCTTTCTCTTGTAGCTTTTAAGATATATTCTGTATGCTAAGCATTTCCATTATAATGTGCCTTTTGATATGCTTTTGTATTTGATTTGCCAGTATTTTATTGAATTTTTTTGCATCTATGTTCATTAGAGATATTGCTCTGAAGTGTTTTTTTTTTTAAATGTGTCTTTGCCTGGTTTTGGAATCAGGGTGAAATTGGCATTGTTTGCTGATGATATGGTTCTATACCTAGAAGACCCCTAAAATTCCACCAGAAAACTTTTAGAGCTAGTAAATGAATTCAGCAAAGTGGCAGGATATAATATACATATTTAGTATGCTAGGCATTTTCATTATAATGTGCCTTGGTGTAGATCTGTTGTAATTTTGTACATTTGGTGTCCTGTAAACCTCTTGTATTTGTTTTTCCAATTTATTGTTCATGCTTGGGAAATTTTCTGCTATTATCTCATTGAAGAGATTGTGCATTCCTTTGGTTTGAAACTCTGTGCCTTCCTCTATCCCAATAACTCTTAGATTTGGTCTTTTGATGCTGTCCCATAATTCTTGGATATTCTGTTCATGGTTTTTTTACTATCTTTACTGTGTGATCAACTTTATTTTCCAGATTGTGTACTTTGTCTTCATTATCTGAGTTCTTTCTTTCAAGTGCTCTAGTCTGTTGATTTTGATTTCTATTGAGTTTTTTTTTCCCTATGGTATCCTTCATTTCAAGAATTTCTGACTGTTTTTTTTTCAGAGTCTCTATCACTTTCTTGAAGTAATCTTTTGCTACTTGTATTTGCTCTCTTATATCTTTGTTGGAGTATCAATTTTTGCCTGTATGTGCTCATTTAGGTCTTTTTTTAATTTAAAGATCATTTTAATTATGAACCTTCTGAAATCCTTCTCTGACATTTCATCAACTTCACTCTCCATGGGTTCTGTTACTGTAGTATCCTGGGCACTTTCGTTCCTTGTTTTTTCATGTTGTCTATGTGTCTTCCTTTTTTGCAATGTGGATCTGAGATATTACAGTTTGTACCCTATATTCCTACAGTACCTGTGCAGATTATCTGTACTTCACCTTGATGTTGGGTTTCCAGATCCTACTGGTATCCCTCAATGTATGCTACTGGAACTAAAGGTGATGGTGGCAATAGCTGAGGTAACTCAAGATAATAGTTGAGGTGCCCCAAGATGGTTGCAATGACTTACAGAGATGGGGCTGCAAGAGTGAACCTCACACTCACTTTGGGATGCCTGCTCTGAGATGCTTGTGCTTCTAGGCCCTGTCTGTTGTCAAAAATGTAGTAGCTATTGTGTGGGGAAGGCTATGTTAATGACTGCAGTGTCCCAAGATGAAAGTGGGTTAGGCTTAGGCTCCCAGGTGGGAGTGGGGGACAAACTCAAACCTACCCTGGACCTGGGCTCTGTGCAAGTTGGTTTGGGCAGATCTGGGCCAGACCTGACCTCCCAAAGTAGTCTTCTGGCCAGAAGGGGCAGTCCTGTGCTGGAGGCTGGGCGCTGGCCGGTGCCTCCATTGGAGAGATGAACCTGGGCCTACTGTGAGCCTGGGTCCCATATAGGCCCATCTGAAATTCTTTATTATACATTCTATTGGAGTAAGTTTGCTATACTTGCCACCCATTTCCTAAACCCAAAAGAAAACAATCACACAAATAAGAAGGGGAAGGGGAGAGGAATAAGTAATTGCTTTGTCTATGTCTGGCAGCTCTCTTTGTGGAGATATTTCAGGTGCCTCTTAGCATTGGCAGGTTGGTATAAACCCTGGACCCAGCCCAGACCCATAGACCTTTTGGAGAACCTAGTGCAGTCTTAATCCATATAAGGACCACCATGGAACCACAGATGACAACTCCACTCTCACTTCAGGCACAGCCTTCTCATTCAGTCACAATTTACTGATACTCAAACAGTTTCTCCATTCCTCTACCTAGTACCTCAGAGTTGTAGTTCCATCTTCATACTCCAGTAACTTTGGTAGGGGGTCAGGCTCCACTTTTGCTACAAAGGGGCAGGTTGACTTCGTGAAAGTGGGTGCCTACCTGTGTAAGGAGCAGCACTCCCTGCACTAATTCCTGTGACTCACTGAGTTTTTTTGTGTTCTAGGGTCTTTGTCCAGCTCAGCAACAATTCTCTGAATCCTAAATAAGGAAAGGTGCTCTCACATAGAGAAAGAGTACTGAGGCTTTAAATAGTAAGCAATGATTATTAGTGCCAGCATGGGCCCAGCATATTTGTATCCAAAAGTTGAGCCCTGAATGACACAGGGCATTTCCTTAT
This sequence comes from Spermophilus citellus, assembly GCF_964194105.1. Classification (NCBI taxonomy): domain Eukaryota; kingdom Metazoa; phylum Chordata; class Mammalia; order Rodentia; family Sciuridae; genus Spermophilus; species Spermophilus citellus. The sequence goes on along the minus strand of NC_138183.1, from coordinate 65,677,610 downwards.
ATATTCTCTGTTATATATCCCCCTTTAAAAGTTAGCCTCTTTGTATCTCACATATGGTAACATGCATTCTTATTGGGTATTCTATAGTAAAGAGCTGCAACAAAGCTGCTGCAGTGTCATGCATAAGAGAGTTGCAACAGAGCCACACATGTACATAGATACTGATGGAACCACATCCTCTACACATTGTTCTGGGTGAGTACTTAATACAAGTGTGTTCTTTCCACTGTCCTCAGCCACTCTGAATTCTCAACATCTTTTATGGATAGAATTGTGTTTGTAAATAGATACATTGAAATCATAAACATCAGTACTGAACAATACAATATGTGTGGATTGGGTTTCATTGCAGATGTGATTAATTAAAATGTCAACCTAGAGCTATATGGGCCACACATGTGATAGAATGGGTACTGAAATTCACCAGGACTGTGTGAAGATGGAAGAACAGAAAACACCAGGTGTCAAGGGGCAGCACTGAAGAACCATAACTGCATACAAGGAATCCCAGAACTTCACAGTGGGTTAAAAGAAGAATATTCCCCCATAGATTTCAAGAAAATGGTGGCACTGCCAATACCTGTATTTCAACTTTTATCATCTCGAATGATGAAACCACTTATGTCTGTAGCTTTAAGTTATACCACTCAAGTTCTGTAGGCCCATCAGCACTTGGAAACAAACAAAAGGGCTTCAAACTACTCTAGATTCTTGTAGGCTTCTCACTTCAGTTGGGACACTGATTTCTATGGTTAAATGAAGCCGAGTGAAGGAAATTTGCTTCTCAAAATTCCTCCAGGAAGCAAAGTTTTGCACATTTCTTGGTAAAGGGATATTTATATGATCTATGCTATTTAATACTATGACGTTTTCTCTGCCATGCTATTTCCTCATGTCTTAATTATGTGCAAACATGGCAAGGGAAAGGTAGGAAGTAGTCAAATGTACATGTTGAAGCTTACTATAAGCATCATGTTTGTATTTGCACACTTTCACTTGTACTGGAACCCAAGGACCCAGAACATTGCTTGTGATGTAAAAGGAACTGAATTATGGTGTTCTGAATGGAAAGTGTTCCCCTAAGCCTACCCTTGAAACATATATCATTTATTGATAATTATTAATGTGAAATAATATACCATATTGCTTCCTTCTCTTTTTTCTCAAAGAACAATGTAGAATAGCTTGGGCAAAGCAGGACATTTATTTCAGATGCTGTAGTACATTATAAGCAGTTTGGGGGTATGTATCCTTACCATCCCACCATTCTGCCCATTCTCTGCCCAGTGTTCTTTATGAGAGACAAATCATGATCAGGATGCTCTCCAACACCCTAGGATGCAGTCTAAAGTCCATATTCAGGATGAAGTTGTTACTGAAGATCCCACTTCCCTGTCTCCATCTGCAGCAACATCTTGAAAAATCCTCATTATACTACCTGCCCTGCTTTCCTAATGACTCATGAGTAGTTATGCCCATGCTGTGCTGTGTGCTATTTCCTGTGCCTTTCCATGTTCCCAGTCCTCTGTTTGAATATCTGTCAAGATGCAGATTGAGCCTTGATTCTGCTAAAAAGCATTTTAAAATTCTCTTCTTTCTTACCCATTGTTTCCTCTGTTTTCCTACTTGCCATGGTGGAATTAAACAGACCCAATTTCCTTGGGTTAATTTCTTTCTCAGAAATGTTCTACTGATATCACAGCATTTATTTCCCCTTTAACCATCAGCCTATCACAGTCAAATGTGATCTCTTGTGAATTGAGAGTGTCATTTCCAGGCAAACAATTGTTGCTCACAACACTCTATTAATGAAAATATCACCTGATGAGGATGTATTGGCAGCTTCTGTGGGTTAAGGAGTGTTTAATATTACAAAACGGCTACTAAGAACAATGCACTGAGTTCCCAGGTTAGTATCAGTAGGGCAGGATATAATCACATGGTTACCTTCTTGATAGCCTGTCAATAGTGGGGACATCCTGGCCAAGGTAACTGGACCACTCTCTGACTGGATATTCTATGCTTCTTCCCGCCACCTCTGCTTTTTTTTTGCAACTGGCTGCTTTCAAAGTTCCATTTCAGTACATGGCATTTTGTAACAGTGGTTACATTTAAGTTTGGTTGGATTTCCTGGTGCAATAAGCTAGACATAAATAATGGTCTCACATCAATTTATTTTAAAATATAGTATGAGTGTAGGCATTCTCCAATTTCTGGTGATGAATAATAAAATCCCAAATCAATATGTGATCTCTGGGTTGTAGATATACATAAGAAAGTTGCCTCTATTCTTAATATTCCAATATTCTGCAATAGTGAGTGGGATCCTTTGTTGTGAATCATAAATATTGTGGAAATCTAAAGTTATTTCACTGAGAATTTTAATACTTTTTGACAGAACTTATTTTAAATATCACATTTTCCTAAATTGGTGAAGAATGTATGCTTCTACCTGCTCCTGCTTTGGACAGATATACCAGTATATATCTAGTTATAATTTCCCCATTCTTTGAAGAAGAGATACCATAAATGCTAAAATAGTAATAGAAATTTACATAGCAACTGCTAAAAAAGATGATTTGTGGTTAGTGGGCTTAAGATCCAAATAGAGCTAGGGGATATATGAAGCTTGGTATTCCTATGTGGGGATAGCAGCCCGAAACCAAGCATATTTACATAGGCACAGGTGGTGAGTAAGCAATGGGCAGCAACAGTCCCAAGAGGAGGTGTGAAAGGCCCAGAGCAGAAGAGGACAGATCCAGGATGTCCAGTCTGGCTCCACCTCTCATTCATCTGGATGCTATTGAGCCATCTGCTCAGAGAAATCTTCACCAAATGGATGAATTCAAAGTCACCATGATAACCTTTCCATGCAAAGCCTGCAAACAGAATCTCCAAAGTCCAGGAGAGCCAGCCATAAGCCTCTGGGACACTCAGAAATGAGAGGTCCTTCTCTCTCTGCCATTATATTCTCCCCCATTAGCTGCCCTCAGAGAACTGACCTATCAGAATGGTGGCCTAGACATCAAGGAAAGATTTTCCTGGCTGCATGTGCTGAGACTGCTTACTCCCTGATGTGGCTGATGCCTAACATTTGTGCTTTTGCTGTGGAACTGGCTTATATTCAAATGGTTTTACTGGTAGGAAGGCTTGATAGGACAATTACAATTTTGAGACCGGCTTCTGCAACTTAGCAATACACTGTCTCAAAAATACAAAAAAAAAGTTGGGGATGTAGTTCAGTGGTAAAACATTCTTAACCACTAGTACAAACAAACAAACAAATGAGCATATAAAAAGCTGGGGGTGTTCCCCTGGGAATCTCACTGAAAGGAGAGAAAACTATGTGAACAAAGGAACTCAGTGCCCTTCCTCCCTGGCACCCAGAATGACAGAGTGACAAAAGGAGGAAGCCACTGGGGAGGTTACATATGTCCCAAAGAGCAGCAGTAGGTAGAACTCATTCCCTGCTTCCAGATAAATACTAGAGAGGTTAAATGCTAAGTCAAAAGGAGACAAGGCACCTGGAATAGGCATCTCCAATTGAGGGAAAGGGGAGCAAATAGTGAAACATCTTTCTGAGTCATATGTTCTGTTTCCTTCTGGCAGACAATTTTAGGTATTTAAATAAAACCAATGCAGCATGTCAATCTTAAAACTGGGGTCTAAAAGACTTAATGCCTTTTTGTGGCTCCTAAACACCTCCACTGTGGGTTAGGCATATTGGGTTTGCAAAGGCTGTTTCCTACTCTCCTATACCGGTTTGGAGCACGTCTGATACTAGTATACATTTAAGCTCTGATATTGCTCTGCATTTGGATGCATAGTGTTGAGCATCAGAGGAAAGCACCTGTAAGATTCTGACCAGGGCCACTCCCCAGTGAATCTCAAAGGCTTCTCCCTCAACCTCTTCTCATGACAGCCCTCAGGGTATCCTATGGAGACTGATCAACTAGGCAGTGCTGAGCAAATGCCCCAGTAACATATATACCCCCAATTAGCAGGCTTCAATTTTCTCCTTATGTTTGTGCCTCTGAGAACCTACCCCTTTCCTCTCTGATCATACTCTAGCCATTGAGATAGTGACATTTTACATAGAATTTTTCATAAGGAAAGTTGTGTGTCTTTTAATTAACCTCTTCTTTTGATTCTTTGGGGGAAAAGGACATTAAGCATTCAACAAACACCATATATCATTCGGCCATCTGGATATTTCTTTGGCTAAGAGCAAGTGTAAAATCTTTATTCCATCCTTTCCCCCAAATGACTGGTCTTGCACAAACTTCTTAGCTCTTTCTTACTAGGAGATTCGGAGCATCACATTGGGAAATTTGATAGTGGCAGGGGTGGGGGAGGGAGATCAGTAATCGATACTGAGTTTGAATTCCTTGGGTCTTTGGCATGTGGCAAACAGAGACCCTTACATTCTTCTCATTATGAAGCAATAAATTTAGCAGAAAATGGGAAATGAGAAACAAGTTTGCTAACCATCAGGAGCTCATTAGGGAGTCATTCCTAGCAAAGTGTGGAGTTTCTTTGGTGCAGGTGCCTAAGATCTATTTACTCATATACAGATGGCAGCTTTGATCCCAAGAGTTATGCCAAGTTCAACACTAGCCTGCATAATGAAAAAAATGGGGCAAAAGTGACCCACAGATGCTGAGGAAAAACCACCTCATTTTTTTTCTGCCATGCATAGCCTCAATACAACTCTCTCATAGAGAATCATTGCCACCAGAGGGAAATATAAATTTTAATATAATTCTACTACTTAGCCTGTTTTGTGAAAGAAAGAAAAATATTCTGAAATTTCCCATCTATGTACAGGCCCAAATAAGAACACCAATTGTGCCTAAAATGTAAATTAGATTTAGTTATGATCCTCCATTCTGAGTGAGGCCCAGGATCCATACCCCTGAAAAGAAAGTTTATTAACTAATGTTAGGCTTAATTCAGACAGAATATGAAAGGCAGGAACAAAGGCAGCCTTCTTCTGGTGTGGAGCTGATGGCCAGTTGAGGAGAGGGTTGTAGGGAGAAGGTGCGGCTCTCACCAGGGTCAAAATGTGGCTATAGAGTTTGAGAGCAGTGAGGAAAATGCAGAGGATCAGGCAAATGATGAAAAGTTTTGGGATGTCAGTCCAGATCCTCATCAGGCTCTCAGTGTGAGGGCATCAGTGTTGATTGGCTGAATGTCTGTTTATTTGCTCCATTATTTAAATGAAATTTGGGGGCTTTTGACACCCCTTTTAGTCCTTATCAGCTGCCACCAGATCTGTCAGTGATGTCATTTACCCTGGGGTTAATGGTCTGGTGGTACCCACCCTGATATTTTCTGCTTTCCCTCTTATCCAGTGAGGACAACCTGCCAGAGACTTCACTCTGAGTTTATCAGGGTGGGGAAAAGTGACTTGTTTGTGCCTGAGGGCCATATTGGAGGGCTCTCTTAAACATGCCTGGTGAGACTGCAGGTTTCAAACTGGAGTTTTTAAAATGAAGTTGCTTAGGCTCAGGCCTAAGGCCATCCTCACAGAGTTATATATAACATTTTGTGTTTTCTGATAAAGATATCCTTGTTCTATTATTTTAATGGTACAATTATATCAAATGCTTTTCAGTCTTCTCAACTTAATGATGCTTGTAACATCTTAATCATATTAACCAACATAAACATTGTATACATTTCCTAATAGTACCTAATGATTTGTCAGTTAAGACCATATGAAAATAAAATCACAAACCATGCAGTGTCTGTTGTGTCAAAATTATTTTTTCTAGTGCTATTCTTAAAGCCTTTGCCAAATATACAAAGTCACTGCACTCAATATTTATTTATTTATTTATTTATGGTACTAGGGATTGAACTCAGAGGCACTCAGGCACTCAACCACCAAGCCACATCCCCAGCCCTTTTTGTATTTTATTTAGTGACAGAGTCTCACTGAGTTGCTGAGGCTGGCTTTGAACCCATGATTCTCCTATCTCAGCCTCCTGAGCCGCTGGGATTACAGGCATGCACCATCATGCCCCGTAAAATTTATTTTAATTTAAATGTTTTTTTCTAAAGGAACTCAATCATTTGAATGTGTTGTCATCATGCTTCTAAGAGCTTTAACACATTAAGTGTTAAGTAACCTTAATGAATAATTCTCAGTTTCTGTATGTACCAACTATGAATTAGCAAGTACAGTCCCTGGCATGAAAGAAATATCCAACACTTTTGTTTTAATAAATCAACTATGTCTAACCTTTTAGCACTTCAAGGAAAATGGTTCTAAGGACATTTAAATGGAGTTCCCATTTTAAGCTCTGCCTTAAACCTGAGGGGTAGCACTGTATTACCAAACCAGTAGCTGTTAAGCCTTTGTTGGTTCCCAAGAAAACACCATCAGGAATGTCCTGCATGTGCCAGAAACTTATTGTTTGTCTTCCTCAGTGTGGGCAAGAAAAAATTGTACAAAATTGGGTGTTTATTCCCTACGGCACTAAACATGTCACATTCTGAGGTCACCCAAATGACAGACCACAGCCACACTCTATCTCAAGATATGTATTATTGAAAGGAAACCGATGCTTGATATTTGAGGAATGACAAGACCCACTTCCCCTGTGCAAAAAATGAAATCCTATCTTTTATTTGGAACTGATGGTGTTTACTAGTATCTTTAAAGTCCCCCAAATGATAAGTAGTCTTCCAGTTGCCCTGTTGGAACAAAGATAATCTGCCTAGATTGTGAACCCAAACAAAAGAGGCTTATAAATACGTGGCATAATTTTATTTTATTTTTTATTTTTTTTAAAGTAATTTTTTTTATGTTTTAGTTATCGGCGGACACAACATCTTTGTTTGTATGTGGTGCTGAGAATCGAACCCAGGCTGCACGCATGCCAGGCGAGGCGCTATTGCTTGAGCCACATCCCCAGCCCAGTGGCATAATTTTATTTCAAGGACACTGTATGATTTGGTTGTTATTTAGTGTGCCCATGGCTAAAACAACTGTGTTGCGTTAAAATGATAAGACCTTTTCTCTCTAACACAAATAACAGAGAATAGAGGAAATTGAAAACAAGTGTTTTAATTCTTTTGGAAGAACATACTGTCTCTGGATTGTAGGGTTCTACTGCTTTTTCTTTGCTTTGTGTTGTGTGTGTTTGTATGCATGTGTGAATCTCTAAAACTAAAACAATCTCAATGTAAAATATTCCTGTATCAGGTAATCAAACAAACAAACAAAACAAATAAAAAAACCCCAATGTCCCAAAAAATCAGTGGAAGTAAAGAACAGAAAATAATTAGAATCTCTTCTCCCAGTGTGAGAAGACCTATAATCTGTGCTCCTTGAAGACTTGCCAGGCAACACTTGAAGCCACTGCTTCTTGTCCTTTTCAGGCTCTATAGAGGGCAGATGTTACAGTGACCTTTGAGTTTCCTCTCCATTTAAGTTTTTGATTAAGAATGAACAGGAAAGGGCAAATTAACATGTAGGAATCTGTATAGAAACCTAATGTGATGTTACTAGGACTTTCATACTTTTCAAAATATTTAGTTTAGTTGTCATCAGTTTTGTATCCTTTCTGAAAAAACAGTCAATTCCTGCATCAGGACATGATAGAGGGATATACTAGGAATTGTAACTAACTGTCATATTGGCATGCTTAACGAAGAAATATGAAGATATGTGAGTTGTTGGGAAGCTAGTTTATGCAGCAAGAGTGAACTGAGATAAATTGGCAGTGAGCTTACAAGGCAGGTTTTCATGTCTTTTGTTCAACTCTGTTTCCTATGGCAAGATTCCTGTTTGAGCTTAAAACAAACACCAAATAAGTTACAAATATTTCAGTAACAATGAAAATACTTGTAGAGGAAGAAAAGAATGAATAAGGAAAAAGGCATTTGAAACCCTAAAATAAGCAAAGGGCAAAAGATCAATGGGAGGATACAAGGATGGGAAATGAGTGAGGAGAGGTGGGGAGGGTGAACAAAAGCTGAAGAAGTCAATTACCAGTGGAGGTGGGTGGGGAAGGGGTGGAGATGAGAACTTTGGCTCAGGAACTGAGCTAGAGCCCAAAGAATATAAAAGCTTGATTGTGCCAGGGAGGGAAAGCAGCCGAAGCCCAAGGAGACACACAGACTCAGGTCTGTAGTGGACACCTCTGCAATCCCCACAGTAGCGCCAAAAGCCAAGAGCAGGAGAGACCAGGCCCAGGATGGCAAGCTTGTTCTGGTCCTACCTGCTAGCAGTCTGGCTGCTGCTGTCCCAGTTCCCCTGTGAGACCACTGCTTATTCACTGAAACACCTGTCCAGAGGCTTCTGTACCCAAATGTTCAATTTCTTTGATTCTAAATGCAAGTCCAAGGAGCAGGAAGACTCTAATATTGATGAGGAAGTGCCATTGAAAGAAGGGCCACTGCCAGGTGAGAGCTCCCGGTTCTTTCCTCTGTCTTTCTGCACTGAACTTTGGATTTACTCCAGTGGCAGGTGGATTCCACAATGGGGGCTCTGCTGGAGATCTCATTGGTGCTTTTTGCTCTGCCTCACTCTGCAGGGGCAGATTCCCCAACAAGTTGACTTTTCTCATCAGAGGGAGGGAAGGCTGAGAGAATGTGGAACAGGCATACCAGAGGCATTGTGTGCCCTTCCACCTGGCAGCCAGAGTAAGGGTGGGCAAAACACAAAGCCCAGGCAAGAGGAGAAGCTGCCCAAATATGGAAGGTAGGAGGGAACACTTGGAACTGTTCTGATGTTTCATTATTTGAAGGAAACTGTGTTTTTGCTTTTTAATAGGAAAACTGTTGCCATTTGCCTTACTCTCCATGACATGAATATATATTCACACCACTCTTCCTCTACTCTTTCAACCTCACAGAAATCCCTGTAACCTTCAGCCACAGAGATGTACAAGCAAGCCTTAAAAATGTTGGCAGAGTTCATTCCAGAATTTCCACAGGAGCTCAAGGCAGCACTTTCTGACAGTTGGTCATTACTGAGGAAACTACAACATAAAAAATAGAAGAGTTGTTTTTCTCGAATTATTAGGTAATGTGTGTTGTATATTTGGTTGTGCGAATCAAGTCAAATCTCTTTTTTGTTATTGATGATGGCAATAATTAATTATTTTATGTAATCCTGATTTGTAATTTCAATTACAACATTTCTAAAACTCAAATCAGTCTCCCAACAGTGATTATTAAAATCATGAGCAATAGTTTTGGTGTGTTTGCATTTTCACTTTTCTGCCAACATGTAATCCTTGTTGGAAGAGTGATCTTCATGTCTCTTCTTTTGTTAATGGTATAATAACATTAATATATTTAAATGTCAAATGTTTGTGAGATAGGCAGTACTATGACTCTCTTTGGCAATGCCTAACTCCAGGAGGAAGAAGAAAACAAAATTTTTTGCATTGACAACATTAGGATCCATCAATTGAACATAAAACCACAGGCCTCCCAATGTATCAAAAAGTATACATTTTGTCTATTTGATGTATTCTTTGTCAGTCCCAGTGTGTATACTAAATCTGTCATTTGGATTTTAATACCCAAAGGTATTTGATTTTTTCCAAGTAGGATTATTTTGAAAGGTTGAAGTTTCTAAGCTGCAAAGCCTGAGTTAAAATGTAAAGGACCAGGCATTGTAAACCTGCTTCTAAACTGCAAAGCATGGGTTAAATTCCTAAGGCAGTTAGGACAAGGCCCTACTGGCCATTTAGTTGAATTATGGCCTGGGATCCTGTGCAACTCCTCACATAAGCATTCAAGACCCTGTGCTGCTTGTCACGAAGACATTCAGGGTCCGAACCAATCAGTTTAAATGTAGCCCCCTCATTAGGAAAGACCTATCACTCCAGCCAGCCCTGTTGCCGCCAATAAATGTACTAATCAAGTCTAAGAATTATTGTTTGATTTTCCCGCGGTGTAAGGTGATTTGTTAAAGGAGACTGTGATGTATGCAAAGCCCCCCCCACCCGTCCTCCCCAAAAGGTGTACTTAAGCATTGTTCAACCCCTGCTCTGGGCTCCGGGCTGCTCTTGCTTCTTGAGTGGGCCTAGAGTCTCAGCGCGCTGAATTGGGGTCCTCAATAAAAATCCCCTGTGTGTTTTGCATGAAGCCAGTCTCTTGTGGTCTCTTCCTCCGACGTTCCGCCGATCCCTTACACTTTCATGTTTTTAAGTACCAAAATATGTACTTTGAAATTATAAAGATTTGATCCTGAGACATTCTGTTTGGCTCTTTTGATACATGAACCATTTGAGCTAATGATTGGTGTATGCAGAAAAGATGCACTGGTGTTCGTTGTGGAGGGATGTTTGTGGAACTGGAGTGCTGCAGTCTGGCTGGGCACAATTCAGGAGCCACTTGTCAAAAGAAACTAACTTTATTTTTAGAACTACAAACGCCAAACAAAACAGCTCCTCAGGAAAAAAACCCTCAGAGCCCAACTGCCACCACCGGCTTCCCACAAGCCTCTCACCCCCACACAAACCTCACCACCTCCCACAATCCTCCTGCTCTTGAGGCTGATTGGCTGGGTGGTGTGAGCGGAGCCAAAGAAGTCCCCCAATGAGCAGCTCCGTGGAGGAGCCAATCAGCTAGATGTTGCTGGGGCCGCTGTGAGCCAATCATCAGCTGGCAGTCTGAAGGGCAGGGAAACAGCCCAATGAACATCACTGCAGAGAAGCCAATGAGCTAGATGTTGCTGGGGCTGCTGTGTGCTGGGGCCCCTTTGGCTGTGGCTCCCAACATCTCCCCCTCTCTGTTTAAACAACAAGCATGTGGCTTAGGGACTGTGCCTGCCTTAGGTTGTCCAATACTACATATGGTCCTTACCCGTCTTCGGATGAGCTGACCTCAGGGCGTCAGCCTCCTGTCTTAGGTTGGTACCATTGTAATTGGATCTTACCCGTCATTGACTACCGGTCCAGTACAGCCACACCTGTGGAGAGGTCTTTGTCATGACAAGCAGAAGGGAGGAAGATACACCAAGCCAATTGATGGCTCTTGTTGGAAAAATTGTACCACCGATGACATCATCAGCAAAAATACCCCAACACTACCACAAGTCGCTGCACCAACAGATAGTTCACAATGCATACAAGTGAGTTCACAATGCATACAAGTGACACATAGTTTAGGCAAGTTCTGCAAGCAGTTCAGTGATGGCTATTGCAGAAATTGTAGATTCGTTTTATCTTTGTCTTCACCGGCACTGGGATGAAGATAGGAATTCTGGCAATAATGGCTAAAGAAAAAATTATGTAACATTCCAGAAGGCACTAAAAGAAAACAATTTTCTTAACAATTTACATTATCTTGAAGAGAATTATTAAATATAATGAAAAGGAAAGGTGAAAGTAAACAAACAGATCGGTTAACCTTCTTTTTTGTTCACATATTAAAACAATTCTTAATAGTTATTTACCCAATTTAAATTAAACCATTTAAATCACGTGAATAAAAAAAAATATTTGGATCCATTTTTTCATGAGCACTCCTCATATATGATATATGGACATACGTACATTCAAACATATAACACAAAACACAAGTGTGCACACATATAATACATACAACACATAACATAATAGTAAAGGCCTTATAACTTTTTACAGGTGAAATCTCCATTGCAATGTTTAAAAACTCTATAGTCAAAGAAAAAAAAAATAGAACTGATCAGCAAAACATTAACCTAGGTCTGTATGAGCTCAAAAAACAAAATAGAACTTCATTATATGGGAAAGGGCAATAATAAAATAGATATTGAAAAAAGCATCCTGGTTCTGTTGCAGATGTAAGGATAGCCAAATTGGAGTTTTGGATATCAGCTGTTATGGATTTGAGCCAAATCATCTTCTTTTTGGTCTGTAGAAATCGCTTTAGTTAATCTCTCCGGAATCCAAATCGGCTGCTGTTCTTCCTGTGGAAACACACAAACAGACCCCCGACTCCAGACAATTACTGGGTCAGGACCTTTCCATTGTCCTGTTAGAATATCTTTCCAAAGTACCTTGGGCTTATTTACATTTTTTGGACACATATGCCTTTCTGCAGCACTAAGTCCTGATGAATCCAAATTTAAAAAGTTTAGAGTAAAAAGGGTTATTTTAAGTTTATCTTTGAGGAATATATACCCCTTCCCAATTCCGTCTTTTTGCTTTAATAAGTACATTTTAATAGTTTGATGAGCTCTTTCAACTATGCCTTGTCCCTGTGGATTGTATGGGATTCCTGTTATATGAGTAATGCCAAATGATGAGCAAAATTGTTTAAAAGAGGTAGAAGTATAACCAGGGGCATTATCTGTTTTTAACTGTTTTGGAATGCCCACAGTGGCAAAATTTTGTAAGCAATGAGCTATAACATCTTTAGTTTTTTCTCCGGCATGAAGGGAGCCCATCAAAAATCCAGAAGAAGTATCAACTGTAACATGCAAATATTTTAATTTTCCAAATTCTGGCAAGTGTGTGACGTCCATCTGCCAAATATGGTTAGGTATCAATCCTCTAGGATTGACTCCAAGATTAACTTGTGGTAAAAAGGTCACACAATTTTGACATTGTTTTATTATTTGTCTAGCTTGTTCCTTAGTTATTTTAAAGCGCTTTTGTAAAGTATTAGCATTGACATGGAACCTTTTATGAAAATTTATAGCTTCTTCTAGTGTAGAGAAAATATGTATGTCATGTGTAGTTTTATCTGCTAAATCATTGCCCAAACTAAGGGCTCCAGGCAATCCTGTATGTGCCCTGATATGTCCTATAAAGAATGGATTTTTTCTGTCCCAGATTAAACTTTGTATAGTGGAAAACAAAGAGAAAACAGTAGAAGAAGGGGAAATCCTACCAGCATCTTCAAGGGATACTATAGCATTAACTATATACTGACTATCAGAAAATAAATTAAATACAGAATCTTTAAACATCACAAAAGCTTGTAATACTGCATTAAGCTCTACCTTTTGAGCTGATTGTTTGGGTACTAAACATGTAAAAGTTTGATCAGGTGTAACTATTGCTGCTGTACCATTATTTGACCCATCAGTGAATATATTTGGAGCATTCATGATAGGTGTTTTTCTTGTCATTTTTGGAAAAATTACAGGATGCAATGACCAAAAAGACAATAAAGGATTAGATGGTAAGTGGTTATCAAATGAAACATTAGATTTGCACATGATTATTGCCCAAGTATTTAACTCATTAGCTGATTCATCAATTTGATTCATAGTATATGGAGTAATAATTTTATTGGGAGAAATTCCAAATACTCCCTTTGCTGTTTTTATTCCTTTGAGTATTAATTGTCCTACAGCCTCAGGATACCTAGTAAGAATAATGTTAGGAGAATAAGATAAATGTATCCATAATAATGGACCTTCTTGCCAAAATACTCCTGTAGGAATATTTTTTGTTGGTAGTACAATAAATAATAAAGGCAAACTTATATCAATTCTATCCAAATGCATATTTTCCATATATGTTTCAATGATTTTTAATGCCTTTCTTGCTTCAGGCGTTAACATTCGGGGTGAATTTGGATCTGATGGACCTTTTAAGATATCAAATAAAGGTCCCAATTCTCCTGTTGGAATACCTAGATAAGGCCTTATCCAATTTATGTCTCCTAATAACTTTTGAAAGTCATTAAGTGATTTGAGTTGATCTACTCGTATTTGAATTTTTGGTGGACGGACCATGGTTGAGGATAATAGAACTCCTAAATAATTAATTGGAAAATTTAATTGTACTTTATCTATTGCTATCTCTAGATTATAATTTTTTAATAAATTTGTAAGTGTGGCATAACATTCTAACAATGTGTTTTTAGCTTTGTGTGCTAATAATACATCATCCATATAGTGAAATATTTGTAGTTCAGGATTTTGATTTCTAAGTGGCTGGATTACTTTGTTAACATAAATTTGACACATAGTTGGGCTGTTAGCCATCCCTTGAGGGAGTACTTTCCATTCATATCTCTGATCAGGACCTTCATGATTTAGTGCAGGGATAGTAAATGCAAAACGTGGACTATCCTCAGGATGAATTGGAATTGAAAAAAAAACAATCTTTAATATCTATAACTAAAACATACCAAGTTTTTGGCAAAGCAGACAATTGAGGAATCCCCGATTGAGCAGGTCCCATAACGACCATTTCATTATTAATGGCTCTTAAATCTTGCAATAATCTCCATTTACCAGATTTCTTTTTGATGACAAAAATGGGAGTATTATGGGGAGATACAGAAGGTTGTATATGTCCTTCCGCTAATTGTTGTTTGACCAGATCATGGGCTACTTGTATCTTTTCTTTAGTCAAGGGCCACTGAGGAACCCATACTGGTCTTTCTGATTTCCATGTAATTTTTATTGTCTCAGTGGCCCTTTGTGAAAATCCAACCCATGTCTGTCTGTTCCTTGATCTATTTGTATTGGTGCTGCTATACCTTGTTCTTGTTTTTCTAATCTTTTTCCTTTCCTAAAACCTTGTCTAGCCATAATAGTGGGTGCATTTTGATTGGTGTTATTTGTTAATGTCAAACCTAATTGATCTAAGACATCTCGTCCCCATAAATTTACGGGAAGATGATCCAATACATATGGCTGTATAGTTCCTTCACATCCTTCAGGATCCTTCCAATCTAATACCATTGCGCTTCTATCGGGATTAGTCGCCACTCCTAGGCCTCGAAGCTTTTGAATGGCTTGTTGTAATGGCCAATGTTTTGGCCATTCTTGACGAGAGATGATGCTAAGGTCTGCACCTGTATCCAGTAGCCCATTAAATTCATGTCCTTGAATATTTAGTTTTAGCATGGGGCGAGAATCTAAATTTAAAGAAAGCATAGCCCAATCTACACCTGTGGAGCCTAATCCCTTGGAACCTCTTTCTACAGCATGACTGGAAAATTTATCATGTAGGCTTGGTATTATTAGTAACTGTGCTATTCTATCTCCTGGTGAAATTACTGATATACCCTTTGGAGAACTGGCTATAATTTTTATTTCACCTTCATAATCGGGATCAATTACCCCAGGACTTATCAAAAGTCCTTTTAGAGTAGAAGAGCTGCGTCCCAATAATAAGCCTACTGTTCCTTCGGGAAGAGGTCCTTTTACCCCTGTGGGAATGATTTGAACTCCCATCTCTGAAGTTAGTACTAATCTGGCGGAGGCGCAGATGTCCAATCCTGCGCTCCCTCTGGTTTGTCTGATGAGGGATCTGATGGACAATGTGTCCTGCTCACTACCCTGATGGGGTTGCTGGGTTCCTCCAGTGCTCCATATATTTGTGGTTTGGGGCCCCGGAGCATTAGGGCCCCCTGTCCATTTTTTGGCAACGGAGCCCGATGCCTTTCTCCACGATATTGTGGATAAACACTTGGTCCTTGTTCGTTTTTTGATAATGGAGTACCCTCTATGGTGGTTTGAGAACGGCATTCATTAGCCCAATGTCTCCCTCTATGGCATCGTGAGCAAATACCCGGTATTCTACTCCTTTGATACCTAGTTTTGTTAAACCCTCCTCCTATGGGGCAATTCCTTTTAAAATGTCCTGTTTGTTGACAATTGTAGCATGTTCTTGGCCTGGCATATAAAGCCTGTTTTACTGTAGCTGCCACAATTTGCCCTTGTTCATTATTGTCTCTGGCGTCTAAAGCCTGTTTTACTGCAGCTGCCATGACTTGCTCTTGTTCATTAATGTCTCTACATAATTTAATATATGTGTTTAAATCTTCCTGTTTCCATGGTCTAATGATATCTCTGCACCAACGATTCGCTTGGTCATAAGCCAGTTGTTTTATTAATGGCATTGCTTGTTCTGTATTCCCAAAAACTCTGGTAGCTGTTTGAATAAGCCTATCTACAAATTCAGCGTAAGGTTCATTAGCTCCTTGTATTATCTTAGATAATTGACCTTGTAAACCTCCATGTCCTTGTAAAGTCTTCCATGCCTTAACTGCATCTACAGCAATTTGTAAATATACACCAGGATCATATGCAATTTGTTGCTGCCGATCCTCATAAGGTCCCTTTCCTAACAACATATCTAGATTTCTCTGAGGATAACCAGCTGCTGCATTTCGCCTAGCCGTCTCTTTGCAAAATTCCTCATTGGCAACCTTCCATAACAGGTATTGTCCTCCATTTAGCACAGCTTTACAAATATTAGCCCAATCTGCTGGCGTCATGTTTAAGTTGGTAATGGATTCGACCAAGCTTACAGTGAAGGGTGCTTGAGGACCATAGGTTGTTACAGCCTCTTTTAGCTCCTTCACTGTTTTGAAATTTAAACCCTGGTAAATTTGCTGCCCTCCTACCTCAAATACAGGGCATACTTGAGATCCTGTCTCAGGATCCCAACTATCAACTGCGGGGGTTGGGAGTCTCCTAGCATATGGAGGTGGTGCTGTTGATTGGACACTTATGCCCTCTGGTGATAGAATGCTGTTAGTAGCAGTCTCCTGTAGAGGTGGTGCTGTTGGTTGGACACTTACACTCTCTGATAGAAAGGTGTTATTAGCAGTCTCCTGTTGTAACTTTTCCCCTGATGGCTTTTTCTGCTCTAAACTTCCTTCCTCTGTCTCACTAGCTCGAAAGACCTTCTCTTTTACTTGAATCTTTTCCTCTTTCTGACTAACTTGAGAGACCTTCTCTTTTACTTGAATCAATATGTCTTCTCCTTCCTCTACCTTTGTCTGAACTGAAGGCTTTGGACTAAGCAAACCAGATACGAACGTCCACAATGGCAATGTGCCAACTGGCAGAGTCCCTGGGTTGTTCTTTTCTATTCTTTTTAAATCTTCACCATGATGGTTCCATTGTGATATATCTAACAACTCCTCCTTAAAAAGCCATGGGCTACATTTTTGTATTATATCAACATATGCCCTGACTGCTCTTGATTTTACTGGGAAGCCTCCTTCCTCTAATAATTTACTTAACAGTCTTTCGGTTTGTTTTTTACTAATTTCTGATCCCGTATTTCTACTATAATACAACCCAACAAGATGACGCCAAACAAAACCGAGACAGAATGCAATAAAAATGGAACAATAATTCATTATATCAGCCTTTCTATCCTCCTGAAATGTGTATCCGTCCTTTCTCCCTATCTGTTCCTCAGACGCAAATAGTTTTTCCTCAGATGTGAGCGGTTTTTCTTCCGTCTCACTCATCTCCAGGGACAGGCAACTTAAAACAAAAATGAAGCAAAACAAAAGAGGAAACTTAGAATGGCTACCCATCCTCTCGCCCTGCCCTCAGGGGCGAGCAGTTTACTTACCCTCAGTCGCTCCCCGTGCGAGCCACCAAATGCCGCAGTCTGGCTGGGCACAATTCAGGAGCCACTTGTCAAAAGAAACTAACTTTATTTTTAGAACTACAAATGCCAAACAAAACAGCTCCTCAGGAAAAAACCCTCAGAGCCCAACTGCCACCACCGGCTTCCCCAAGCCTCTCACCCCCACACAAACCTCACCACCTCCCACAATCCTCCTGCTCTTGAGGCTGATTGGCTGGGTCGCGTGGGCAGAGCCAAAGAAGTCCCCTAATGAGCAGCTCCGTGGAGGAGCCAATCAGCTAGATGTTGCTGGGGCCGCTGTGAGCCAATCATCAGCTGGCAGTCTGAAGGGCAGGGAAACAGCCCAATGAACATCACTGCAGAGGAGCCAATCAGCTAGATGTTGCTGGGGCCGCTGTGAACCAATCATCAGCTGGCAGTCTGAAGGGAGGGGAAACAGCCCAATGAACATCACCGCAGAGGAGCCAATCAGCTAGATGTTGCTGGGGCCACTGTGAGCCAATCATCAGCTGGCAGCTGGAAGTTTGCTGGCAGCTGGAAGTTTGCTGGGGCCCCTTTGGCTGTGGCTCTCAACAAGGGAGATGTCCCTAGCAAAATGGGCAGTTTCTCTGGTGCGGATGCCTGAGTTCTGTTTTCTCATATAGAGATGGCAGCTTTGATCAAAACAGATATGCAGGTTCACCACTAGCCTGCATACTGTAGAAGTGAAGCAAGGTTAATCTACAAATGCTCAAGAAAAAAATGTCTCATTTTCTTTTGCCAAGCATGGCCTCAATACAAAGTGTCCAATAAAAAATCATATCTATAAGAGTGAAATATAAATTTTTCATACAATTCTGCAGCTTAGCCTTTTTTGTTAAAGAAGAAAAATATTCTGAAGTTCCCTATGTATGTGCAGGACAAAGAGAAAAACACAAATTGTGCCCAAAATGTAAATAATATTCAGCTATGATCCTTCATTCTGAGGCCCAGTATCTCCCCCCGCCCACTGCCAAAATTTATTAACTAATGTTAGGCTCAGTACGACAGGAAAAGAAGGCATCTAAGAGTCTCACCTTTTTAAACAGTAAGTGTGGGTAATACAGGGGCTTGCACTTTTTTCATGGCCACCCATAAAAGAGGAGAAAAATTGTGCCAATGCAGGTAGGGCAACACTTAAATTTATAAGTCATGGCAGGAGGGGCAGAAAGTGCTGTCCACTAGAGGCTCCAGGATCAGGGAGATGTCCCTAAGCAGGGAGAGAGTTTCCTCTCCTCAGGCACCCAAGTTCTGTTATCTTTCATTCATTTAAATTTTTGTTCAGAGGGGAGATTCATGCTCAAAATTATAATGGGAAAGACCTAATCAAAATTTTAAAAAGTGGCTTATAATTTTCTGCTTCCAAACCTAGCCTGATTTCCAACTGTTATAATAGAAAAATAGTTTCCAGAGGAAACCTAAAGTAAAGATACACATTTTACAAAATCCACACCTTATAAACTTTTGGTTATACAAATGCTAGGAAAAATAAGGGGCCAAACATGCCCTATGTATGAAGTTTTGCATCTGAAGCTCAAAGACCCAAAATTTAGTTCCCTATTTGTTGAAATAGCAAGGATTTCTTAAAACTCTAGTCAACTATTATCTATCAAGATAATTTCCTATGTGTGTTAGGTTCTACTATTTAGGGTAACTGATCTTAAAGAATTAGGGTTTGTATAACTTGGTTAAATAAAAAACTATTATTGGCTTCTTTGTATATCAGATATATTCATGTCATCCCAGTATACAAACCTTTAGTATATAAATTTTAGGAGTGCATTTTACCAAGATGGTGTTCTTCAGACTAAGGTTTTCTGTAGCAATAATCTCTTTCAGACTTACATGAAAATTACATGTTTAATTGAGAACTTAATTATATAATTTTGTATTTTGTAATAGGGTAAAAAGAACCTGTCATCAATAAGTTATGTATAGGGTTGAGGCTGCAGCTCAGCGGTAGAGTACTTGCCTAGCATGTGTGAGGCACTGGGTTCGATTCTCAGCACCACATATAAATAAATGAAAAAAATAAAGGTCCATACATCTAAAAGAAATTTAAAAATAAGTCATGTATAACATTTTGTTATTCCTTACACAGAAGTATGAACTTAAAAGTGTTTTTGGAAGGTAATGAGGAAAGCCCTGTTTATTTATAGGTTCACAATTTGGAACATGAATTCATTTTGCCACTTTTCCCCCAAAAGAGGTTAATAGATCTCTTAGCCTTTTTAATTTATGTTTCAGGTGTACTATTGGATTGTGTTAACTGATATCCATTAGGCTCAGAAAATAATGTATTAAATAATGTATTAAAATTTTATAGAATAATATTTAAGAGGAATAATCAGCTTCAGAAAAAAACAAAAACAACTTACCTAAGAATTGTGAAGAGGCCACCTTACCTGAGTTAAGATTCTGCTTCTCACTTTATTCCATGTGAGAATGAGTACAAAGTAGACTAGAATTCAGTTAATTTAAAGTTAAATTCAAAAAATAAATTTTTTTGTTATACAGATTCCTGTGGTCTTAAAATAAACAGGAAATATAATGTATAATTAGTAAAGGTTTGGGATTGTAAAAAATGTTGTTTTTTTGGTTTATGGCTATTATATGTATAATTAGTAAAGGTTTGGGATTGTAAAAAAAACGTTGTTTTTTTGGTTTATGGCTATTATATCTATTTTCTCTTGTTAATTTAATTTCATATTTTCCTTATAGCACTTTATAACTGTTATCTGAGTGCTTTAGAGAAGTACAATTTCTAATAGAGCAACCTGAGTTAATTTTAAATAGTAGGCAATCACCTATAGGATAGACAGGATATAAGGCTGATTTCCAGTACTAATATTGGTGTCAATTAAATGGAAGGGGTAAGTAACTATAAAAATTATACACATTGTTTTAGTCTGCTTTTTCACTGCTGTGACCAAGTACCTCACCAGAACAACTGTAAAGGGGGAGAGTTTATTTGGGGGCTCATAGTTTCAGAGATCTCAGTCCATAAACAGCAGACTCCTTTACTTGTGGTTCAGGTGAAGTTGAACATCATAACAGAAGAGTGTGGCAGAGGAAAGCAGCTCCCACGGTGATCAGAAAGCAGAGATACAGAGTTCTCCACTTGCCAGATACAAATATGTACCCCAAAGCCATGCCCCAATTCTTACCTCCTCCAGGCACACCCTACCATGTTAGTTATCACTCAGTTAATTCACTGATTAGATTAAGGCTGTAACCCAAACATTTCTCCTCTGAACCTTCTTGCATCGTTTTATGTGTGAATTTTTGGGGGCCACCACATCTAAACCATAAATAGACATTAAAATTAAAACTTAGTACTCCTACTTTAAGACTGGTTAAAACTGCCCTGCTAGATGTTTAAACCCCAAACATGGAGATGAAAGTTAAGAAAATAAAAGGGCCAAGAAAGAAAATAGGTAATAATTTTCTCCTGCCCTCTGAGGTCAACTAGAACACAGGGAGCAATCAAACATACCTAAGGGTTTTGAACTTGGGCCACATGACCTCCAATCATGGGGATCAATGGGACCCTAAGGAACAGAAAGCCACACCATGCTCATGCTGCAAAGAGGTGCTTCATTGGAGAGGAAAATATTCCTAATGCTTCCAAGGAAAGCCTCACATGCTCAGCAAGATCTTGACATATCCTTGAAGATGGCACTAGAAAAACTAAGAGAATTTTCCCAAGTTCCCAATATTTACCCACTGAAGAACCCAAATGGGCTCTTAATTATGCATAAGAACAAGTTCAATTTGGCCAGCTTGGTCTTAAGCACCTGTCATTAGAGTTATAACCAAAGCAACACCTTACCTAGACATTTAAATGGAAAGAAAATAGTTCTTTTAGTGTAACTTAAGATGTACACTTGTGTCAGACCCACCAAAAGTTTGTAAAGCTGAAGGTTATGAAGGAAGATTTCTCAGACAGGAGTACCTGACAACTATCAAAAGAAACTGTCAAAGTCACATGTCTTTTTATAGTCAATTTGACACCTGAAAATATTCCTAAATTCCTACATAGGCAGACTTCATCTGTATTTGCTAATATGATTTTCTAGCTCTAAGTTACAGAGATAAAGGGATTTCTACTTAACACAGGGGTTATGCAATAGAGAGGTATTTTCTAAAAATCAGATGAAATTATATATTAACTACAGCTCATGGGGACATCTGTAACATTATAAAAACTATATACTGTGTATATATTTTGAACAAATGTTCTAATGTTTTTAAAGCTTTAACTGGCCTCCTCTCACATATTAGGGGCATGTTGTTCCCACATAGATCTTATATTTACCCATCTTCATGGTTTTCAGAGACCAGCAAATAATACTAATTGTTTTCATGCTAATTGTTCACAAAAAAATAATGCTTTGTTGTCCAATTTATTGCTGTCTTAGCATGATCTCTGTCTGATGTACACTTCTTCCACTCACTCTCCAACTGCCATCAAGGACCACTGTACTCCCCTGCTTCTAAATACCTTTAATTCTCTAGTCCCTGACAGATAGAGAATAAGGACTTTGGTTTTTGT
The DNA here is from genome assembly GCF_964194105.1 of Spermophilus citellus. NCBI lineage: Eukaryota > Metazoa > Chordata > Mammalia > Rodentia > Sciuridae > Spermophilus > Spermophilus citellus. Next base: position 65,655,731 of record NC_138183.1, on the reverse strand, counting down.
TCCCCTAGATGTCACCTTTTTTCACTGAAAGTAGTCAGAATGAGTTGACATTAAATACCCTAAAAGAATTTAAGGGCTCAAAGTCCTTGAGTGGGAAATATAAGGGAACAGATAGATGAGAATGGTGAAATTCTTTTAAAATGAGAATTAAATGAGAATTAATTGAGAACTCTTTTAAACCTTAGTTTAAAAGAATGATTCCATAAAACAAGCCCACTGTGCTGACACACCCCCATGCATTCTTTGCCAAAAAGCTATCTGCCTACAACTCTTCCTGGCCTGAGTATACAGGATTTGTCACATTCCTCAGCAAATTTAAGCAGGGGATGCAGATCACTCAGTCAGTGTAGGTAATGAATGATGAGGGTGAGAGAGGATGATGATTGTCTGTCACTGGTTATCAAACAGAGGACAATGGATTTTTAACCTCTTTAATTTTGCTCCTGGGCACTCTGGATTGCAAACAAAAGAGCAAGACACACCTTCTCCTGCAGGCACCCAGATCTAGGTCCCTTCTTTTCAAAGCCTGTCACTATCACTTTCTTAAATAAAACTTGCTTTCTATGCTTGCCTTTGCATTTTGGGGTGTTTAATCTTCAAGACCTGGGAATACCTGACCTCTAAGTCTGGTATTATAACAATAATAAAATGATGTATTTACTGAATGAATAAAATCTAGTGCTGTAGCATGAGTTCATAAGTAGTACTTTTCTGATAAATAAGTGTCATTCTCCTATTATATTATTGGTACAATTATATTATTTGCTTTTCAGTCTTCTCAACTTAGTGATGCTTATAACATCTTTAACACATTAACCAATATAAATACTGTATATATTTCCTAACATCAGATATTATGAAATTGATAAACTATTTTTAGTGGCATGTCAATTAAGACCAGTTGAAAATAAAATTTAAAAAACCATGCAGAATCCAACTGAGTCAAAATTCTCTTTTATTTTTCTGGTGCTATTCATATTGCCTTTGTCCTGAACAACAACAACAACAAAACACACACATACCAACTAAAATACTAGATATAAAATTTATTTAGTTTGAATGTTTCTCTCCAAGGGAACTCAAATATTTTTAAGAGTGTTTCTTTCATGTTGTTAAGAGATTCAACACACTATTAAGCAACCTAAATGAATCATACCCAGAAATATTTTCTCTATGTACCAATTATGAATTAGTAAGTACAGTCCATGGCATGCAAGAAATAACCAACTTCTTCTCTTTAATAAATCAATCATGTATACATTTTTAGTACTGCAAGGAAAATGTGTCTAAGGCATTTAAATAATGTTCCAGTTATTATCTCTGCTTGAAACCTAAGGGGTAGCATCATACTATAAAACCAATGGGTTTCGAGCCTTTGCTATTTCCCAAGAAAACACCATCCAGGATTTTCTGCTGGTACCAGAATTTCTTAGATTGTCTTCCTCAATGTGGGAAGGGAAAAAAATATTGTCCAAAGTTGGGTGCTTATTTCCTCAGGCATTACACATGTCACATTCTGAGGTCATCCAAATGACAGACCACACCCACACTCTATCTCAATATATGTATTATTGAAGGGAAACTGATGCCTGATATTTGATGAAGGACAAGACCCTCTTTCACAGTGCAAAAAAAATTAAATATTATCTTTTTTATTTGGAACTAAGGTTGTTTACTAGTATATTTTAAATACCTCAACTCACAAGAAGTCCTCTAGTTCCCTAAGGGAACAAAGATAATCTGCCTAGATTCTAAACACAAACAAAAGAGGCTTATAAACACATGGCCCTATTTTGCATTCCAAGGACACTGTATGATTTGATTGTTATCTAATGTGCCCATGGCCAAGAAAACTGTGCTGTATGAAAATGTTAAAACCTTTTTGTTTCTACACAAGACACATAGAATACAAAAAAAATTATCATAAATGTTTTAATTCTTTGGGAAGAACAAGTATCAACAACATACTCTCTCTGGATTATAGGTTTCTAAGGCTTTTTATTTTCTTTTGTGTTGTGTGTGTGTGTGTGTTTGTTCTTGTGGGTTCTGAATCTCTACAAATAAGTAAAACAGTCTCAATGTAAAACATTCTTGCAATAAGTAATTTTAAAAAATTCAGCCAATGCCCCAGAAAAATCAATGGAAATAAAGTACAGAAAATGATTAGAATCTCCTCTCCCAGTGTGAGAAGACCTGCAATCTGTGCTCCCTGAACACTTTCCAGGCAACACTAGAGTCTCTTTTTGTCCTTTTCTTGCTTTCTGGAGGGCAGATGTAATAATGACCTTTGAGTTTCCTCTCCACTTAAGTTTCTGATCTTCTGCAAGAATAAATAGGAAAGGACGCTGTTACATTTATACTTCCTTATGGAAACCTAAAGTAATGTTACTGGGAAATTTCATACTTTTCATAGTACTTAGTTTATTGTCATCAGTTCTCTGTTCTGTGTGAAAAAGCAGTCCATTCTCACATCACAATATTATGGATGGGTGTACCAGGAACAGTAATCTTGTAATGACTTAAAGAAGAAATATAAAGAAATATGAGTCATGTGAGTTGTAGGAAGCCAGTTATGCAGCAAGAGTAAACTGATATAAGCTGCCAAAAAGATGAAAAGGCAGGTTTACATGTCTTGTGTTCAACTCTGTTTCTTAAGACGAGACTCCCTTGTGTTTGAAATTAGAAAAAAAAAAAAGCATCAAAGAGGTTACAAATATTTCAGTAACAATGACAATACTTGTAGAGAAAAAATAATGAATAAGAAAGAAGGCATTTGAAACTCTAAAATCATGCAAATGGCAAAAGTTCAATGGGAGGATGCAGGGATGGGAAGTGAGTGAGGAGAGTTTGGGAAAGTGAACAAAAGCTAAGGAAGTCAATTACCAGTGGATCTGGGTTGGGAAGGGGTGGAGCTGGGAACTTTGGCTCAGGGGTTTAGCTACAGCTAAATGGATATAAAGGTCTGGATGAGTCAGGGAAGGAAAGCAGTTTGAAGCCCAGGAAGACACACAGGCTCAGGTCCATAGGCAAAACTCTTGCAGTCTCAACAGCAGGGCTGAAAAGCCCAAAGCAGGAGTGACTAGACCCAGGATGGCAAGCTTGTTCTTGTCCTACCTGCTAGGAGTCTGGATACTGTTGGGCCAGTTCCCCAGTGAAACCCTGCAGGATCACTGAAACACCTGTTCAGAAGTGTTTGTAAAAATGATATTACCAATTGAATTGAAGAGCAATGTAAGGCAATGGGGCAGAGTGACTCATGTCATTCTACAAGAAGTCACACTGCAAGAAGGACCACTGTCAGGTAAGAGTTCCCAGCTCTCCATTCTCTTTCTTCACTGAGAATTAGATGCTTTCCAGCTACAGAGGGCTGAACTTCCATCTGGGGACACTGCTGGAGAGAATGGCTTTTATATCCTTTGGCACACCAGAGGCACTCTGTGCCTTTTCACCTGGCAACCGGGACATCATGGTGTGCAAAACACAGATGTCCAATAGGAGGAGAAGCTGCCCAAAGACAAAAGGTAGGAGGGACACACCCAGGTCTATTTTGATGCTACATTATATGGAGGCAACCATGCTTTTGCTTTTCAATAAGAAAACAGTTGGCATTTGCCTGACTCTACTTGACATGAATATATTTTCACACTACTCTTCCTCTATTCTTTCAACCTCACAGAAGTCCCTGTAATCTCCAGCCACAGATATGTAGAGGTCTTAAAAACTTTGTCAGAGTACAATCCTGAATTTCCAAAGGAGCTGAAGGCAAAACTTTCTGACATTTGGTCATTATTGAGAAAGCAACAACATCCAAAAGACTGGGGTCATTTTTTCAAAGAATTAATTTTAAATTGTTTTTACATAAATGTATAAAGAAAGCTAAGAAACTTGTTTGTGATTGATAAGGGCAAAATCATTGATCTGTCATGTAATCTTGATATTCAATCTCAATTATAATGCCTCTGAAACCCAAGTCAATCACCCATGATTATTAAAATCATGAGGAATAGTTCTTGGTGTGTTGTTCACATTTTCACTTTTCTGGAAGGAACAGGATCCCAAGGATTGTAATTTGTGGCAACACATAATCCTTATTGGGAAAGTGATCTTCATGTCTCTTCATTTGGTAATGGTATAATATCATCAACTACATTTAATTGTACAGATTTCAAAATGGCAGCAGAATACAACAGACACTAGTATGGCATATTTATAAATGTGGATGTGTAACCAATGTGATCCTGCAATCTGTACACATGGTAAAAATGGGAGTTCATAACCCACTTGAATCAAATGTATGAAATATGATATGTCAAGAGCATTGTAATGTTTTGAGTAACCAATAAAAAAAAATCAAAATGGTTAAGTGTTTATGAGATAGGCAGTATTCTGACTCACTTTGACACTGCTAACTCCAGGAGGAAGAAGTCTACAGAATTGTTTTATGGACAACTTCAACATAGACAAGTTGAACATGAAAAAACAGGCCTCTCAATTCTCTGCTCCTTTAAAAATGTACACAATTTGTCTTACTGATGTGTTCATTGCTAGACACCAGATTGTACACTAAATCAGTTTCGTTTCAATCATTTTTTTAATCACTGATCAACATCCACATCTTTTAATTTTTATGCCCAAAGGTGTTTGACGCTGTTCAAAGGAGGATTCTTTCATGTTTGAAAGTGAGCCTACTATTTACTTTGAATTGATAAGTACTTGGTCCTGAGACATCTTTTTTGGGGTGCAATGGGAATGAATTTATCAGCACAGTCTCTCACAGGCAAAAAGGAAAAAAAATATCACATTTAGCTCTGTATTGAACCATGGAGTTTTAGCACTAAAGTATCAAGACTCTCAGAGTACTCAGTGTACAATGATTGTGCTGCAACACCCTTCGTGCTACTCTGCATGGATGCTAATCTCAGTGCTTGTCTCTCTTCCTGGGTACAGTAGAATTTCACCAATAGTGGAGTCCTATTTTCTGTAGTACCACCACTAGGAAGTGAACGGCAAAAGCCAGGACTATAGCATTATACAAAGGTAGAGATGCTCATAGAGAGGTAGAAGAAAAAACAATTCTTTTATTCTACCTTTATTTTTCTCCCTTGGTTATTTTTATCTTGTGACAGACATTTGTGTGAACTCTTGGCTGAACAGGCATCTACAAATAAGGGGAAGAGCAGGTTGAAGAATATTCTCTTTGAGGATTCTCATTCTTGACCCATTTAGGCTAATGATTGGTATATACATGAAAAGTGCACAGGCATTTTTTGTGGAAAATATATGAAGAACAGGAGTAATTGAAATACTCTTTAGATATTGCAATAGGTTTTTTGGACAGTGGCTGAGTAGTAAATTGTCAACATAATAGCACACAACAGGAATCCTTCAAAGAATTTATGCTGGCTGGACACCAGAGGCACTCTGATTTAGTTTGTTTCAACATGCAATTTAAGCAGTGGAAATTGCCTTAAAAATCTCTCTAAGGTAATCAAATGTGCTATAATGTTGGAGAATCACTGGCCACAGTTAATTGCCTTAGTTAAATGTAGGAAGCATGGATGGATCTGAAGCACAGGTCATGCTGCCAATTGAGGGATTAAGTTTAGGTTATTAAAGATGAATCCATTGGAAATTTTTCTTTTCCTAATATATAGTTGTAGACAAAAAATACAGTGAATGGTTGAACAAACTGTGATACATTCATATCATGGAATAAAACACAATCGAGTGTTGATACACACAGCAACTTGTGAATCTCCAAAATTTTAGACAGAGAAAAAGGCCAATCCTTAAATGGTATGTACTATATCTTTTATAAAATATTTTTGAAATCATAAAGAAATGGAGAGGTGTTCTGCCAAGGATTATAAACAAGAAAAGGCCCAAGGGTGCAAAGAGAGTGGGCCATGAGGATTCTTGTGCTGTGAAAATGGTATTCTGTCTTGATTCTTATTTATATCATTGTCCATATCCTAGCTATGGTATGTACCAGTCTTTTATAAGGTGTCACTACTGGGAGACTCTATTCAGAGAAACCCAGGATTTCCTTGCATTTTTTTTTCTGACTTCATATTGGTGCATCTACATTATTCCAAAATTTACAAGTTATTTCAAAAATTTTCTCAAATCCCTAAGACTTATAAAAATTTTATGTGAATTATTTGCTATTGTTAATCACACATAAAGGTAAGAGTACATAAACTATAGGAGAGGGTTGGAAAGATATCAGATATAAAATAAAAGTTTGTAAGGTTTGTTCTTTAAAATAACTAATTCAAATCTTACTGAAGTATTTCTAAAAAATCTCAGGAGAAACTAATAAATGAATGCTTAATTTATTTTGTATATAAATTGCACTGAGAATGTCACTTTCAATGATAAAGAATTAGCCACAAACCAAAAGTGCCTACCTGTTCACTTCTATTCAACCTGGTAATATAAGTCCTAACTAGAGAAATAGAGATGGGGAAAAGGCATAAGATTGGAATCAAGATATAAAATGTTCTCTGCCTATAGATAATACAATCTTACCTGTAGAAGAACCTAAATATTGGAAATCAACTCATGGTACTCATAAACAATTACAATAAAGAGGATAAAAAATAGAAAAATTGATTTTCAGTGAACATCAAAGCCCAAATTGGAGTGACTGTTGTATTTTTCAATGCTGTCTGAAATAATACTTACAAATTTTGCAATATCTTTAAGGAGGAACATAGAAAACATTCCTCAAATATACTTAAAAGAACTAATTAGTGGAAACAACTATCATCATATTTATGGAGTTTCCTGGATTGACAGAAGATGTTATGTTGTCAGAACTATCCAAAGGAGTACACAGAATCAATGCCATCACTATCAAAATCTTTATGTCTTTTTATGCAATATGATTTTGATAGAAAATCCCTTTCGGATATTAATATGGAAATCCAAGGGCTCCCAAATAGTCAAAACACTCTTGAAAAGGAAGAACTAGGTTGGAAAACTCAACTTTCTGGTTTCAAAACCTTCTACAAAGCTGCTTTAGACAAAAAAAAAAATGTCAGGTACAATATGTCCTTGACAGAGTAGTGTCTCATCTTGTTTTCTTATCTTTTATTTTGCTTTCTTTTCCCTGTCTTCTTTTCTCACCTGCCTTTCTTTTCTTTTATTTCAGCATATAGAGGGCAGAAATGATAAGGAGTATTGTTTTTACTCTCCTGGACCATTCTGCCTTGGTTTCTCCTGAACATCTCTTATGGATAGAATTGTGATCCTAAATAGATACAGTGAAATGATAAACACCAGTACTGCACAGTGAAACATGTGTAGATTGGGATCATTGTAGATGGGATTAGTTAAAATGAGGTCACACTAGAGCTAAGTGATTCCTACATCCAATAGAATGGGTATTGAAATCCAGCAGGACTCACAAAGACTGTGTGAAGATGGAAGAACAGAGAACACCATGTGTCAAGGGACAGCACTGAAGAACCACAGCTGCATCCAAAGAACCTCTAAGTTAAGAAGGAGAATACCTCCCTATATAATTCATAAGAATGGTGGCACTGCCAACACCTAGATTTCAACTTTCAACATCCAGAGAGATGAAAGAACAGATATACCTTGCTTTAAGTGATCCTGCTTAGGTTTATGGGTCTATGGACTTAGAACTGTTCTAGATGTTTATAGAGCTCTCATTTCAGTTGCAATACCAATTTATAAGAAATAACAGAGCAGAGAATAAAGATGATTTGTATCTCCTGAACACCTCCTGAAAGCAAAGATAGGGGTGAAAAGTTTGGTGTGAAAGTTACCAAAGAGAGAGGTAATAAACTTTAAGATAAGCAGAGTGTGGATGAATATTGAGAAGATGAATGGAAATGGAATGTCAGAAAATACACGAAGAAGGGTACAAGGAATAAAGGACTAAAACTTCTTAAGACCCAAATAGGTACCAAAGGGTATAAGAAACTTGGTGGAGCCAGGTAGGGAAAGTGGCCTGAAGCCAAGCATACATAGGCACATAAACACAGGTGGTGGGTAAGCAACGGCAGCAACAGTCCCAAGGGAAAGCATGAAAGGCCCTGAGAAGGAGAGGCCAGATCCAGGATGCCTTGTTTTGTTTTGTTTTTTCCCCCACCTGCCACTCATCTGGTTGCTACTGAGTCAGCTGCTCAGAGAAAATTTCACCAAATGGATGAATTCCAAGACACCATCATGATCTTTGCATGGAGAACCTGTGAACAGGTTCCAAAGTCCTGAAGAGCCATTCAAGAGCCTTTGAGACACTCAGAAATGAGAGGTCTTGATCACTGCCTTTCTATACTCCCCTTTGCCTGCCATTAGAGTACTTACCTATCAGATTTGTGGCATAGACAGCAAGGCAAGTGTTTACTGGCTTCTTGTGCTAAGATTACTCCCTGCTGTAGTTGATGTATAATATTTGAGCTTTTGCTTTATAACTTGATTGTATTCAGATGGTCTCACTGGGAATCTAACCAATAAAAGGGAAAGATGTGGGAAAAAAAGTTCTCAGTGTCCTTACTTGTCACCCAGCATAACAGGGTGAGTATAGGAGGAAGCCACTGAGGAGTTGAAGTACCAGAGGAAATTTGTCATCAGGTGGAGCTCATATTTAGACCACAGAGGAAGACAGGGCAGGTCAAGAACTAGATCAGCTGAAGACTGGGCACCTGGAAGAGCTACCTTCAATTGAGAGGAAAGGGAGCTGTAGATGACATGGTACAAAGATTATCAAGCCTGTTTGTTCCCAAATGTACTTTGAGACCTCTTGTCAAACTTCTCTAATGAGGGACAGGAAAGACTTCTCTAATTTGCATTTAATTTAACCTCCTGGTCAAGCAACTGGCTTGTGGTATATCATATGCAGCCTTGCCTCTCCATTGTTTGAATTTGGTCTTGTAGCTCCATTGAGAAAATGGATGGATGCAAAACAAGAGTGCTCAGTGACTAAAGAGAGCATTGAAAGGGACCAGAGAGAACAAAGCTTGCTTTGACATAATCCTAGCTTAAGATCTAAATAACACTTGCAAAGTTTTGAATCTGAAGTGGAGTCATTCTTAAAAGCAAGAGTTCAGAACTGAGGACAGTTGAATTTGAGAATAATATTTTAATCTTTTCCAAGTCACAGGGTATTAATATACTAGAGTTTACCTTAAAACTGGCAAAGACAGATTTTCAAGAGATATGTGCTATTCTGTTCAGTCTACCATAAGTTCCAAAAAGCCAAAGTAAATTATCAATCATGTTTTACGTCTAATACAGGTGATATAGATCTTACATAGAAAATATATGATACAATAACAATAACATTTTAGAAGATATCAGCATGGCCAACATTTACGTGACCCCTATGTATAGTCATTGAGCACAGTCAGTACATTTCCTTCCATCCTATAACACTAAAAACACAGTTATTTCCTTGTATTGTTCATCACAGTTTAATTTGTTTTGTGAACACTCCTTGGAAGCATACTACAATGACATTTTCTAAGAATAAAATTTTCCAGTGATTATAGCATGAATTGATAATTTATACTTTTCTGCCAGAGAACTTTCTTGTTTTAGTTTATGAATGGTACAATTGCATCAATTTCCCTTTAATCTCCTCCACTTGGTAATGACTATAAAACCTTTACCACATTAACCCACCTAAACACTCTCTGTATACATTGCTTACTACCAGATACCCATAAATATGACAAAATATTTTTAGTGAACTTGTGAATTTAGACCATCTGAATATAATCACAATTCTTGCAGGGTTCTAGTGAAGTCAAAGTCCCTTTTCTGATGTTATTCAAATAATCTTTTCAAACATGTGGACTGGATACACAATCTATTTAACTTGCACATTCTGCCTCAAAGGAACGAAGTTATTTTTCAAGTTGTCTATTTCATGCTTATGAGTTTCGATTAACATTGTTAAGTGACCTAAATGAATAGCTCTTAGAAAACTTTTTTCCCTGTATACCAAGTATAATTCAGCAAGCACAGTTCCTGGTGTGCAATAAATATTCAACTCCTTTACTATAATAAATTAACTATGTATCAAACTTCTTGTACTGCAAGGAAAATTGTTCCAAAGACATTTAATGGGGTTTTCCATTATTTAGCTCTGCCCTGAAATCTGAAGGACAGCACCATAATATCAAACCAGTTAGGTGTCAGAATCTTTGCTAGTTCCCAAGAGAACAGTCTCAGAGATTGCCTGCAGATACCAGAAATTTAGTCTTTATCTCCACCACTGTGGTCAGGAAAAAAGTGGTCAAGTTGGGTGTTTATTCCCTAGGATGGTACAGAATAAAGGACACAGAAACCAATCCACAATATTACAACTATATTATATTTGATAAAGGGGCTAAAAGCATGCAATGGAGGAAGGATAGCATATTCAACAAATGGTGCTGGGAAAACTGGAAATCCATATGCAACAAAATGAAACTGAATCCCTTTCTCTCGCCATGCACAAAAGTTAACTCAAAATGGATCAAGGAGCTTGATATCAAATCAGAGACTCTGCGTCTGATAGAAGAAAAAGTTGGCTCAGATCTACATATTGTGGGGTCGGGCTCCAAATTCCTCAATAGGACACCCATAGCACAAGAGTTAATAACTAGAATCAACAAATGGGACTTACTCAAACTAAAAAGATTTTTCTCAGCAAAAGAAACAATAAGAGAGGTAAATAGGGAGCCTACATCCTGGGAACAAATCTTTACTCCTCACACTTCAGATAGAGCCCTAATATCCAGAGTATACAAAGAACTCAAAAAATTAAACAATAAGAAAACAAATAACCCAATCAACAAATGGGCCAAGGACCTGAACAGACACTTCTCAGAGGAGGACATACAATCAATCAACAAGTACATGAAAAAATGCTCACCATCTCTAGCAGTCAGAGGAATGCAAATCAAAACCACCCTAAGATACCATCTCACTCCAGTAAGATTGGCAGCCACTATGAAGGCAAACAACAACAAGTGCTGGCGAGGATATGGGGAAAAGGGTACACTTGTACATTGCTGGTGGGACTGCAAATTGGTGCGGCCAATTTGGAAAGCAGTATGGAGATTTCTTGGAAAGCTGGGAATGGAACCACCACTTGACCCAGCTATTCCCCTTCTCAGTCTATTCCCTAAAGACCTAAAAAGAGCATACTACAGGGACACTGCTACATCGATGTTCATAGCAGCACAATTCACAATAGCAAGACTGTAGAACCAACCTAGATGCCCTTCAATAGATGAATGGATAAAAAATGTGGCATTTATACACAAGGGAGTATTACTCTGCATTAAAAAATAACAAAATCATGGAATTTGCAGGGAAATGGATGGCATTAGAGCAGAATATGCTAAGTGAAACTAGCCAATCCCTAAAAAACAAATGCCAAATGTCTTATTTGATATAAGGAGAGTAACTAAGAACAGAGTAGGGATGAAAAGCATGAGAAGAAGATTAACATTAAACAGGGATGAGAGGTGGGAGGGAAAGAGAGAGAAGGGAAATTGCATGGAAATGGAAGGAGACCCTCAGGGTTATACAAAATTACATACAAGAGGAAGTGAGGGGTAAGGGAAAAATAATACAAGGGGGAGAAACGAATTACAGTAGAGGGGGTAGAGAGAGAAGAGGGGAGGGGAGGGGAGGGGAGGGGGACAGTAGAGGATAGGAAAGGCAGCAGAATACAACAGACACTAGTATGGCAATATGTAAATCAGTGGATGTGTAACCGATGTGATTCTGCAATCTGTATACAGGGTAAAAATGGGAGTTCATAACCCACTTGAATCAAAGTGTGAAATATGATATGTCAAGAACTATGTAATGTTTTGAACAACCAACAATAAAAATTTTAAAAAAACCACTATGGGAGTGTAGGTATTCTCCAGTCTTTAGTGATGAAGAATAAAATCAATATATGATCTCTGGGATACAGATATACACAAGAAAGTTCCATATCTGTGAACTTAAAGTTATAGCACTTAGAATTTGAATACTTTTTCATAGGACTTACTTTAAATTTCACATTTTTCTAAATTGGCAAAGAATATATGGCTCTACTTGCTCCTCCTATAGACAGATTTGGCTGTTATCTATCTAGTTATAATCTCTGCTTTGAAGAAGAGATACCATAAGGCCGAAATAATAATAGAAATTTACACAGCAACTATTAAAGAAGATGACTTGTGGTTAATGGGCTTAAAAGAAAGTTTTATTATTTTTCACTTAAACCTATATTTTCTTTGTGTGTTTCTTTCTGTGTGTTTGACATATAAAAATTCAAGAGAACAAAGTGAAAAAACAAAGCAAATTTTATTTAATTACTACAGTAATGATCATGAATGAGTAATAGCACAGAGAGATCTAAATTAAAAATAGAAGAGAATGGATGATTTTTAAGAAGATGAATGGCTATGGAATGTGAGGAAATATGTAAAGGAGGATGCATGGAGATTTGGGGCAAAGTTTCTTGTAAAAGTTTGGAAAATAAGGGACTAGAATTTACTAAGACTCAAATAGTACCCAGGGATATAAAAATTTTTGTTGAACCAGGTGGGTAAAGCAGCCTGAAGCAAAGAATATACACAAGCAACAGGGAGCAAATGTGCCAGGGAAAAGTTTGAATGGCTCAAAACAAGAGAGGCCAGATCCAGGATGCCCGCCTGTTCTGTTCCCACCACCCAGCCATATGGCTGCTACTAAGTCATCTGTGCAGAGAAAGTTTTACCAAATGGAAGAATTCCAAGACACCATGATGACCTTTCCATGAAGAGCCTGTAACCAGGCTCTCCAAATTCCCAGAGACCCAACCAAGAACCTCTAAAACACGCAGAAATGAGAGGTCCTGCTCACTGCCTTTAGGTACTCCCCATTGGCTGCCCTCAGAGTACTGCCCAGTCAGATTGGATAGCAAGGCAAGATCTTACTAGCTGCATGTGCTGAGACTACTCCCTGCTGTAGTTGATGCCAAACATTTGAGCTTTTGGTTTGTAACCTGCTTGTATTCAAATGTTTTTACTTATATAGAAGTTAGGCAGGAAAGTTACAGCTTTGAGGACTAAATCCCTGAAATTTAGTAAGACACTGCTTCAAAATAAAAATAAAAAAAGAAAGAAAAAAGCTGGGGATATGACTCAGTGGCAAATCATTCCTATGTTCAATGTCTAGTACTCAAAACAAACAAACAAACAACAACAAAAAAAAAACAGTGGCTGGGGTTGTTCCGCTGGGAATGTCACAGGAAGGAGAGAAGGAGAGAAAGATGTGCAAACAAAGACACTCAGTGCCCTTCCTGCCTGGCACCCAGCATGACAGAGTGGCAAGAGGAGAAAGCCTGAGGAGTTGAAGTATCCTCCCCAACGAGCCGTAGGTAGAGCTCATCTACAGCCTCCAGAGAAAGACTAGAGATTTCAAACACTAATTCAAATGGAAACAGGGCACCTTGGATGGTCATCTCCAATTGAGAGAAATGGGAGAAAACAGTAAAATGGTGAGTGGTTAATCAAGCCTGCTTGTGATCCAGAGGAAAGTGAATATCCTTCTGAGACATCCTGTCAGTGTCCTAGAATGAGCGACAGCAAAGAGTTTGCATCTAATGACTCACCTCCCTATCAAAAAACGTGGTTGTTACCTGTCATATGGAGAAGATCATTTTATTTATTTTATTTGAGTTTTTGACTTTTTCTTTTTGTCTCAGGTAGAGTGAACCTTGCCTCTCAAGTCTTTGAATTTGGTCTCATACCTCCACTGAGAAAAGGAATGGATGAGAAACAATGATGCATGTGGACGAAAGAGAGCATTGAATGTGAGCAGAGAGATGAGGAGATCGCTTTTGTCACCATCTTAGCTAAAGATCTGATTAACACTTTCAAGCTTCTGAATCTGTAGTTATTATAAGTAAGATTTCACAACCAAGAATGGTTCCATTACAGAACAGCGCTTCAAAAATTTCCAAGTCACAGGGTATTCATAAACCAGAAGGTACCTTAAAAACTGACATAGGCAGCTTTTCAGAGATAAATATTGGTTCTATTTGGTCAAATATTTATGATAAATTTTGAAAATCCAAAGTATATTACTATCGTTTACATTGAATACTTTCCTAATGTTTTACATAGAAAATGTGCCATGTATACAATAATATATAAGATAGCAGCATTTCCTACTTGTACCTAACACCTACTAAAGTCATGGTGCTGTCAGTACATTTCCTTCCATTATACAGCACTAAAAGCATGATCTTATAATCATTTTCCTATTTTGTTCATCAATTTCATTTATTTTGGCAACACTTCTTAGAACTGTAAGGGGACAGATAGATGAGAATGGTGGGAACACGAGGTTAAGAGAATAATTCTATAAATGAATCCACTGTTGTGACCCCCTCATGCTTTCTTTGCATTCTGCCTATAGTGCCTTCTGGGTACTCTGGGTTACTAGCAATTAACCTCCTCATTCCTGTGCTTAGGCAGGTACATAAAGAAGGTAAAGAAGGTAAAAAGATAAAAGGAAAATTCTGAAGCCTATAAAAGAACATGATGTACCCCTCCCATGGAAACTCAGCTCTGTAGACCCTTCTTCTGCCAGATGTCTGTTGCTATTACTTTCTTAAATAAAACTTGATTTCTATGCTTGCTTCAACATTTCTCAGGTGTTTAATCTTTATCACTGGGGAACAAAAACACATTCCTGATCTCCAAGACCCATATCCGTTGGGGCTTTCAACTACAGTTAGGAGGTTTGATCACAACAGTTATGCCAGGTTCACCAGTAGCCAGTGTACTATAAAAGTGGGGCAAGGGTGACACACAGATGCTCCAGAAAAATCTCCTCATTTTTTTTCTTCTTCCAAGCATGACCTCTATACAAAATCTCTGTTAAAGAATCATGGCCATTAGAGGGAAATATAAATTTTAATACCATTTTTTAAGCTTATTCTTTTTTGTTGCCAAACGGAGAGAACAATGTGTTGTTAATCTCTCTGGCTGCTCCTGTACACGCTGTGCTGCTAACAAAAGAGCAAGACATACTCCTTCCCACAGACATGTAGCACTGGAGCCCATTTGCTTTGAAGTCTGTTACTATCACTCTCTTAAATAAATATTTATTTCTACACTTGCCTCAACATTTTCTGTGTGTATAATCTTTAATGCCTGGGAAAAGG
This sequence comes from Spermophilus citellus, assembly GCF_964194105.1. Taxonomy (NCBI): domain Eukaryota; kingdom Metazoa; phylum Chordata; class Mammalia; order Rodentia; family Sciuridae; genus Spermophilus; species Spermophilus citellus. The sequence goes on along the minus strand of NC_138183.1, from coordinate 65,640,556 downwards.
ACCCAGACCTGAACTCAGAGACTGGTATCAGAAACCTAAAATTATGATGTTTTTACTACAAGAATAAAATGTAGTATTACAATGTGAGCTCATAATCAATACTTTTCTGATAAAGAAGTATCTTTGTCCTATTTATTAATGGCATATTTATATCAATTAAGTTTCAATCTTCTCTAGTGATACTTAATACCTTAATGACATTATTCAACATAAACACTGTATATATTTCCTAACATCAGATACTATGAAGTTGATAAAATATTTTTAGTGACTTGTCAATTAAGATATATGAAAATAAAATCACAAACCATGCAGTGTCTTCTTGAGTCAAAGTGTTTTTTTAGTACAATTTTTAATGCCTTTGAAAATATTACTGAACACAAAATTTATTTAAGTTGAATGTTTCTCTCCAAAGAACTCAATCAATTTTTAGAGTGTTTCTTTTATGCTTCTAAGAGATTCAACAAACTATATGTAAACTGACCTAAATGAATAATTCTCTGAGATGGTTTCTCTATGTACCAAGTAAGTGTGAATTAGCAAGCACAATCCCTGTCACGCAAGAAATATCCAACTCCTACATTTTTAATAAATCTACCATGAACAAACTCTTACCAGGGAAAAGGAAAATTGTTCTAAGGTTTTTAAATGGACTTCTCATTTTAAACTCTGCCTGAAATCTGAGGTATAGCACCATTTTACCAAACCAGTAAGTGTCAAGTCTTTACTAATTCCCAAGAAAAAAACATCTGGGATTGCCTGCTGGTGCCCAAAACTCAGTGTTTGTCTTCCTCACTGTGGACAGGAAAAAAAAAATCGCCCAAAATTGGGTGTTTATTTCCTAGGGAATTATGCATTTTACATTCCAAATGACAAATTACCCCCACACACTATCTTGAGATATGGATTATTTGAGGGTAGCCTGTTACCTGATATTTGATGAATGACAACCCTTCTTCCACTGTGCAAAAAAAAATCCTATTTTTATTAGGAAATTTGCTAGTTTCTTTAAAGTACCTCAAATGACAACAGGTCCTCCAGTTTCCCTGAGGGAGCAGAGATAATCTGTGTAGATTTTTGAACACAAACAAAAAAGGCTTATAAATATGTAGCCCTATTTGCATTCTAAAGGACAGTGTATGACTTGATTCTTATCTCTTTTGCCCTTGGCCAAGAAAACTGCTCTGAAAATGAAAAAATGTTTTCTGTCCCACACAAAACACATAAAATATAGAAATTTTTTAAATAAATATTTTACATCTTTTGGAAGTACTTGCATCAACAACATACACTCTCAGATAAAAGAATTCTACTGATTTTTCTTTACTTTTGTGTTGTGTGTGCTGGTGTGTGTGTGTGTGTGTGTGTGTGTGTGTGTGTGTGTGTTGTCCATCTATAAACATAAAGAATAAGTTTTGAACTAACACACTCCTGCAACAGGGAATAAAATCAACTAATGCCCCAGAAAATCAATGGAAAGAAAGAATAGAAGGTGATTACAATCTGACTTCTCCCAGTGTGAGGAGATCTGCAATCTATGCTCTGCAAGGACCAATGAGGCAATACTAGGAATCCCTGCATGTTGTCCTCCTCAGGCTCTCTAGAGGGCAGATGTAATAATGACCTTTGAGTTTTCTCTCCACTTAAGTTTCTGAACTTCTACAAGAATAGGAAAGGGCACTGTAAAATTTAGACATCCTTATAAATGCCTATAATGATATTACTAGGAATTTTCATACTTTTCATAGTACTCAATTTAATTGTGATCAGATTTCTATCCTTTTTGAAGAAGCAGTCAATTTCTGCATCACAATATTATGGATGGATTTAGCAGGAAATATAACTAACTTTCACCCTGTAGTGCCTTAAAGAAAAATATAAAAGAATTGAGTTGGTGCGAAGCTAGTTTATGCAGCAAGAGGGTTCTGATATAAACTAAGAGTGAATTTAAAAAGCAGGATTTCATGTCTATTGTTCAACTCTGTTTCATATGATGAGACTCCCATACTTGGTATTAGAAAACAATCACCGAATAGGTTACAAAAACTTCAGTAACCATGACAATATTTGTGGAGGAAGAAATGAATGAATAAGGAAGAAGACATTTTAAACTCTACAACAAGCAAAGGTTAAAAGATGAATGAGAGGTCGCAGGGATGGATGTGAGGTGAGTGAGGAGAGGTGGGAAGAGTGAACAAAATTGTAATGCAAAAAATGATAATAATAATAATAATAATAATGCTCATAAAAATATATTAATTAATTAATTATTTCTTAAAAAGAGTGAACAAAATTGAAGAAGTCAATTACAGGTTGAGGTGGGTGGAGAAGGGGTGGAGTATAGAACTTGATCAGGAGCTGAGCTACAGCCCAAAGGATATAAAAGCCTGGTTGAGCTAGGGAGGGAAAGCAGCCTGAAGCCCAGGGAGACAAACAGGATCAGTGACATAGTTGACACCTCTACAGTCCCCACAGTAGGGCTGAAAAGCCCAGAGTAGGAGAAAACAAGCTCAGAATGACAATCTTGTTCTTGTCCTACCTGCTAGGAGTCTGGCTGCTTTGGGGCCAGTTCCCCAGCCATACCACTGCAGATTCACTGAAACACCTGTCCAGAAATATTTGCACCATCGTCCTCAATCGCTTTCAGGACAAATGCATGGCAAAGACGACAAAAGGCTCAGGTGTCCTTGGGGATGAGACACTGCAAGAAGTACGACTGTCAGGTGAGAGCGGTTAGCCCTCCTCTCTGTCTTTGTGCACTCAACATTAGGGGCTCTCCAGCTGCAGAGGGCTGAACTTCCACCTTGGGGACTCTGCTAAAAATATCTGTGGCTACTTGTTCTTAGCCACACTTTGCAGGCAAGATTCCTCAAAGTGTGGACTTTTCTCACCAGACGGAGGGAAGGCTGAAAGAATGTGGAAGAGCCACACCAGAAGCACTGTGTGACTTTCCACCTAACACCTGGGGTGACAGGGTGGGCCACATACAGAGCCCAGGCAGGAGGAGAAGCTGCCCAGTGACCAAAGGTAGGAGAGACACACTCAGGACTATTTTGATGTTCCATTATATGAAGGCAAACATGCTTTTGCTTCTCAATAGGAAAACTTGTTGCCATTTGCCTGATTCTCCTTGACATGAATATATTTTCATACTACTCTCCCTCTACTTTTTCAACCTCACAGAACGCCCGGCAATCTTCAGTCATAGAGATATGGGAGTTCTAGTAACGTTGTCTGAGATCAATCCTAATTTTCCAGTGGAGCTGAAGAAAACACTTTCTGACACTTGGTCATTATTGAGGGACCTACAAGATCCAAAAGACCGGGACAGGTTGCTCCAGGCACTCACTCATCTGTGTTGTTATTTTAATTGTTTCAAGAATATTAAGAAACTTGTTTGTGTTATATAATGGAAATCATTTACTTATCGTGTAATATTGATTTGTATTTTCAAATATAACTCCACAGAAAAACAAGTCAGTCTCCAGTAATTATCAAAATCATGAGCAATTGTTGTTGGTGTGTTGTTCATATCTTCACTATTCTGAAAGGAACAGTCTCCCCAGGAATTTAATTTGTACCAACATGTAATTCTTCATGGGAAGGTGGTCTTTATATCTATTCTTTTATTAATAGTATAATAACATCACTACATTTAATTCTACAGATTTTAAAATGAGTAAAGAGTTTATGAGATATCCAGTACTATGACTCACTTCAACACTGCCTATCTCCAGGAGGAAGAAGGCAACAATATTGTTTCATGAACAATATCAGCATATAGACTAGTTGAACATAAAACAACAGGCCTCCTAATTTTCTGCTTTTGTCAAATTGTACACACTTTGTTTTACTGATGTGTTCTTTGCCAGCTACCAGAGTATAAAATAAATCTGTGTCATCTTGATTTTTATGTCCATTTGTATTTGCCTCTTTGGTTCTTTCATGTTTAGAAGTGACCCAACTTTGAATTCAAATGTACTTTGAATTTACAAAGTCTTGATTCTGAGGTTTGATTTTTTTGTGTGTGCAACAATTATGAATTTGTCAGCACTGTCTCAGGCAAAAAGAAAACAAAGAAATCCCACATTTACCTCTTCAATTTGTAAACTATTTTAATAAAAAAGATAACAAACAACAAGCAAAATTGATTATCTCTTGACATCCAGATCAATATTGGAATAACAGTGACACTTTCAATGTAGTCTAAAATAATTAAAAACAACCTGTACCCTAATGATGCAATTTAACATAAAGATGAAGATTCAGTCCCCATATGACCCATCTGCTGCCCAGGTGGCAGGGCCAGAATAGTAAATTATCCATTCATAGCACCATTTATCATCTTTCCAGTTACCAATTGCCAAGGCTCATCACTTTCTGGGCTCCTTGGACTTCATGTACTAGGCCTCCCAAGGGTTCCCCTCTGGCAAATGGAAGAAGGAGAATAGAGGGGTGAAATGTTTCCAGTACACATGATCCTGAGCAGATTCAGAGTAGTTGAGTGTAAGAGGCCCTTCCACATTCCAGTATAGTCCCCCTGAGTATTGACATTTGGTTTCTGTAGAGGCACTGTCCCAGGCCTGTTCGAGGTTATTTGACAGCAGGTGGGAACGTTGTTATGTGTGATTGGAGGATCATCACTGCTAGTTTTTTCATGTCATTACTTTGTAAAATTCTTGGTCCAAACATGTCATAGTCCCAAATGAATGTTAACCTACTTTCCCTCTAGGGAAAGAAAATGTTTTCCAATAATTGAGGTTTTTTTTTTCATATTCATAAGTTTACTTTATTAGATTTATGAATCATTTAAGTACACAGAAAGGTTTTTTGTTTTTTTGTTTTTTTAACTTTAACATTTTATTGGAGATAATGTATTTGAATGCAATAATAAGTGTTCATTTTAAAATTAAGGATCCAAAAACCAGTAGTTGAACAGGGAAACATTGTTCTACCTAGGGTTCATGAGTTTCCAGCCTCAACAGCTGTGGATCCCCCGTATTAGTTCCTCTACACACATGGCAAAAAGAGACACTTAGAGATTGAACTATAGTATCTGCCAAGTTCAGAAACAGGTTGGTAGAAATGGAATTTGTGCTTTGTTCTATTTCTTCATAAAAGGAATTAAAGACTTGGTGGGAGGAAGACTTAAGTGAAGTTGTGACTCTTTTGAAGTATACTATGGTCCCTGTGTCAGTGCCTCATCCACATATATGTATGCAAACTGGGTGGCCTGTTTTCTATTTTGAGCCTCCAGGGTCAAGGATAGAAACTTTAACAGGCTCCTAGTTTAGTTTACACTGGGGTCTAGTGGCACCCTTTTGAAGAATGGCAGTTTGCTCTTACTCTACCAAGTGGCCCATGAAACACAACTCCATGAAGGACAGAAAAATTTGTCATTATCAATACACATGGGTCATGTACCGTTTGTAGGCTATTCACAAATATTCTTGTCATTGGGCCTGCACCCCCTTTCCCAAGAAAAGCTTCAACATGATGTGTTGAATATACTGTGGGGTCACTGCAATTTCCCAAGCCTTGTTCATGACCCAACATGCATCAAAAGGCACTGAGCTGAACTTTGTAAATTAATAGTCCTTGTTCCACATTTCCTTCCTGCAAGCTTTGAACTTCCAGACATTCCTCAGTTGGGAATATTGTGGGTGAAAACAGGTATATTGATGCCCTTTTGGCAGATAGAATAGGTTGTCCTTATGTCTGCATGTCCCCAAGACTATTCACTGGCAAGAGAAAATGGTATGGTAAAGGATGATTGTGGCAATGACATGGCCCAATAGAGTCACACAAAAGCATAAGTCACATGCAGGCTGAGGGACATTAGTGCACAGATGGGAGCTAGATCAGACATAACAAATAACAATGAATAATTCTATCAAAAGCAGGTAAAAGACTGCTAATGGAAGATTTTCAACCTAGTGTCAGTTGGTTGGAGAAATCCCTGCTAATCCTATGATGAAAATTTATATGAAGACTAAAACAACAGAGAAGATTAGGGGTGAACACACCAAAGCATTATGTGAAAAGACTAATTTAGAATACAAGAGTAGTCTGTTTATCCTGATAGGCAGTTGATTCCTCAAGCCACTGAAGTGTATAGATTAGTGCAGTTCCAGGGTGAGCAAAGCAGGACTCTTGTCATTGGAGGTCTTTCAGGGTACAGCTCACTTATTTTGGTTGGCTACCTTCCACATTGCAGCTGGAATGGGAACACATTCCATCATGATAAGCTGGTTTTACCATATTGTGGTGAATTAAGGGAACAACATCAGCCACCTTCAGTGCAGTGGGATTGGATAAAATGACAGTGAACAGACCCCTTCAAGGAGGCTTTCGGGGTTAAATTTTTCATTCTTTTTTCCAAAGAACATGTCTTGGTTGAAGAATTAGGCATCTCTGGTCAGGCTCACAGATAGCCATTCCCTAACCCAATGGTGTATAGTCGTCATAGCTAGAAGCCTGCATATGCTTCCTCAGCATAATACTGCCAAATTGGCTAAGATCTTCTCATGGATCTCTCATAATGAGAAGGGAGCATCCACAAGAAATCTCATAAGGAAAAAACCCTATCTTTCTAGTAGGGCTAGACCTAATCCTTAACAAAGTAATTGGCAAAACCTAGTTCCAGTGTAGGTGTGATTCCAGTTTTATTAGATATAATTTTAAAGTTTGATTCATTCCCTCCACTTTCATGGAGCTCTGGGGATAGTATGCAATATGGAACTTCCAGGTGATCATCAACCCCTTTGCCACCAATTGCACCACCTCAGCAACAAATGTCAACTCATTTTGTGACTCATGATGATTGGTATTCCAAACCAAAGAATGATTTTTATTCAGGAGAAGTTGGGCCACTTCTTGTTCCTTCTCTGCAGTAGGGAAGGCTTCCATAGAACCTGAGGAAGTACCCACAAAGACTAGCTAATGCTTATAGTCCTGGAATCAGGGGAGCTCAGTTGACAACTATATTTTCAAATTGGGCCTGTCCAACACTTTGCACCCCAGGAAAGATCTTAGGTACTTGGAGTGGGTTATTGTGGGCTTATGTTTCACATTGTTCTGACACTACTCTGGCTATTATGGAGCATTGGGGAATGTAGAAATATTGGCCTAATGTGGCCTAGAGAGCCATCTTACCAATGTACATCTTCTGGTGAAAACACTTGAAAATGGCTGGGGTTAGGACCTCCAGAATTGCTCTATGGACATCTTCAAATCTCCACATAAATGCAAGAAGTAATTCCCATTTTCCATTTAAAACCAGCTGATCTCATGTTTTGAGTAAATAGGGTCCCATTATGTCAATGGGTTAGTGAACAGGGAAAAAGTCAAGGCTGTTTGTTCTGATGCCCTCTTATAGGTCATGAACTTTGCCTCTTGGTCGGGTTTATGATTTCCCACAGCAACTGTGGCATACTCCCTTTGATTCCCAGACAATGCATGACGCCACCCTTTAAGGAGGCCATGCACCATCTAAGAGTTCAAGGATTTAATTGCCATATTTTGTCTTTTTCCCCTGAGTTGATTAGGCCTCTTTTCTTTATATAAAGTCTATAGTATGTGGAAAGTGGTGAGGCATATTTAGAGTCTGTGTATATATTAACATGTATTCCTGCTGCCAGTTGAAGTGGTTGGGTTGGTGTGATGAGTTCTGCCTTTTGTGCTGAGTTTTTTTGGCAGAGTTTTACATACACGGTAGAATTTTGGGTCACCATGGGGGACCCAGCAAGGCATTCTCCCTCTTGTACAAAATTTCTATCATTGGTGAAGTACTCACTATTGGGATTTTGGGGAGGCTGATTGGATAAGTCTGGTTGGGTGGAACATAACTTGTCCATGACTTCAGTAAAATTGTAATGTGGCTGACTGGGATAACAGGCATTAAAGTCATGTGGTTTAAGGTCTGCCCTACTTCCAGGAGGACGATTGAATTTGAGCACTGTACTTCCTCATTCCTGACCTCCAGGTGTTGGTCGACCAATATTGCCAACTAACGACAACTAACTAGTTGGCCAATATTGCCTTATGCTATATTAATGCCACCACAGAGTATGGCATTTGGAACATTTATTTTTGTAACAATCAATTTGTTAGCCTCTGGCATTGAGAAGGCTGTGGCTGAAAGTACTCGTAGGTAGGGTGGCCAGCCAGGTGACAGAGTCAAGTTGTTTAGAGAATTATGCCACTGGACAATGCCATGACCCCAAAATTTGGGTCAGGACCCCCACTACAATGCCAGTATGCTCATGTACATTTTAGAAAAAAGGCTTGGACAGGTCTGGGATTCCCAAGAGCGGTGCATTAGTGAGGGCCTATTTAATTTTCTAAAAGGCATTTTTTTTGCTGTTCTAATTAATTATACATGATAATGCATTTTGATTCATTGTACACAAATGGAGCTCAATTTTTGTACATGATATAGAGTTGCACCCTTTGTGTAATCATACATGACACCTAGGTTAATGATGCCCAAGTGAATCCACCATTTTTATTAACCCAAACCCCCTCTCCTCCTATCACTCCCCTCAGCTCAATTCAAAGTTCCTACATTCTTCCCATGTCTCCCGCCCCGCCCCATTATGGATCAGCATCCACATATCAGAGAAAATATTTAGCCTTTGGTTTGGGGGGATTGGTTTGTTTCACTTAGCATAATAATCTCCAGCTCCATCTATTTGCCTGCAAATGCCATTATTTTATTTTATTCTAATGGCGAGTAATATTCCATTGTGTATATATACCACAGTTTCTCTATCCATTCATGTATTGAAGGGCATCTAGGTTTGTTCCACAGTTTAGCTATTGTGAATTGAGCTGCTATAAACATTGACGTGGCTGTGTCTCTGTATTAAGCTGATTTTAAGCCCTTTGGATATAGACCAATGAGTGGGATAGCTATGTCAAATCATGGTTCCATTACAAGTTTCCAAAGGAATCTCCATACTACTTTCCAGAGTGATTGTACAAATTTTCACTCCCACCAGCAATGTATGAGTGTACATTTTTCCCCATATCCTTGCCAACACACATTATTGCCTGTATTCTTGCTGTTCTAAGTTGAGATGAAATCTTAGAGTTTATTTGATTTGAATTTCACTGATTACAGAGATGTTGAATATTTGTTTCAAATATTTATTGATTGATTGTGTATCTTATTCTGAGAAGTGTCTATTTAGTTCCTTAGCCTATTTATTGATGGGTTATTTATTGTTTTAGTATAAAGTTTTTTGAGTTCCTTATATATCCTGGGGATCAGTGCTCTATCTTATGTGCATATAGTAACGATGTTCTCCCAGTCTGTGGGCTCTCTCTTCACCTCATTGTTTGTTTGTTTGTTTGTTTTTAAAGAAGAAGCTTTATACTTTGAATCCATCCCATTTATTAATTTTTTATTTTATTTCTTATGCTTTAGGAGTTTGGTTAAGGAAATCAGGACCTATTCTGACTTGATGAAGATTTGGATCTACTTTTTCTTCTATTAGGTGCAAGGTCTCTAATTTAATTCCTAGGTCCTTGATCCACTTTGTGTTAAGCTCTGTGCATGTTGAGAGACAGTGGTTTAATTTCATTTTGCTGCATAACGGATTTCCAGTTTTACCAGCACCATTTGTTGAAGAAGTTATCTTTTCTCCAATATATGTTGTTGGTGCCTTTGCCTATTATGAAGTAATTGATTTATGTTGGTTGTCTCTCTGTCTTCTATTCTGTACCATTGGTCTACACATCTATTTTGGTACCAATATCATGCCATTTTTGTTGCTGTCTGGTATTTTGATGCCTCCTGCTTCACTCTTCTTGGTAAGGATTGGTTTGGCTATGCTGGGTCTCTTATTTTTCCAAATGAATTTCATGATTGCTCTTTCTAGTTCTATGAGGGATGTAATTGGGATTTTAATTGGAATTGCATTAAATCTGTATAATATTTTTTGATAGTATGGCCATTTTGACAATATTAATTCTTCCTCTGCAGGAGCATGGGAGAGCTTTCCATCTTCTATGATCTTCTTCAATTTCTTTCTTTAGTGTTCTATAGTTTCATTGTAGAGGTCTTTCACCTCTTTTGTTAAATTGATCCACAAGTATTTTATTTTTTAAGGCTATTGTGAATGAGGTAATTTTCCTTATATCTCTTTCAATGAATTTATCACTGAGTTATAGAAATACATTTGCTTTATGGGTATTGATTTTATATTTTGCTACTTTGCTGAATTCATTTATCTTATTTATTTTTTTATTAGCTACACATGACATTACAATGATCTTGGCAATTCATACATTTGAATCAATTGGGGTATAATTTCTCAGTTTTCTGATTGTACAGATTGCAGAATCACACTGGTCATAGAGTCACCTATATACATACAGCAATCATATTGTCTATTTTATTCTGCTGCCCTTCCTATCCCCGCTTCCCCTCCCCTCCCCTCCCATCCCTTCTCTCTATCCAATCTAATGTGACACTTTTTTTTTTCTTTTTCTCATCACAACATCATCATAACGATGAGGGCCTCCTTCCATCTTCCGTGCAACTCCCCTTCTCCCTTCTTTTCCCTCCCACCTTTCTTCCCTATTTAGTGGTAATCTTCTTCTCATGCTCTTCCTCCCTATCCCTTTTTGAGTCACGCCCCCTTATATCAGAGAAGACAATCGGCATTTGTTTTTTAGGGATTGGCTAACTTCACTTAGCATAATCTGCTCTAAAGCCATCCATTTCCCTGCAAATGCCATGATCTTGTTATTTTTTAGTGCTGAGTTATATTCCATTGTGTATAAATGCCACATTTTGTAATCCATTTATCTATTGAAGGGCATCTAGGTTGGTTCCACAGTCTAGCTATTGTAATTGTGCTGCTATACACATTGATGTGGCTGTGTCCCTGAACTATGTTGTTTTTAGGTCCTTTGGGTATAGACTGAGGAGAGGGATAGCTGGGTCAAATGGTGATTCCATTCCCAGCTGAATTCATTTATTAATTCTAGAAGTTTTCTGGTGGACATTTTTGAATGTTCTAAATATAGAAAGGTTTTATTGGCAAATTGTGATAGTTTGAGTTCTTCTTTTCTTATTCATACCCCTTTCTTTCATCTGTCTAATTGTTCTGGCTAGAATTTCAAGAATCCTTTTTGAATAGAAGTGGAGAAGTAGGGAATCCTTGTCTTGTTCTATTTTTTGGAGGGAATGTTTCCAAGTTTTCTCAACTTAGAATGATGTTGGCCTTGGCCATAGCATAGATAGATTTTTCCATGTTGAGGTATGTTCCTACTGTTCCTAGTTTTTCTACTATTTTGGAAATAAAAGTATGTTGCATTTTGTTAAATGTATTTTCTGCATCTATTGAGATGATCATATGCTTCTCTTCTTTAAGTCTATTTATGTGATGAATTACTTTCATTGATTTCCATATGTTGAACCAACCTTTCATCCCTGGAATGAACTCTACTTGATCATGGTGCGCTATCTTTTTGTTTTTGTATGCCATTTGCCAGAATTTTATTGAGAATTTTTGTATCTATGTTCATTAGGGATATTGGTCTAAAATTTTATTTCTTTGATATCTCTTTGTCGGGTTTTGGAATCTAAAATGAGTTTGGAAGTCTTCCCTCCTTTTCTATTTCATGAAATACTTTGAGGAGTATTGGTGTTAATTCTTCTTTGAAGGTGTAGAACCTGGCTTTTAATCCATCTGGCTTTGGGCTTTTGTTAGTTTGTAGGCTTTTGATTGTGTCTTCTATTTCATTGTTTGAAATTGAACTGTTTAAATCATGTATCTCTTCTTGATTCAGTTTGGGTAGGTCATATAGGTCTAGAAATTTGTTGATGTCTTCAAGATATTATATTTTATTGCAGTATACATTTTCAAAATACTTTCTAATTATCATCTGTATTTCAGTAGTGTCTATTGTGATATTTCCTTTGTCATCACATATTTTGGTAATTTGACTTTTCTCTTTGGGTGCCTAGTTGTTTATCAATTTTATTTATTTTTTTTCAAAGAACCATCTTTTTGTTTTGTAAGTTTTTTAAATCGTTTTTCTTGTTTCAATTTCATCGATTTCAACTCTGATTTTAATTATTTCCTGTCTTCTATTGGCTTTGGTGTTTATTTGTTATTTTTCTAGGGCTTTGAAATGTAATGTCAGGTAGTTTATTGGTTGATGTTTTTAATATTTTAATGAATGAACTCAATGCAATAAACTTTCCTCTTAGTTTAGCACTGCCTTCATAGTGACCCAGAGATTTTATATGCTGTGTCCATGTTCTCATTTACCTTTAAGAATTATTTATCTCTTCCCTGATTTCTTCTGCTATCCATTCATCATTCATGACATATTATTTAGTGTCCAGGTGTTGGAGTAGTTTCTATTGTTTTATTTTATCATTGATTTCTAATTTCATTCCATTATGGTCTGTTAGAATGCAGGATAGTATCTCCATTTTTTTTTTTGTATTTGCTAAGACTTGTTTTGTGACATAAATATTTTAGAGAAGAATCTATGTGCTGCTGAGAAGAAAGTGTAATCGGTTAATGATGGATGAATTATTCTATACATCTCTCTTAAGTCTAAATTATTGATTTCATTAATGATTTAAATAGTTTCTTTGTTTAGTTTTTATTTGGATTATCTATCCAGTGTTGAGAAATGTTTGTTAAAATAATCCAGTATTATTGTGTTGTGGTCTAATTGATTCTTGAAATTGAGAAGGATTTATTTGATATATGTAGATACTCCCTTGTTTGGGGCACAAATATTTATGATTATTATATATTGTTGATGTGTGATCCCCTTAAGCAGTATGAAATGTCTTTCTTTATTTCTTCTGCCTAACTTTGGTTTGAAGACCACTTTATCTGATATGAGGATGAAAACCTCTGCTTGTTTATGAAGTCTATGTGAGTGATATGTTTTTTTTTCCCATTATTTCACCTTCAGTTTGTGGGTGTCTTCTCCTATGTGATGAGTCTCTTGAAGCAGCATATTGTTGGGTCTTTTTTAAAAATCCAATCTTCTAGTAGTCTATGTCTTTTGATTGGTGAGTTTAGGCCATTAACATTCAGGATTATTATTGATAAATGAATTGTTTTTCCAGTCATTTTGGTTTATTTTTGGATTTTTTTACATTTATTTTTTAGTTGTAGTTGGACACAATATCTTTATTTTATTTATTTATTTTTATGTGGTGCTGAGGATTGAACCCAGGGCCTTGCATGGGTTAGACAAGCTCTCGACTGCTGAGCCACAATCCCAGTCCCTTATTTTCGGATTTTAACTTTACTTGGCTTCTCCTTTGATTGTTTTTTTTTAATATAGTTCCTCCCTTTGCTGATTTTCATTGTTGTTTTTCATTTCCCATGGAATATTTTGTTGAGAATGTTCTGTAATATAGGCTTTCTCATTGTAAATTCTTTTAACTTTTGTTTTAATGGAAGTTTTTTATTTTTTCATCAAATCTGAAGCTTACTTTTGCTGGACATAAGACTCTTGGTTGGCACTCATTTTCTTTTGGAGCTTGGTATATGTTCTTCGATGACTTTCGAGCTTTGAATGTCTGGGTTGAGAAATCTGCTGAGATCCAATTTGATTTCTTGGTATATGTAATCTGAACCTTTTCTCTTGCAGCTTTTAAAATTCTGTCCTTATTCTGCAGGCTAGGCATTCTCATTATAATGTATCTTGGTGTGGTTCTGTTGTAATTTTGTACATTTGGTGTCTTGTAAGACTCCTGTATTTGATTTTCCAATTCATTCTTCAGGTTTGGGAAATTTTCTGATATTAGCTCATTGAAGATATTGTGCATTCCTTTGATTTGTATCTCTGTTCTTTCCTCTCTCTGATAAATCACAGATTTGGTGTTATCATGTTATCCCATAATTCTTGAAAGTTCTGTTCATGGTTTCTTACTATCTTCACTGGGTGGTCAACTTTATTTCATGATTATATATTTTGTCTTCATTGTCTAAGGTTCTGTTTTCCAGGTGATCTAGTCTGTTAAAGATGCTTTCTATTGAATTTTTAATTTGGTTTATTGTTTCCTTCATTTCAAGGATTTTTTTTTCAAAATCTCTATCTCTTCCTTGAAGTAATCTTTTGATACCTGTATTTTCTCTTTATCTCTTTATTGAAGTGATCATTTGTTGACCTGCATTTGCTCTGTTACATCATTCTTTACTTCATAGATCATTTATATTATGTACATTCTGAATTCCTTCTCTGACATTTCTTCTACTATGCTGTCAATGGGTTCTATTATTGTAGCATCTTGGTTTGGGGGGCACATTTTTTCCCTTGTCTTTTTATGTTGTCTGTGTGTCTTCCCCTCTAGCAGTGTGGATCTGAGGTATTCCATTTTCAACTTTATAATCTTATAGCACTGCTGCAGATGTCCAGTGCTAGCCTTTAAGGGGGAGATCAATATTAATAATACCCAATTCAAACAATATGCATCCTTAAGCCAAATAGTTCCTATTTAGACAATTATAGTTTTGTTACAATAAACAAAAATAATTGTTTGATTATTATATACAATATAAATAGTTGGTTTGCAAAAGGGTCTACATTTTCTAATGATGGACAAAAAGAGCAGGGAGAGGTATAGGATGTGATGTTTATGAGACAGGAGGTGAAAATACAGAGGTATAATCTAATATAGGAAGAGTGCAATAGGGATCAAAAGAATTGACTGTTAGAAGAAAGAACCTTAGAAGATCCAACAAGGCGGCGGGCGCAGAGAGATCAAGTCTCTGACCTCTTCAGCTGTGCAGGCATAGGGAGTCGTAAACAACCTAAATCTGTTTGCTCAGGATCACTAGGCAATGCTGAGCTGAAGTGGATCTAGGGCGAACAGTCTGGGCCTCTCAGAACACACACTGAGCCCGGATTGGCTGAATTCAAGCTCCCGTTCGCCTGCTTCCCGCAGACAAACAGCTGTGACTCAGCACTAATCCATCCCCCTGAAACAACTGGTCGGCCCTTCTGATCCTACAGAGGTAAATGCCTACCGAGCCTTCATAGGTAGTGGCCACAGGTTTGAAACGGGGCTTGGGAGAGACAGTAAGGACCCACCCATTGCATTGGTCACCCGGCAAAGGAAAATGAACTGTCGCCATTTGCATGAGATACCACCATGGCAGAGAACTGACATCACCAGACTGCGGTGGAGGAGATAACTTCATTGAAACCAGCGGCTACAGGTGTGTAATCCCCTAGCCTTCCCTCTCCACACATCGGGGAATATTTAAGGGCCCCTCCAAGCTCTCCCGTGAGCATCATAGCCAGACTGAGGGAATCAGAAGTGGCGCGGGACTCGCGGCGCGGAAATCCCGTCTACCGCTCCCACCAGTGCTGACAACTGAGGTCTCTTGCACCAGCTACTGGGGGCGTGGCTACCGGAGGGCAAGTAAAATTTGCTGAGGATTCTCAGCCCCAAGCTCTACAAACTTAGGGTCTGAGGGAATGGCAAACAGGGAGAGTGTGCCCAGTCGTTTATGAAAACAGGGCTCCCGGGAGCAACAGACCTGGCGTGTAGCCAGTATTGTGGTGAGCATCACGGGTGAGAGGGGCCTGGCTAGAGGAAAAGTGGGGAAGTGACTAGACACAAGAGGAGGCCCTAGGCACTCAGGATTGGAGACTCACCCAATCTGGGAGGAGGAACTGCTGCACAGTGATTGGTTCCCGTGTATTGACAGGAGAAGCTTGGCCTGGTGGGCACAGCTCCACCTACTGGAAGAGAAGTTAATCAAACTCTAAGACTGCATTTATTAGTTTTTTTTTTTTTTTTTGATTTGGGTTTTTTTTTCATTTTCATTTTTATTTCTTGTTGTTTTTAAATTTTTTAAATTTTTTTATTTTTTCCTTCTAATTTTAATTTTCATTTTTATTATTATTATTATTTTTTAAAAAATTTTTTTTTCTTTTTTTATTTCCTATTTTTTTCTTCTTTTGTCTTTTCATTTCTTTTCAATTTTCTTATTCCCCCTTCCATGAATTCTACCTGCTTACTCTCATTCTCTTTAGTGACTTCTTCCCTTCCCTTCTAATACCTTTCCTCCCGAGCATCAAATAAATTTATAGGAGTAAACAGTAACTCAGCAGTCAAACAGAACAAGAAGTAACATGAGCAGGATCAAAAAGCATGGAAGAAAAGGAGTACAAACAATGCAGGACAGCCTAAATATTCAGGAGGACCTAGAGTCATCAGAAAAATGGTCATATAAAGAACTCAAGGAACACCTTAGACAGATGGAATGGAACCTTAAAGAGGATATGAGACAGAAAATTCAAGCAGCGAAAGAACACATTGAGAATGAATTACATAAACAGATAAAAGAAGAAGTTAAGCATCTTTATCAGGAGATAGAGATTATTAAAAAAATCAAACAATAATTCTAGAAATGAAGGAAATGATAAACAAATTAAAAACTCAAGTAAGAGTATCACTAACAGAGTGGAGCAAGTAGAAGCCAGAACGTCAGATAATGAAGACAAAATATATCATCTTGAAAAGAGTCTAGCCAACTCAGAAAGGCTGGTAAAAAATCACGAGAAAAACATCCAAGAGTTATGAGATAACATAAAAAAACCAAACTTATGAGTTATCAGGATAGAAGAAGGTACAGAGATTCAAACCAAGGGAATGAGTAACCTGCTGAATGAAATAATTACAGAAAACTTTCCAGAAATACAAAAGGAAACAGATATACAAATTGTAGATGCATACAGGACACCGAGCACACAAAATCACAGTAGACCAATGCCAAGACAAATTGTTATGAAGATATCCAATATACAGAACAAAGAAAAAATATTAAAAGCTACAGGAGAAAGGAGGCAGATTACATTCAGGGGTAAACCAATAAGGTTAACAATGGATTTTTCATAACAGACGCTGAAAGCAAGAAGGTCATGGAACAACGTATTTCAAACACTGAAAGACAATGGATGCCAACCAAGAATTCTGTATCCAGCAAAATTAAGCTTCAGGTATGACAACGAAATAAAAGTCTTTCATGATAAACAAAAGTTAAAAGAATTTGCAGCCAGAAAACCAGCATTGTAAAGCATCTTGAGCAAAACACTACATGAGGAAGAAATGAAAAACAATAACCAAAACCATCAGTGGGAAGTGCCTCGGTAAAGACAGAGGGTGGGGGGAAAGATAATCATGGAGAAACAAACTAAATTTAAAAAAAAGGATAAATAATCAAACATGGCTGGAAGTACAAACCATAAATCAATAGTAACTCTAAATGTTAATGGCTTAAACTCTCCAATAAAGCGACATAGGCTGGTATCATGGATTAAAAAAACAAATCCAACAATATGCTGCCTCCAGGAGACACATCTGATTGGAAAAGACATACACAGGCTGAAGGTGAAAGGATGGGAAAAAATATACCACGCACATGGTCCTCATAAGCAAGCAGGGGTGGCGATCCTCATATCGAATAAAATTGACTTCAAGACTAAGTTAATCAAAAGGGATAAGGAAGGACATTATATACTGTTAAAGGAACCATTCACCAACAAGACATTAAAATTATCAATATTTATGCACCAAAAAATGGTGCTGCGACATTCATAAAACAAATTCTCCTCAAGTTCAAGAATCAAATAGACCACAACACAATAATTATGGGTGACTTCAACACACCTCTCTCACCATTGGACAGATCCTCCAAACAAAAGTTGAATAAAGAAACTATAGAACTCAATACCACAATCAATAACCTAGACTTAACTGACATATATAGAATATATCAACCATCATCAAATGGATATACTTTTTTCTCCACAGCACATGGATCCTTCTCAAAAATAGACCATATATTATGCCATAGGGCAACCCTCAGTAAATATAAAGGGGTGGAGATAATACCATGCATTTTATCTGATCATAATGGAATGAAACTGGAAATCAATGATAAAAGAAGGAAGGAAAAATCCTACATCACATGGAAAATGAACAATATGTTACTGAATGATCAATGGGTTACAGAAGACATAAAGGAGGAAATCAAAAAATTCTTAGAGATAAATGAAAATACAGACACAACATATAGGAATCTATGGGACAGAATGAAAGCAGTTTTAAGAGGGAAATTCATCGCCTGGAGGTCATTCCTCAAAAAAAGAAAAAACCAACAAATAAATGAGCTCACACTTCATCTCAAAGCCCTAGAAAAGGAAGAGCAAAACAACAGCAAATGTAGCAGAAGGCAAGAAATAATTAAAATCAGAGCGGAAATCAATGAAATTGAAACAAAAGAAACTATTGAAAAAATTAACAAAACTAAAAGTTGGTTCTTTGAAAAAATAAATAAGATTGACAGACTTTTAGCCATGGTAACGAAGAGAAGAAGAGAGAGAACTCAAATTACTAACATATGGGATGAAAAAGGCAATATCACAACAGATGCTACAGAAATACAGAATACAATTAGAAATTATTTTGAAAACCTATATTCCAATAAAATAGAAGATAGTAAAGACATCGATAAATTTCTTAAGTCATATGATTTGCCCAGACTGAGTCAGGAGGATACACACAATTTGAACAGACCAATATCAATGGATGAAATTGAAGAAGCAATCAAAACACTACCAACCAAGAAAAGCCCAGGACCGGATGGGTATACAGCGGAGTTTTACAAAACCTTTAAAGAAGAATTAATACCAATACTTTTCAAGTTATTTCAGGAAATAGAAAAAGAGGGAGCTCTTCCAAATTCATTCTATGAGGCCAACATCACCCTGATTCCTAAACCAGACAAAGACACCTCAAGGAAAGAAAACTACAGACCAATATCTCTAATGAACCTAGATGCAAAAATCCTCAATAAAATTCTGGCGAATCGAATACAAAAACACATCAAAAAAATTGTGCACCATGATCAAGTAGGATTCATCCCTGGGATGCAAGGATGGTTCAATATACGGAAATCAATGAATGTTATTCACCACATAAATAGACTTAAAGATAAGAACCATATGATCATCTCGATAGACACAGAAAAAGCATTCGACAAAGTACAGCATCCCTTTATGTTCAAAACATTAGAAAAACTAGGGATACCAGGAACTTACCTTGACATTGTAAAAGCTATCTATGCTAAGCCTCAGGCTAGCATCATTCTGAATGGACAAAACTTGAAGGCATTCCCTCTAAAATCTGGAACAAGACAGGGATGCCCTCTATCACCACTTCTATTCAATATAGTTCTCGAAACACTGGCCAGAGCAATTAGACGAAAGAAATTAAAGGCATAAAAATTGGAAAAGAAGAACTTAAATTATCACTATTTGCGGACGACATGATTCTATACCTAGAAGACCCAAAAGGGTCTACAAAGAAACTACTAGAACTAATAAATGAATTCAGCAAAGTGGCAGGATATAAAATCAACACGCATAAATCAAAGGCATTTCTGTATATCAGCAACAAAACTTCTGAAACGGAAATGAGGAAAAACACTCCATTCACAATATCCTCAAAAAAAATAAAATACTTGGGAATCAACCTAACAAAAGAGGTGAAAGATTTATACAATGAAAACTACAAAACCCTAAAGAGAGAAGTAGAAGAAGATCTTAGAAGATGGAAAAATATACCCTGTTCATGGATAGGCAGAACTAACATTATCAAAATGGCGATATTACCAAAAGTTCTATATAGGTTTAATGCAATGCCAATCAAAATCCCAATGGCATTTCTTGTAGAAATAGATAAAGCAATCATGAAATTCATATGGAAAAATAAAAGACCCAGAATAGCAAAAGCAATTCTAAGCAGGAAGTGTGAATCAGGCGGTATAGCGATATCAGATTTCAAACTATATTACAGAGCAATAGTGATAAAAACAGCATGGTACTGGTACCAAAACAGGCGGGTGAACCAATGGTACAGAATAGAGGACACAGAGACTAATTCACAAAATTACAACTATCTTATATTTGATAAAGGGGCTAAAAGCATGCAATGGAGGAAGGATAGCATCTTCAACAAATGGTGCTGGGAAAACTGGAAATCCATATGCAACAAAATGAAACTGAATCCCTTTCTCTCGCCATGCACAAAAGTTAACTCAAAATGGATCAAGGAGCTTGATATCAAATCAGAGACTCTGCATCTGATAGAAGAAAAAGTTGGCTACGATCTACATATTGTAGGGCCGGGCCCCAAATTCCTTAATAGGACACCCATAGCACAAGAGTTAATAACAAGAATCAACAAATGGGACTTACTTAAACTAAAACGTTTTTTCTCAGCAAGAGAAACAATAAGAGAGGTAAATAGGGAACCTACATCCTGGGAACAAATTTTTACTCCTCACACTTCAGATAGAGCCCTAATATTCAGAGTATACAAAGAACTCAAAAAATTAAACAATAAGATAACAAATCACCCAATCAACAAATGGGCCAAGGACCTGAACAGACACTTCTCAGAGGAGGATATACAATCAATCAACAAGTACATGAAAAAATGCTCACCATCTCTAGCAGTCAAAGAAATGCAAATCAAAACCACCCTAAGATACCATCTCACTCCTGTAAGATTGGCAGCCACTATGAAGTCAAACAACAATAAGTGCTGGCGAGGATGTGGAGAAAAGGATACACTTGTACATTGCTGGTGGGACTGCAAATTGGTGCAGCCAATTTGGAAAGCAGTATGGAGATTCCTGGGAAAGCTGGGAATGGAACCACCATTTGACCCAGCTATTGCCCTTCTCGAACTATTCCCTGATAACCTTAAAAGAGCATACTACAGGGATACTGCCACATCGATGTTCATGGCAGCACAATTCACAATTGCTAGACTGTGGAACCAACCCAGATGCCCTTCAATAGATGAATGGATAAAAAAAATGTGGCATTTATACACCATGGAGTACTACGCAGCATTAAAAAATGACAAAATCATGGAATTTGCAGGGAAATGGATGGCACTAGAGCAGATTATGCTTAGTGAAGCTAGCCAATCCCTAAAAAACAAATACCAAATGTCTTCTTTGATATAATGAGAGCAACTATGAACAGAGCAGGGAGGAAGAGCAGGAAGAAAAGATTAACATTAAACAGAGTCATGAGATGGGAGGGAAAGAGAGAGAAAAGGGAAATTGCATGGAAATGAAGGGAGACCCTCATTGCTATACAAAATTACATATAAGAGGTTGTGAGGGGAATGGGAAAATAAACAAGGAGAGAAATGAATTACAGTAGATGGGGTAGAGAGAGAAGATTGGAGGGGAGGGGAGGGGGATAGTAGGGGATAGGAAAGGTAGCAGAATACAACAATTACTAATAGGGCATTATGTAAAAATGTGGATGTGTAACCGACGTGATTCTGCAATCTGCATTTGGGGTAAAATTGGGAGTTCATAACCCACTTCAATCTAATGTATGAAATATGATATGTCAATAGCTTTTTAATGTTGTGAACAACCAATAAAAAAAAAGAAAGAACCTTGCAAAGCCATGCAAGGCTCTCTCCTGCTTGTCTAACAAGATGGAGTTTATTAACACACCTATAAGGGATACCTCTGGTAACCAAGACTGCAGAAACTTTGGTGGTGGTCTTCCAGGTCCTGGTTGTTGTCCCTAGATGGAATCAGCCATGTCACTAGTTGGTGGCAGCAGTAGCACCAAGTCTATAGGTATCTTGGTGTTGGGCTACCAGGCCCAAATATCCCAAGATGGAAGCTCTCCCAACTAAAGATTCTGGTGGTGGACAGGAAATAACACAAGATGGTAGTGGAGGTGTCCCAATATTGAGGCAACTGCTTTCAGAGGTGGGGCTGAAAGGGTTAGCTGTGTGCTGACCTTGGGTGGCCAGGGGTGCAGTGCTGTGTCGTGTAGTGCTGTGGCTGGCAGCTTCCCCTAGGCCCTGTCTGTTGTCCCAAGGTGTGGGGAGGGCTATGGTGGTGCTTCACTGTCCCAAGATGGAAGCAGGCCAGGGGAGACATGTGTTGGTAGACGTGGAGCCACAGTACATTTTTCCTTTGCCCAGGAACAGTTATTCCTCCATTTGGTGATCATTTCTCTGTGCAGGCTTCTCAAAAGGCCTTTTGTTGGACTTGTAACCATAAAAACAGGTTCCCATTCTCCTTGTTTATGGCATCATAAAGAGATTTTGCCAAGACAGAAAAGTTAGGTATTTAGAACACACAGAAACCTGCAGCTGTGGAACATGCAAAAATGGCAGCATGTCGACAGAACTAGGATTGATGAGATGGCCTGTTTTCTCTCCAGGCTGCATTGAATTTGTCTGTGGCATGGGTGAAAACCAAGGTATTTGACTATATCTTGACAGATTTGAGCATATTTTTTGAAATCTTGTAGTCAGCTTCCCATACAGTGGTGAGGAGTAGTCTTATTTCTTCCATATAATACTCCTCTTTCTGTCTGGCTGCATATTGCAGCACCCGACAGCTTTGTTGGTCTGCTGGGAAGGTTTTTAAATCAGAGGCTGACATTGTTCCAAAAATGTTTGGAGAGTATTTAAATCCTTGACTATAGTCCATGTCGGCTTGCCTTTGTCTTTGTTCTTAGGATTTTCCCTCTGGAAGGAAAAGATTGGCGACCCCAAGGGGACAGTCAGATACAGAAGAAGGCATTCTTGAGGTCCTGACATGTGGGAAATCAGTATCAGTTGGAATGAGACCCAGAAGTGTATAGGGGTTAGGGACAAGTAGGTGTGGGCTAACAGTGGCCTGGTTTATGTCTCACAGGTTCTTAACTAGCTAATATTCATATGTTCACAGTTTCTGAACTGGCAAAAGAGATATATCCCAGAATAACTGGCAGGGTTGGAGTATTACTTACTTTAACATTTTCTCTAGGTGCCTCTGGATTCCAATTTGTGCCTTGCAGAAAATAAAAGATTATTTTGGAGGGTGGGCTTTGATAGTGACTTTAGTTCTACTACTACGTTTTTTATTTTATTTTTTTTTATTTTTCTTTCAGGCAGGTTCAGGAGAATTTTCTTCAGCCCATACACAATGCACCTTTAAAGGAAGCTCAGGTTCTTGCTGTGGACTTTGTATGAGACCATAGAGGAGCCACCTATCTTTTTTTTGGAGAACCAAGAGGGTCAGGATCTTCACTTCTATCTTCTCTAGGATCAGGGTGACTTGACCATGAGAGTTGAAAGTTATCTGGGTCAGCAGTTTTCCCAACAGGTCCCCATACGTTAAAGTCACATGGGATTCAGGGAGGTATAGGAATTTGTGAATTACTTTATGGAGACTTCAATTGCATTGTTGAGGCAGTAAGAATGGCAATGATCTCCTCTACCAGTGGTTCCCATTATAGTGGCTTGTTTCTATGAGAGGGGGGCCATAGGTTGAGTCAAAATGGAATGTTCACCCCTGTGTCAACCATGAAGTCCATGGACTGCCCCTCCCATGGTCATTCATATCAGAACTTCCTGGGAGCCTAACAAAATGGAGCCAAGTCTTCCTCATTGCTTCTCACGATGGCCTGTTCAACAAAATAAACCTCAGGGACTTCATGTGGTCACTGTAGGAGTTAATTCCATCCATGAATCACTTAGTCTTCCCCCCTCTGTCCATGGACTAGCTGATAATCTTTTGACATCTGAGGGAATTCATTTTTCCAGTGACCTTATTGATTGCAATGAGCACACTACTTCTATTTTAATCTCAGCTCTGGGTGAGGTGGTCCTACTTGTTGGCCCCTTGTTTGGCCTCAGGACACTTTACCAGGATTGTTATGACTCTTCCACAAGAATGGCAGCAAGTGGACTCATCTTCCTTTTCATTTTATGGTCTAACTCACATTGGGCTTCTTGATGTACTTTTGTCTCAACCTCCAACTGTTGGCTGGCATTCATTCCAGTAAAGCCCTGTAACTTCTGTGGCTTCTGTCCAATGTATCTATGAAACTGACTGACAAAGCCTTCATTAACCATTTCTGATTCTCAGCTGCATTTGGGATCAACAAAGTGCAATATCAGAATGCTTCACAAAGCTCTCAAAGAATGGACTTGGGCTTTCTTCAGGTCCCTAGAGCACCTCTGAGGTCTTGCTCATGTTCATGGCATTCCTCCCTCCTTCCTTCATGCCTCATAAAAGAACCTCTTGATAATGCTCAAGCAACCGAAATCTCTAGTCATTATCAGAGTACCATTAGGATTCTTCCTTAGGGAATTGGCTCTGAGCATAAGCCTGGGCATTCATGGTTTCTGCTGGGGTGTATTCCTCCAACCACTTTAATGCGGCCTGGGTACTTTAATTTCATTCTTCAAGGTTAAACAGTCAGAAGTAGTTGTTGGCAATCAGTTCAATTGAACTTGTGGGTCTGATTGATGGATTACAATCAATCAAAACCAGAGGTTTCTCAGTGAAAGAGGGTGCTGATATATTAAGGTGTGTTGCCCCCATTGTACCTGACTAACTCTATCATAGTAGATGGACCTCTGGGTCTCTATCAGTGGCATCTGTAGAACACCTTGGCATCTTTTCGGGGAGGGAGGGCTTGCCAGGATCCTATTGGTGCTTCCTGGCCAGAGTATACAGGGTCAAGAATGATGGCTCTCGGGTGGAAAGATAAGGGGAATTTTGAGAGGCTCATGGGAGGGATGGCCTCACAGGTGTGACTGGCCTCTGGTGGGGTTCCATCTATAGTATGTGTGGTGAGTGCAGGCGGCAGTGGCAGATACAATGATGCATAATGTGCAAGATTCTCCTCATGCTTCCTGCATAGAATGGGCTTCTTGGGTGAGGGTCAGGATTTTGAGGCAGCCATCATCCAAACCATCATGATATTACAGCTCTCTTCTAGACAAACTTTCAGCCAACCTGGCAAGAAAAAATTATGTCTTGTCAAAGGTCAGTTAAGGGAATTGGCCAATGTGGTCTGGGTCCTGTACAATGGCCCTAAACACTTTGCTAACTAGTTCTTTAAATAGTGGCTCCTTAATGTGCCAACCTACTCCAAACAAGGGTCAATCTATTTCACAGAATATCTGGAGGTTTCCAGGAGTCACCTTAACTTCATAGCCTCTTGAAATCCAGAAAATTTTTGAAATTCTTTATTATACACTCTAGTGGGGTTAGTTTGCTCTACTTGCCACCCGTTTCCTCAACCTAAAAGAAGACAATCCACAAATAAGAAGGGGAAGGTAAGAGGAATAAGCAATCACTTTGTCCGTGTCTGACAGCTCTCTTTGTGGAGATATTTCAGGTGCCTTTAGCATTGGCAGGTTGGTATAAACCCTGGACCCAGACCAGGCCCATAGACTTTATGGAGAACCAGCATTAAGCCATATGAGGATCACCACAGAACCACAGATGACAACTCCACTCTCACTTCAGGCACAGCCTTTCTCATTCACTCACCATTTACTGATACTCAAACAGTTTCTCCATCCCTCTACCCAGTACCTTAGAGTTGTAGTTCCATCTCATGCAATTGAGACTACTCAGGCAACTTTGGTAGGGAATCAGGTTTTTCCTTTGCCACATAGTGTCAGGTCAACTTCTTGAAATTGGGTGCCTACCTGTGTGATAAGCAGCACTCCCTGCACTGATTCCCAGGACTCACCAGGTTTCTTTGTGTTCCAGGGGCTTTTGTCCCTGCATTCTGGGAGGATTAGACCCTGTGGATCAATTGGTCCTCTGGTGCCAAGCAAGGTCACATCTCTTGCATCCCAGGCTCACTCCCAGCCCAGCAACATTTCCCTGAATCCTAGATATGAGCTCCTAAAGAAAACTGTTCTCACATAGAGACAGGGCACTGGGGCTTTAAGCATCACACATTGATTAATTAGTGCATCATGGGGTCAGTATATTTGTATCCAAAAGTTGAGCCCTGAACACCACAGGGCATTCCCTTATATATCCTCTCTTTGCCTCCCTTTACAAATTAACCCCTTTTGTATCTCCCATATGGTAACATTCTGATTGAATATTACACAGAATAGAGATGCAAAAAAGTTGCGACAGTGTCATGCACAACAGAGTTGCAACAGAGCAACACATGTGCACATAGATACTGACTGCACCACATCCTATGCACATTGTTCTGGGTGAGCCCTTAATACAAATGTGTTCTTTCCACTCTCCTGAGCAACTCAGTCTTAGTTTCTCCTTAATATCTTTTATGGATAGAATTGTGTTCCTAAATAGATACATTGAAATCATAAACATCAGTACTGCATAGTGAAATATGTGTGGATTGGGTTCATTGCAGATGGGATTAATTAAAATGTAGTCACACTAGTGCTACATGAATCATACATACTATAAAATAGGCACTAAAATCCACTAGGACTCACAAAGACTGTGTGAAGATGAAAGAACAGAGAACTCCAGGTGTCAAGGAGCAGCACAGAAGAACCACAGCTGTGTCCAAGGAATCCCAGAACTGAACTGTATGTTAAAAGAAGGAGAATCTCCTCCGAAGATTTCAGGAAAATGATGACACTACTAACATCTGTATTTCAACTTGCACCATCCTGCATGATGAAACCACTATGTCTCTAACTTTAAGCTATCCCACTCAAGTTTTGTGGGCCCATCAGAACTTGGAAACAAACAAAGGGCTTCAAAGTATTCTATGATTGTAGGCCTCTCATTTCAGTTGTCACACTGATTTTTAAGGAACACTGATAGAGAATAAAGGGAGTTTGTACCTGCAAAAATCCTCCAGGAAGCAAAGTTTTGTGCATTCCACATTGAAGTGACTTTTATATGTTCTATACCATTTAATATTATGAAGCTTTCTCTACTATCCTATTTCCTCATGCCTTATTTCCATGAGCAAAGTGCTCACGGAAAGAGAAAGGTAGGAAGTAATCACATTTCAGGTTACAGCTCACTATAAGCATCATGTTTGTACTTGCACATTGAAACCTAAGAATCCAGAACACTGATTGTGACGTAAAATATCTGAATTATAATGTCCCAAATGAAAAATATCCCCCTCAACCTACTCCTGAAATATCTATCATTTATTGATCATTATTAATGTGAAATAATATATCATATCACCTCCTCTTTTTCTCAAAGAACAATGTAGACTAGCTTAGGCAAAGTAGGACATTCATTTCAGATGCTGCAGTACATTGTAAGCAGTTTTGAGGTGTGTGCCCTTACCATCCCATCATTCTGTCCATTATCTGCTCAGTGTTCTTTATGAGAGACAAATCATGATCAGGATGCTCTCCAACACCCCAGGATGCAGCTAAAGTCCATATCAAGGATGAAGTTAATGACTGAAGATCCCGCTTCCCTGTCTCCATCTGCAGCAACATCTTGACAATTCTCATTACACTACCTGCCCTGGTATCCTACTGACTCATGACTAATTGTATCCATGCTCTCCTGTGTGCTCCGTCCTGTGCTTTTCCATGTCCCCAGTCTTTCTTATTCTTTGTTTGGGTATCTGTCAATATGCGGACTGAGCCTTGCTTCAGTTAAAAATAATTTTAAAGTTCTCTTCTTTAATATTCATTGCTTCCTCGGTTTTCCTACTTGCCATAGTGGCATTAAACAAGACCCACTTTTCTTGGGTTGATTTTTTTCAAGGATGCTTTAATGATATCATGGTATTTATTTTGCCTTTATTCATCAGCTTCCCACAGTAGAATGTGATCTCATGTGAGTTGAGAGTGGGGTCATTTCCAGGCAAAAAACTGGTGCATACAACATGCTACTAGAGAAAATTACACCCAATGAGGAGGTAATGGCAGCATCTGTGGGGGAAGGACTGTGCAATATTATAACATGGCTATCAAGGACAATGCACTGAGTGTCCAGGTTAGTGTCAATAGGGCAGGGGAGAATCATATGGTTACTTTATTGTTAGCCTTTCAATAGTGGGGACTTCTTGGCCAAGATAACTACACCCCTCTCTGGCTGGATATTTAACATTTCTTTTATCCTTTTTATTGTAAGCGGCTGCTTTCAAAATTCCATTTCAGTAAATAACATTCTGTACCAGTGGTTACATTCAGATTGGTTGGATCTATTGTGTAGGAGCCTAGACCAAATTACTAGCCTCCCATCAATTTCTTTTAGAATACTATGTGAGTGTAGGCATTCTCCAGTTTCTAGTGATGAAGAATAAAATCTCAAATCAATATGTTATCTCTGAGGTGCAATTATACATTAGACAGTTCTCTCTGTGCTTAATATTCCAATCTTCTACAATAGTGAGTGGGAACCTTTGTTGTTAGTCTTAAATTTTATGTGAAAGGAATTATTTTAAATATTACATTTTTCTAAATTGGTGATAAATGTATCCTTCTTCTTGCTTCTACTATAGACAGATATACCAGTAATTTATCTAGTTATAATTTCCCCATGTTATGAAGAAAATATACCTATAAATGCCAAAATAGTAATGGAAATTTACATAACAACTGCTAAAGAAGATGATTTCTGGTTAGTGGGCTTAAGATCAAAGTAGTACTGAGGAATATATGAAGCTTGGTAGGCCTATGTGGGGAAAGCAGTCTGAAGCCAAGCATATTCATATAGGCACAAGCATATTCATATAGGTGGGTAAACAAGGGCAACAACAGTCCCAACAGACAGTGTGAAAGGCTCAGAGCAGGAAAGGCCATATCCAGAATGCCCAGGCTGATCTGGTCCCACCTGTCATTCATCTAGATGCTACTGAGTTGGCTGCTCAGAGAAAGCTTCACCAAATGGATGAATCCAAAGATACCATGATGAGATATCTATGCAGAACCTGTGACCAGCATCTCCAAAGTCCAGGAGAGCCAGTCATGAGCCTCTGGCTCAGAAATGAGACATCTCAGAAATGAGACATCCTGCCCACTGCCTTTACACCCTCCCTGTTGGTTGCCCTTAGAGTACTGACCTATCAGAATAGTGACCTAGAGAGCAGGACAAGATCTTCCTGGCCCCACGTGCTGAGACTACTCCCTGATATAGTTGATGCCTAACATTTGAGCTTTTGCTATATAACTTGCTTATATTCAGATTGTATTACTGGTAGGGAGGCTTGGCAGGACAATTACAATTTTGAGGTCAGACTCTGCAATTTAGCAATACACTATCTCAAAATAAAAATGAAAAAAAAAGGTTGGAGATATAGTTTAGTGGTAATGGACTCTTAACCTCAATCTCTAGTAACAAAAACAAACATATAAAAAGCTAGGGGTGTTTCCCTAGGAATCTTACAGGAAAGAGAGAAAAATGTGGGAACAAAGAAAATCAATGCTATTCCTCTCTGGCCTGCAGCATGACAGAGTGGCAAGAGGAGGAAGCCACTGGGGAGATTAGGTACATCCCAAAAGACCAGCAATATGTGGAGCTCATCCCTTGCATCCAGATAAATACTAGAGAGGTCAAGCACTAAGTCAAATGGAGATAGGGCACCTGGAATGGGCATATCTAATTGAGGGAAAGGGGAGCAAATAGTGAAATGTCTTTCTGAGGCGCATGTTCTCTTTCCTTCTGGAGGAAAATTTTGAGCACACATCAGTCATTTAAATACAATCATTGCAGCATGTCAATCTAAAAACTTGGGTTAAAAGGCTTCGTGGTTTTTATGGCTCCTAATTACCTGCCCTGTGGGTCAGGCATGTTGGGATTAAAAGGCTGTTTCTTACTCTCCTGTACTGGCTTGGAGTTTGTCTGATACTAATATACAGCTGAGGCCTGTTATTGCTCTGCATTTGGATGCACAGTGTTGAGCAGCAGAGGGAAACATCTGCAAGATTCTTACCAGGTTCACTCCCCAGCAAATCTCAAAGGCTTTTTCCTAAACCTCCTTTCGTGGCAGCCCTCTGGGTATCCTATTGTGACTGGTCAATTAGGCTGTGCTGAGAAAATGTCCTCAAAACACATATATCCCAATTTGCTGACTTCAATTTCCTCCTTATTCTTGTGCCTCTGAGCACCTACCTCTTCCTTCTCTGATCAGACTCTAGCTATTGAGACAGGGAGATTTTACATGAAATTATTCATAAGGAAAGGTGTGTGTCTTTTAATTGACCTTTTCCTTTAATTCTCTGGAGAAAAGAACATTAAGCATTCAACAAACACCAGATGTCCTCCTTGGCCTCAGGAGATTCCTTTGGCTAAGAGCAACGATAAGCTCGTTATTCCAGCCTTTCCCCCAAATGACTGGTCTTGCACAAACTTCTCAGCCTTTACCTAATTGGAGATTTGGGCATCACATGGAAATTTGATAGTGGCAGGGGAAATCAGTAATCGATACTGAGCCCCTTGGGTCTTTGGCATGTGGCGAAGACAGACCCTCACATTCTTCTCATTATGAAACAATAAATTCAACAAAATATGGGAAATGAGAACCAGGTTTCCTAACCATCAGAAGCAGCTTATTAGGAAGCCATCCCTAGCAAAGTGGACAGCTTCTCTGGAATGAGTTTCTGAATTCTATTTTCACATATACAGATGGCAGCTTTTATCACAAGAGTTATGCCAAGTTCAGCACTAGCCTGCATAATGAAAAAGTGTGGCAAAGGTGACCCACTGATGTTCAATAAAAAGCATCTCTTTTTCTTCTTCTTCTATGCATGGCCTCAATACAAACTCTCTGATAGAGAATCATTGCCACCAGAGGGAAATATAAATTTTAATACAATTCTACCCCTTCACCTATTTTGTTAAAGGAAGGAAAATATTCTGAAGTTCCCCATCTATGTACAGGCCCAAAGAAAAACAAATTGTACCCAAAATGTAAATTAGATTCAATTATGATCCTCCATTCTGAGTGAGGCCCAGGATCTACCCCCCAATAGGCAAAAGTTTATTAACTAATGTTAGGCTTAATACAGACAGAACAGGAAAGATATCTAAGGGTTTCAAGGTCTCCCAGGGTGACAAGTGCCATGTAAGGGTATATAACTCAGAGGCTAGCACATTTTTCATGGCCAACCATAACTGAGGAAAAAAATTATGCTCACACTCTTAAGGCAACAGTTAAAGTCACAAGTTATGGAAGGAGTGGTGGAAACAGCTGACCACTCGGAGCTCCACAATCAGGGAGATGTCCCAAGCCACAGATAGTTTCCTCTATTAGACACCCATGTTCTGTTCTCTACCATTCATTTTGTTTTTTGTTCAGAGGGGAGCATCATCCTCAAAATTCAATTTGGGAAGACCTAATAACAATTAAAAATAATAATCACTTATAATTTTCCGATTCCCAAATGTGGGAATGGAAAAATAGTTCCCAGAGGAAACATAAACAATAACACTACACCTTAAAACACTGCTTTTATAAAAGGTAGGAGAAGCAGTGGTAAAAATTCCCTCTGTATGAGGTTTTACCTCTTAAGCTCAAAATAGTAGCTTTCATTACTCCTTAGTTTTTTGCCAGATCTCTGTCTCTCCAAGGTTTGCATCTGAAATGTAAGTGGCAGAGAAAATTGTCAAAAACTAGTTTGGGGCCAGAGAAGAAAAAAATTGTCACTTTTACATTCAAGCCACCATGGGACCTCAATGTCTATCTTTTTTTTCATTTCTTTTTTTTATTATTTATATAAGACAACGGAATGCATTACAATTCTTATTATACATATAGAGCACAGTTTTTCATATCTCTGGTTGTATACAAAGTATATTCACACCAATTCATGTCTTTATACATGTACTTTGGATAATAATGATCATCACCATCATTTCTAACCCCATGCCCCCTCCTTTCCCCTCCAACCCCTCTGCCCTATCTAGAGTTCATCTCCCATGCTTCCTTTCCCTATCCCATTATGAATTAGCCTCCTTATATCAAAGAAAACATTCTGCATTTGTTTTTTGAGATTGGCTAATTTCACTTAGCATTATCTTCTCTAACTCCATCCATTTACCTGCAAATGCCATGACTTTATTCTCTTTTATTGCTGAGTAATATTCCATTGTGTATATATGCCACATTTTTAATCCATTAATCTATTGAAGGGCAGGATGGTAACTATTATGAAGACAAACAACAATAATTGTTGGCAAAGATATGGGTAAAGGTATACTCATACACTACTGGTGGGACTGCAAATTGGTGCAGCCAATTTGGAAAGCAGTATGGATATTTCTTGAAAAATTTGGGATGGAACCACCATTTGACCCAGCTATCCCTCTCCTCAGTCTTAAGGACTTAAAAACAACATACTACAGGATACAGCCACATCAATGTGTATAGTAGCACAATTCACAATAGCTAAACTGTGGAACCAACCTAAATGTCCTTCAATAGGTGAATGGATAAAAAAGAATGTGGCATATATACACAATATCTATTTTATCTGCTCTTGCACTGTGTAACTCCACTCTCGTAAGTTCTGCCCTAATTGTTACAGTACAGGAGGGAAAATGGAATGATCTCATATGTACAAGCCTTCTTTACTTTGAGAACCTTTACCTGAGGATAATAGTTGCCATTCTGCCCTTCAATAGATGAATGGATTAAAAATGTGACATATATACACAATGGAATATTACTCAGCAACAAAAGAGAATAAAGTCATGGCATTTGCAGTCTGAAATATCTGGACTGACTCTAATCAGACCCAAAAGTACACTCTGACCTAATAAAGCTGTTCTCGTGCTTATTTACTA
The DNA here is from genome assembly GCF_964194105.1 of Spermophilus citellus. Classification (NCBI taxonomy): domain Eukaryota; kingdom Metazoa; phylum Chordata; class Mammalia; order Rodentia; family Sciuridae; genus Spermophilus; species Spermophilus citellus. Next base: position 65,607,965 of record NC_138183.1, on the reverse strand, counting down.
CAGTAATTGTGGCTATGTGATTTTTTAAATGCCTCTTATTTTTTTAATTTCTGTATTTTTAGCTCATTCTTTTTGTGAATTCCTGTTTTAAACCTTCATGCTTAAATAAATATATTTTGTTCTGATCAGTCTTGTTTATCTGACTATAATTTTTTTTCACTGTTATATTCAGAGGTCAATTACTCAAAGAAAAGCTCAAAAATCCTGGTTTTGTGTTGGCTTTTATGTATATTTGTGCACACCAATATATTGTATGCATGTCTGTATGTCTCTCTCTCTCTCTCTCTCTCTGTGTGTGTGTGTGTGTGTGTGTGTGTAAAAATTCAGAAAAAATGAATCCAAATGGCTTTTTGCTTACATGACTTAAATGTGTAAGAAAAAGTTTAATTTAAATTAGGTAAACAGATAAAGAGTATGGATGTACTTTAAATTGTTAACCCACAAGATTTTTTAGGTGATCAAACTATTAATAGAGTGTTCATTTAAAATGTTTAGAGTGTAATATTCATTGCTTCAAGGATTTTTCTTCAGTACTGAAGATATGGCTAACACTATTAACTATATGTGTCTGATATCTTGGGTTTTACAGTTAAAAATGAGTGAATTAGATTCAACATAAATGGGATTGATGTTCACAAATGTGTTTTTGAGAGACTTCTGATTAATTGACAAAGTTAAAATGCTAGAACATCAACTGTTATAAAATCAAATACTCTTGACTTCTTAAATTCCATAAGGTAATATATATTTAATTATTCAAAGTGCTTTCATAAATAGGTAAATGACCAAAAAAAAAGAGCTTAAGATTGTTTTTTTTCCTGTGTCTTCACTAAAAGCAAGATTACTAAGGTTTAAAATTTGATCAGGTAAAATTGCATGTACAAAAATACAAAAGGTTTCAGTTGTTTCAATTAGAGTACTGTAAGAAGCATAAAGTATTTTATCCTCTTAAAATGGAGTAATTTGTCCATGTTCAGAAATTTTATAAGAATTGTTTCTGAATTTAAATTTTAAAAAGCATCAGCAACTAGGAAAGAGATATAAAAAAGGTTTCTAGGTATGGAAATATATTTTAAATGGAAATAAAAGGGAAATAAGTATTTCTTGAAGAGAAAGTCTTTTGTATGGTAAGTAAACAAATTGCAGAGTGCCTAAGAGCATTCAAAAGGTTTGTGGAGGGTAAATCTCAAAAAGCTTGTTTCTGACTGAGTTAGCTGTAATTAAAACAATCAGTTAAAAGTATTTAAGGTTTTTTTTTCTAAGATCAAATATTAAAGTGCTAATATAATCCAAAATTTAATCCTCTGTTGTTGAAGTAGTAAGGGCTTCTTAAAACACTAATCTGGTCTTAACTATCAAGATAATTTCCTGTATCTTTAGGTTCTATTATTTGGGGGAACTGGTCTTAAAGGAATTAGGGTTTGTACAACTCTGGGAAATAAACAACTGTTACTGGCTTCTCTGTATATCAGATATACTCATGTTACTCCAGCATATAAGTCTTTAGAATATAAAATTTAGGAGAGCATTTTACCAAGGTGAATTTCTTCAGACTAAAGTTTTCTGTAGCAGCGATTTCTTTCAGACTTGTATATAATTAAAACATTTAGTTGGGAAATTATTTACATCATTTAATATTTGTAATAGGGTAAAAATAACCGGTCATCAATAAGATATGTATAGTACTTTGTGTTATTATTTACACTGAAATGTGAAATTAAATGTATTTTGGGGAAGATAACGAGGAAAGCCACAATTATTTAAAGTTGTCAGTGTGGACCATAAATTTATTTTGCCACTTTACCACAAAAAGGGGTTTAGAAATCTCTTAGCTTGTTTGATTCATTTCAAACAAGAGATTAGCCAATAATATTGATTATGTTAACTGTTATTCATATATACTCAGGAAACAATAAATTATATTAAAACTCTATAAAATAATATTTAAGAAAGAGGCAAAGATCAGATTCTGAAATAAAACACTTTACATAAAAATTGTCAAGAGACCACATACATGAGTTAAAAATCTGCCTCTCCTCATATTCCAAGTTAGAATGAGTAAGTTAGATATGAGGTCATTAAAAGTTAAGTTCCACAAATAGTTTTCTGTTATATAGATTACTGTGGTTTTAAAATGAACAGAGAATATAATATAAAACTGAGAAGTTTTGAGATTGTAAAAATTATTTTTCTTGGTTCATAGCTATTATACCAACTAAAGATATCTTTGCTCTTATTAATTTCATTTTGTATTTTCCTTATAAAATTTTATAACTGTGTTTTAGAAAATTACTTCTAATAGAACAATCTGAGTTAATTTGAGATTCTAGGCCATCTCCTATATGATAGAGAGGATATAAGACTGATTTCCAGTACTAATATTGGTGCCAATTAAATGGAATGGGTAAGTAACTATAAAATTATAGACTAAAGTTAAAACTCAGTACTCCTACTTTAAGACTGGTGAAACTGGCCTGCTAGATATTTAAAATCAAAACTTGAAGATGGAAGTTAAATAAATAAAAGGGCCAAGAAAGAAAATAGCTAATATTTGTCTCTTGTACTCTGAGCTCAACTCGAACCCAGGGAGCGAGTATACTTCTCTAAGGGCTTTGCAACTCTGGGACACATGACCTCCAATCAGGGGTAAAGGCAATAATTCTTTTTTTTTAAATATATTTTTTAGTTTTAGGTGGACACAATTCCTTTATTTTATTTTTATATGGTGCTGAGGATCGAACCCAATGACTCACATGTGGTAGACAAGCGCTCTACCACTGAGCCACAACCCCAGCCCCCAATAGTTTTTTTAATATAACTTAAGATGTACACTTGGGTCAGCCCCACCAAAAGTAAATAAAGATGGAGGCTATAAAAGAAGCGTTCTTAGACAGGAGTGCCTGATCAAAAGAGATTGTCAAAGTCACATGCTTTTTATAGTCAATTTGAGACCTGCAAATCTTCCTAACCTCCTACATAAGCAGGCTTGATCTATGTTTGCTAATACGATTATCTAGCCCTAAGTGACAGTGATAAAAGGATCTCTACTAAACATGGAGTTAATGCCAATATAAATTTTTAGCAAAAATTAGAAGACATTAGATATCTTAACTACAGCTCATGTGGACATTTGTAACTTTATAAAAACTAAATGTTGTCTATAGGTTTCTAACAACTCTGCTAATGTTTCTAAAGCTTTAACTGGCCTCCACTCACTAATTAGTGGCATGTATACTACCTAGAGCTTTACTGAGTTTCCATCTTCATGGTTTTCAGAGACTAGCCAATAATATTGATTGCATACATGCCGAGTTTATTGTTTTGTTTTTACAAAAAAAAAAATGCTTTACTATTATATTTATTGTTGCCTTAGCATTATCTGTGTCCTGTGTACACCTAATCCAGTCACTCCCAAACTGCCACCAATGATCCACTGGACTGCCCTGTTGCTAAATACCCTTAATTCTCCATGCCCCTCCTCCTTAAGAACAAGGACTTTGGTTTTCTTTCCCTGAGATGTCACCTATTTTCAGCAGAAAGTAGCCAGAACGTTTCAAAACCATATTCCCTAAAAGAATTTAAGCATCCAAAGTTCTTAAGGTGGAATGTAAGAGGACACATAGATGAGAATGCTGGGAACAGGGGTTTAAGGAAATGATTTTACAAAAGGAGCCCACTGCTGACCCACCCCAGGCTTTGCTTGCCAGAAAGCAATCTGCCTACAGCCCTACCTGGCCTGAGTGGACAGGTTACTTCACATTTCTCAGCAAACTGTGGTAGGAAGTCAGTGTAGGTAATGAAAGATGAGAGTTGAAAGAAGATGATGACTAGTTTTTCACTGGTTATCAAACAGAGAGAAAAATGGGTTGTAGGCCTCTTTAACCTCTTTAATCATGCTCCTGATCACTCCGGTTGCTAACAAATGAGCAAGACACACCCCTTCCCACAGAGACATAGCTCTATGTCCGATCTCTTTGAAGTCTGTCACTATCACTTTCTCAAATAAAACTTGTTTTCTACACTTTCCTTGGAGTTTCACTGGTGTTTATTCTTCAACACCCATGAATAAAGATCCATACCCAGTCACCAAGACTGGTATCAGAACCAAAATACAATGATGTTTTTACTGTGAGAATGGAATTTAGTGATAAAACATGAGCTTATAATTATTACTTTTCTTGTAAAGAAGTATCCTTGTCCTATTATATTAATGGTACAATTACATCAATTGCTTTTTAGTCTTCTAAATTAGTCATGCTTATAACATCTAATCACATTAACTAACATAAACACTGCATATATTTCCTAACATCAGACACTACTAAGTTGATAGAATATTTTTAGTGACTTGTCAATTAAGACAAGTAAAATAAAAATTTATGAAAATAAATTCACAAACCATGCAGTGTCTTATTTTATCAAAAGAAATTTTTTCTAGTGCTATTCTTCTTACCTTTGCCAAAAATATAAACAAAACCACTGAACTCAAAATTTACTTAATTTGAATTTTTTTTCAAAGGAACTCAATTATTTTAATGAGTGTTTTTTTATGCTTCTAAGAGTTTTAACACATTGTTAACTGACCTAAATGAATAATTCTCAGAGTTTTTGTAAGTACCAAATATGAATTAGCAAGCACAGTCCCTGGCATACAAGAAATATCCAACTTTTTCACTTAAATAGATCAACTATGTCTATACTTTTAGCACTGCAAAGAAAATGGTTCTAAGGACATTTAAATGGAGTTTCCATTTTCAGCTCTGCCTGAAATCTGAGGGATCGCACTATACTATCAATCTCATAGGTATCAAGCACTTTCTGGGTCCCAAGAAAACACCAACAGGGATGTACTGCTTATGCCAGAAACTCATTGTTTGTCTTCCTCACTGTGGACAAGGAAAAATTGTCCAAACTTGGGTGTTTATTCCCTAGAGCCCTGTACATGTCACATTCTGAGGCTACCCAAGTGGCAAACCACACCAATATCTAAAGATATGTACTACAAAAGGGATACTGAAACCTGATATTGATAAATGAAAAGACCCTCTTCCGCTATGCAAAAAATGAAATTCTATCTTTTATTTGGAACCAAGGGTATTTACTAGTATCTTTAAAGTACCCCAAATGACAAGAAGTCCTCCAATTTCCCTGAGGGAACAAAGATAATCTGCCTAGATTCTGAACACAAACAAAAGAGGCTTATAAATTCGTGGTGCGATTTCATTCCAAGGACACTGTATGATTTGGTTGTTATACAGTGTGTTCATGGCCAAGAAAACTGTGCTGTGTGAAAATGATAAAACCTTTTTTCTCCTACACAAAAATCACATACAATACAGGAAATTTATCATAAGTATTTTAATTCTTTTGGAAGAACATGTATCAAGAACATACTCTATTGTGTGTGTTTTTGTGGGTTTTGTATCTCTAAAAATAAATAAATATATCTCAGCATAAAACATTCCTGTAACAGGTAATTTAAAAAAAAAAACAGTGCTCCAGAAAACTCACTGAAAATAAATATAATTAGAATTTCTTTTCAGTGTGACGAGACCAGCAATCTGTGCTCCCTGAAGACTTGCCAGGTAACACTTGGAGCCCTGCTTTTTGTCCTTTTCAGGCTCTGTGGAAGGCAGATGTAATAGTGACCTTTGAATTTTCTCTCCACTTAAGTTTCCAATCTTCTGCAAGAATGAACAGGAAAGGGCATTTTAACATGGAGTCATCCATATAGAAACCAACAGTGATTTACTAGGAATTTTCATACTTTTCACAGTACTTTCTTTAATTGTCATCAGTTTTCTATCCTTTCTGAAAAAGCAGCCAATGCCTGCATCACAATATTACAGATGAATGTACTATGAATTTTAACTGTCTAATATCATCATGCTTAAATAAGAAATATAAAGACGTGAATTGGTGGGAAGCTAATTTATGCAGGAAGAGTAACTGAGATCAACTGGCAATGAGTTGACAAGACAGGTTTTCATGTCTTTTGTTCAACTCTGTTTCCTATGGTGAGATGCCCTTGTATTTCAGATTAGAAAACAAACACAAAACAGGTTACAAATATTTCAGTAACCATGGCAATTCTTGTAAAGGAAGAAATGAATGAATAAAGAAGAAGGCATTTGAAACTCTAAAACAAGCAACCAACGGGCAAAAGATCAATGGGAGGATGCAAGGATGGGAAATGAGTGAGGAGAGGTGGGGAGAGAGTACAAAAGCTGAGGAAGTCAATTATCAGTGGAGGTGGGTGGGGAAGGGGTGGAGGTGGGAACTTTGGCTCAGGAGCTGAGCTAAAGCCCAAGTAATATAAAAGCCTGATTGTGCCAGGGAGGGAAAGCAGCCTAAAGCCAAGGGAGACACACAGACTCAGGTCTGTAGTGGACACCTCTGCAATCCTCACAGTAGTGCTAAAAGCCAAGATCTGGAGAGACCAGGCCCAGGATGGCAAGCTTGTTCTGGTCCTACCTGCTAGGAGTCTGGCTGCTGCTGGGCCAGTTCCCCAGGGAGACCACTGCTCTTTCAATGAAACATCAGCCCAGAGGCTTTTGTAGCAAAATGTTTGATCTCTTTGATTCAAAATGCAAGTCGAAGGGGCAGAGAGACTCTAATGTCGATGAGGAAGTGCCATTGCAAGAAGGGCCACTGCCAGGTGAGAGCTCCCAGTCCTCTTCTCTGTCTTTCTACACTGAGCATTAGATTTACTCCAGTGGCAGGTGGACTCCACAATGGGGGCTCTGCTGGAGATCTCATTGGTGCTTTTTGCTCAGCCTCACTCTGCAGGGGCAGAGTCCTCAACAAGTTGACTTTTCTCATCAGAGGAAGGGAAGGCTGAGAGAATGTGGAACAGGCATACCAGAGGCATTGTGTGCCCTTCCACCTGGCAGCCAGAGTAAGGGTGGGCAAAACACAAAGCCGAGGCAAGTGGAGAAGCTGCCCAAAAAATGGAACATAGGGGAGACATACTCGGGACTGTTTTGATATTGCATTATTTGAAGGCAACTTAGGCTTTTGCTTTTCAATAGGAAAACGGTTGCCATTTGCCTGACTCTTAATATTTACACCACTCTTCCTCTACTCTTTCGACCTCACAGAAATCCCTATAGCCTTCAGCCACAGAGATGTAGAAGCCTTAAAAATGTTGGCAGATTTTATTCCAGAATTGCCACAGGAGCTGGGTGCAATGCTTTCTAACAGTTGGAAATTATGGAGGAAGCTACAACATCCAAAAGACCGGGGTCGTTTTATCAAAATGTTATGTCAAGTATGTGTTAATTTTAATTGTGTGGATAAAATCAAAAGTCTTCTTTGTTATTGATGATGGTAATAATTGAGTTGTTATATAATCTTGATTTGTAATCTCATTATAACATTTTTGAAACTCAAGTCAGTCACCCACCAGTGATTATTAAAATCATGAGCAATAGTTCTTGGTGTGTTGTTTGCATTTCCACTTTTCTGCCAACATATAATCCTTGTTGGGAGAGTGGTCTTCATGTCTCTTCTTTTGTTAATGGTATAATAACATCAACTACATTTGATTGTACAGATTTCAAAATGAGTAAAATGTTCGTGTGATAGACAGTACTATGACTCTCTCACAATGCCTAACTCCAGTAGGAAGAAGGCAACAAATTTTTTATGGACAAGATTAGCATTTATCAATAGGACATAAAACCACAGGTCTCTCAATTTTCTGCTTGTATTTAAAATTTCACAATTTGTCTGTGATGTGTTTTTTGTCAAACACCAGTGTGTAAACTTAATACGTCATTTGAATTTTTATGCCCAAAGGTATTTGACTCGTAAAAGTAGGATTTTTTTATGTTTGGAAGTGACCCATCTATGTACTTTGAAACGATAAAAACTTGATCCTGAGACATTCTATTTGGCTCTTCTGATACATGAAAAATTTGGGCTCATAATTGGCATAAGAGAAAAGGTACACCCTTCATTGTGAAGGGGTGTTTGTAGAACTGAAGCAGTTGAAATACTCTTCAGATATTGCAGTAGATTCTTTGCACAGTGGCTGGGAATTTCATTGTCAGCTTGGGAGCCCACAAAATGGGATTGTTCAAAATACTGAGCCTGGCTGGATGCCAGAGGTATCCTGATTTATTTATTTCATTATGCAACTTAAGCAGTGGAAATTTAAATAAAACCTTTCTAAGATAATCAAATGTGCTATAATGCTGAAGAATCACTGACCATAGTTAACTGCCTTGGTTGATTGTGGGGAGAATAGACAGATCTGAAAAACAGGTCAATCTATCATGGAATAGTTTCCAGATTATTGGAGATGAAGCCATTGGAAATTTATCTTTTTCTAATATATAGTTGTAGAAAAACATACAGTGAATTGTTGAAAAAATGGACATATTTATATCAGGGAATAATAGTCAACCATAAAAAGAAATCAAGTATTGATACACACAGCAACCCATGAGAAATTCTAAACAATTAGGAAAGGTGAAAAAAGAAGTAGTAAGTTAAAGAAAAGTGGTTGAAAGGCATGAAATTATAAATTAAAGATGTAATATATGCTCTGGCTGTAGGTGTTATAATATTATGTATAAAAACTTGAAGTCTGGAAAATATCTTTTAATAGTTGTAAATGATTTTAATAGAAAGGATAATAAAAAACAAGAAAAACTGGTTATCTCTGAACATCTTAATCAATATTGAAATAACAGTGATGTTTTCAATGCAGTCTAAAATAATTGATAACTTTAGTATGTACTTCAGGATAATCCTACCAAATATTGCTAAAAGATACTGAAATAAGAAGAGTCAATGGTCACTAACCAGAAATAATGGGCCCAAATTGAGTTCTTTTTTAAATGCAGAAGCTATAGTGGAGGCTAACTGATAGAAATATTAACGAGTATCATCATGGCCTATTTCAAATGTAAAAGACCTTGAAGTTCACCTGTGGGAACACCTCCAGTCAACTCTCTTGTCCCAGAGGTAGAAAAATGGGAAGGTAGGTTTGAACCCATATGCAAGTAATAGGAAGGCAATACCCTTTATGTTGTTTTCAATGACACTTTATTATATAGATTTTTGATCAAAGATTTTGTGCTGTTTTCTATGTTTGTTTAACATAGATTTTATTCTATGCTCTAACCAAAAAGCATATATAAGCTCCTATGCTAGCAGACCAAATGTATATTTCTGCTGTCTGGCCCTTTCTCATAAGACGGGAGTTCTCTTTTCTTGCTCAAGTATATTTGCTTCTTTTACTTCTCCCTTCATTCTTGTCCATGGATTTAATTCTTCAAAATTTGCAAAACAAGAGCCCAGAAGGAAATTGGCAAAGCAGGGGAATCTAGTCTCATCTCAAGAGCTCTTATTCCAAGGAAGAAATAAGCTAATGAAAACAACTACCATCTAATTCATGAAGTTTCCTGGATGGCAAAAGATCTAACATTGTTAGGAGCCAGTCCAAAGTGGTATAGGAATCAATGTCATCTCTATCAAAATCCTACAGGCATTTTATGCCATGTGTTATTGACAAGAAAGTCTTTTCCAATATTAATATGGAAAGTCAAGGGTTCCCAAACAGCCAAATCATTTATTGATAAAGAATAATAATATAGGAGGATTCAATTTCCTAATCTTAAAACTTTCTACAAAGATACTGTAGATAAAACAGGCAAATTTTGTCTTGTATAAACGAGCATAGAGGAGTTGGTGAATGTGTTGCAGGATTCATTCACAGAGAGACAGGACCCTGTGCTTTCAGCAAGAAGCAGAATTTATTAGTGCCAGCATTGTCCCAGCAAATTCTTATCCAAATGCTGAAACCTGAATGTTGCAATTTGTTGCCTTATATACTCTTTGCTCCCCATTTACATGTCAACCACTTTGTCTCCTCTATATGTTACATTCTGATTGAGTATTGTGCATGTGGTGTTGCAACAGAGTTATAACAATGTTGCACTTAACAAAGTTATAAGGAGTTACCAATGCACACATGCTCACATGCCTGACAGAGTCACACATGCACACATAGATAATCAATGTAGTAAGGAGAGACCCCTTACCACATTCCCCTCTTTTAGATTTGAATCCTGCCAGGCACAAAGACCATCATCATGAATCAATATCTTATATTTCCATAACATCATGACATGTGTTGCTGTTTTCCTTTCAACCACAGCCTTCATATAACTGGAAACAAATCTTATGACCAGGGGTTACAGATATGGTAAGAATGGAGAGGCCCCAGCATAAAACCACAACTCTGTGAAGTTTTGAACTGCTCAATATTTGAAAACTCTCTTCCATATAATCCCCTAGGGTTCAAATGTTTCTGGGTCTGGACTAGGACCTGTGCAATGTTCCTCATATGATCTGTGATTTCTTCTATGACCTTGCTTTCATCACTTATTTGTAAGCAACATTCATTCAGGTTAAATTCATCACATATCCCAACTTCAGAAGAAAGCATGTAATCTAAGGCTAAGTGGATTTGAAAAATAACATTTCTCATTTGAGTACTTTGTGGTTTTTTTTCAGTAAATTAAGGGCCCTTGCAATTCTAATTTCCACAACAACCTATAACCTAATGATGTGATTGCACAGAGAGATAGGGAGTTTGGTACCTGTAGTACCTGTCCTCTGCCCAGGTTTCAGGGCCATAATAGTAAATTTTCCATTCATAGTTTCATTCATCATCTTTCCAGAAACAAATTTCGAAGACATACCCTCTCTGGGCCCCTTGATCTTTGTGTATTAGGATTACCAATTGTTATTTTCTGGTGAATAGAAGGAGGAAAATGGAGGGGTAAATTTGCCCCAGTACATAAGATCTAGAGCAGATTTAAAGCTGTTGTGCATATGCAGCCCTTCCACAAATCCAGTATAATTTCCCTGGGGCTTGCTATTTTATTTCTGTGGTGACATTGTCCCAGGCCTGTTTGAGGGTAAAGAAATTTGACAGAAGACAAGAACTGGTTCTGTGTGATTTGAGCATCACCACCACTGATTTTTTTGGGTAATTACATTATAAAATTTTTGGCCCAGACTTGTCAAATTCCCAAACAAGATGTTAATTTGTTTTCCCTCTAAGGCAAAACAATATTTTCCAACAATTGAAGTTTTGAGGAACCAAACACTAGTAGTTGAATGGGGAAATGTTGTTTAACTATAGGGTTCATGGGGTCTATCTCTTTAAATTCCCATAAGCTTTGATCTCCCAAATTACCTCCTCCATACACATAGCAAGAAGAGACATTCAGAGATTAAACTATAGTATCTGCCAAGCTTAGGAACAGGTTTCTTTTCATGGCAGAAATTGGAAATGGGCCTTTTTCTATTTCTTCACCAAAGGAATGAAATACCTGATGGGAAAAAGACTTAAGTGAAGTTGTGACCCTTTTGAAATAGAGTATGTTTCCTGTTTCTGTGTCTCAACCATATATATGTATGCCAACACTACACCTGCTTTCTGTCTGGAGCCTGCAGTGTCAAGAATAAGAACATTAGCTGGACACATTTTACATGCATGTAGTCCCAAAGGCACAGGAGGCTGAGATAGAAGGATCATTAGTTCAAAGCCAGACTCACAAAGGTGAGGTACTAAGCAACTCAGGGAGACCCTGTACCCAAATAAAATACAAAATTGGGCTGGGGATATGGTTCTGTGGTCAAATACCCATGAGTTCAATCCCCAGTACACCTCACCCCCCAAAAAAGAGAATAGGAACATTAACCAGTGTATGGGCTCCCAGTTTTCAAGGGGGTGTAGCAGTAATCTTTTGAACAGTAGCAGTGTTGCTCTTACTCTGCCAATTGGATAATGTAACACAACTCCAAGTGGGAGAGAAAAGACTGTCATAATCAGTACACATGGGTCACATATCATTTGTATGCTGTTCACATACATACTTTTCATTGAACATTCTCCTTCAATACAAACCTCCATATGAACGGTGAATACACTGTAGTCCACAGAAATAGTCCAAGCCTTTTCATGATCCCATATGCATCAAAAGTTATGGATACTGGCTGCTTTAGATTAGTAAAAAGAACATTGTAAATTAATTGGTCTTGTTCTACATTGCCTTCCTGGCAGCTTTGGACTTCCACATATTCTTGTTTGGGGATTACTGTAGGTCAAAACAATTATATTAATTTCCCTCTTGGCAGATAGAATAGGTGATCATATGTCTGCAGGTCCTGAAGACTATTCACCGGGAGGAGAAATTGGTATGATAAAGTAGGATTTTGGCAATGCTTGGTCTGATAAATTCACACAAAGCCATGGTCACAGGATAAGGAGCTTTAGTGTATGTATGGGAGCCAGAACAGACATAGCAAGTAGCAATGAAACATTCTATCAAAAGTAGGTAAAAGACTGCTAATAGTAGCTTTTCAACTAGTGCCAGTTGACCAGATCAGTCTCTGCTAATCCTATAGCAAAAATTAATGTGCATATTGTAGCAACAAAGAGGGTCAGGGATGACAGTGCCAAAGCCATACAGTGGAAACAGTAATATAGAAAAAAAGAATTGTCTGTTTATCCTGACAGGAAGTTGATTCCTTAAGCTCCTTCAGTGCATAGATTATTCTGCTTTGGGGGTGACTACACAGGGCCCTTATCCTTAACCTCTCTTGAGTTGCAACTTGCTTTTTCAGATGGTCATTTTACATGGTTCCACAGGATCAGGAACAGGATCACACTCTGTCATTGAGAAGCTGGTTTTACTAGGCTGTAGTGAATTCAGGACACTACACCAGGTACCTTCACTACAGTCGGGGTAGAAAAAAGGACAGTGAACAGACACCTCCAAAGCACCTTTAGGGGTTGGACATTCCATTCTTTTATCCAAATAACATGCCCTGGTTTAAAAGGGTGGGCATCTGTGGTCAGGCTCACAGGTATTGGTTTAGGTATTCCCCAACCCAAGAATATATAATGGTCAGAACCAAGGGACTACAATTGCTGCCTCAGTATAATATTGCTCATATAATTTAGATATCATAAATCTCTTATAATGGAAGGGGAGCATCCATAAGGAGCCTCATAGGGAGAAAACCCTCTCTGTCTAGTAGGGCTATACCTAATCCTTAATAAAGCAATTGACAACACCTGGCTCCAGCATAGTTGTATTTCCAGACACAGTTTTGCTTAGTTGTAGTTTTAAAGTTTGGTTCATTCTTCTCACTCTCATGGAGCTCTGGGGATGGTGTGCAGTATATAACTTCCAGGTGATCTTCAACCCTCTTGCCACCAATTTCAGCACCTCAGCCACAAATGCCAGCCTATTATCCCATCCATGATGATTGGTATTCCAAACAAAGGAATGATTTCATTCAGGAAAAAAAGGGGGCCACTTTATGTGCCTCCTCTGCAGGTAAGGAAGTCATCCACAGAATCTAAGAATATACCCACAAAGACTAGCAAATGGTTATTGCCTTGGACACAGGATGCAGGGGAGCTCAGTTGACAACCATATTTTAAAATGGGGCCCCTCTAACACTTTGTACCCAAAGATATTAGGTGCCTGAAGTAGATTATTGCAGGCTTTTGTTTCACATTGTTCTCACACTGCTCTTGCTATGATGGAGAGCTGAGGAATATAGAAATTTTACCCCAGTGTGACCTCCAGAGCCATAAAACCTATGTAGGTCTCCTGGTGGAAACACTTGAAAATGGCTGGGATATGGGCTCCAGAATCGCACTTTAGACATCTTCAAATCTCCAGCATCAACACGGGAGGTAATTCCTATTTTCCATTTAAAATCAGCTGATCTCATGTAATGAGTAATTAGGGTCCTGTTATGTCAATGGATTAATGAACAGGGCAGAAGTCAAGGCTGTTCATTCTGATGCCCTCTTGCAGATTGTGAACTTTGAATCTTGGTCTGCTTTATAATTCCCCACAGGAACTGTGGCATATCTCTTTTGATGTCCCAGACAATGCATGATTGCCATCCTTTTAGGAGGCTATGCAGCATGAGAGTTCAAGGATTTCTTTGCCATACTTTTTCTTTCCCTCTGAGTTCATTAGGCTCCTTTCCTTTATATAAAATGCATAGTATATGGAGGATGGTGAAGGCATCTTTAGAGTCTGTGTATATATTAGCATTTATCCCTGATGCCAATTAAAGGGCTTGGGTCAGCATGATGAGTTCTGTCTTTTGTGCTGAGGTTACTTTTGGCAGAGGTCTCAACGCAATTGTGCAATTTAATGTCACCACAGGAAACCCAGCAAGGCATTCTTATGCTACTACCTGCACAGATGTGAATTCAGAAAACTAGCAAGGGACTATGGGGAATTAGAAAAGATAAACTAATATACATAGAGAGAGAACATTGAGGCCAGGTTGTTCATCATTCCCTGATGGAGGATGAATAAAACAGAGTTAGCTTAGCAAGTTTATTATATATATATTATCATCCAAAGTGCTGCAGTCTGGCTGGGCAAAGTAACCGGGAAGTGACAAGCAACTTGAAGGTTGAAGCGGGAACTACTTTATTGCAGGGAAACTCAGTGGGAACTGAGCGGGCACTCAAGGTAGCGAGAGCCACTTTATTGAGAGACAGCAGAGGTATATATACCTAACTGATTACACACAGCTTGATTCAATTAGTATCATCTAGATACAGCAATCAGCCAATAAGTAATCCCCACCATCTTAATGGCTCAGTGGCATTGGCTCACAAACCACTCCTCCTGGCAAACTGCCAGGCACCATGTTAACTTGGTTGTGGCCCTCAACATCTCCCCCCTTTTGTTTAATTAAACAACAAGTATGTGGTTTAGGGACCGTGCCTGTTTTAGATGGTCCAATACTGCATATGGTCCTTACCCGTCATTGGATGCTCTGACCTCAAATCGTCAGCCTCCTGGCTTAGGTTGGTACCATTGTAATTGGATCTTACCCGTCTTTGACTACCAGCCCAACATATATAGCCATACTTGTGGATAACGACCATAGTGGTTTTTGCACAAACACCATAAATAATCTGCTACAAGCAGAAGGAGGAGGATACAAAATGCCATGATACCAAGCCATAGACGGCTTCTTTGGAAAAATTGTACCACCGATGACACCATCAGCAAAGATACCCTTTACTATTACAATTATCCATAGATTATTTCATAATGCATATAAGTGATACACAGTCCAGGTAAGTTCTGTAAGCAGCTTCTTGTGCTACTTGTTGAGTACTTATTGATGCACCAGTTTGTACAGTTTGTTGTGATAGCTATCACAGAAGCTTTAGTAGCAGCAGCAGAAACAGCAACAGCTGTGATGATGATAGCTGTAATTCTGAAGTACTGGAAATTCTTCTATTTTTGTCTTCACTGGCACTGGGATGAAGGCAGGAATTCTGACAATGATGGCTAAAGAGAACCGTGTAGCATTCCAGCAGGCACTAATAAAACAATCCTCTGAACAATTTAGTACATTATCTTGAACAAAATTATTCGATATAATGAAAAGGAAAGGTGAAAGTAAACAAACAGATCTGTTAACCTTCTTTTTTGTTCATATTTTAAAACAATCCTTGTAAATTTCTGAATTTAGGTAGATTATTTCATAGACATCAACGTTTTGAACACCGAGAAAAACTTGTAAGCTTAATTTTAAAGATATCTTTACTTTCATCTGTTTACCCAATTTAAATTAAACTGTTTAAATCATGTGAATAAAAGATATGAAAATTTTAAAAATTGATCCAAATGAGTGTTCCTCATAAATGATATATGGGCATATGCACATACCGACATACAACACATAACACAAGTATGCACACATAACATAATAGTAGAGGCCTTGTAGCTTTTCACAGGTGAAATCTCCATTGCAATGTTTAAAAACTCCACAGTTGATTAAAAAATAAAACTGATCAGAAAAACATTAACCTAGGTCTGTATGAGCTCAAAAAATAAAATAGAAAAAGCATTCTGGCTATCACCTGGGTTTGACTCTTCTTTTGATATCTCATCCTTCTTCCTGTAACTTGCATATGGGTTTGAAGGTATTCCCACAAATAAGCCTCAAGGTTTTTTACATTTGAAATAGTCCTTAATGGTGCTCATTATTCATAGCCTCCAGGTGTGGAAGAACAATTGTCGAACATGTAAGGATAGCTAAACTGGAGTTCTGGATATCAGCTGTTATGGATTTGAGCCAAATCATCTTCTGTTTGGTCTGTAGAAGTTGTTTTAGTTAGTCTCTCTGGAATCCAAATCGGCTGCTGTTCTCCTTATGGAAACACACAAACAGACCCCTGACTCCAGACAATCACTGGGTCAGGACCTTTAATGATAATAACTGCAAGCTGATGCAGCTGTGGTAAAAGCTGTATCCACAGGAATAGCAAGGAATCCCATGGCAGCACCTGCAGCAAATAGGAAAAAACTGACGACTCATTAGTTATTGGCATTGGAAATGGCCAAACTTCAGGGGCGCTGGGTGCGTCCTCCGCCGCTGGCTGCAGCATCTTGCTCCCTGGGCAGCCCCATGGCGGGGGGGGGGGTGCGGTGGTGGTGGGGAAGGGCCGGTGGCCACTGCCACCAGCTGGAAAGTCCCTACTGCGATGCAGCCACCACGCCGCACAGTTTCACACACCCTTTGGTAACGAAAAGTGTTTAGTAGCAGCCTTTTGTTGCAACTCCTTCCCTTATAGTCCTTCCTCCTCTGAACTTTCTTCCTCTTTCTGACTAGAGTTCCTGGGCTTTTATCAACGTATGCCCTAACTGTTCTTGGTTTTACTGGGGTGCCTCCTTCTTTCAGCAATTTACTTAACACCCTTTCGGTTTGGTTCCCACCGACTTCTGATCCCATATTTCTATAACAAAGACAATACAACACACCAAGACAAAAGAAGACAAAAACACACTGTATCGATCTTCTCCATTTTCTTGAAATGGCCATTTGTCCTCTCGCCCTATCTGCTTCCTCAGGGGTGAGTAGCTTTCCTCCTGTCCTATCTATTTCTAGGGACAGGCAGTTTTCCTCTTGTTCAATCTATTTCTAGGGATGGGCAGCTTTCTTTGTCACTTACCCCCAAGCGTCCCAGAGTTCCCCGTATGGGCCACCATTTGCTGCAGTCCGGCTGGGCAAAGTAACCGGGAGGTGACAATCAACTTGAAGGTTGAAACAGGAACTGCTTTATTGCAGGGAAACTCAGTGGGAACTGAGCCGCACTCAAGGTAGTGAGAGCTGCTTTATTGTGAGACAGCAGAGGTATATATACCTAACTGATTACACACAGAGTGATTCAATTAGTATCATCTAGATACAGCAGTCAGTCAATAAGGAATCTCCACCATCTTAATGGCTCAGTGGCGTTGGCTCACAAACCACTCATCCTGGCAAACTGCCAGGCACCATCTTGGTTGTAGTCCTCAACACAAAGGATTTTCTGTGAGAAAGTTTCTTCAAAGCACACAGGATTAAAGGTCAAAATTCTGCTTGACCAATTATAATTATCAACTTGAACTCATAATTCTCTATCCCAGGCTGCTGTTTTCTGAACCCAGGGTCAAAATGGATAGTCCTATGCCTAGCACATAACCTTCTTTAGGCAGTGTATCACCATGCAACTAGGTAGTCTTGACCTGCACCTTTGCATAGAAAGTTCCCAGCAAAGATGCAGCTCCTGCTATAGAAGAATCAGAGACTGTGATTCAAAAATAACCACTCCCAATATTTTCTCTCTTACACAAAATTTCTACCATTGAGGAAGTATTCATCATCAAGATGTTTGAGAGGCTGACCAGATCAGTCTGGTTACCTGAAAAAAAAACAACTTATCCATGATTTTGGTAGAGTCATGATCTTTTGACACAGTACAAAGGCAGTAGAGTCATAGGATTTAATATCTGCACTACTTTCAGGTAGATGAGTGAATTTTTGCATTGCATTCCTTGGTACCTGAAAATCTGGGTATTACTTAGCCCACATTGACCCTAACACTACATTAATGCCATCACTGAGTACAGCACATGGCCATTAATTCTTGCCCCATAATTAGTTTGTCAGCCTCTGGCATTAAGAGGGCTGTGGCTGCAAGTGTCTGTAGGCAGGGTGGCCAGCCTTTGGTGACAGAAGAGATATGCCACTAGACAATGCTGTGACCCCAACATTTAAGCCAGGACCCCCACTGTAATGCCAGTAAAATCATGTACAAATAAAAAGAAAGGCTTGGGCAGATCTGGGATACCCAAACTCCATGTGTTGGTGAGGACTTTCTTAATTTCCTCAAATGCTTTTTGTTAGGTTTGTTCCCATAACACATGTTCTCATTCACCCCTTTGTGGCCTCATAAAGTGGTTTTGCCAAGACAGAGAAGTTACACATTCAGAATGTACAGAAATCTGTGGCCCCAAAGAACTGGCAAACCTGGTGTCATGTTGACAGAACTGGGATTGAGCAGATGGTCTGTTTTATCTTCAGGTTGAGTTGACATTGTCTGTGGAATATGTGAATACTAAAGTATTTGACCATTTCTTGACAGATTTGGGCCTTTTGTTGAAACCTTTAGCCAGCTTCCCATACAAGGCTGAGGAGTAATCCTTTTCCTTCCATACAATACTCTTTTTTTACCTGTCCAGCATACTGCAGTAGTATTCAGCTATGTTCATCTGCTAGGTAGGCTTTTAAATCAGAGGCTAACATGGTTCCAAAAACGGTTGGAGAATTTTTCAATCCTGTGTCAGTGTAGTCCATGTCATCTTGCCTCAACTCCCAGGGTTTTTCCACAAAAAGGCAAAGAGTTGGTGACTCCAAGAGGCCAGATAGAGAAGGCATCTTTGAGGCCCAGAGGTGAAAAAGGCAGCTTCAGTGGGGATGAGACCCAGGAGAGTATAGGGGTTATGCACCACTGTGTACGCATCAGTGTCTGCTTTATGGCTCATAGGTCCTGAACCAGCTGATACTCATCCATTCACAACTTCTGGACGGGCAAGAGAGGTATTTCAGGATAATTGGGATCACTGGAGGCTTCCATACCTCTGAAGTCTCTCCAGGCGCCTCTGGATCCCAATTTGTGCCTTGCAAACAATGAAATATTGTTTTTCATTGGCAGCCTCAGCCCCTGATTTTAGTTCTACTCCTATTGGGGCTATTCTTCTGACCAGTCCGAAGATGATTGTCTTCAGCCCATACCCCAGGCAACTTGAAAAGAAGTTCAGGTCACAGCTGTGGACTTTCTATGAGATTATAGAGGCACCAGTCTATCCTTGAGGTACTGAGAGAATCAGAATTTAACTTCTGGCTCCTCAGTATCAGGATGGCTTGGCCATGAGAATAGAAAGTTATCTGGTCCTACGTTTTCCCAGTAGGTCTTCACCCATAGTCACAGGGCAGACAGGAAAGTAAAAGAATTTTTTTAATTATTTCATGGACACCAAAATTGCATTGTCAAGACAGTAAGAAGGGGGCTGTGATATTGGCCACCTGTGGCTTTCACTGTAGTGGCTTCTCTCTGTGAGAGGGGCCCATCGGTCGAGTCACCATGGAATGTTTTGACTGTTTGTCAATCATAAAGATCGTGGGTCAGCCCCCACAACTGTTCAGACCAGAGGCTTCTTGGGGCCTAACAAAATGGAGCCTGGTCTGCCTTTCTCTTCCTCACAGTGTCCCATGGTGGTCAATCCAACACAATCAATCTAAGGGGCTTTATATGTTCACTGAAGATATTGGTACAGCCCTTGATTCACTTGACCTCTTCTTTTTCAGGGTATAGCTGATAATCTTCAGACTGTTAGGGGCACTCATTCTTCCAATGACCTTATGGGTGGCAAAAAGCACACTGGTTCCATCCTAATCACATCTCTGTGTGAGGTGATTCTGTTTGTTGTCTCCTTTTCTGGCATCTTCTCTGGCCTGACAGGATACCTCTCCAGTCTTGCCCTGACTGTTCCATGAGGAAGGCAGCAAGCAGTCCTACCTGTTCTTCCTTTTACAGTCTGCTGTCAGGAGTAGCAAATACATTATTGCTTTGAACTCCATATCCTTGGTCAGCTGGACAGCCACATCTGGGAATCTTTCCATGAGAAGGTGAAGAAAGACATGCTCATTTCCTGGTGGCCACTGTTAATGAGGCAGATTCTGTGCCTGATGTGTAATTTATGGGTTCAACAGCTTTGGATTCAGATGCCTGCTATCATGGGGTGAAAGAGATACCAGTAGGCCTAACGTGCATTGTGAAGCCAGCTGCCTGGAGGATGAAGAATTACTGTGCAAGTGACAAGTCTTCTACCAGGCCAACTTTCCCACAGGTTGTCACTTCTTTGTTTACCTTGAAGAAACCCTCCTCACCATAAATTACTTTGTTGTGTTATAAATAAAGCATTTGTGGGCTTTTCTCTTTGTTAGGCTCGGACCCACCAGATCTCCTCTACGTGTTAATACCCCTGATTTAAATATTTATAATTTTTGTCTTTTGTATTTATTTTTTTAATTTTATTTGTTTAATTAGTTATACATGACAGTAGAATGCATTTATGCACTTTTATATACATAGATGGGATATAATTTCTCATTTTTTTAGTATACATGTTGCAGAATATATTGGTCATGTAGTCACATATACACATACAGTAATAATGTCTGTTTCATTGTACTATCTTTCCTATCCCCACATCCCCTCTCTTTCCCTCCCATCACTTTCCTCTACCTAATCTAAGGTAACATTATTCTTCCCTAGTGCTCCCTGCCTTATTGTGAATTAGCATCTGCATGTTAGCGAAAACATTCAACCTTTGGTTTTGTGGGATTGGCTTATTTGGCTTAGCATGATATTCTCCAACTCTGATCATTTATTTATTGGCAAATACCATAATTTCACTCTTCTTTAAAGCTGAGTAATATTCCATTGAGTATATATACCATATTTTCTTTATCCATTCCTCTATTGACAGACACTTAGGTTGGTTCCATAGTCGAGTTATTTGAATTGAGCTGCTATAAATACTGATGTGGCTGTGTCACTATTACTTTCCTAGCCTTTATTTCCATCCAGCCCACACCTCCAATGGTTACCTACTCCCTCCCCATGCAAATCATGAATTGGTGCCTGAACAGGGACCCTGGAGAGGAATTCAGAAGAAATAATGTCAGGTGGGTGACTGGCCCTCTCTCATAGAAAGCACACACTGGTCAGTTTAAAGAGAAAGAGAGAGGATCTAGGAATTTTAAAGATAGTTTGACATTAAGAATGTGCAATTGAAACTCCAAAGGGAGTTATGTTATGTTTAGGCTTTGTTTCTTTAAGAAGGTACCACTTGATTTGCATGTTGAGGAAAGACTTAGCAGAGAGTTGCAGGATGGCTGTAATTCAGCTGATTTACCTGGGTGCATGATTAAAAATGCAGAATCTGGGCACAGTGCCCATGCCTGTAATCCCAGTGGCTCTGGCTTGGTAGACTGAGACAAGACAATTGTGAGCTTAAAGCCAGCTTCAGCAAAAGTGAAGGGATATGAAACTCTGTCTCTAAATAAAATACAAAATAGTGCTGAGGATGTGTTTCAGTGGTTGAGTGCCTCTGAGATAAATCTTTGGTACCCACCCTCAAAAAACCAAAAAACAAAAAAAAAAAAACAGAAAGGATGTGGACTTTGACACAAACTTGTTTGATTGATATAGTGTGATTAGTGTGATATGACCTGCAGAAGATCTGGTTGCTAGCTTTGGGAATGCTATCAGAGGCTGTCTACCTGCCTGCCTGGCTTCTGCTCCTTCGTTGCCTGCAGAGAGGGCAACACAGGATAGGGAGGAATTTGGTAAACAGCTGTATGTTACGTCTCTGGCTGAAATACCAGACAAGATTTCAATGGGAGCATTTATCTTGTGGCCATCTATCTTGTTAGTTAATAAATTGTCTTCATCCACCTTGAAATAGTGTAAAATGTTTGGTTTCTGACTCAGTTTCTGATTTTAAAGAGTGTAAAAAGCTAACTAAAAATCTTCAGCTTCCTGTGTTTCCCTCCCCTTCCCAGCTGTAGTCCTTGTTTGCTGAGAGTGGACAAGGGAAGGAGGAGGGAATAGCTGAAACTCTGGCAGTGCAAATTATTCAACATTCTTGGATATAAAACTCGAGAAGGAGATATTTAAACAGTGATTTGGCCAGAAACTATAGGCCACTGCCTGGTTGTAAAAACAAACCAAGCAAACCAGAGCTGTATTTGTGCCCTGCTCTAATCCTACAGGATTTACAAATACAGAGAAAAAAAATTGACCTTTTAAAACTCAAATTGTTTCTGA
Organism: Spermophilus citellus; assembly: GCF_964194105.1. NCBI lineage: Eukaryota > Metazoa > Chordata > Mammalia > Rodentia > Sciuridae > Spermophilus > Spermophilus citellus. The sequence goes on along the minus strand of NC_138183.1, from coordinate 65,585,728 downwards.
TTTGAACATGCTTCTTTGTTGATGACTTTCTAATTCTACAGCACCTGTAGAGGAAAATGGAAAGATTATAAATGTACAAGTTTTGTTTTCCTTTTAAAGAAGAATTTTTATAGACTTTTGCATTCTTTGTATGTTTCTAAATAAATGTATTTTTCTAATCAGTTTTATTTTATTTAATTGTGCAAGTTTTTTCACTGTCTTTGTTCAAAGGCCAATTCCAGGAGAATTTAATGCTGGGGGTAAATCTAGCAATAATCAGGACAATAAGCTAGTAATCGAAAATATTTCATTTCAGTATCCTCATGATTGTCAGATTTCAGACCTGGTATTTCCATCTACTCAGGCTCCCTTATAATTAAATTACATAAAAGTCTGATTGATTCTATCTTAAATTCTAATATATTAAATCAAATAAAAGTTTTGATAAGAATTTATACCATTACCTTCAACTTGTGGAACTTCACTTATAAAAGTTATGAACTTTTGTTTCTTCTTTTGATTATTCCTCAATGTTTTTTTTTTTGTTGTTGTTATTGTTGTATTTCTATGCTATTCACGGGATACCAAAATAGGCATATAGGTAAAAGAGCACTCATTAATTAAAATTTTTAAAAAGTGTATCCAAATACTTTTAATTCATGTGATTTAAAAAGTTTCAATTTAATTTGCATAAACTGATAAAAATAAAGATGCCTTTAAAACTAATAACCCCAATTTTTCCAGCTGGTCAGATTATTAATAAAGTAATAATTTTTATCTTTTGGCCTAACAATTTTCTTCAATAGTAAAGAGATATTAATACTGTTATCTACATTTGTTTATGTCTTGAATTTTACAGTTAAGAATAAGTAAATTAAATTTAAGAAAAATGGGATTAATTACATAAGTCTTTATCAAAGGAGATACTTATTAACTTACAAAGTTAAAGTGATGAAATATCATTTACTAAATATAGAAATATCAAGCACTCTTTAACTAAAACACATTTTAACATTTGATATGTTTATAATTTGGTTATTATAAAAAAAATCTGTGGTGTTTAATAGCTGCCTCAGATTTTCTCCATTTTACAGGTGGCCCCAGGCTTGACTTTATAAGTAGGAACTGAAAGGAGGGTGGGCCTGTGTTCAGTCTCCTTATGTTTTAATCATTGAAATGTATTGGAGAATTCCACATGGTATATTTTTAGAATTATATGTTTGCTACTAATTCTCTTTTGTGTTATGATAATAAGTTGCCATGTGCTCAGAAATCAGATCCAGGGACTTCAAGTAACAACACATCACTTGCACTTAAAAAACAAATAAGGGAGGGGGGTCTGCCTCACATTAGGCTTTATGGTGTTGTTGGCATTCATTCCAGCTAAGCCCTCTAACTTCTGCTGTGTATGTCCTATATCTACACTAGCTTGCCTGACAAAGGCTGCATTAACCATTTGCTGATTCTCAGCTGCTTTGGGGTTGAATGGGTTATAACATCAGAATGCTTCACATAGCCTCTCCTAGAATTACTTGGGTTCTCTTCAGGTCCCTGGAATACTTCTCCTGAGGTCTTGCTTAGTTTATGGCTTTTTTTCCCTTCTTCCTTCATGCCACCTAAAAGAACCTCTTGATAATGCTTAAGCATCTGAAATCACTGTTGTCATCAAAATCCCACTGGGCATCTTTCTCAAGTAATTGGCTTTGGGCATAAGCCTGGGCATACACAGTTCCAGCTGGGGCATGTTCCTCCAACAGCTTTAATGTGGTCTGGGAAATTCAGTGAATTTTCAATTAAAGAGTCAGAAATGATTATGGCATTTAGTTCAAGTGGGCATGTGGGTCTAAATGGTAGATTGTAATCAATCATAGCCAACTTACTCCAAATAGGGGCCAATCTATTTCACAGAAGGTTGGGAGTTTTCCAAGAGTCAACTGCATAGTCTCTGGGATATCCTTTTACAAATTCTTTATTACACACCCTAGTGGGGTATGTTTGCTCTACTGGCCATCCATTTTCTCCACCTAGAAGAGGAGAATCACACACATAAGAAGGGAAAAGGGGAAAGGAGTGAGCAATCACTTTGTCCATGTCTGGCAGCTCTCCTTGTGGAGATGTTTCAGGTGCCTCTTGGCATAGGCAGGCCATTTATAAACCCCCAACCTGGAGATGTATGGAGGCTTCTGATGGTTCCTTCAATTTCATTGCTTGAAATTGATCTGTTTAAATTTTCTGTGTCCCCGTCATTCAATTTTGGTAGTTCATACATCTCTAGAGATTTGTTGATCTCTTTGAGAGTTCTATTTTATTGGAGTATAGATTTTTTATAGTAGCTTTTGATGGTCATCTCTATTTCAGTGTTTTCTGTGGTGATATTTGTTTTTTCATCATGAATTTTTATAATTTGGACTTTCCTCTCTCTTCTTCTTTGTCAGTTTGGATAAAGATTTATTAATTTTATTTAGTTTTTCAAAGAACCAACTTTGTTTCAATGATTTTTTGACTTTTTTTGTTTGAATGTCATTAATTTCAGCTCAGATGTTTATTATTCTCTGTCTTCAACTTATTTTGGTGTGAAAGACCCCCGAAGAGAGGGTACTTTCCGTCTGGGGAGACCCGTTCCCAAGGATCAGCGAGACCACGGTGTTCGGATGCAAACAGCAAGAGGTTTATTCAGGCACTCGGGTACCCTGGGCGACAAGCTGCATGAGACTTGCGCGCCTCCAGTAGGTTCAGAGGGGTTTATATAGGACTTGTGAGCAGAAGCATGAGTACAGAAGCAAGATGCGTAGTTACAGGGTCTCTATTGGAGGATTTGGGTGGGGTGGGGGCCAAGGTTAAAGATACTGGTTCCCGGCGAGGTCTAATTCTTTCCTGGGACTGGCTATGAATATATATATATTCAGGGGTGTGGTAAATTATGGTGGGCCATAGTTCTATTAGTACACAAAAGTCATTGCCAGTATTGAGGACTCCAGTTGAAACACAAGGGGTTAGGCCCGTGTTACAGGCCCAATAGGTTCCATTGGGACCAGTCAGATATTTACTTTCAGTACTAGTTTCGGTTGGAATGATTTTGCTGCATAGCTTCTGATGGGTTAGGGGAATTTTTCCTATACAAATACCCTGTCCAGATACTTCTGATATAGTTAATCGATGCTGGGGAAGGGAAGCGCAACTCCAAGGGGGGGTAGCATGGCTAGTATAGTTATTCTGTATAGCGATTCCCACATAATAGGGAGGCCGAGAAAGCAAGCATAACCAGCATTCTTGAGTTTTGTTTGGGTCTGAATGATTAAGGGCTAAGAATGCCCCGTGGATTAAGCCTAGTAACCGGTCTCCAGTTCCTGGCCTAGAAGTTGGAAGTAGTCTAGTGGTAGGGATTGGGGTGTTCATAGTAGAGGTTTCTGTAGTATAAGATATTCCTCTCCTTAGGTTAGGACTAAGGGCTAGATAGGCCATGGAGGATGGGGAGGTTAAGTCTGGACTAGTGAGGTGAGGTGGGGTTTCTTTTTTTCCAGAAGAGGGGGCTTTCTAATCTTGAGTAATGGGGCTGTTTGGTCAGATAAAACGGGATTGGGCCCCACAGGGAGCTTGGGTTCTGCTGTTAGTATATGCCGAGTCAGGGAGAACATGGTAATGGGGTCGTGCCCAGACCTGTATAACCGTAACCCCCAAGCTTGAGATCCATCCCAGGTAGCCCGCTTTCCTGCAGGGGTAAAGGTTAGAACGAGAGGATTGCATTTTCCTCCGGGAGTGGAGCCTGCGCGGGAGCCTCTGCGGGAATCGTAGCAGGCAGACCCGTGGGGGGTTTTACCGCGTCGGAGAGTGATGTAATCCCAGTTAGAGGAGGGGTTCCAATGGACAGTCCCAGTAGTCTCACAACCCCATTTGGCACAAAAGCCATCTGCGGGTCCCCCACAATCTTTCTGTCGTTTGTGTGACGGACAGACATAGAATGGTTTACTCTGGGTCCCTATGCGTCCCCCAGGGTTGTGGCAACCATAACCAGGGAAAGGCTCTTGATTAGAAGGGTCCCAAGTGTCCCCTACTAGATCACATAAGTCAAAGTATAACGTAGGGAAAGCATCTGATATTGTCCCCACTAGGGAAGTGGTGTTAGCTATTTTCCCAGACATAAGGTTGTTAATTACCCAAGTCACATTGTAGACACGATGAGGATTGTCTTGCCCTGTAACCATCCCAAGAGACCCTGTCAGAACCCATAGCATTAGGATGCTGCTTTTCCCCGCACGAGTCTTATCTTTAGGGGGTTTGGGGTGCGCTGGACTTTCCATGGGGGGGTGTCCGTCCCGACTGTTAGTGGTCTGCCTCCGGTGTTGGATTGGTGGCTTCCTCCAGCTGGGTTGGCAGCTTTGACGTGTGAGGCGTGGACCCAAGATGAGATCCCGTCGACCTTCAGGGCAGTTGGGGTGGTCAGGAGCACGGTGTACGGGCCTTTCCATCGGGGTTCCAAGTTCTCTGTCTGGTGTCTGCGTACCCACACTGAGTCTCCTATCTGAAAAGGATGGGGTATCACAGGGGTCTTTATTTGGTCCTGGTATGCAGCTGCCAACGGTTTCCAGACTTCATTCTGAACAATCTGCAGGGCCTGTAAATGAGCTTTTAAAGAGAGGTTGTTAACATGATCGGAAATGTTGGGACTATAAAAGCTGGTGATCGGGGGTGGAGCTCCATATAATATCTCAAAAGGGGTTAGGCCTGATGGGCCTGGGGTGTTCCTGGCTCTGTAAATAGCCAAGGGCAGTAGGAGTACCCAGTCTCTAGTGCCAGCTGCAAGTGTTAATTTAGATAAAGTCTCCTTAATGGTTCTATTCATTCGTTCTACCTGTCCTGAACTCTGGGGTCGGTAAGCACAATGTAATTTCCAATTTATCCCCAATAATTTGGCCACTTGCTGACTTACCTGAGAGACAAAAGCTGGTCCATTATCTGACCCTAGTACCTGAGGCATACCGTACCTGGGGAAGATTTCTTCTAATAACTTCTTGGTCACTACTTTTGCAGTCTCATGCCGTGTGGGGTAGGCTTCTACCCAGCCGGAAAAAGTGTCCACCAGCACTAACAAGTATTTGTACCCATATAGTCCAGGCTTTACCTCAGTGAAGTCGATCTCCCAATGCATCCCAGGTCGATGCCCCCGTATTCGGGTCCCCAAGTTAGACTGGGTTTTTCCCGCATTTATTTGGGCGCAAGCAAGGCAAGAGTCCATTACTTGTTGTAAGATTTTGTCTCTCCTGAGCAAATGATAAGTGTCTTTGTTCTTTATCCAGTAGGATTTTCATTTTATGGGGACTTAGGTGAGTTAATTTATGTAGAAAGGTTATCAGTTCAAGGGTTTGCTGGGCTGGCAGCACAGGTTTCTTTTGGTAAATCCAATGATCTTGAGTGGGGTCATAAGAGGCCCCCATTTTCTTTAGTAACTCTGTATCCTCTTTAGCATAATGAAATAGGCAGATGGAGGTTTCGGTTTCCCCTGGGTTAAGGGGGTGAGTTTGAGGAGCTTTAGAGGGTACTTCAGTGGCAATGTCTCTTGCCGCTTTGTCAGCCATACGATTTCCCCTGGCTTCTGGGTTCTCCCCTTTTTGGTGCCCCGGACAATGAATAATGCTGAGTCTCTTTGGCAGGAACAGGGCCTTAAGTAAGGCTAGGATTTCAGCCTTGTTTTTAATATCTTTGCCCTCGGAGGTTAGAAGCCCTCGTCTCCGGTAGATTTCCCCATGTATGTGGGCGGTTGCAAAAGCATACCGGCTGTCTGTATAAACATTAAGCTTCTTACCTTTGGCCAGTTGTAAGGCTTTTGTCAGAGCGATGAGTTCTGCCTTCTGGGCAGATGTTCCTGGGGGTAGGGCTTCTGCCCAGATTACCTCAGTCTCAGTGGTCACTGCTGCACCTGCTTTTCGCTCTCCGTCTTGTATGAAGCTGCTGCCGTCAGTATACCATATGAAGTCCGCATCGGGCAGAGGTTGGTCTGTGAGGTCTGGTCTGGTCCCATGTGCCTCTGCAAGGATCTGGAGACAGTCATGTTGTTCTGGAGCTTCTGGGAGCGGAAGCAAGGTGGCAGGATTAAGAGTGACAATAGGCCCGAAGTGCACCTTGTCTGTCGACTTTGGTGCCATGGGGGCTCCATTCTCTGTATTTTCTGTTGTCTCCTGCCTGCTGTCTCTGATTCGAAACCACTGTGGCCAATATCTTGCTGATTTCTTTATTTTTCTTACGATCCCTGATATTTTTTTTCCCTCCTCGGCTTCCTTTCTTAATCTGTCTTCTCTCTTTTTAGCTGTTTCTCTCCTATTACAGATACGCTCAGCTTCCTTAAGTAAATCCTGTACTGAGCTTTCCCTCAAGTTGTCTAATCTCTCTAATTTTCTTCTGATATTTGGAGCCGACTGCCAGATAAAAGACATGGCCAGATCGGTTGCCTGCCCTGGATCCTCAGGATCATAAGGGGTATACATGCAGTAGGCCTCCCTGAGTCGCTCCAGGAAGGCCGAGGGGGTTTCATCTGATTTTTGCGTTACCTGTTTTACTTGAACCAAATTGGTGGAGCGCCTTGCGGCCCCATGGAGACCCGCTACAAGCAACTGGCGATAGAGACGTAGGTGGTTCCCATTTTCAGCGGTGGTGTGATCCCAATTGGGACGCGTAAGGGGAAAAGCAGCGGGGCGACCGGCCCGGCGCGCCATGGGCGGGCCGCCGCCGGGGGCGGATGGCGACCCGGACGCGGACCGGCGCGCACCGCGCGAAGGCGGACGACACCGTGGCGTCCTGCGGCTCGCCGCCGGGGCACGTATCCCCCGGGGCGCGGCCACACGCGTGCCTTCCCCCGTGGCGCGTGTTTCACCCCGGCGGGGCGGGCGCGGGCGCGAGGCCAGCGACCGGGGGCGTCCGAGCCAGCCCGGGCCGCGCGGCGGCGGGAGGCTTCCGCGGAGGGCGGGGGCGGGACGCGGGGAAAAGCAGCATCAATCAGAGGTAGAGAAGGGCCAGTGACCGTTTGGTCCTTCCCTAGGGGGAAAGCTTGGGAGGTGGAGTCCGGTGGCTCTCGGCGGCCTCTTAGCCGTCCGGCCACCGGAGAAGGAGCAGGTTCTGGTTCTTCTGGAGGGGCTGGTCTGGAGACTGATGTGGGACTTTGGTATGGAGGTGGGTCCTCGGCGAGGAGAGCCATCAGTAGTTCCTCTCCCGGTGGTAGGACTGAGGAAGTTTTTGAGGACTGGTCATTTCTCCTGGTTTCCTGTAAAGTCTTAGTGAGGGTTGGATAGAGGGAGGATCGGGTAGGGGTTGGAGCGGAACTGATGGGAGAGGGGGAGCGGTGGGGAGTGAGAGAGATGGAGGGGTTGATCTCGGGGTAGCGAAAGGTTTGACCCATGGGGGAGGGTCTTTCGCCAGGGCTTCCCAAGTTATGATATAAGGGACCTGATCAGGATGACCGTGAGGTCCTGGATTCATCACTCTGGCTTTAACCTGTGAAATAAAATCCAAAATAAAGGTTCCGTCTTCGGGCCAGTCTGAAGAGAGCGCTGGCCACTCAGAGGAACAAAAGGCTATCCACTTTTTCTTGCGGACGTCCACCGACTGGTTGTTAGCCGTGCTTTGGACGTCCCTCCAGTGCTGTAAAGTAAGACTTAAGGGGGTTGTAATGGATTGCCCCATGACTGGGTAGTAGGTAACACCAAGGACAAAACCAACAAATAACAGACCGGCACAAACACAGAGGAGACGCGCGCGGCTTCGGCGCAAAACCGAAAGTAAAAGTTCAGATGGAGACTTAGCTGAGGATCCGGATTCCTCCTCTCCCAGAAAGACCACGTACCCCTCGGACTGGGGCGGAGCCCCAAAGAGTCCGACTCTGGTTGTGGATCTTAACGGATGAGTCCCTGAAAATTGGACTCCGGATGCCCGTGGAACGTCTTCCAGGGCTGCAGGAGCGAAGTCCGAGCTCGTCAGCTCCTTCAGCCTCCTGCCAGATTCAGATTGACTCAGCTGAATCACAGAGAACTCAGATTCGCAGCGCAATGGACAGACAGACAGAAAACAGTGAAATTATAGGCTGGCCAGCTTACCTCCTGACGGCGGGTCGGTGGTCCCTGGGTGGGGGTCTCTAATCCCGGACGAGCCCCCAAATGAAAGACCCCAGAAGAGAGGGTACTTTCCGTCTGGGGAGACCCGTTCCCAAGGATCAGCGAGACCACGGTGTTCGGATGCAAACAGCAAGAGGTTTATTCAGGCACTCGGGTACCCTGGGCGACAAGCTGCATGAGACTTGCGCGCCTCCAGTACGTTCAGAGGGGTTTATATAGGACTTGTGAGCAGAAGCATGAGTACAGAAGCAAGATGCGTAGTTACAGGGTCTCTATTGGAGGATTTGGGTGGGGTGGGGGCCAAGGTTATTTCCCATATTTTTCACGTCTTGGAAATCAGATAAGGTTGTTGACCAGTTTCTGTTTTCTTCCTGCACTCTTTGTTTCCCCCCAGATGTCAGCCTGTTGGACATCCTGTTTTTGTAACGACCCTGAGCAAGCCCAGCCGCTGAACTTGCACGTCCTGTCGCCCCACTGACCTCCTTTTGCAAAACTACTATATCTCTTAAGCCTTGCTTCATCCGGCGTTACAAAGCTAGTGCTATAAGCTGGGCTGGGGTCTTTCAGGTGTTGCTTTGTTTTTCTTTTTCTAAGGCTTTGTGATTTAAAAGTTGTTCATTTATTTTGTTATTTTGTGTTCTTTTAATGAACAGGATCAATGCAGTAGACTTTCTTCTTAAAACTGCCTTCATCGTGTCCCAGAGATTTTGAGACATTGTTTCAATATTCTCATTTTACCTCTTAGTATTTTTTTTTTATTTCATCCCTGTTTTTTTCAGATATTCAGTGGTCATTCAATTGTGTGTTATTTTGTGTCCAGGTGTTGGAGTAGCTTCTATTTTTTAGTTTATCATTAATTTGTAATATCATTCTATTATGATCTGATCAAAGGTAAGATATTATTTCACCCCACAGAAAATTCAGCTCTAAGGGGATCAAGGACCTAGGAATTAGACCAGAGACCCTTAACTTATTAAAAGAAAAAGTAGGCCCAACTCTCCAACATGTCATCTTGAGAAATAAACTCCTCAACAAGATGCCTAAAATGGAAGAAGTAAAATCAAGAATCAATAAATGGGATAGTATCAAACAGAATAGCTTCTTTACAGTAAAGGAAAAAAATCAAAAGTGTGTATGGAGATCCTACAGATTGGGACAAAATCTTCACCACCAGTACCTCAGATAAGGCATGAATTTCCAGAACATACAAAGAACTCCAAAAACCAAAAAAAAAGTAAGTAATCCAATCAATAAATCAGTAAAGGAACTGAACAAACAGAAAAGAAATATGAATAGTCAAAAAATATGAAAAAATATTCAACATCTCTAGCAATTAGAGAAATGTAAATTAAAACTGCACTGATATACTCTTTTACTCCAGTCAGGATGGCAGTTCTAAAGAATGCAAGTAACAATAAATGTTGGTGAGAATACGGGGAGAAGGGTACTCTCATACATGGTATGTGGATCTGCAAAGCAGTGGAACTACTGTGGAAAACAGTATGTAGATTCCTTAGAAAACTTGGAAAAGGACTACCACTTGATCCAGTTTTCCCACTCTTTGGTCTATACACAAAGGAATTAACAACAGCATAGTATAGTGATGCAGCCACATCCGTGTTTATAGCAACTCAATTCACAATAGCCAAGGAATGGAAACAACCCAGGTGTCCTTCAACAGATAAATAGATAAATAAAATGTGGTATATATACACAATGGATTATTAGTCATAAAGAAGAATGAAATTATGCCATTTGCCAGGAAATAGATGGAACTGAAGAATATCATGCTAAATGAAAAAAGCCAATTCCCAAGGCTGAATGTTCTTTCTGATTTATGGATGCTAACTCAAAACAAAGGGGTTGGGGAGGGGAAAATAGAAATCCATTGTATTTGTACCTTATCATATTGAGAAGCTCCTTTAATTAATTAATTAATTTATGTATTTGATAAATGGAAACACAGGGAAGGGAGGAGTGAGGGAATATGAAATAGAATTAATTGTCGTAAGTTTCCTAGGGTAACTTCACATCATGTATGACCACAAGAGTGAAAACCTAAATAGAATAAGTTATAATCTGTGTATACATAATCTGCCAAAATAATTATAATTATAATCTTTTATAATTATAACTAATAATAAAAAATAATATATATGGAAATATATTTAGGCCACAAATAGATTTTCACCATCTACTGATTTTCTACTATAGCCCTATATCCCCTCATTTATCAATTCAATGAATTATATTAATTGACTTCTGATATTTAGATGACCTTTCATTCCTAGAGTAAATTTTACTAGGTTACTGTTATAATTCTTTGATTAAATTGCTATACTCTTTTAGACATTGAAAAAAACAAAAAAAAAAAACAAAACCTAGGCATTGCATTTAGCACACAGAAGGCCCTAATATGTTTGTTTCAAGTAAGTGAATTTTTTGGACTACTGGAAAAAACTATATTATCTATCATAATCTTTCTATGTGTTTGACATATGAAAAGGCAAGGAAACAAGTGAAAAAGCAAACTTTATTAATTACTTCAATGATGAGCATGAACAAGTGATAGAAAGATTTAAATTAAAAATAAGCTGAGAGTGGATGATGAGAAACTGAATGGATATGGAATGTGGGGAAAAAATTGAAGGGTGGTGTGAGGAGATTTAGGGCAAAATTACTTGTAGGAGGTTGGAAACTAAGGGACTAGAAATTCTTAAGATTCAAGTAGTACCAAGAGATATATGAAGCCTGGTGAACAAGGTGGGGAAAGCCGCCTGAAGTCAAGCGTAGGCACATAGACACAGGTGGTGGGTAAGCAAGGGCAGCAATAGTCCCAAGGGAAAGTATGAAAAGCCCAGAGTAGGAGAGGCCACATTCAGGATGCCGAGCCTGTTCTAGTCCCACCTGCCAGTCATCTGGCTGCAACCGAGTGGTGTCCAAAGAAAGCTCAGCAAATGTATAAATTCCAAGACGCCATGGTGACTTTGTATGCAGAGTCTGTAAACAGAATCTCCAAAATCCAGAAGACTCAGCCAAGAGCCTTTGGGACACTTAGAAATGAGAGGTCCTGCTTGCTGCCTTTTTGTGCTCAAGAAGAAAGGGAACAGCACTCTGAGATATCCCATCAACATCCTAGAATGCACGAAAGGAAAGGGTTTGCATTTAATTACCCTCCTCTTTCAAAAAACTTGGTTGGAGCCTATCATATTGAGATGCCCCTTTTGTCGGGTTTTTAGCCCCCTATTCCCTCCTGACTTGCGGGAGAGATTGGGGGGAGCCCACCCCAACCAGGACGAACCAAGAAAGGTAAAGGTCAACTGGCGGCCGGAACCCAGCCCTCCTTCGCCAGAGGACAATCAGATGCTCCAGGGAGAACAGTCAAAGCAGGATCTCATTTATTGAGAAAACACACACAGCTAACACAATGTACAGGAACCAATCAGGGTAAAGGTCAGCAGGGTGGGGAGAATTTACATCTACACCCATCCTACAGGCAGTAATGGGAGACACAAGTTGTCCGTGAGGGCAGAAGGGTTCTGAGCCTATCCTAGAGGTGGTCCAATTCTTCATCACAACCCATGGCAATGCCTTCTGGCTAATTGCTAGGTGCTCTATTAGCCACATGTGGCCACAGGACTGGGAAATGGGTAGCAGCCAGCAAGTTAAGTTTCCTCTTTTCTGATGCAACATGCCCCACGTTACATCATGCCCTACACCTTTTAATTTATTTTATTTCAATTTTTTATTTTTTATTTTTGTCTCATGTAGGATGGGCCTTGTTCTCAAGTCTGAATTTGGTCTCATATCTCCACTAAGTAAAGTGATGGATGAGAAACAAGACTGCATGTTGACTAAAGAGAGAATTGAAAGTTACCAGAGAGAAAGGAGCTTGCCCTTACCACCATCATCTCTGAAGATATGATTAATATTTTCAGGCTTCTGAATCAGTATTTGGGGTAGCTGTTACAAGTAAATTTCAGAAACAAGGATGGTTCAATTTCAGAACAGTGCTTCAAAAATTTCCAAGTCGCAGGATATACCTTAAAACTCGCAAGGTCAGCTTTCCAGAGATATATGTTTTTAAGTTTGGTCTAATATTTATGCTATGTCTGAAAAGCCAAATTAAAATACCATTATTTTTCACTGAATATAGTTTGCTTGGGTTTTATATAGAAAATGTGCCATATACACAAAAACATTTTAGAAGATATCAACATATCCTAAATATAAGTGACCCTTATCATAATCATGGTGCAGTCAGTACATTTACTTCCATTCTATAGGTCTAAAAGTCTGATTTTCAAAATGTTTTCTTCCTTCCTTCCTTCCTTCCTTCCTTCCTTCCTTCCTTCCTTCCTTCCTTCCTTTCCTCCTCCTCCTCCTCCTCCTCCTCCTCCTCCTCCTCCTCCTCCTCCTCCTCCTCCTTCTTCTTCTTCTGTCAGTTTTGCTTATTTGGGCAAAACTTCTTAGAACTGCAAGGTGGATGAGAACAGAGGCAAGATGAGGTTAAGAGAATAATTCTATAAATGTGCTGCCCCCCTCATGCTTTCTTTACCAGAAAGCCATCTGCCTACAGACCCTCCTGGCAATGGGTTGTTAACCTCTGTGGTCACTATCCTGGGTACTGTGGGTTACTAATAATTAACATCCATATCTTTGCTCTTAGGAATGTACAAGGAGAAGAAAGAAAGAAAAAATTCATAGAGGGGTTCTGGTGTCTATAGAAGAACAAATCACACCTGCTCACATAGACATCCAGCTCAGTGTCTCTTTCTCTTTGGAGAAGTCTGTTTGTATCACTTTCTAAATAAAACTTGCTTTCTATGCTTGCCTTAGCATTTCTCAGGCATTTAATCTTCAATGCTAGGGAATAAAAACTGTTTGTGCTCTCTAAGACCTGTATCAGGTGGAGGCCCTCTCAGGAACATCATCAAGGTAAGCTCCTCTGCACCTTACATCTTTCTGAGGTGCATGTTCTGTTTCCATCTGGAGGACAATTTGGGACAACTGTCATTCATTTGAAGGCAATCAGTGAAGGCTGCCAACCTTAATACTTGGTTAAAAAATGCTTCATGGCTTTTTGTGGCTTCAAATCACCTCCCCTGTGGGTGAGGCATGTTGGGCTCTGCAAAAGCCATTTTCTACTTTTCTATCCTTGCTTGGAACATGTGTCACAGTAGTTAACAGCTGGCCTCTGATTCTATTCTGCATTTGGATGTAAGAAATTGAACAGTGGAGCGAATCAACTGGAAGATTCTGGCTAACACCACTTCCCAGTAAGTCTCAAAGACTTCTCTCCCAACCTCCTTTCCTGAGAGCCCTCTGAGTATCCTATGTTGGTGGGTCAATTAAGTAGTGCTGTGTGATCACCCAAGTAACACATACACCTCCCTATAAGCTGACCACACTTTCCACCATACACCATACATAAGGAAAGGGATGTGTCTTTTAACTAACCTCTTTTTCATTTCTTTGTGGAAAAGGGCACTAAGAATTTAACAACCACTAGAAGTTCTCTTTACCCTCTGGAGATTTCTTTGGCCCACAAAAAGTGTAATCTCTTTATTCTAGCCTTTTCCCCAAATGACTCTGATCTCGCACAAAATTCTCAGGCCTTGCCTCATAGAAGGAGATTTGGGGCATCACATTTGGAAATCTGATAGTGGCAGGGAGAAATAAGTAATCACCACTGATATGAATCCCTTGAGTGTTTTGTCATGTGGCAAACAGAAACCCTTAAATTCTTGCTGGTGATGCAGCAATAAATTCATCAAAAAAATGGAAAGGGAGAAAAAAGTTTGCTGACCTCCAGAAGCTCATTAGGGAGACATCATCCCTAGAAAAGTGTAGCGTTTCTCTGGTGTGTGTGCCTGAGTTCTGTTTTCTAACATAGTTTGATCACAACAGTTATGCCAAATTTACCACTAGCCTGAATACTGGAAATGTGAAGCAAGGTTAATCCACAGATGCTCTAGAAAAAGAACCTCATTTTGTTTTTCTGCCATGCATGGCCTCAGTACAAACTCTCCAATAGAGTATCATGGCCACGGGGGGGGGGGGGGGGGATATAAATTTTAATACCATTCTGCAGCATAGCCTGTTTTGTTAAAAGAAGTAAAATATTCTGAAGTTCCCCCATCTATTTGCAGGCCTAAAGGGAAAACCCTCATCATGCCCAAAATATAAATTAGATTCAGCTATGATCCTCCATTCTGAGTGAGGCCCAGGATCCCCCTACAAAAGAAATTAATCAACTAATTTTAGGCTTAGTACAGATAGAACAAGAAAGGCATCTGTTTCAATGTCTCCCAGGGTAACAAGTCACAGAGTAACTGAAAGCATACCAGGAAGAAGGAGAAAAATTATGCTAATGCTGGTAAGGTAACAGTTAAATTCGAATGTCATGGAAGGAGGGGTAGGAACTGCTGACCTTTAGAGGGTCTAGGATCAGGGTAATATCCCAAGCCAAAGAGACAGTTTCATCTGTTTAAGTACCCATGTTCTATTTTCTTTTATTCATTTTATTTTTTATTCAGGTGGAACCTTATACTCAAAAATCATATTATAGAAGACCAAATAACAGTTAAAAAATAATCACTTATAATTTTCTGCTTCCAAACCTGGCCTGATTCTCAACTGACAGAATAAAAAATAGTCTTCAGGGGAACCATAAAACATAACACTATGCCTTAAGAGACTGGTTTTACAAAAAGTAGGAAAAATAAATGCTCAAAATTGCCCTGTGTATGAGGTTTTGCCTCTCAAGCTCAAGAAGTTAGCTTTATTATTCTTTAGCTTTCTGCCAGATCTTTATCTCACCAAGGCTTTCATCTGGAATATATGCTGCAGAGGAATTTCTCAAAAATTGGTTGGGACCAGAGAAGAAAAAAGTGTCCCTTTAAATTCAGGCTGCAGTGGTACCTAAATGTATCTTATCTGCTCTTGCAGTATGTGATTCTGCTCTCTTAACAAGTTCTTCACTAAATGCTAAAGTACAGGGAGGGAAATGGAGTGATCTTATATAAGTCCACTTCGAGAACATTGTTCTGAGGGTTTCAGGGATCCCAAAGTCTTACACATCTGGACTGACTCTAATCTGTCCCCAAAGTACACTCTGACTGGATGAAGATGTTCCACATGCTTCATTCCTAGAGTAATTGTGGCAGTGTCATTTTTTAAAACTCCTCTTATTTTCTAAAATTGTTGTATTTTTGAGCTCATGCTTTTGTGGTGGCTACATGTTTTCCATAAAATGAGCCCACCCCTGCCAAACACCCTCTATCCATTCTTTGCCAGAAACCAAACTGCCTTGCCTAGCCTGAGTGAATAGTATATGTCTCAATCAACTGAGGCAGTTGACAAAGGTCAGGCAGTCAGTGTTGGTAATAAATGATAGGGATGGAGAGAGGATGAAGACTGTTTATCAATGATTTTCAAACAGAGAGGACAATGAGTTGTTAACCTCTTTAATTGTGCTCCTGGGCGCTCTGGCTTTCTAACAAAAGAGCAAGATACACCTTATCCCACAAACACCCTGCTCTGGAGCCCAATATCTTCCACGCCTGTCACCATCACTTTCTTAAATAAAATTTGTTGTCTACACTTACCTGGGCATTTATTGGGTGTTTTATTTTCACCATGTGGGAACAGGGACCTCTTCCTGATCTCCAAGACTGATAAGATGACCATAATACAATGATGCTTTTACTATAAGAATAAAACCTAGTGCTATAGCATGAGTCCATAATTAATATTTTTCTGATAAAGTGTTATCCTATTCAATTACATTAATGGTACAATTACATCAATTGCTTTTCAGGTTTCTCTACTTAGTGATGCTTACAACATTTTAATCACATTAACCAACGTAAACACTGTTTACATTTCCTAACATCAGATACTATTAACTTGATGAAATATTTTAATGACTTGTCAATTAAGACCATATGAAAATAAAATCACAAATCATGCAGTAACTAGCTGAGTCAAAGCTCTTTTTTTTTTTCTGGTGTTATTCTTCTTGCCTTTGCCCAGAACAAACAAAAGAAAACAATGCCTACAAAATTTATTTAATTTGAATTTTTCTTTCCAAAGGAACTCAATCATTTTAATGGCTGTCTCTTTTATACTTCTATGGGTTTTAATACACTAAGTGTTAAGCAACCTACATGAATAATTCTCAGAGACAGTTTCTGCAAGTACCAAGTAGGAATTAGCAAGCACAGTTTCTGACATGCAAGAAATATCCAACTCCTTCATTTTAATTAATCAACTATGTACAGAATTCAATGCTGCAAGGAAAATGATTCCTAGGCCATTTAAATGGAGTTCCCATTTTAAGGCCCACCTGAAGCCTGAGGGAAAGCATTATATTATCAGTATCAAAGTGTGTGCCAATACTTTGTTGGTTCCCAAGAAAACGTCATTGGGGATGGTTTGGTGGTGCCAGAAACTCATTGTTTGTCTTTCTCAGGGTAAGCAGGAAAAAAAATGTCCAAAATATTGCCAAGGATACTGTACATGTGACATTCTGAGGCCACCCAAATGCCCGCCCACACTCACACTCTATCTTCATATATGTATTATTTGAAAGGTAACTTGATGCCTGATACTAATAAATAACAAGACCCTCTTTCACTGTGCAAAAAGTGAAATCCTATCAACTATTTGGAGCTAAGAATGTTTACTAGTTTCTTTAAAGTACCCCAAATGACAACAAGTCCTCCAGTTTCCCTGATGGAACAGAAATAATCTGCCTAGATTTTGAACACAAACAAAAGAATCTTATAACCCTGTGGCCCTGTTTGCATTTCAAAGGACACTGTATGATTTGATTTTTATGTAGTGTGCCCATGGCCAAGAAAACTATGCTGCATGAAAATGACGAAATTTTTTCTGACCAACAGAATACACATAGAATATGGAAAATTGATTGTAAATATTTTAATTTTTTTAGAGCATGGATCAACATCATACTCTCTTTGATGATTGTATTTTACTGTTTTTTTTTAACTTTTGTATAGTGTGTGTTGGTGTGTGTTCTCCATCTTTATCATAAAGAATAAATTCTCAAAATAAAAAAATTCTTGCAAGAAGTAACAAAAAAAATCAACCAATTCCCAGAAAATCAACGGAAAGAAAGACTAGATGGTGGTGATTAGAATCTGACTTCTCCCTGTGTGAGGAAACCTGCAATCTGCTCCCCCCCCCCCCCCAATATTTACCAGGCAACACTAGGAGCTCCTGCTTCTAGTCCTCCTCAGGCTCTGTGCAGGGCAGACATAATAATGACCTTTGAGTTTCTGTTCCACTTAAGTTTCTATTCTTTTGCAGAAGTAAAAAGGAAAGGGCTGTAACATTTACATATCCTTATAGAAATCTAAAATGATGTTACTAGGAATGTTAACACTTTTCACAGTACTTAGCTTAATGGTCATCAGTTTTCTATTCTTTTTGAAAAAATCAGTCTTTTCCTGCATCACAATATTACAGATAGAAGTATGAGGGAACTGTAACTATCTAATTCTAATTTTTTAATGCCTTAAAGAAGACACATAAAGAAATGTAAGCTGGTGGAAGCTAGTTTATGCAGCAAGGGTGATTGAGATCAACTGGCAATGAACTGACAAGGTTTTAATGTTTGTTTTTTTTGTTTGTTTAATTCTGTTTAATTCTCAAACACTCCTCAGTGTTTGAGATTAGAAAACAAGCACCAAATAGGCTAAAAATATTTAAGTAACCATGACAATACTTCTAGAGGAAAAAATGAATGAATAAAGAAGCATTTAAAACTGTCAAACAAGCAAAGGATCAATGGGAGGATGCAGGGATGTGAGGCGAGTCAGGAGAGGTGGGGAGAGTGAAAAAAAGCTGAAGAAGTCAATTTCCATAGGAGGTGAATGGGAAAGGGACAGAGCTGGGAACTTTGACTCAAAAACTGAACTATAGCCCAAGGAATATAAAAGCCTGGATGAGCCAGGGAAGGAAAGCAGCCTGAAGCCCAGGGAGACACATAGGCTCAAGTCCACAGGGGACACCACTGCAGTCCCCACAGTAGGGCTGAAAAGCCCAGCACAGGAGTGACCAGGCCCAGGATGGCAAGCTTGTTCTTGTCCTGCCTTCTAAGAGTCTGGTGGCTATTGGTCCAGTTTCCCATGGAGAACATTGCTGGTCACTGCAACATCAGTCCAGAAGCATTTGTAGCCCCATTTCAGTCACATTGGAAACATATGCACAAGAAATAGGCAGAGGGATTCAAATGTACCTGAGGAAGTTATAACACAAGAAGGACCACTGTCAGGTGAGAGCTCTCAGACCTTTCCTGTCTTTCTGCACTGAGCATTAGAGTCACTCCAGCTACAGATGGGTTGAAATTCCACAATTGGTGCTCTGCTGGAGATCTCATTGGTGCTTTTTGCTCAGCCTCACTCTGCAGGGACAGATTCCTCAAAGTGTGGACTTTTCTAATGACAGAGAGGGAAAGCCTAGAGAATGTGGAACAGGTATACCAGAAGCACTTTGTACCCTTTCACATTGCAGCCAGGGCTAGAGGGTGCACAAAACACTGTACCCCAGAGGAGGTGAAGTTGCCCAAAGACCAATGGTAGAAGAGACTCACTCAGGACTATTTTGATGTTCCATTACATGAAGGCAACCATGCTTTTTCTTCTCAATAGGACAACTGTTGCCATTTGCCTGACTCTCTTTGACATGAACATATTGTCACACCATTATTCTAGTTTTTCAACCTCACAGAAATCCCTGTAATCTCAATCACAGAGATGTAGAATCTTTAAAAATATTGTCAGAGTTCAATCCTGAATTTTCATAGGAGCTGAAGACAGCACTTTCTGACACTTGTCTATTATTGAGGAATTTACAACATCCAAAAAAACCTGGGGTCATATTCTAAAATCAATAATTTATGCATGTTGTTTTTATAAGTATTTAAAGAAATTTAAGATTCTATTTGTGGTTAATAATGGCAATCATTGCCAGGCACTGTAGCACATGCCTGTAATCCCAGCAGCTTGAGGGGCTGAGGCAGGAGGATCATGAGTTCAAACCAAGACTCAACAACAGCAGCAAGGCACTAAGCAACTCAGTGAGACCCTGTCTGTAAATAAAATACAAAATAGGGCTGGGTATGTGACTCAGTGGTCGAGTGCTCCTGAATTCAATCCCAGGTAACTAACTAACTAACTAACTAACTAAATAAATAAATAAATAAACAAATAATGGCAATCATTGATTTGTTATATAATCTTGATTTGTAATCTCAATTATAACATCTCTGAAATCCAGACCAGTCATGAATGATTATTAAAACCATGAGCAATAGTTCTTGGTGTGTTATTCTCATTTTCACTTTTCTGAAAGAAACAGTCGTCCCAGGACTGTCATTTTTGCCAGCACATAACTCTTGTTGGGAAAGTATCTCAATGTCTCTTCCTTTGATAACAGTGTAATAACATCACTACATTGAATCCTATTGATTTCAAAATGTGTAAAGTATTTATGTGAAAGGCCGTATTATGACTCATTTTGACACTGCCTATTTCCAGGAAGAAGAAAGCAACAAAATTGAACAAAAAACTATAGGCCTCCCAATTTTTTGCTTATGTTAAAATGTACACACTTTGTCTTACTGATGTGTTATTTACTAGCCACCAGAGAGTACACTAAATCTGTGTCATTTAGATATTTATGCCCAAAGGTTATTTGACTCTTCAAATGAGGGTTCTTTCGTGTTTGGAAGTGACCCAATTATGTACTTTGAAATGCTAAAGACTTGGTCTTGAGACAATTTTTCTTTGTGCAACAGCCAATAATTTATCAGCACAGTGTTTTATAGGCAAAAAATAAATAAAAGAAAAAGAAAGAATGTAAAAATGTGGATGTGTAACCGATGTGATTCTGCAATCTGTATTTGGGGTAAAAATGGGAGTTCATAACCCACTTGAATCTAACCCACTTGAATCTAATGTATGAAATATGATATGTCAAGAGCTGTGTAATGTTTTGAACAACCAATAAAAAAAGAAAAAAATTAATAAAATTCAGAGATAAAACAAAGAAATACCACAGTTAGCTTGGTCTTGCACCCTTGCATATTAGCACTAAGATTCCACTTAGCACACCTAGACACCTATGTACCTCAGTATTCAGTGTTTTGTGCTGTAACACCATTAGTGCTACATTGCATGGTTAGCTAAACTTAGAGCTTGTCTCTCCCCTGGGTACAGGAGAATTTTGGTAAAAGTGGCTTTCTATTCCCTGGTGTACTTACTTAGATCTCCCACTCATACTTAATCATCTAAGGCACCACCACAACAGTGCATGGAAAAAGCCAGGACTAAAGGTTTTTACAAAGGTAAAGATACTGGTAAAGAGAAGAAAAATCAATTTCTTTATCTCTATCTTTTTTCTCCCTTTGTGCTTTACCTTGTGACAGATATTTGTGTGAACTCTTAGCTGAACAGGCATTTACAAATAAGGGGAAGAGCAGATAGAAGAAGATTGTTTTTTCAGATACTTGAGACATTTTAGCTCTTGATTGGTGTATACATAAAAGTTACACAGATGTCTATTGTGGAGGGATGTATTTGAAACAGGAGCAGTTAAAATGCTCTTCAGATATTGCAATAGGTTCTTTGGACAGTGGCTGGGCAGTACATTGTCAACTTTGCAGCACACATAAGGGGATATTTCAAAATATTAATGCCTGGCTGAACAGCAGAGGCACTCTGATTTAGTTGTTTCATTATGCAATTTAATCATTGGAAATTTTCTATAATGCCAGAAAATCACTGGTCACAGTTAACTGCCTTGGCTGATTGTGGAGCGAATGGACAGATCTGAAGCACAGGTCATGCTATTAGGGAATAGATTCCAGATTATTGAAGTTGGATCCATTGGAAATTTATCTTTTTCTAATATATACTTGTAGTCAAAATACAGTGATTTTTTAACAAACTATCATACATTCATATTGTAGAACAGTAGTCAGTCAAAAAAGCAATCAAGTGTTTGTACATACAGCAACTCATGAGAATTTCTAAAGAATTAGGCAGGGTAAAAAGTGCCTTACCAGAGCAATTAATTAAGGGAGAAGGAGGTAAAATTTTGATTGAAAGCAATAAAATATTCTGTGCCTATAGATGATGTAATATTATGTATAAAAACTCGATGCCTGAAAAACATCTCTTAAAAGTTGTAAACAATTTCCATAAAAAGGAAAATAACCAACAAATGAAACTGGTTATCTCTGAACATCCAACTCAATATTGGAATAACAGTGACATTTTCAATGAGTCTAAAATAATTGACAACTTTGCTATCTACTTCAAGTGAATCCTACCAAATATTGATGAAAGATACTGAATAAGAATAGTTAATGGTCAGGAATCAGAAATAATGGAACTCAATTGAAATTTTGTTAAAATGTAGATGCCACAGGTGGAGACAAACTGATAGAAATATTAATGAATATCATCATGGCCTATTTCAAAGTAAAAGATACGGGAAAAGCCAGGACCAAAGGTTTTACAAAGATAAAGATACTGGTAGAAGAAGAAAAATCACCCGTGGTTCATCTGTGGGAACACCTCCAGCCATCTCTTTTGTTCCAGATGTGGGAAACAGGAAGGTGTGTTAGAACTCTCATGGTAATTGTAGGAAGGGGATATCCTTGGTGCTATTTTTAATGCCCTTTTATATAGATTTTTTAAATCAATGATTTTGGTGTTATAATTTTTTTTTTTAGATTCAAACAGCAATTCTTTATTCCCAAACTCACACCGGCCTCTACACACACGTTCTGGGGAAATCCAAGTTCTGCCGCCACCCAATTCACCTACTCCATGAGGCTTTCTTCTCCAATACTTTCTGAATCTCACGAGAACTCAACTCAACGGGAACTCAAGGATCCGGTGTGCCTGAGGCAGCAGGATACGCCTTACCCCCCCCCCCCCCCGCAGGGTACACCTTAAACCTGGAACTTCCCTAAACCCAAGTTGTCTTAAACTGGGAACGCCTTAAACTTGTCTTAAACCGGGAACACCCGGGATACTTCCTAAAACCTGCAGGATACACCCTAAACCTGGATCCACCCTGGTCCTTGAGCAGGGTCACCTTTCTCAAACACACATGCAATGTCACAGCGAATTTCCAAGGCAAGTCCATTTAACATGGGGTACGCTGGCAAGGAAATTTCGATGCGTCATTCCTACTTGGCAATGGCCCTCAGCATCTCCCCCCTTCTGATTAATTAAACAACAAGCAATGTGGCTTAAGGACCATGCCTGGTAGGTTGTCCAATTCAACATATGGTTCTTACCCTCTAGGCGTCAGCCTCCTGTCTTAGGTTGATACCACTGCAATCAGATCAACCCGTCACTGACTACTGGTCCAGCATTCAGCCATACTTGTGGATAGGCCTATGCACCAGTGGGGGGGGTGAGGTTCTTGCCTCACCTCTGTTGGCCCCCAAATTTAGCCTTGGTGCCAGTGGGGGGGTGAGGTTCTTTGCCTCACCTCTGTTGGCCCCCAAATTTTAGACCATCACTAGTAGAAGGGAGGAGGATACAGAAATGCCACGACACCAAGCCAATTGACGGCTCCTTTGGAAAAATTGTGTCACTGGTGACACCATCGGCAAAGATATGCCAGCATTACCTTGGTGTTATTTTCAATGTCTGTTTAACATAGATTTTATTTCGAGATGTACCCAGAACACTAAAACATATTTTTCTGCTATCTGACCCCTTCATGCATGGTAGGAATTCTTTCTTTTTTCACTCAAGTATATTCTGCTCATTTTACTCTTTATTATTGTCTGTGGGTTTTATTCTTTAAAATTTGTAAGACAAGAGCCCAGAAGGAAATTGGCAAAGTGGAGAAAATTAGAACCTTCTCAGAGTTCTGTTTTCAATATTAAGGAAGAAATAAACTAAAGGAACAGCTACCATCTAATTCATGGTGTTTCCTGGATGGCAGAAGACTTTTTTGGGAGGAGAGTATGGGCAGTTAAACTCAGGGGCACTTGACCACTGAGCCACTTCCCCAGCCCTATTTTGTATTTTATTTAGAGAGAGGGTCTGTCTCACTGAGTTGCTTAGCATCTTGTTTCTGCTGAGGTTGGTTTTGAACTCACCATCCTCATGCCTGAGCCTCCCACTACTGGAATTACTGGTGTGCACCATGACACCCAGCTCAGAAGACTTAATGTTGTTAGGAGATATGACAAAGTGGTCTAGGATTTAATGTCATCCCTATAAAAA
Source organism: Spermophilus citellus (assembly GCF_964194105.1). Lineage (NCBI taxonomy): Eukaryota > Metazoa > Chordata > Mammalia > Rodentia > Sciuridae > Spermophilus > Spermophilus citellus. The sequence goes on along the minus strand of NC_138183.1, from coordinate 65,562,366 downwards.
TCCTATAGGCATTTTATACCACAAGTTTTTGACAAGAAAGTTCTTTCCAATATTAATGTGAAAAGTCAAGGTTTCTCAAGTAGCCAAATCATTCCTGTTAAAGAAGAATAATGTTGGAGGATTCAAAGGTGCTGTAGATAAAATAGGCAAATCATGTCCTGCATAGAGGAAGGTAGAATAGTTAATGAGCATGTTGCAGAATTCTTTCACAAAAATACAGGAAACTGGGGCTTTCAGCAGGAAACAGATTTTATCAGTGCTGGCACTGGGCCAGCAGATTCTTATTAAATGCTGAAACCCAAAATTCATGGGGCATTGCCTTAGATACCCTCTGTTAGTCTCCCCTTTACATGTTAACCCTTTCCCCTCTACTATATGTTACAACATTCTGATGGGATATTCTATACTATGGTGTTGCAAGACAATTTCAATAGTTTTGCACTTAATAGAGTTGTGACAGAGTCATGAATGTGCCCATATATACTGACTGTGCCACATTGCTTGACAAAGTCATACAATTGCCATAAAAACTAAATGTAGTAAGAGGAGACACTTTACTACATCCCCCTATTTTAGATTTGAATCTTCTCAGTGACAAATAGCATCATCCTGATTCAACAGCTTATATTTATATAAAATCATGACATAAGTTGCTCTTTTCTTTCCAATCATACCCTCCATAAAACTGGATGGAGATCTTATTATAACCAAGGCTAACAGGCATGTTGGAATACACAGGCCTCAGCATTAAAACCACAACACTTATGAGAGTTTTTAATCACCCCCCCAATATTTTTTATTCTTAGATTTTTTAATTTGTTCTAATTAGTTGTACGTGACAGAAGAATGCATTTTGACACATTGTACACAAATGGAGAACAACTTCTCATTCCTGAGGCTATACATGATGCAGAGTCACACCAGTTGTGCAATTATACATGTATATAGGGTAATAATGTCCATCTCATTTCACCACCCTTCCAACCCCCAAAATCTCTCACCTCCATTCACTCTCCTCTGTCCAATTCAAAGTTCCTCCATTCTTCCCTAACCCTCCATTATGAATCAGCATCTGCATATCAGAGAAAACATTTGGCCTTTTGTTCTTTGGGATTGGCTTATTTAGCTTAGCATGATATTCTCTAATGCCATCCATTTACCAGCAAATGACACAATTTCATTCTTCTTTAAGTCTTATATTCCATTGTGTATACATACCACAGTTTTTTAATCCATTCATCTGTTGAAGGGCATATAGGTTGGTTCCATAGTTTAGCTATTGTCAATTGAACTGTTATAAACATTCATGTGGCTGTGTCAATATAGTATGCTGATTTTAAGTGCTCTAGGTACAAATCGAGGAGTGAGATAACTGGGGTCAAATGGTGGTTCCATTCCAAGTTTTTTGTGGTATCTCCATACTGCTTTCTACACTAGTGGCATAAATTTGCAGTGCCACCAGAAATGTATGAATGTACCTTTTTACAAACATCTTGCCAACACTTATTGTTGCTTTCATTCTTGATAATTGCCATTCTGACTGGAGGGATGAAATATTACAGTAGTTTTGATTTGCATTTCTCTAATTGTTAGAAATGTTGAACATCTTTAAATATATTTGTTTGATCAATTGTATTTCTTCTACAAAGTGTGTGTTCAGTTTCTTAGCCCATTTATTCACTGGGTTATTTCTTTTTCCTTTGTCTTTATTTTTTAATTTAAATTTTAATTTGTTATATATGACAACAGAATGCATTATAATTTGTATTATACATATAGAACACAATTTTTCATATCTCTGGTTGTACAGAGTCACATCCTTTGTGTCTTCATACGTGTACTTAGGGTAATGATGACCATCTCATTCCACTATCTTTCCTACCCTTATGCCCCCTCACTTCACTTCCCTCCCCTTTTTCCCTTTGCCCTATCTAGAGTTTATTTAATCCTCCCCTCCCCTCCCCCACAAAATATTATGAATCAGCATCCTTAAATCAGAGAAATCATTGGCATTTGGATTTGGGGAACTGGCTAATTTCACTTAGCATTATATTCTCCAGCTCCATCCATTTACCTGCAAATTTCATTATTTTATTCTCTTTTAATGCTGAGTAATATTCCATTGTGTAAATATGCCACATTTTTTTAATCCATTCATCTACTGAAGGGCATCTAGGTTGGTTCCACAGTTTAGCTATTGTGAATTGTGTACTGCTATAAACACTGATGTGGCTGTGTCCCCATAATATGTTGTTTTTAAGTCCTTTGGGTATAGACCGAGGAGAGGGATAGTTAGGTCAAATGGTGGTTTTATTTCCAGTTTTCCAAGGAATCTCCATACTGCTTTCCATATTGGCTGCACCAATTTGCAGTCCCACCAGCAATGTATGAGTGTGCCTTTCCCCCACATCCTCGCCAACACTTATTGTTGTTTGTATTCTTAATTAGCAGCCATTCTGACTGGAGTGAGATGAAATCTTAGAGTAGTTTTTATTTGCATTTTTCTAATTGCTAGAGATGTTGAACATTTTTATATATTTGTTGATTGATTGTATGTCTTCTTCTGAGAAGTGTCCGTTCAGCTCCTTGGCCCATTTATTGATTGGGTTATTTGTTTTTCTGGTGTTAAGATTTTTGAGTTCTTTATATATCCTGGAGATTAGTGATTTCTCTGAGATGCATGTGGTAAAGATTTTCTCCCATTCTGTAGGTTCTTTCTCCATGTTATTGTTTCCTTTGATGAGAAAAAGCTTTTCAGTCTGAATCTATCTCATTTATTGATTGTTGATTTTACTTCTTACACTAGGAGTGCACCCACTTCCCCAATATAAATCTTCACATGATATGGCTTATATACTCTGGTTCACAAAATTTGCCCAAGCCTTGTTCATGACTCCACATGCATCAAAAGGTACTGACACTGGGTGCTTTAGATTAGCAAGCTGAAATTTGTAAATTTATGGTCCCTGTTCCCCATTGCCTTCCTGTGAGCTTTGGACTTCCAGACATTCCTCAGTTGGGGAATACTGAGCATCAAAATAAGTATATTGATCCCCTTGTTGGCAGATAGAATAGGTGGTCTTATGTGTGCAGGTCCCTGAGAATTTTCCTTGAGAGGAGAAATGGGTATGGTAAAATAAGGCTGTGGCAATGTCTTAGCCTGATAGAGTCATGCAAAGGCATGGGTCACAGGATGAGGGACTTAAGTGTACAGATGGGAGCCAGATCAGACATTGCAAATAGCAATAAAACATTCTATCAAATTAGGTGAAAGACTGCTAATAGAAGCTTTTCAACCCAGTGCCGGTGACCTAATCAGTCTCTGATAATCTTTCAGCAAAATTAATGTGAAGACTACAGCAATAGAGTGAGTAGGGAGTGACTGGGTCAAAACTTTACAGTGGAAAGACTAACATAGATAATAAGAACAGTCTGTTTATCCTGACAGGCACCTGGTTCCTCAAGCTACTACAGTGCATAGATTAGTCTGTTTCCATGAGGACTTAAAGCAGGGCTGTTGTCCTTGCAGGTCTCTCAGGATGCAGCTCACTTGTTTTGGATGATCACATTGCACAATGCAGCCTAATCAAGAACACACTCCATCAAAAGAAGCTGGTTTCACTATGCCGTGGTGAATTCAGGGGACCACCTGGGCCACCTGCAGTACAGGAGGGGTGGATAAAATGGCACTGAAAAGACCCATCCAAAGAGGCTTTAGGAGGTGGACATTGCATTCTTTTACCGGGTGTTCTCAAGTTGTTAGTAACTTGGGTCGCATAATACTTGTATATTAAGGAACATGGCAGCAGTGAAGGTCATTGGTTCTGATGGACCCTTGGAGTCCATAAACTTGCTTCTTGGTCTGCTTTATGATTCTCTCAGTGACTGTGTCATACCCCCTTTGATGTCCCCAACAATGCATGACTGCCACCTCTTTAGGAGCCCAAACAGAATTTAAGAGTTCAAGAATTCCTTTGCCTTACTTTATTTCCCTCCTGAGTAGATTAGGCCTTTTTCTTTATATAAAGCACCATGTACATGGAGAGTGGTGAAGCATATTTAAAGTCTGTGTACATATTGACACACATCCCTACCAACAGTTGAAGGGCTTGGGTCAACATGATAACCTCAAACAGCACAACCTTTTGTGCTGAGGTTCCTTTTGACAGACATTTCACATCCATGGTGGAATTTAGGGTCACCATGGGGGTCCTAAAGAGGCATTCTCCCTCTTCCACCAAACTGCTACCATTGGAGAAGTACTCTGAACCAGTATTTTTGAGAGGCTGATCTGATAAGTCTGGTTGGCTAGAAAATACCTCATTCATAACTTTGATGAAGTCAGGATCTTGTTGACTTGGCCCCACAGGCAGTTGAGTCACAGGGTTTAAGGACTGCACTACTTCCAGGTAGATTATGAATTTGTGCATAGCATTTCCTGATACCTGACCATCCAGGTGTTACTCAACCAACATTGCCCTTTATATTACATTAATGCCAGGACTGAGTGCAGGATTTGGGCCATTAATTCTTGTCCCATAGTCAGTTTTTCAGCCTCTGATATTAAAAGGGTTGTGGCCATAAGTGCTTGTAGGCAGGGTGGACAGCCTTGGGTGACATAATGAAGTTGCTTAAAGAGGTATGCTTCCAGACAATGCCATGTTATCAATATTTGGGTCAGGACATCAATTGCAATGCCAGTATACTCATGTACATATAAAGAGAAAGGCTTGGACATAACACAGGTTCTCGTTCTCTCCTATTTGTGGCCTCATAAAGTGGGTTTGCCAAGACAGAGAAGTTAGGATCCAGATACTACTGAAACCTGTGACTTTGAGGAAATGGCAAACCTGGCATCATGTTGACAGAACCAGGATTGAGCAGATGGCCTGTTTTCTCTCTAGGTTGAGTCGACATTTTCTGTGGCATAGGTAAAAACCAAGGTATTTGACTATTTCATGACAGTTTGGGATCTTTTTCCTTGAAACCTTGTAGCCAGTTTCCCACGTGAGGATGAGAAGCAATATTCAGCATAAATAAATAATAAATAGAAGCAATGCTCCTGTTTCTGTCTGGACAGCATGTTATATCAGCTTAGAGCTATGTTGGTCTTCTGGGGAAGCTTTTAAATCAGAGAATAACATGGTGCCAAAAATGGTAGGAGAAATTTTCAATCCTTGACAAAGTCCATGTCAGCCTGCCTTTGTCACTGTTCTTAGGATTTTTCCACTGGAAGGCAAAGGTTGGTTGACTCAGAGAGTCCAGGCAGATACAGAAGGCATTATTGAGGACCAGAAGTATGAAGAAGGCAGCTTCAGTGATATGAGACACAGGGGTTATGGACCACTGAGTGTAGGATAACAGTGGCTTGGTTTATGTCTCATAGGTCCTGAACCAGCTGATAGTCATCCACTCACAGCTTTGGAATCGGCAAGAGATGTATGTTTCAGGATTACTGTCAGGTGTGGGGAATTCCATACCCAGAAGTCTCTCTAGTTGCCTCTGGATCCCAATTTGTTCCTTTCAAGGAATGAAATATTGTTTTTGGTGGGTAAGCTTAGCCCTTGCTTTGTACTATTCCTATTGGAGGTATGTTTCAGGCCAGTATAGTAGGACTGTCTTCAGCCCATATACCAGGCACCTTGAAAGGAAGCTCAGGTCCCTGCTGTGGCCTTTCTGTGAGACTGTAGGGGAACCACTCTACTCTATGGGGGACCAAGAGTCGGGATTTTTACTTCTGGTTTCCCTAGTGTCAGGGCAACTTGGCCATAAGAGTTGAAAGTCATCTGAGCCTTCAGTCTTCCTAATAGGCCCCCACCCATTAATGTCACAGGGCAGTCAGGGAGGTATAGGAATTTGTGGATAACATCATGGCCACCTAAACTGCATTGTCAAGGCAATAATAACAAGCAACAAGTTTGGCAACCTGTGGCACCCATAATGGTGGCTTGTCTCTGAGAAAGGGGCCCTAAGTTGAGTCATTGTAGAATGCTCTGCCCCATATCAACCATGAAGTTCATGGGCTGCCCCCCACAGTCATTCATACCAGAGGCTCCTGGGGATCTAAGAAAATGGAGCTGGTTTCTTCTAGTTTTCCTCACAGTTTCCCATGGTGGCTAATCCAACAAAATCAATGTAAAGGGATTTATATGGTCACTACAGCTATTGGTATAGTTCTTGAATTACTTGGCTTCTCCCTCTTTGTTCAGGGTAGAGCTGATAATCCTCTAACTATCAGAGGCACTCATTCCTCCAATGACCTTATTGATGGCAATGGACATTAGGATGGACTGGTCCCATCCTAATCTCACCTCTGGATGAGGCAGGTCTTCTTGTTGGCTCCATCTCTGGCCTTTACATTTGCCTATAGATTCAACTCTCCAGGAGGGTCCTGATTATTCAAGAGGGCAGTGGCAAGCTGACCTCCCTTCCCCTTTATTTTACAGTCTGTCTCACAATGGATTTCTTGGTGTTGGTTGACAAAGACATTTGTCTCAACCTCCATTAGTTGGCTGGTGTTCATTTCAGTGAAGCCCTCTAACTTCTATAGTTTATGCTCAATGTCTCTATTGGCCCAATTAAGAATAAAGCTGCATTAACCATTCGCTGATCTCAGCTGCATCTGTGTTGAATGGGGTGTAACATCAGAATGCTTCACATAGCCTCTCATAAAATTGACGTGGGCTTTCCTCAGGTCCCTGGCTCACTCCTGAGGTCTCGCTCACATTCATGGCCCTCTTCCCTCTTTCCTTCATGCCACCTGAAAGAACCTTTTTTTAATATTTATTTTTTTTTTAGTTTTAGGGTGAACACAATATCTTTATTTTATTTATATGTGGTTCTGAGGATTAAACCCAGTGCCTCATGCATCCTAGGTGAGTGCTCTACCACTGAGCCACAACCCCAGCCCCCTAAAAGAATGTTTTTGATACTGTTCAAGCATCTCAAATCCCTGGTCATCATCAGAGTCTTATCAGGCATCTTCATCAGGAATTGGCTCCGGATGTAAGCCTGGGCTTTCATGGTTTCTGCTGAGGTGTGTTAGTCCAACCACTTTAATATGACCTGGGTAATTCAGTGGCATTCTTCAAGGTTAGTCTGTAGTAGCTAGTGGCAATCAGTCCAATTGGAATTGTGGGTTTGAATGACGGATTACAATCAATAATAGCCAGAGGTTTCTCAGTGAAGGAGGGCATATACATTTTTCAGTTCAGATCAGTGGTGGTAAAGGGCTGATATATTGTGTGTTGCCCCCCACCCTCCACCCCATGAACTTGAAAATCTTGATGGGCCCATGTTTTTCTCAGTGGCATCTATATAGCATCTTGCTATCTATTAGGAGGAGCTTCCAGAGTCTTCCTGGTGCTTCCCAGCCAGAATACACAAGCTTTAAACTGATCATTCTGGGGTGGTTACGGTCAGGGTCATTTTGGGTGGTCTGTGGGAGGTGTGTCTTCAAGGGTATGATCATTTTCTAGTGGAGTTCCAGCTGCAATAGGTACAGGGGGTGCAGGTGGCATTGGCAAATACGGTGGTGCATAAGGTGAGGGATCTCCTCAGGCTTTTCAGATAGAATGGGCTTTGGGGCTTCTAGGCAGCCTTTTGAGGTAGGTTTCACCTGAACTATCATAATTTTACAGTTCTCTTACAGACAAACCTTCAGCCAATGTGGCTGAGGATCATGTCTTGCCAAGTTCAGTGTTATAGGGGAATTTGTTAAGGCGTTCAGGGTTCTTTAGGTATAAATCCCCAACCAGACCAGGCATTTAGACCTTATAAAGAGCCTGGTGCTGTCTTAAGCTGTATGAGGATCACCACAGACCCACAGATGAAGACTTTCCACACACCTCAAGCTCAATCCATCTCATTAACTCACCATTTCCTCACACTCAAACAGTGTTGCCAGCTCAAGGACCTTAGAGATACTGTTTTGGCTCATACGATTGAGACTACTTGTGTATATGTGGAAGGCAATCAGGATTCCCTTCTACCACAGAGGAGCAGGTTGACCTCTTGAAACTTGGTTCCTATTTGTCTGATGAGCATCACTCCCTGCACTGGCTCCTGGGACCCGCTGGGTTCTTTTGTGTTACTGGAGTCCTTGCTCCTGCAAGCCAGCAGGGTTGGGTGATCTCCTATGAATCGATTGGTCCTCTAGTTCAAGGCAAATTCACCTCTACCTGCATCCAAGGCTTAATTCTCAGTAACAAGGAAGGTAAAATCACTGTCTGATTCTTATGTGTGAATCCTGAAGAAATATCACTCTCACAAAAAGACAGGACACTGGGGATTTCATCAGTGATTGTTAGTGCCAGCACTGTTCCAGTGGATTGGCGCCCAAAGGATGATCTTTGAACACCACAAGACACTGCCTTATATATAATTTTTTAGACACCCTGTACATGTTAGTACCTTTATCTCTTCTATATGGTAGCATACACTCTGATTGTGTATTCAATACTATAGAGTTGCAACCAAGCTGCAACAGTGTCATGTATAACAGATACAACAGAGTCACCCATGTGCACATAGGTACTGACTGATCCACATTATCTGCTCTTTGTTCTGGGAGAGCTCTTAATACAAGTATGTTTTTTCCACTCTCTTGGGCCACTCTGTGTTGAGTTTACCTCAACTTCTATTATGGATAGAATTATGTCCCTAAATAGACACATTTTAATCATAAACACCAGTACTGCACAGTGGCACATATGTGATTTGGGTCATTGTAGTTGGGATTTGTTAAAATGAGGTTTGGTGTTAGTCCTTTTTGAAGGTCAAGTAGAATTTTGCTGTGAATCTGTCTGGTTCTGGGCCTTTCTTCTTGGTAGGCTTTTGATGGCATCTTTAAGTTCATTCCTGAAAATTGATCTGTTTAAATTTTCTATGTCCTCCTGATTCAATTTTTGTAGCTCATATGTCTCTAGAAATTTATCAATACCTTTAAGATTTTATATTTTATTAGAGTATACATTTTCAAAATAGTTCTTGATTATCATTTTTATTTCAGTCATGTCAATTGTGATATTTTATTATAAATTTTAGTAATTTGAATTTTCTCTTTTTCTTCATTAGTTTGGCTAAGTGTCTGTTGATTTTATTTATTTTTTGAAAGAACCAAGTTTTTCATGAATTTTTGAATTGTATTTCTTGTTTCAATTTTATTGATTTCAGCTCCTACTTTGCTTATTTCCTATCTCCTGTTGCTTTTATTTTGATTTGTTCTACTTTTTTTTCCTAGGGTTTTAAGATGTAATGTTAGGCTGTTTATTTGTTGACTTTCTATTCTTTTAATTAATGAGCTCCATGTAATGAACTCTTCTCTTATAACTGCCTTAATAGTGTCCTGGTGATTTTGATATGTTGTGTCACTATTCTCATTTTCCTCTAATATTTTTTTATTTCATTCCTGATTTCTTCTGCTATTGATTGACCATTCAATAGAATATTATTTAGCCTCCAAGCCTCTGTTAGAGTAGCTTCTACTTTTTATTTTGTCTTTATTTCTAATTTCATTCCATTATGATCTGATAGAATACAAAGTATTATCTCTATTTTTTTTTTTTTTTGTATTTGCTAACAATTGCTTTGTGGACTAAGATGTGGTCTATTTTAATGAAGCATCCATGTGCTGCTGAGAAGAAAGTGTATTCAGTCATTGATGTATGAATTATTCTATATATGAGTGTTAAGTCTATATTATTAATTAACTTTTAATTTCTATAGCTTCTTTATTTAGTATTTGTTTGGAGGATCTGTCCAGTGGGGAAAAGGGTATATTAAAGTCACCCAGTATTATTGTGTTATGTTCTATTTGATTCTTGAAATCTAGAAGGTTTTATTGGATGTACATAGGTGCTCCAATGTTTGTAGCATAAATATTCATGATTGTTATGTCTTATTAATGTATAATTGCCTTAAGAACTATAAAATATCCTTCTTTATCCCTTCTGATCACCTTTAGCTTGAAGTCCATTTTATCTAATATGAGGATGGAAACCCCTGCTTGTATATAATGATAGGTTTTCCCCCATCCTTTTACCTTCAGTCAGTGAATATCTTTGCCTATGAAGTAATTGTCTTAGAGGCAGCATACTGTTGAGTCTTGTTTTTTATTCCAGTCCTCCAGTCTATATTCTTCTGATTGATGATTTGGGGCCATTTACATCCAATGTTATCCAATGAGAAATGACTTTTTTTTCTCAATCATTTTGATTTATTTCTGGTTTTTAATTTGAATTTGTTCCTCCTTTGATTGGCTATTCTTCTTGTGTTGTTCCTCCCTTTGCTGGTTTTCAATTTATTTTTCAATTCTTTGTGAAATATTTTATTGAGTATGTTTTTTAGAGCAAGATTTCTAGTTGTGAATTGCCAAAGTCCGGCTGGGCAAAATAACCGAGAGGTGACAAGCAACTTGAAGGTTGAAGCGGGAACTATTTTATTTCGAGTGAACTCAGCGGGAACTGAGTGAAAACTCAAAGTAGCGGGCACCCAAAGTAGCAGGAGCTGCTTCTCTGCCTGACAGCAGGGATATATATGCTTAACTAATTACACACAGCTTAACTTAATTAATATAATCTAGATACAGCAGTCAGCCAATAAGGAACCCTCATCATCTTAATGGCTTGCTGGTGTTGCTTCACAAACCACTCCTCCTGGCAAAGTGCCAGGTGCCATCTTGACTTGATTTGCATCCCCAACAGTGAATTCTTTTAACTTTTGTTTATCATGGAAGATTTTTGTTTAATCCTCAACTCCGATGCTTAATTTTGCTGGGCCAAGTATTCTTGGCTGGCATCCATTTTCTTTCAGTCCTTGGTACACATAATTCTAAGTCCTCCTAGCTTTGAGGGTCTGCATTGAGAAATCATCTGCAGTTTCTCTCTAAATGTGATCTTTTTTCTCTGGCAGTTTTAAACATTCTATCTTTACTGTATATTAGGTATTTCTCATAATAATGTATATTGGTGTGGGTCTGTTGTAATTTTGTATATTTATTGTCACCTAACCCTCTTGTATTTGATTTTCCACTTCAATCTTTAGGTTTGTAAGATTTTGTGATATTATGTCATTGAAAATATTGTTCATTTTTTTGTTTGTGTCTCTGAGCTTTCATTTATCCTGCTAAGTATTAATTTTGTTATTTCTATGTTATCCAATATTTCTTGGAAATTTTGTTCATGGTGTCTTAACCTGTTTTCTCTAGGCTCAACTTTATTTTCCAGGTTATATATTTTGTCTTCATTTCTTGGAACTCTGTCTTCCACCTGGTCTAGTCTGTTGTTGATGCTTTACATTAAATTTTAAATTAGGTTTATTAATTCCTTCGTTTACAAGATTTCTACTTGGTTTTCTTTAAGAATATCTCTTTATTGAATTTGTTTATCTTTTAATTTCTGTATTTTCTCTCTGATTACACTTCTTACATCATCCTCTATCTTGTAGATCAGGTTAACTATGTACATTCTAAACTTCTTCTCTGACATTTCTTCCACTGTGGTGTACATGGATTCTGACATTGAAGTATCTCGGTTTGTTTGGTGTGCTTTGTTACCTGCTTTTTCATATTGTTTGTTTGCCTATTCATCTAATAGTATATATATCTGAGGTAGTAGAGTTTCTGCCCTGTGGATTTACAGTATACCTGAAGGTTTTCAGGACCTTATGATTCAGTAGGAGACAAATAATAGCAATAATGAAGGCAAAGAGTATACAACATTAAACTGAGTAGTTTCTGCTATGGCATCTACGATATTAATTGTAACAATAAACATAAATGATATGATCAGTTATTGTCTTCAATAAAAATAGTATGTTTGCAAAAGGGTTTACAATTTCAAATAGTGGACAGGGAGAGAACAGAAAAGATGTAGGATGTGATGATTAGGAAAGAAGATAGAAGGTAAGAATTAAGGAATAGTGAAAGAGAACAATAGTGATCGGCTGGTAACAGAAAAAAAGAAGAGAGAAAGAACGAAAGGAAACAGATACATGAGAGAAAAAATATATATGAAGTAAAACTTTTTAAAAATAAAAATAAATATAAAAAATAAAATCAAAACTGAAATATACTAATCAAACATCTTTGCCCTCAAAACACTGATGATGAGAAATACCTGACTTTAAAAATGCTATAAATGAGACAAATCAAATATTAATATGTATAAATGTCCATGAAACATTAGGGTCAAAATTCAACAGAGAACAGAAATAAAGAAAAATAAAAGAAAAGGTCTCAGTGAAAAACTTAAAGAGTTGTTTTCATTGGTGTTCCTTAGATTCTCAGCTTCCCTCTTAGCATTGTTATGTGGGGTCATCTGGAGTGTGATGCTTACTCCACCCTCAGGGTAGAGTTGCCAGAGTGAGAGAGGTAATCATGTAGGTGAGATTTTAGAGGTGGGGTTTAGGCTTAGGTTGGCTGTAGTTTGTTCATTGAATGACACTTGGTCTGAACATTTCAAATCAGTGCACCTCCAGAGCCAAGCAATTATCAGTCAACACTGGAAGACTTCACCCTAGGGATCTCCCTTGTGTTTCACTCATGTGATGGAGGAGCCAATTCTTAGTCCACTATGCCACCTGTGAATGCCCTGTATCCTGTTCTTGAGTTCAGTCTCCAAACTCAATCTATGCCATCCCTGCACTTTTGCAGACCGTCCTGCAAGGTACCAGATTGAAAGGGCAGGGGGAGAGCCTTGTGGAATCCAGACCAGTAATCCCCTGTGTAACTGCTCTCCACTTTTGCTTTTCTCCTACTCAGATACACTCTGTATCATGCAGTGTGGTTTTCCTAGGCCAGTATTTTGGGTCAAACACAGGTTTGCCAGGAATCACCTGCCTAACTGCTGGTCCTTGTGCAGCAGTTGTAAATGGTTAATTTCTCTGTCCTCCCCTCACAGCCAGGAGAGAGGCAGTTTTTTTCCATGCAAAAGGATATTATGTAACCTAACTTTCATTTTAGTCAGGCTGTGTTTTTCACCTCTAAACTTTCTGTACCCAGACATACTTAAAGCATTGTAAAAATGTATTTTCCTTTAATTTCTTTATTCCTCCATTTTGCTTGTGGAGGGAGCTCTCTGGCTTGTGTCCCCAGCCTTCCAACACCCCTCTTTTAATTTTGCCTTCTCTTTCTTCTCCATCTACTTTCCTAAGGGGAGAGATATGAAGCTAAATTGTTAATAATACAGAGTGCCCAGGAGCATAATCACAGAGATTAACAACCCATTGATTCGAGGGAGTGGAGGCTGATTATTTTCTGAAATAAATATTGCTTTATTCATTGGTCTCAGCATTTGTCAGGTGTTTATCTTCAACACTAAGGAACAAGGACCTGTTCCTGATCTCCAAGAACAGTATCAGGTGGAGGATCTCCTGGGATCATCACCAAGGTAAGCTCCTCTGCACCTTATGTCTTTCTGAGGTACATCTTTCGATTTCACTTTGGATGATAATTTGGGTACTCATCAGTTATTTAGATGCAATAAGCATAGGCTGCCTAAACTTACAATTTGCCAAAAAGGTTTCATGGGTTTTTATGCCTCCTAATAACTGGCCCTGTGGGTTAGGCATGATGGGCTCTGAAAAGGTCATTTCCTACTCTCCAATCCTGGTTCTGAGCTTGTCTGGAGCTAGGAAAGAGTTTGCCCTGATTCTGATCCGTCTTTGTATGTGAGTTGTTGAGCACAGGAGAGAAGCATTTTCAAAATTCTGGCTAGAGCCCTCCCTGGTGAATCTCAATGACTCTCCCCCTACCTTCTCTCCTGACAGCCCACTGGGTAACCTATGGTGATTGGTCAATTAGGCAATGCTGTGCAAATGCCCCAGTAACACATATACCACCTGTGAGCTGACCACATTTTCCTCCTTCTGCTTGCACCTCCTGAGCATCTCCATTCCCTCCTCGATCAGACTCTAGCCACTGAGAGACAGACATATTACATGGAATGATCCATAAAGAAAGGCATGTATCTTTTAATTTACTTCTTTCTTAAAAATTCCTTGAGGAAAAGGATATTAAGCATTCAACAACCACTAGATGTCCTCCTTGGCCTCTGGCGATTCCTTTGGCACATATCAAGTTTAAGCTGTTTTGTTTCATCCTTTACCCCAAGTGACTCTGGTCTTGTACAGACTTCTCATACCGTGGTTAATAGAAGAAAATCTGGGGCATCACATTCGAAAATTTTATAGTGGCAGAGGAAAATCAGTAATCACCATTGAATCTGAATACCTTGCGTCTTTGGTGTATGTCAAAAGAAACTTTGCATTCTTGCTGAAAATGCAGCAATAAATTCAGCAGAAAATTGAAAATGAGAGATGGGTTTGCTGACCATGAGAAGCTCATTAGGTAGATGTCCCTAGCAAAGTGGGCAGTTTTTCTGTTGCAGATGCCTGAGTTCTGTTTTCTCATACAGAGATGGCATCTTTGTTCAAAACAGTTATGCCAGGTTCACCACTAGCCTGCATACTGTAAAAGTGAAGCAAGGTTAACCCACAGATGCTCAAGAAAAAGTGCCTCATTTTCTTCTTCTGCCAAACATGGTCTCAATACAAAATCTCCAATAGAAAATCATAGCTGTCAGAGTGAAATATAAATTTTAATACAATTCTGCAGCTTAGCCTGTTTTGTTAAAGCAGATAAATATTCTGAAGCTCCCCCATGGATAGGACTAAGAAGAAAATGCAAATTGTGCCCCAAATGAAAATAGTATCCAGCTATGATTCTTCTTTCTGAATGAGGCCCAGTACTTCCCCCTCAAAAAGTTTATTAACTAATGTTAGGCTCAGTACAGACAGGAAAAGAAGGCATCTAAGAGTCTCATGTTCTTCCAGGTTAATAAGTCACACAGTAAGGGTGGGTAATCCAGAGACTTGCAGTTTTTTCATGACTATGCACCCATGAAGGAGGAGAAAAATTGTGCCAATGCAGGTAAGGCAACAGTTAAATTCATAAGTTATGGCAGGAGGGCAGAAACTGCTGACCCCTCCCGGTTCAGGGATATGTTCCTAGGCAAAAAGAAAGTTTCTTTTATTCAGGCATCCATGTTCTGTTCTCTTTCATTCATTTTAATTTTTGTTCAGAAGGGAGCCTCATCCTCAAAATTATAATGGGAAAGACCTAATCAAATTTTTTAAAAATTACTTATAGGCATCTACTTCCAAACCTGGCCTGATTCCCAACTGTCATAATAGGAAAATAGTCTCCAGAGGAAATCTAAAGTAAAACCCCCTATACCTTACAAAATCCACACCTTATATCTAACTTTTGGTTATACAAAATCTTGGAAAAGTAAGTGGTCAAAAGTACCCTATGTTATGAGGTTTTCCTCTGAAGCTCAAAAACCCCAAATTTAATTCTCTATTTGTTGAAATAGCAAGGGTTTCTTAAAGGTCTAGTCAACTCCTATCTATCAAGATAATTTATTCTTAAAACACTAATCTGGTCTTATCTCTCAAGATAATTTCCAGTGTCTGTTAGGTTCTAATATTTAGGGGAACTGGTCTTAAAGGAATTAGTGTATGTACAACTCTGGTTAAATGAACAACTATTATTGGATTCTTTGTGTATGAGATGTATTCATAATATTCCCACTATACAAGCCTTTAGAATATAAATTTTAGAGTGCATTTTACCAAACTGGTGTTCTTCAGACTGAGGCTTTCTGTATCAGCAATCTCCTTCACACATATATAAAAATGACACATGTAGTTAGAATTTTATTTATATCATTTAATATTTTGTAACATGGTAAAAAGAACCTGTCATCAATAAATTTTGTATGACATTTTGTGTTATTCTTTTTGGAAGGTAATAAGTAAATCCCAGTTTATTTAAAGATTGAAAATGTGGAACATGAATTCATTTTGCCACGTTCCCCCCCAAAAAAGTGGTTAAGAGATCTCTAGTTTTTTAAATTCAGGTATCAGATGTAATGTTGGATTGTGTTAACTGCTATCCATTAAGCTCAGAAAACAATATTAAAATTTTATGAAATAATATTTAAGAAAGAGGAACAATCAGTTTCAGAAAAAAAAATTGACCTAAGAATTGTCAAGAGGACTCCTCAACTGAGTTAAGATTCTGCTTCTCACCTTATTCCATGTCAGGATGAGTCCAAAATACACTAAAATTCAGTTAATTTAAAGTTAAGTTCAAAAAATAGATTTTTTGTTATACAGATTACTGTGGTCTAAAATATACAGGGAATATTATATATAATTAGTAGAAGTTTGTGATTACAAAATATTGTTTTTTGGTTCATAGCTGTTATACCAATTAAAGATGCATTTTCTCTAATAATTTTATTTTGTATTTTCCTTATAACACTTTGGAACTGCTGTCTGGGTGCTTTAGAGAAATACAACTTCTTATTAGAAGTACAACTTCTTATTCTATTAATAACCTGAGTTAATTTTAGATAATAGACAATCACCTATAGGACAGACAGATAGGATATAAGTCTGACTTCCAGTACTTATATTGATGTCAATTAAATAGAAGAGGTAAGTTACTATAAAATTATACACATTGTTTCAGTCTGTTTTTTTCACTGCTGTGACTAAGTACCTGACCAGAACAACTATAAATGGGGAAAGATTTATTTGGGGGCTTACAGTTTCAGAGATTTCAATTCATAGACAGCGGGCTCCATTTCTTGGGGTTCAAAGTGAGGTTGAATGTCATGACACAAGAGAGTGGCAGAAATGTTGTAAACATTGATGTAGCTGTGTCACTATTCTATACTAATTTTAACTCCTTTGGGTATAGACTGAGGAATAGGATAGCTGTGTGAAATGGTGGTTCCATTCCAAGTTTTCTAAGTATTCCCCACACTCCTTTCCATAGAGGTTGCACCAATTTGAAATCCCACCAGAAACATGAGTGTACCTTTTTCTCCACATCCTCACCAACACTTATTATTACTTTTATTCTTTATAATTGCCATTCTGATTAAAGTGAGATAAAATCTTAGAGTGGTTTTGATTTGCATTTCTCTGATTACTAGAGAAGTTGAACATTTTCTTCATATATTTGTTGATTATATATCTTCATCTGAGAAATGTCTGTTCAGTTCCTTAGCCCATTTATTGATTGGATTATTTATTTCTATTAGGTGTAGGTCTCTGGTTTAATTCCTAGGTCACTGACCCACTTTGAGTTGAGCTTTGTGCATAATGAGAGATAGTGATTTAATTTCATTTTGCTGCATATGGACTTTCAGTTTTCCCTGAAACTGAAATCATATCATCTCGTATATGAATAATATACGAGAGTTTACCTCATATACGAATCATTTCAATCAAAACAATCATTTGGTGAAGAGGCTATCTTTCACCAATGTATGTTTTCAGTGCCTTTGTCTAATATAACTGAATTTATGTAGGTTTGTCTGTCTTCTGTTCTTTACCATCATCCTATATGTTTATTTTGATGCCAATACCATGCCTTTTTGTTACTATAACTCTGTAGTATAGTTTATGTTCTGGTGTTGTAATGCCTCTTGCTTCACTCTTCCAGTAAGGGTTTCTTTGGATATTCCTGGTCTCTTATTTTTCTAAATGAATTTCATGATTGCTTTTTCTATTTCTATGAGGAATGTTTTGGGGATTTTATTTGAAATTGCATTAAGTCTATATAATGCTTTTGGTAGTATGGCCATTTGGACAATATTAATTCTTTCTGTCTAAGAACATGGGATATCCTTCCATCTTCTAAGGTCTTCAATGTGACAGTTGTATTTTCAATATTTTATAAAATAATTACAAATTGTGCAATATACTTAAGGAAGAACATAGAAGACATTGCTGGAATGTATTTAAAATAACTAATTAATGGAAACAACTGTCATCATATTCATGGAGTTTCCTGGATTGGCAGAATACATTAAGTCGTCATAACTACCCAAAGGGGCATACAGAATCAATGCAATCTCTATCAAATTCCTTATGTCTTTTTATGCAATGTGGTTTTGACAGAAAAACTCTTTCCAATGTTAGTATAGAAATTCAAAGGCTCCCAAACAGTCTAAACACTCTTGAAAAGGAAGAACAAGTTGGAAAACTCAACTTTCTTATTTCAAAACCTTCTACAAAGCTTCTATAGACAAAAACTATCAACTATGCAATTTGTCCTTGATAGAGTAGTGCCTCATCTTGTTTTCTTATCTTTTATTTTGCTTTCTTTTACCCTCTCTTCTTTTCTCATCTTGCCTTTTTTCTTGTCTTTTAGCATACTGAGGATAGAAGAGATAATGAGTATATTCTTTTTAATCTCCTGGGCCATTCTGTCTTGGTTTCTCTTCAACATCACTTATGGGTAGATTTGTGTCCCTGGATAGACATGGTGAAGTGATCAAAACCAGTACTTCAAAGTGGAACATGTGTGGGTTAGGGTCATTGAGGATGGGATTAGTTAAAATGAGGTCACACTAGAGCTAAGTGGTTCCTACATCCAGTAATGGAATCTAGCAGGACTCACAAAGGCTGTGTGAAGATAAAAGAACAGAGAACACATGTGTCAAGGAACAGCACTGAAGAGCTATAGCTGCATCCAAAGAATTCTTAAACTGTACTGGAAGTTAAGAAGAAGGAGACTACTTCCCCAAAAGATTAAAAAAGATGGTGACACTGCCAATACCTGTATTTCAACTTTTAACATCCAGAGAGATGAAAGAATAGATTTTTCTTGCTTTAAGCAATCCTGCTTAGGTTTATGGGTCTGTAAGCCCTTGGAAATATAAATAAGGGCCTTAGGCGTTTATAGAGCTCTCATTTCAGTTACCATACAGATTTATAAGGAATAACAGGGCAGAAAATAAAGATGATTTGCATCTCCTAAATACCTCCTGAAATCAAAGATAAAGGGAGAAAGTTAGGTGTGAAAGTTACCAAAGAGAGAGGTAATAAATTTTAAATTAAGCAGAGAGTGGATAATGTTAAGAAGATGAATGGATGTGTAATGTGGGGAAAGACTTGAAGTAGGGTGCAAAGAGATTTGGGGAAAAATGGTACCAAGAGATATAAGCTGCTTGGTAGAAACAAAAAGCATCTTGAAGCCAACAGGTGGCATGTAAGCAAGGGCAACAATAGTCCCAAGGGAAAGTGTGAAAGTCCCAGATTAGGAAAGGCAAGATCCAGGATGCCCATCCTATACTTGTCCCACCTGCCAGTCATCTGACTGCTACTGATTCAGCTGTCCAGAGAAAACTACACCAAATGGATGAATCCAAGACACCATCATGATCTTTGTGTGCACCACTTGCGGACAGAATCTCCAAAGTCCAAGAGAGCCATCCAAGAGCCTCTGGGACACTCAGAAATGAGGTATCCTTATTGCTGCCTTTCTGCACTTCTCAATGGCTGCCCTCAGAGTACTGACCAACTAGAATGGTGGTCTGGACAGCAAGGCAAGTTCTTACTGGGTGCATGTGCTGAGATTACTCCCTGCTATAGTAGATGCCTAACATTTTAGCTTTTGTATTTCACGTGCTTGGATTCAAATGGTTTCACTGGGAATCTCACCAGTAGGAAGGAAAGACATGGGATGAAAAGTGTTCAGTGTTCTCACCTGGCACCCAGCATGAGAAGGTGGGTATAGGAGGAAACCACTGTGGAGGTGAAGTATCAGAAGAAATTTGACATTAGGTGGGGCTCATTTCCAGACTGGGAAAGACTGGGCCAGTCAAATACTAAACCAGCTGGATATTGGGCACCGGAAGAAGAACCATCTTTAATTGAGAGGAAATGTAACTATAGGTGACATGGTTAGCAGGTTTTCAAGACTGTTTGTGCCCAAATATACTCTGAGACCTCTTTTTGAGCTCCTATAATGAGGGGCAGAAAAGGTTTTGCATTAATTTGCATTTAATTTAACTCCTGGTCAAGAAAATGGCTTGTCACCTATCATCATATGCAGACTTATCTGTCCATTGTTTGAATTTGGTCTTGTAACTCCGTTGAGAAAATGAATGGATGAGAAACAAGAGTGTTCAGTGACTAAAGACAGCATTGAAAAGGACCAGAGAGAACTAAGCTTGACCTTGCCACCATCCTAGCTGACGATCTGAATAACACTTTCAAATATAAATCTGAATGAATTGTTTTTAAAATCAAGAGTTAAGAACTAAGGAAAGTTCAATTTAAGGATAGTATTTTAATCTTTTTCAAGTCACAGAGTAGTATTCATATACAAGAGTTTACCTTAAAACTGGCAAGGACAGATTTTCAAGGGAGATATATATTATTAGTTCAGTCTATGCTAAATTCTGAAAAGCCTAAGTAAATTACCAATCATGTTTTATTTCTGCTGTACATGATATAGGTCTTATATAGAAAATGTATGATATACACAATGACATTTTAGAAAATATCAGCATGTCCTACATTTAAGTGCCCCCTATGTGTAGTCATTAAACACAGTCAGTACATTTACTTCCATCCTACAGCACTAAAAGCATAGTTGTTTACCTGCATTTTTCATCATAGTTTAATTTGTTTTGTTAAGACTTCTTGGAAACATACTGCAATAACATTTTCACTCTAAGAATAAAATATTCCAGTGATTGTAGCATGAATTGATAATTTATACTTTTCTGCCAGAGAAGTCTCTTGTCCTATTTTATGAATGGTATAATTGCATCAATTTCCCTTTAATCTCCTCTACCTAGTGATGATTAAAAAACCCTTACCACCTTAACTCACATAAACACTTTCTGTATACATTGCCCACCACCAGGTACCTATGAAGGTGACAAAATACATTTACTAACCTTGTCAATTTAGACCATCTTAACATAATCACAATTCCTGTAGTCAAGTCAAAGTCCCTTTTCTGATGCTATAGTGGATAAATAATCCAGGCTTGAATACAAAAATGAACTAAGGCACTCTGAGAAAATTACTGCTTGGGAAACCAGGCTGGCTTTCCAGGAACTTAATTGCTCCATTCACTCTTACTTTTTGGATTGTAAAGGACATTCCCTAGGCTCTAACTACTTCCCTTTGAAGTGTAAATGCCCCTGTAAAGTCTCCTCTCCATGGATAGAGAGCCCTTGTAAAAGGAGCCTCTTTTCCTTAATGCATCTTGCTTTAGTAAACACACTTCCCACTTGAAAACTCTTACACACAATCATATATCTTTTTTTAAAACCTTGTACACAACTATGTACCATTTTAGACTAGAAAATTTATGACACTAGACAGCCTATAAATGTTGTGAAAAATTAGTAAAAGATGCTCAGAATCTGGAGTGCTGATATCCTCTGGGCCTACCCACATAAAATAAACTTTAGTTTCTCCAACTCTTTGAGTGTCCTTTGCCACTTCTTGCCTGATTCCCACAACATTTCTGGTGCATTGGCCAGGAAGCGACATTCATGGTGGTTTAGAGCCACTGGGGTGGGAATGTGGTCCAGCGGAGTCCATGGTGCCCCTCAGACCAAAGAGGAAGGCACCATCTGAGAATTCTGTGATCTCCTTCACCCAGAGGGCCTGCATCTCTGGAACAGCTGCGGGCACCCAAACTTCCTGTAGAGTGGGACAAAACTCCTGCGCAGTATACTGAAGAAGGTAAGGTCCCCGGACCCAGGACCATAGACAGGCCTGTCCCTAAGGACAGAAGGAGAGACTAATCACCTTCCACAGCCACCCAGGACAGTGCAGGGACCCTTGAGGGAACAAGGGTGGCGGAGAAAATGCTTTAAACTCTTAAGTGTCTGTGTTGGTGTGAGTGGAAGTGAGACTGTTTATGGCTCCTTGGTTTAGGATTGCAGATTCTGAGTGAGTCCTCAACCTGCACGTTCCATGGTGACTTCATAAGGCATAAGGGCAATTCACATTCTATAATAGGACCTCTGACCAAGCTTGGGGTTTATTCAGGTAGCCAAGAAGCACACCTTTCCTTCAGGGACAACTTCTCTGACGTCCCTCCTTGTCTCTTGCAACACCAATACAGGGTGGGACATAGGAGGAACACAGTCTAAACCTACAGTCCTGGACTGTGTGATCAAGAATTTTAAGAAGGGCTATTCTAAGGATTACTGTATTAAGCTGACAAAGAGCCAACTCCGTACTCTCTGTGCCATTGAATGGCCTGCTTTTGATGTCAGTTGTCCTCCAGAAGGCACCCTCCATGTCCCTCTGTCAGGGCAGTACACTGCATTGTCACTGGGACCCCAGATCACCCATATCAGTTTCCTTATGTAGACTCCTGACTCCAGATTGCTAAGACTTTGCTTCCATGGATGCAATTCAGCCTTAAATCCAAGGGTCAGCGTGGGGTTATGTTAGCCCCAAATCCAGCAACTCCAAAGCCCGCCAAGCACACCCATTAAGGGGATCCTGAAGGGAAGCCACTGCCTCCACCACCCTACTTGCCCACTGCTTCACAACTGGCTCCCAAAAAACCAGCCTCACTGCAGGATACCCTGTTGCCATCTGTCTTGCAGCTGCTCCCCCACACCCCACCAATGTCTGTGGATTCTGATATGGTGGTTTTCATGGGTAACCTAAGTTAGAAATGAGTAAATTAGTTTTAACAAAACTAGGATTAATCTTCATAAATGTGTTTGTGAAAGGAGACATCTAATAATTTGAAAAGTTATAATATTAAAACATCAACTAAGTATAAATTTAAGTACTTTTGGCTTCTTGAATTACGGGTCATATATATTGGGTCTATTCAATATATTTTTATAAATTTGGTAAATTAAAAGAAAAGCTTAAGATTGCTTGTTTCTGGGTCTTAACTTAAAAGCAAGGTTTCTAAGAATTTAAATTCTAGCAAGTGTAATTCTCTATGCAAGCAAAAAGTTTCAGCTGCGTTTTGATTAAAATACTGTAAAGAGTAAAATATTTCATTTTATTAAAGGAGTACACTTTGTTTAAATGAAAAAAGGTAGATCTCTCATGAGGGGGAAAACTAGCAAAAGGTCTTTCCACTTGGGTGTACTAGTCTGGTGTCTTACAGCTTCTGAATGAAGGCACTAACCAGAGTCTATATTAAAGAGACATTTAAAAAGTGTTGGGGCTAATGATTGGAATCTATGCTGTACAGGCAGAGGAGGATACAAAGGCTATTGGATTGGCCCATGATTTTCTGAGTATTTTCTTTTAGCCTTGAGTTTAAAATTTTCTTTAACTTCCATTTGGGTCCACTCCAACCTCCATTTTCTCTCTGCTCTAAGATGGAGAAATTGACTGGAATGTTTGGTCTCAGAGGATGACTTTTACATTCAAAAGGAAACTTGATTGGGGCTATTACACTGAGTACCTGAAATGGGCTAGCCTGTCTTGTTGGGTGGTGGGGAATGAAAGATGCTGGCTCAGGAGGACTTAATAAATTTAGCACTCTTGGTTTGTGACTTGTGGATGAAAATAGTGTTCCTATTTAAGGGTCTGATTGGACACCTCATTTTGGCCAGGGTATATGCAACAGTGGGGTAAAGCAATTCTGCTGTGACAGTATCCCATCAACCTAAATCTATGAGGAGACTAGCAAGATTAACAAAAATACCCAGAAAAGCACAAAACAGAAACTGAAGCCAACCTGTGTTTTGTTGGCAGCTTCTACAAAAGGACCTTCATGCTGTTTTTGTTACTATAGCTCTTTAGTACAATTTAATTTGTACTGGTGTTGTGATCTCTCCTGCTTTATATTTCTTGTTAAAGATTGCTTTAGTTATTCTGAGCCTCTTATTTTTTCCAAATGAATTTCATGACTGCTTTTTATATTTTTATGAAGAACTTTATTGGAATTTTGAAGGGAATTGCATTGAATCTGTACATGATTTTGGTAGTATGGCCATTTTGACAATATTGATTCTGCCTATCTGAGAACATGGGAGGTCTTTCCATCTTCTAATGACTTCTTCAATTTCTTTAGTGTTCTGTAGTTTTTATTGATCCTTCATCTCTTTTATTAGTTTGATTGTTCATCAATACTTAGATTGACTTCTAAGTATTTTTTGAGGCTATTTTGGATTAAATAGTTTTCCTAATTTCTCTTTCAGCTGATTCATCACTGGAATACAGGAATGCAATTGATTTATGTGTGTTAATTTTGTATCCTGCTACTTTGCTGAATTCATTCATGAGTAAAGCCCTGGGTGTAATCCTCTATAATACAAATACAAATACACACATACACACACACACACACACACACACACACACATATGAAAGGCACTAGTGACAACTTAAAATAGTTATAAGCACAAATAAGTTAGAAGGAAAAGCAGAAATAAAATTGTTTATATTTGCTTTTTTCCTTTGGCAGCATTTTACACACAGGCTTTGATCTTTAGAATACACTGTATTCTATAGGGAAACTTTTTAAGTGAAATTTTGTACAATAGAAACTTCTCAACAGTCAAAACTTAGACTGTAAAATCATACTTGCAAAATATACTTTTCTGAAAACACTTAACAAACTACACCATACTACACAACTGTAGGGAAAAAAACAGCCTTTCAACTCTACCAAATGTAGTTCTCTTAAAAAGTGGAAAAGTCCTGCCTTCACTAGGCACTGTCACCTTTTAAACAGGATGCAATAAAAAATATCCCAAAGC
Source organism: Spermophilus citellus (assembly GCF_964194105.1). Lineage (NCBI taxonomy): Eukaryota > Metazoa > Chordata > Mammalia > Rodentia > Sciuridae > Spermophilus > Spermophilus citellus. Next base: position 65,537,797 of record NC_138183.1, on the reverse strand, counting down.
AATATCCAAGTTCTATGGCAGATTTCAGAACATCTTCAACTCTATGCTTTAATAGCAAGGATGTAAATGATCAAAATCTGGAATGTGACCTGTATTATCTATGACTATAGTAGTGAAAGGTGGCCCCTCTGTAAATATGATTTCTTTCTAGAGCATTTCTCCTCCACTTCTTCTTCTGTATAAAGTATTGTAGTTATAATCATTATAGCCTTCATCATATCCTCTGTCACATAGTGAATTGCCACAGGTTGTTTTCCATGTGTAAATTCCTGGTGTTTTGGTATGTGGTCTTTTTGTTATAGAGAAATTAACTGTGATTCTATGTCCATCAAACTCCATTCCACTAGTACATACTTTAGTTTCCTTAGCATCATACATTTTCAACATATAAAAGGCAAATCCTCTTGACTACCTAGACACATCAGCAATAGGTCCATATTTAGAAAACACTTCTTTTAGATTTCTTTCCATAGTATACCAGTTCAACCCAAACACTCCAAGACAACAGTTTTGGTCAGGATTTGTTGGATTGTCCATGTGAGGTCCTCCAGTAAACATGTCAGATTGACTGTGACTGTGCCTTCTGTGATAATATTGACTGTAAACCTGATAGAGGAGCTTATTTGGGAGTTAAATCAAGACCATGGCCTTGCATAATGCCTTTGAAATCTTCTTCTGAATCTAGACCTAGATTCAGATCTGACCTGAACTTTGATCTGGAATATCTGCAAACTGCCTTGGACTAAGATCATGCAAGGGTTTGCCTTACAGATTTCCCTGATCTATGAGCACTTACACTTCTGAAAGGAGAATGGGATTCATGGTGGCCATAGTTCTGCTCTCCACTGTGGATCATGACCCCTGACTGACAACACAGCTCACTGGTCTTCACAGAAACTGCCAACTTCTTGCATCCTCTAAGGAGGCTCCACTCCACTCATAGGAGATACTGGTTTCCTAGACACTTAAAGCCTAAACATAAAACACCACTTTTGCATGAGCTCTAATTCTACAGGAACCCAAATATCCTTCAGATATTGTAACAGGTTCTTTGGGCAGTATTTAGGCAGTTCATTGTCAACTTTGCATACAATATTGATACCTAGATCAGATAGGAGAGGGACTCTGATTTAATTATTTCAGCATGAAACTTAAGCAAGAAACTTAAGTTTTCTTAAAACCTTTCTAAGGGAATCAAATGTTCCTAAACACTGAAGAATCACTGGTCATATTTACTACCTCTGTTGGGTGTGGAGAACTTGGACTGATCCAAAACACAGATCATGCTATTGAGGAATAGAGTTCAGATTATTGAGGATGAATCCATTGGAAAGTTACCTTTTTGTAATATATAGTTGTAGGTAAAAATACAGTGAGTGGTTGAAGAAACCATAATACATTCATATAATGGAATAATAGTCATCCATAAAAAGCAACCAAGTGTTGATACATACTTGTGAGAATTAGGCTGGGTGAAAAAAGCCATTTTTTTTTTTTAGGCATGAGTTACTGGTGACTGAACTCAGGGGCACTTGACTTCTGAGCCACATACCCAGCCTTATTTTGTATTTTATTTAGAGACAGGGTTTTTTTTAAGTTGCTTAGTGCCTCATTTTTGCTGAGGCTGGCTTTAAACTCCCAATCCTCCTGCCATAGACTCCTGAGCCACTGGAATTACAGGTGTGAACCACTTGTCCAGAAAAAAGTCTATTGTTAAAGGATAAATGTTGTAACCTTTACTAAATATTCTTGAAATTATGATTTTATAGTAATGGAAAAGCATTTTGCCAAGAGCTAAGAGCCAGAGGAGGCCTGAGGAGCAAAGTAGGTGGATCATGAGGATTCCTCTGCTATGAATGTAGCATTCTGTCTTGATTATTGATTATATTATTATCAATATACTAATTATGATATGTACAGTAGTTTCCTAATATATTACTATTGGGAAACCCTATTCAAGGAAGACACAGGATTTCTCTGCATTATTCCTGACTTCATATTTGTGCATCTACATTATCTCCCAAAAGTTAACACAACAATTTTCTCAAGTCCTAAGAGTCATAAGGATGGACATGAGCTATTTGCTATTGTTAGTCTCAGACAAAGTTAGGAATAAATGGAAGATAAGAGGGAGTTGAAATAATATTGGATATAACATGAAAGTTCATAAGATTTTCCCTTTAAAAGTAGTGAATTCAAATGTTACTAAAGTATTCCTATAACTCCAATGAAAAATTAATATATGTGAGCTCAGTTTATTTTGTGTATTAAAAAATATACAGTTAAAGTCATTCACAAATGGCAAAGGGATGAGAGCGTATCTCTTCAGATTAGGAACAAACCAAGAATGCATACCTAATGGCTTGTATTCATCAGAGTATAGTAAGTCCTAACCAGATCCATCAGTTAACAAAAGACATGGGGGAAAGGCTTGAAAATTGGAAGAGAAGGTGTAAAATATTCTCTGCCTGCAGATGATACAAGCTTATCTATAGAAGAAATTGAAGATTAATATACACTTAGTACTTATAAATAATTTCTATAAATGGAACTAAATTACATTAAAAAAGGTTGCCAGTGAACTTTCAAAAACAAAATGGGAGTAACACCTATATTTTCAATATAAAAATAATTGTAAACTTTGGAATATAGTCGAGAAATGTATAAAACATTGCTGAAAGATATTTTAAAAGACATAAATTAATGGAAAGTATTACCATCATATTCATAGAGTTTCCTGAATTGGCAGAAGACTTAATATTGTTAAAATGTCAGCACTATCCAAAGGAGCCTGCAGAATCAATGCCATCCCTATCAAAATCCCAGTGTTATTTTATGCAATGTGTTTTTGACAGAAAAACCCTTTCCAATGTTAGTATGGAGTATCAAGGGCTCCCAAGTAGGGAAAAAATATTCTTGTAATGGAAGAAAAAAATTGGAGGACTCAACTTCCTATTTCCAATTCTTTCTACAAAGCAATATAATCAAAATAGTTGGGAATAGTATGTCTTTGACACAGTTATTTGCTTTGCTTTGCTTTCCCCTCCTTTTCTTTTCCTTCCTTTCAGCATATATAGAGAGGTAGAAAAGTTAATATAGTGACTCTCCTGGGCCATTCTGCCACAGTTTGTCCTTAACATTTGTTATGATAGAATTGTGTTCCTCAATCAACATATTGAAATCATAAACACCAGTACTGCATCATGGCACATGTGTGAATTGGGGTCATTGCAGATGGGATTAGTTAAAACGAGGTCACACTAGAGCTACATGGGTCCTACATCTAATAGAGTGGATAGTGAAATCCAGCAGAACTCACAAAGACTTGTGAAGATGGCAGAACAGAGAATAGCATGTGACAAGGGGTGCCGGGTTTCTGTTCTCACAACTAAAAGGCTCAGGGGTCACTCCAGTTGAACTGGGCTAATTGGGGGTGCACAAAATAACCACATAAGAGACACAAATACCTTTTTTGGGGGGGGTCGCTGTGATGGCACACACTGACCCCTTTTATTGAGGAGAAGCTATTCAAATGAGGCAAGGGGTCAGGTTTCAGGGGGCTGAGTCTATCTTCATGATGTCCACTGTCAGCAGGTTGACTGACATCTGGGTAGGCCACAACCAAGGGCACAGTAAGAGAAGGGAACACATGCCAGGTACTTCCGTGGAAGATTCTATCCTAAACAGGGCAAGGGGTTATATTAAAAAGAACAGGTGAGCGTAGCTTCACCCATGGGGCTGTAGCAAGACATACTAATGCACCAGACACCATCCCTCGAACCCAAGAAGGGTAGGGAAAGCTCTGCCACATTTCTGTGACTGAGCGCCTCAGCACTCAGCCAGGGAGTGTGACTCAGTCACATGCAAGATTGGTCTCCCACAAAGGGGCAGCACTGAAGAGCTACAGCTGCATCCAAGGAATCCTAAAACTACACTGGAAGTTAAGATGGAGAATCCTCCACCAAAGTTTTCAGGAACATGGTGGCACTGCCAACACCTGTATTTCAACTTTTACCATCCAGAATGATGAAACCCCTGATTTCTCTTGCTGCTAAGTCCTCCCATTCAAATCTGTGGGTCCATCAGCCCTCAGAAATGAACAGAAGGGACTCAAACTACTCTAGGTGCTTGTAGACCTCTTACCTCAGTTGTCCAACAGATTTAAAAGAAACCCTGAAACAGAGAATAAAGGAAATTTGCATCTTCTAAAATCCTCCAGGAAGCAAATTTTGGATGTTTCATGGAGGAGAATTTTTATACTTTATATACCATTTAAGATTGTGAAGTTTCTCTACCATGCTATTTTCTCATGTTATGTGCAAGGTACACATGGCAAGGGAAAGCTGGGAAATAGTCACATGTACAGGTTGAAACTCATTGTGAGCATCATGTTTGTACTTACACATATGAAACTTAAGGACCCAGAACACTGCTTTTGATATAAAAAAAAAACCTGAATTACAGTATCCTGAATGAAGAGTCTCCTCTCTGAAACATCTATCATTTATTGATCATTATTATCGTGAAATAATATCACCTCCTCCTCTTGTTCTCAAGGAACAATGTAAAATAGTTTGGGCAAAGCAGGACATTCATTTCAGATGCTGCAGTACATTGTAAGCAGTTTTGGGGTGTGTGACCTTACCATCCCACCATTCTGCCCATTCTCTGCCTAGTGTTCTTTATGAGAGACAAATCATGATCAGGATGCTTTCCAACACCCCAGGATGCAGCTAAAGTCCATATCCAAGATGAAGTTAATGAGTGAAGATCCTGCCTCCCTGTCTCCATCTGCAGCAACATCTTGACAATTCTCATTACACTACCTGCCCTGCTACCCTACTGACTCATGGCTAGTTGTATCCATGCTGTGCTGTGTGCTCTTTCCTGTGCCTTTCTCCTCTTTTTCTTGAATATCTGCCAAAATCAGATTGAGCCTTGCTTCTGTTAAGGAAAAAAATTTCAGATTCTTTTCTCTAATACCCATTGTTTCCTCTGTTTTCCTACTGGTGATGGTGGCATTAAACAAGACCCCATTTCCTTGGGTTGATTTCTTTCTCAAGGATGCTCTACTGATATCATTGCATTTATTTTTCTTTTACTCATCAATCTCTAACATAGACTGAGATCTCCTGTAACTTGAGAATAGGGTTCTTGGCAGATAAATAATTGGTGCTCACAACAGGCTACTAAAAGAAATCACACCTGACAAGGAAGTTTTTGCAGCTTCTGGAGTGAAGGGAGCATGCAGTACTAGAACATGCTAAAGAGTGAAAATGCACTGAGTGCCCAGGTTAGTAGAATTAGATACCACCAAGATTTTATTATTAAAATTCTGTGACCTTCATGACAAGTGCAGAAATGGTATAGGAAGATTAATTGTAAAGTGACTTGTCTCTTTGAAGAGGGAATCTGTTGCCCTCTATGTGGGAGGTATCCACAAAAGGATTGTGGATTAGAATGCTGGGGAGTAAGATGCAGGAGGGGGTTCTGCATTTGGTAAGAATCCATGGGTACAGGGATTAGAGATGCCTGTGGAGCTCCTCCAGGGTTATCAAGCTTAACTCCTCCCAATACCCACCACTGTCAGGTGTTATTTTTTTTAATCCTTTATAGTTCTCATTTTAAACAAGTGGAAGCTATTGCCCCAACTCCTGTATTCTTCTGTGATTTGAATATGCATGTGTCTCTAAGGGGTATATTGTAATTAAAGTGTTGGTCAACAGGTTGCTGCTGTTGGAAGGTGGTGGAATCTTTGGGAGTTGGTATCTAGTGGGAAGCCAGTAGGGGCATGCGTTATTTCTTGTGGGATTCCTTTGGTATTTCTCTTGGCAATTCTCCCAAGAGGATTGTTATAAAAAGATCAGTCCTGGATCTGCTCTTCTTCTTTCTCTGTGCTCCTGTTAAAATTGTGAACTCTTTCTTTTACCACAGTGCCCACCATGATGTACCTCTATCTACCACCCTCAACAGAGGCCAAACAAATGGGGATGGCTGATCATGGACTTTGAACCTCCAAAACTGTTACTCAAATAAAGCTTTTTCAAAAAAAAAAACTTTTTTCAAAAATAAGTTAGTTATCTCAGGTATTTCATGGTATTAATTCAAAGTTCACTAAAACACATTCTTCCTACTCTAGAAAAGGGGAAAATACTATATTGATAGATCTACGTGTGTGTGCGTGTGTGTGTGTGTGTGTGTCTGTGTGTGTATGAGTGTGTATGGGTTGATTGCAATACAAATGTTGAATCCAGGATCTCATACCTACTAGTCAAGTATTCTACCACTAAGCCACACTCTAGTCCTTTTTATTAAGTGTTATTTTGAGACAGGGTCTTGCTGAGTTGCCTAGGCTGGCTTTAAACTTGCACTCCTCCTACTAAAAGAAATCACACCTGATGAGGAAGTTTTTGCAGCTGCTGGAGTAAAGGGAGTATGCAGTACTAGAACATGCTACACTTATATATACATATGTATTATATATATAAACATGTACATGTATGGATGCATATATCTATACATATATACACATACACGTCTGTGAGTGTAAATACACATATCTACATATCCACATATATGTACATACATATCTATTATCATGTATATATAGATAGACACATACACATACAAGTCATTAGCAAAAATGGGTGAAATGTTATTGAAGTAAGAGGACAAAAGCCAAGCATCCCCACACCATTTGAGTACTGGGGGACCACAGTGGCATCTGACAGGGTCAGAGTGTAGAATTCTAGTCATAGTTAGCAGGAATGAGAGGTAAAGAGCTTCAGAAGGATATTTTGAAGTTTTTCGGGGACAAGATTGACAATAGGAGAGTGTTTGTTTATTTATGAAAAGCATTAGAAAACAAAATTCTAATCACAGAAACAAAATTCTAAAAAGGTTAGGAATCAATGTGTATATTAGATCTTCTTGAGATGTTTCCATGGCGAGGTCTCACTATATCTTGTTGTTTTGTCTTACATCACCATTTCCTAGCCCAGTTCAAGCACAAAGCCTGTGCCTTGATTTTTGCCTGCCTGAGCCTGGTGAGTTTTGGAGCAGAAGATGTTTAAAGCTTGCACATCTTACTTTTTGTAAATACCTAATAATGATGAAATGTTATGTGTATGTCCTTGGCAGGACCTGAGCCAGAGATAAAGATATATAGAGACAGAGACAGAAAAAGAGATGTAAGAGAGTATGTGCTTATTTTCCTTAAAACTACACTGAGGTTCAAAGTGGATTTCACTGTGCACTGCACAATGAGAGCTGAAGACCTCAGAATGGAAAATGGTGTTATGTCCAAAATATGAAAGCCCTCATTCTTGGCATTGTTCCCTCAGTCTGCCAGTGAAGGGAGCAGGCACAAAGTTGAAAGGCTCATGCAAGGTTGTGCCATGAGTGCTGCACTGGTACCACTGAGAGTAGTGGACCCCAAGGATCTTGATACTTCAGTGCTAACACCCAGATTCAGTAAACACTGTAGTAGGGAAGCTCCATTAAAATAATATTGGATTTTCCCACTCAGTGACATAATTTGCACTTTTATTGATATGTTAAAAATGAAAAAGTTGGAAATTTCTTGCACACCAGAGGATATGCTTATAGGTTCATACCTATTAGGTGTAAGCAGTCTGTTAGGAAAAAGAAAGATGAGACACATACCACTTTTGGTAGTAGTATGTTCTAATGAAAGTGAAAGTGACTTGAGTCACTGGATGACAGTGAAAGACCTCAGTATTATAGTGAAGTACTAGGTGGGAAACAAGTAGATAAGAAGGGGACCTTGGAGAGAATGAAGTTCTAGAGTTGACAATGATCAACATGCTGCAGATACATCAGTATAAATACAAGGGTGATAATCAGTCACACAAGTGACAGAATGAAAGTGTAACTCTGGGAACACATTAATTTTTTTTCTGTTAAAAGTTAGTTTTGTTGGTTGCTGCTTCCTCAAGGAGAAGCATCTCTTCAAGAGGGTTTCAGGGAGGACATGATAAACCTCAGAGGCTTGGTTATCATTAGTTATGCATGAAGATTTGGAATATAAAAACTTCTGGGTTCATCTCTTGTAATTCTATTTACTAACCTTGATCAAGAAGATTAACTTGTTATAAGTTCACATGCTCTGTAAATGCTGACTAAAAATGTATTGGCATAGAGGTAGAAGAAACTAATAAAAATTTAAGATGATACCATACTGGATCACCATTCTAGGAACAGTTCACATCATTTCTCACTTTATTTTGCTTACATAAATGTTCTATAAATTCTAAAATAGTGATCCTGAATATATTCTCTTACCAAAGTAGTTCTAAGATAGAATATTGGGAAGAATTTTAAGTAGTTTTAATATAAAACATTGAGTTATTTATTTGATAACCTATGTGATCATTTACTTATATCACTGAAAACCATTTACTGAATCTTTTAGAAACATGAGAGAAACCTTACTTGAAAAGCATTTGAGTTACTGTAGGCACAGAAATAAAAATTTACTTATTTTTGATTCAGGTTGTTTTCAGATAATGCTTTAATATGACTCCCCCAAAACCCAATTCAGTGAAAGTAGAAAATTTCAACATTTGTGGGTTTTGAGCCCAAATAGCCTGTTGATGAGGTCATAAAAATGTGTAGATAGATAGATAGATAGATAAATAGATGGATAGATAGATAGAGTATGGTATTAGTTATGTGTTTAAGAAGTCATCATGTTGGTTAGAGAGATAAAATTTTAACATCATTATAAAATTAATAAAATTTAGAGTGGGGGTCATGGCTCAGAGGTAGAGTGCTCGCCTACCATGTGTGAGGCACTGGGTTCAATTCTCAGCACCACATAAAAATAAAAAATAAAGGTATTGTGTTTAAAAAAATAATAAAATTTGAAAAAAAAACTGGTGTAAGTATACTACAATAAGAAAGACAATCATCAGAAAAAAGATTAATTCTTAACAGAAAATATAATCATGAAGAGACTACAAGCTAAATTAAAAATATAAAGCCTAATAAGGTTTTCTCATGTTCTAATGATTAGTAGTGACTGAATTGTACATCAGTAAGTGTGTCTGGGGAAGCCACATTGGTGGGAAACCCATAATCATTCTATGTATTGCATGCTTTAAGGAAAGTTTTTTGTCACAACCTTCTTTACAACATATTTTACTGACATCATCAAGTGTATTTCTCTTTTGCAGAGAACATAGCTCTTTCTTGAATGTTAACTGCCTCTCATTTGTGTGACCTTCAGCTCCTGTGACATACTGGGAACAAATTCTGACCTCATGTCTAAGGTTCCTGTCTCTTTGCTGCTGGAGGATGACATCATTTCTGTTAAGCTAAAAAAGAGATGTGAGAGGTGTAGAAAATGTTCATATCAAATAGAATCAGAAAAATTGTAAAAATTTGCCTACACCAAAATATAACCATTGCCTTAATATAATTAAACATCAAACAAAATCAGAGGGGCTGGGGATGTGGCTCAAGCGGTAGCGCGCTCGCCTGGCATGCGTGCGGCCCGGGTTCGATCCTCAGCACCACATACAAACAAAGATGTTGTGTCCGCTGAAAACTGAAAAATAAATATTGAAATTCTCTCTCTCTCTCTCTCTCTCTCTCTCTCTCTCTCTCTCTCTCTCTCTCTTAAAAAAAAATCAGAAAGCTTCCTAACACTTAAACAATTAAGGTGACTTAGAGTTGGGCAATTTGAGGTGTTACCAACATTACCCTGTCCCCTCTGTGGATTTTTCCCAATATCTTCTAAGTGCTTATACCATGGCACTTTTGACTCTCCCTTACACTATTTTGATTGGTAATTTCCAACTGAAATGTGCACAGCATTGCAATTGGGAGATTTACTTTGTAATTACAAAATTCTCCAATAAGAGATATTTAGATAGTTACAGAAATCTATATATGTATATTCATATCCATATCTATATAAAATGTTATGCATGGATATCAGAAGTACTTTTTTATTTTTCTTACTAAATTCGTCAATATTTTCCAGGCTTTAAATAGGCATTTTAATTTACTTACTCAGAAAAGGGTAAAATTTAAAGAAAAGTTATAGCACAATTGATTTTTCTTTAGTTTGAATTAAAGTTTTTCTTAGGTCTATTGTATATTTCCTTCATCTTATAGATGAAGGAATAAAACCAATACAGGTTCAAATGAAAGTGTTAATTGAATAGGATAAAGTGAAGGGCAAGTTCCCATCTCTCTGGTCTCTTTCGATGCTCTCTTTAGTCACCATACAAGACGGAATTCAAACATTTGAAAATAAACATCAGCCAACAATATAGAAAAAATAAATTTTATTCATGATGTAAATCCTGTAAAATGGAGATGTATTTACTGTTTAAGATGACTTTGGTAGCCATCCATTAATGACTTAATGTAGTGTATGCATATAGCTTACAAAATGTAGCTCAGGATTTACACATTGCCTATGCAGAAACTGTCACTTATATTAAATGTTAAATATTAACTGTCACTTATATTAATGTTCATTTATCTTGATTTTGATGACTTAGTATGAATTATTAGACTGAATAGAATAACCTCTGTCTCTTTTGAAAGCTATTTTGCCAGTTTCATTTAATACAGCCTCCAGTTTATGAATACCCTGTGATTTGGAAAAGCTTAAAAAGTGTTCTGGAATCAAAATGTCCTCAGACTTAAAAAGACAAAACAAACAAATAACAACAACAAAATCAATACAGGTTCAAAAGAAAGTGTTAATTGAATAGGATAAAGTGAAGGGCAAGTTCCCATCTCTCTGGTCTCTTTCGATGCTCTCTTTTTTTTTTTTTTTTTTCCAGAGAGTCAATTTATTGATCTCAGAAAAAGTTCAACTGTTAAAAGGTAAACCAGTAAAAGGTGTTTGATGAAATCCAATACCTATTCATGACAAAAACTCTCAGCAAACTAGAAATAGAGCAGCATTATAGTCACCATACACACTTGTTTCTCATCCATCCCTTTTCTCAATGGAACTACAATGGAATTCAAACATTTGAGAGGCAAGACTTTCTCTGTGGGGGAAATAAATAAATGAACAAACAAACAAACAAATAAATAGATAGATAGATAAACAAACTTTAAAAAAAGGTAAAAATAAAAGGACTTCCTCAGTATGATGGGCCATGGCACAGTGTCTCTACCAGGAGAGTCATTAAATGCAAGGCCTTTTCTGTCACTCATTGTAGGATTCTGACAGGAGATCTCAGAGTGTTGTCCCCCTTCCCATTAAGGCATAAAAAGGCTTGGAGATGCCCACTCCAGGTGCCCATTGGTATTCTTCTGGGGTCTGAGGCTGAGCTCTACCTACTGCTGGTCTTGAAGTGGTGCTTCATCTCCTCTGTGGCATCCCCCTCTAGTCACTCTATCAGGCTTGATCCCAAGGTGGAAAGATCACCTAGCACCTCTCTTCCCTATCTTTTCCTCCCTCCAGTGAGACCCCAGGGAGACCCTTCGAACACAAGTAAGTTACAAATCAAAAGCTCGAATTTTAGGTGTCAGCTGCAGCAAGGAAAAAACTCAGAGCCAGAGGGAGCTCTCACTGTGAGTGATCCAGATGCATATAAATTGGTCTTCCTGCCTTTGGGAGCATGTGATTAGCAAGGTCCCTTCCCCCCCCCCCCCCAAAAAAAAAATGGTGTCGTGCCACCTAGTTTCCTCTTCTCATTATCTTTCTCATTACCCAAAGTTTACTCTTTGGAGATGATTCAAAAACAGCCACTGGCAGGTGGGACAAGAACAAGCTGGGCATCCTGCATCTGGCCTCTCCTGCTCTGGGCATCTGAGCCTTTCTCTAGGCACTTTCCCATTGCTCTTCCCTACAGTCCTGTGCCTGGGTACCTATCCTGGTTCTTAAGCTGCCTTCTGTATGTCCAAAGAGGCTTTTATTTCCCTAGAGCTGTCACTCAGCTCTTGAGTCAATGGCCCCAGCTCCACCCCTTTCTTGGGTCATCTACAAAGAATTTTTTCCCTCAGCTCTGTTTACCCTCCCTTCTTCCCCACCCCTTTTCCCTCCATGGTCACAAGTTCTCCTACTCTGGTTTTATTTTGAATTTATCATTTCCTTTTTCTTTTCCACTTCTGTAGTTATTTTATGCTTATATAAAGGCATATCATGATCATCATGGAAGATATTGGTAAAGCAAAAATAAAATCAACTTCTAAGTTCATTCACTAAAGATAATTTCAGTTAACATGTGTTGTATAGCTTTCTAATATTCTTCCTAAATTCTGGACATTTGTTTGTACTGATTCAAAGCATCAAAAGATTATAACTAGATCAGTTTCTGTAATGCCTATGTATCCATCCATAGCACACTAACTGGATGCATTAATTCTTCACAAAAGAAAAAAACTGATGATTTGTAAAACAGTCCTATAAAAAGCATTAAAATAGCAATGACATCATTCTAGGATTGTATGATAAATTTTTAAATGGATAACATACCTTCCCATTTACAATTGCAGAAAACCAGAATAGAAAACTCAAAATTCCGTAGTTAATCCAGATATCCTGACAAAGATGAGAAAATATCCAGAATCTATGGGATTGACTCCTAAGTCAATTTATTTATTTATCCATATTGTGTTGTGATAACACACACAATATGGATAAATAAATGATAAAAGAGCATCCATTCTCCTTACAGTAAAGGGAAATCAGACTTTAAACCTTTCCATCTCCTTTTCTCTTCAAATTCCAACAGGTGATGGGTGAATTATTACCAGTTATCTGAATATTTTAATCTAGAATTATAATTACTATTTTTAGAGACTAGAGGGCGCGCGCACACACACACACACACACACACACACCAGAGAGAGAGAGAGAGAGAGAGAGAGAGAGAGAGAGAGAGGAAAAAGATAAGACAAAAAATTAGAATCTCCCATGTTATAGCACATGTTCATGCACAAAATTTTATATCTCTATAATTAATTTATCATACACTGCATCTGTTGTAATTTGCGAACATAAACTTTTATTCTATGTCAAACAAATTTTAAGACATGTCAACAGTTTGGGATTAATGAGCTTATTGGATAACTCTTAAAGTATAGATAAATTTTAAATGCAAATAGAACCACATGTTTATAAGCCTGATTTGTTTGACTTGCAAATCTAGTCAGACCCTTTCACTCAAGTAAGCCTGAAAGTTTGCTGGAAGTTTTAGTACTTTTGAAATAAACTAATAAATTCTCTTAGTTCCCAGTAAAAAAGTATGACATATTCTCCTATTTGGAAGAAGTGCCACTCATTTCTCAAATACTAAGCATTGTGTAACTCTTCAAATAATAATTGTCTACGCTTACATAAAGTCAGTCATTTTAGAAGTGACTCACCAGAGGTAGGTTCCTTGAACTTGCAGTTCCCAGCTTCAGAACTATAGAAAATGAATTTCTATTCTGTATAAATTACTACTCTCAGTATTATGTTATCACAAAACAATATGGATAAATAATTTTTTGCCCCTTTATATTCTTTTAAGAATTTTGTTTTAAACTCTTACACTTACTCTTTGATATATTCTGAGATAAATTTTGTATATGGTGTGAAGTAAGAATCAAAGTTCTTTTGACTGTTAAAAGAAGTTTTTCCCATTACCACTTGCTGAAAAGACTGTCCTATTCCATGGAATGTTTTGGCAATCTTTACTAATCATCATCAGTTTATCTCTGTGTTCTCTATTGTTTCATTGGTGTATATGTTTTATGGCAATAATTAAATGTTTGGGCTACTATAGCTTTGTAGAAAGTTTTATAATCAGAAAATTTGAGTTCTCTAAATTTACTCTTATTTTTGAGGACTTTTTGACTATTTGGGGGTCTTCTAAGATTATGTAATAATATTAGAAAGAATGTTTTTGTTTCTGGAAAAAAAAACTACAATTGAAATTTTGATAGGGATTAACTTCACAGACTGCTTTGGGTCATGTTGACATTTTAACAATATTAAATCTTCCAATTCAGGAAAATCCTTGAACATACTATGTGTTTCTATTTATTTGTGCCTTATTTATAATTTTTCAGCAATATTTTTTAGATTTCCACTTAAGTGTATTATAAGGCATTTTACTGTTCTTGATGTATTGAAAATGGAAAGATCCTAGTTTTGTTCTGGATGTTTTTGGTGACCAATTTTTGCATGTTGCTTCTGTATCTTTTCTCAATGGCAATAATTTCCTAGTTCTAACAATTGTTTTCAAGTTTCTAGATTTTCTTCATATATGATCATATCATATGCTTGGAAAATAGTTTACTTCTTTCTTTACAATTTTTGTGCTTTGTTGTTGTTGATGTTATATATAAAATAAACCTTAACATCCCTTCTGTTTTTCTTGACTAAATGCTCTGACTAGGACTTTCAATACTGAATAGATGTCGTTAAAGTAGGTATCTTCACCTGCTCCTGATTAGGGGGGACATGCTTTCTATTCCTTCCTGTTGAGAGTGATGTCATCTATGGGCTTTATATGCAAAGTAAGTTCCTACATTTGCCAATTTCTCATGAGAGTTTTGGCATACTTCAGTAACTCTTAAATTAGGTATTCTAAGAAGTGAATTTGCTGCTCCTTTATATTTTACAACCAGTACTCTTTCAACCACCTCATGTCTTCTATGACTTCCTATTTATTTATGTGACTGCTCATAGAAACAACTCATTCTCAACTCCTATGACTTTTCGGTCTTTAGTAATTTTTGAATCAGAAAATTTGAGTGTAATTTTTACATTTTGAGATAGTGCTGACTAATTCATATGAAGATAAGAAATAATACAGACAGCCCACTTGCATTTACCTCAATCGTAACATCTTGAGAAACTATATTATAATATCATACCTAGAATATCGGCACTGATGTAACCAAAATATAAAAACAATCTAATGCTGCAAGAGTCTTCATTTTTACATCCCTGGCCTTAACCCTTGGTAAAATGATTCTTCATCTGTATGATTTTGTCATTTAGGAATTTTAAAAAATATTTTTTAGTTGTTGATGGACCTTTATTTTATTTATTCATATGTGATGCTGAGAATCGAACCCAGTGTCTCACACATGCTAGATAAGGCTCTACCACTGAGCCACAACCTCAGCCCCATTAGAATGTTTTATAAATAAATTACACAATATGTACATTTGTAGGATTGTCTCATTATACTCAGCTTAAATCTTTGATGACTCTCCTAAGTTGCCGCAGTCTGGCTGGGCACAAATCACGAGCCACTCAAGCAGGAACAAAACTTTATTTCTGAACTCCCCCAAACGCCACCCATGGGGCCCTCTCAGGGACACCACACACCAACCAGAACTCCCTCCACTGGAACTTTACCAACCGACGGTGAACTCCCCAGGAATCCAAAGTAGTGGGCGCCTGAGGCAGACAGCAGGGGTCTATATACAATTGAATACACAGCCTTTTTCAATCCAGCATCATTCAGTCACAGCAATTATACACAGCTTAACTTAATTATCATCATCTTAATGGCTTGCCTCTCAATCATTACTTCTGGCAAAATGCCAGGGGCCATTCCGCCTCGGCTGTGGCTCTCAACACTAAGTTGCTCTGTGTAGCAATACATGGTGCATTTTTTTGCTGGTTACTATTTCATGATGCAGAAATACCACATTTTGTTTAAGTATTCACTGAATTTTTAATCCACAACTAATTATTAGGAAAAAAGACTTTAAAATGATGTCCATCTTATGTGATCTGAACTCTCTTCCCCACTTTTATACTTGGTGCTTCCTATCAGCTTATGCTTCTCTCACCTTGACCATGTCCAATGATCCTTTGAAGTTACTGCAGTCCAAATCCCTTTAAAGAGCTTTTAATAAAAATCCCAAAGCTTCTACTCTTGAAAATGCAAGTGACATTCTTCACTGAACTTTTGAAAAGGCCCTAAAATTAGTATGGAAGCACAAAAGGCCTCAAAAGGCCAAAGAAAGCCTGAGCAAAAAGAACAAAATTGGAGGCATCACAATTCCAGATTTTAACACATACTACAGAGCCTAAAAATAAACACTAAGACCAGCTACTAGAATAGAGTTCCTAGAAATAAAATTTTTTAAAAAACCAGATTCATCTAAAGCCACCTAGCTCTCCATAAATGTGTCAAACACACATATTAGAAGAGAACAACCTCTTCAATAAATGGTGCTGAGAAAATGGATAACCACATGCAGAAGATTGAAACTTTTACCCAACAAAATAAAAAACTCAAAATGTATCAAAGACCTGAATGTTATACTTGAAAATATAAGGAAGAAAACATCAAGTCACTGAGACAGGTAGTGAGTTTTCTGAATGGGAACCCAAAAGTTCAAGAAACAAAAACAAAAATTGTCAGATAGGATTACATCAACTAAAAAGCTCCTACACATCAAAGAAAACAAGAAACAGAATAAAGAGAAACTGCAGAATGATTCTATATTTATATCTGACTTCCAGAGATCCTGATGAGGATGAGAAAGCATCACGAACTCTATGGTTTCCTGGACAGTCTTAGGGAAACACTATTTGGAGAATTTCCTACAGTGGTGGGAAATTACATGCTATTATGAAGTGGTACTCCCTTTCTCCACAGAAAAGCCCTCTTCACCATGGCTGATTTTAGGACTGTCAGCAAAAGAGTCTCTGCAAGAGCGTCCATTGTAGATAGAACTTCTTAGTTTCATGTTGCCCTGTTTACTTGGCCACTGGCCGAGAAGATACCAGCACTCCAGATACTGGACACCCCCTTACTAGTTTTTCACAAACATATCCAGTATAGTACTTTGAAGAAATGTGCAAACAAGGCTCTGGACTTGAGCTGGGCTTCACAGAGATGTCTACATTTTTAAGATAAGTTACAAATGGGCCCATGGTAACAGCTGGCAGGGGGAGGAAAGAAAGGGGAGATGAAGCTCTCCCCTTCTCAGGTGTTGTCCTTGAAGGGTTAACTTGCCCAGAACAGTGAAAGAAAAAGCTGCTTTTATGTGAACTTTTGCAGACTGTGAACTTCTGAGCTCCTCCCCTTACATGCTAGGTACAAAATTCTGAAACTCCCTGAACTCAGGGTTCAGGGGATTAATTGATTAGAGTAAAAGCTGTGCCCTCTGAACCTGGCTGCAGCCAAATAAAACTTTTCCTGCTATCTTCAGTGCCTGCTTCGTTTGTCCCTACAACAATTACTCCCTACCAATTTCCTACTTTCCTTTTATTTCTCTGGCACTTTCAGGTAGTATCATTTGTACTTGATTTCAGTGGTCTTGGACAAGTGGTCCACCTAAACGGGCCTTTGTTCTAACCCAATGTTGTGTTGGTCTTGGTGGTCTGTGGACTTAGAATGTGACACAGCAAGATGGCTTTGGTGGTCATTTGTATGACATAGTAGCCTGGAGCTTGTCCAACCACAGTTACTCTCTGGTCAAGGAAGAGCAGAATTATACAGTGTCTGACCAATGCGGGTTACTATAGCAAGGAACCTGGGCCAACCCTGGCCCTAGAGAAATGATTATGGGGACAGACTACTTTTTCATATAAGAGACAGGCTTGAATTATCCTTCAGTACTGAAACAATGACAACACATTAACAGCAGTCTTCTGGCCAAGCTGGACTTGGATATCAACCAGTGCTGAAATAGTGGAAGTGACTATAGCATCATGGAAAATAAGCAGACTGGTTAGAATATATGGAATGATAGGGAAAAACAAACTGATTAGGGAAATTGAAATAAATACCTGACTTTTAAAAGCTCAGATGACTTCTTATATCTACAATAATGAAGAGCTTTCAGGAAATCATAACTTCACCTCATGCTCAGAAACTTATCAAGCAGTGATCAGTATGGGTGAATGCTCAGAGAATTTAGAGTAGCTGTTTTAAAGAAACTCAATGAACTTGAAAAAAATAGAGAGAAACATTTCAGTATTCTAATAGACAAGCTGATAAAGAGATGGAAGGAATTTTAAAAGAAAGAAAAAATATAATAAGAAAAACAGAATAATTTACATAATGACTATATTAAGATGTTAGCTATACACAATTACATTGAAAGCAAACAGATTAAATTCTCTCATTAAAAGACATAAAGTGACTGGATCAAAAAAATTAACAAGACCCAACTTGATGTTGTTTATAACAAATGTGCTTCACTTCTAGGACACATAGAGATTGAAAGTGACAGGATGGAATGATATTCTATGCAAATGGAAACCAAAAGAATTCAGGAGTGACCATAATTATATCAGACAATATGGGCTTTAAAACAAATGCAATAAAAAGAGACATGGAAGGTCATTATATAATGACAAAGTGGTCAATTAAGCAAGAGGAAATAAGTTTAAATATTTTTGCATCTAATACTCAAATACTCCAATATATAAAACAAGTATTCATAGGCATAATGTAAGAGAAAGATTCAGTGAATCATAGTTGAGACTGTAATGCCCCCTTTAACCAAGTGACAGATCATCCAGGCAGAAAATCAACAAAGAAATAACAGAATTTCACTGTACCCTAGAGCAAATAGACGTAACAAATATTTACAGAACATTCCATCCAATAGCCGTTAGATAAACAACATTCTCATCACACAAGAAACATGCTCCAGGGTAGATTACGTGATGGGCCACAAAACAAGTCTGAACAAATTTAAGAAAATTAAAAACATATTGGGTACCTTTTCTGACCATAGTGCAATAAAACAAGAAATCAATAACATGAACATTTTTGCAAAGTATAAAAGCATGTGGTAATTAACTTATTTTGGAACAGTGGATGAATAGTTTGTGAAAAGTAAAAAAGGAAATTTAAATATTTCTTAAATGAAAATGGAGACACAACATACCAAAACCTATAGAACAGAGCAAAAAAAGTACTAACAGGGTTGTTCATAGTAATCAAGGCCCACATCAAAAAATTAGAAAGATCTCAAACAACCCAGTACATCTCAAGGAACTAGAAAAACAAGGACAAACTAAGACCAAAATTAGTAGGTGGAAAGAAGATCATAAAGATCACAGCAGAAATAAATAAAATGAAGGCTAAAAACATGATACAAAAGATCAATGAAATAAAGATCTAGTTTTTCAAAAAGATAAAAAGATTATGTAATCACTTAGCTTGACTGAAAATAGAAGATAAAATATTCAAATAATAGCACTTTATTATTCAATGAAAATGGAAAGTTTTCTTTTTGAATTTAGTTTGTTTTAAACTTTAAATATAATTTTTGTTTGAATTGGATGAGTCAATTATTTTAGTATCAACATATTTGCATATAAGAAACCATTGAATAAAGTACCAAGAATCATTTGTTCAGAGCTGGGTGCAGTCGTGCATGCCTGTAATCCTGGCAGCTCACAGGTGAAGCAGGAGGATCTCAAGTTCAAAGCCAGCCTCAGTAATTTAGTGAGGCCCTAAGCAACTCAGTAAGACCCTGTCTTTAAATAAAATATATAAAAAGGATGTGGCTCAGTGGATAAATGCTCCTGGGTTCAATCTCCAGTACAAAAAAAAATTGTTCAGCAATAATTTTGAACATATCTCATATATGCTAGGATTCTCATAGAAGATAAAAATTAGGTCTAAATTCAAGAACCATAGATTCTATTAAGACATATATCCTGTACCTTGACTCTTGATGCATAAGAGCCAAATGGATCTTGGAGCACCTGTAAGCAGACCATAACATAGAGAAAAAGAAGGGGGAAAGAGTGCACATTCCTTGAGTACTCATTTGCACCAGACACTTTCCATAGATAGTTTTAAAGGTGATTTCACACTGTCTAGTCAAGCGGCCATTTTTCCATTTCACAAAGGATTCATGTTGAAATGGTCATATGCTTCTTCGGTGCAACAGTGTCTGGTTGTGCCACATATGGGCTCACCCTTCTGTGAAAACATGTAAGGAGCTTCTAAGTCATCTTTCTCATTTTCACAACACAATAAGGACTGAGTACCTGAAAACCAACAATTCTTTAGATTCATCATAGGATTGATGTCCAAGAAAAGACAGCTCCTCAAGTTGGAGAGACAAGAGATAAGCTGGAAAGTCTTAATGGCAGATTCAACTTTTGTCAAGGCAGTCCTTGCCTCTGCTGTAAGCTGATGAGGAGAAGTTGGAGAAGAATCTCCTTGTAAAGTTTGAAATAAAGAAATCAAATCTGCCGTGGTTAATTTTAAACTTGGCTACAGCCAGTCAATACCACCTAGTAATTTTTGAATGTCATTAAAAGTATGCAAACCATCTGTGGATGAATCATATGTCCTTTGATTAAATTGCCTAAACATTGAAAAGGAGAAGCATTTTGTAGCTTCTCAGGTGTTATACAAAAACCCATTGCAGTAAGTGAAGTTTCTAATTGAGCAAAAATTTTAAAAAGCACATCTGAACTAGCATGAGCCAAAAGCATTTTATTTGTGTAATGGATTATATATGCATCAGGGCATTGTTCTTGTACTGAAGCCACAGACTGTGATACAAAATTTTGATATATTGTGAGATTATTGGTTATACATTGAGGCAACACCTTCCAGCAAAATCTCTTAACTCATTCTTTGACATTTATATCTGGGATGCTAAATGCAAATCTCCTACAATCTCCGGATGTAATGGTATAGTAAAAAAACAATCTTTTCAATCTATTACTATTAATTGATAATCAAGAGGGATAGCTGTAAGAGAAGAGAATTCAGACTGTAAGGCTGCTATTGGTTCCATAGTTTGATTGATGGCTCTGGTATTTTGTAATAATCTTCATTTGATAGACTTTTTATTTACCACAAAAATTAGAGTATTCCAAGGGCTGAAAGTAGGCTCAATAGGACCAGCTTGAACATGTTCTTGAACTATATTATGGGCTACTTGGAGTTTTTTCCTTTTAAGGGGCCATTGTTCAACCCAAACAGGATCATCACATAGACAATTGATTTTCTCTGTTGTTTTCTGGGCTGGGGAACAAACTAATGCTCCCATTAAAATTTTTGATTAGATAAATTAAATAATTTAAATTTTCTTTGTTGAGAAGACTAAGGCATAGGTTAATACCATTCTTGTTGATTTCCTTGTAATCCTTTAGTGAAAATAGATCCTTGATTAAGCTTCTGAGATGACACCATAAAATTAGGAGTTATTAATAAAACTCCTAGGATGCTCAAAATACCTCACCTCCATAAACTTACTGGCAAAGTATTGAAGACCTAAGGTTTAAAAAGCCCCATATTGCCATCTTTATCTTCCCATCAGAGGTCTTGAGCACTTTGAGCAGACTGAGAGATCTTTCCAATGCCTTCTAAGTGGGCAGGTGCTGGATGTAAAGCCCAATCCTGGAGCCGGATTTACTGGAGATCACAGAGACATCTGTGTAAACTTGTACACATTGGTTTTGCTCATCGAACTGCTCAAAAATTGGAAATAATTTGAACCCGATGTATCTTCTCTTGCCTCTCTAGTGGTTCTGAGACCCTGCTGCAGCAGAGAAATTTTTGTGATAGCCAAATTTAGGACTCTGAGTTTTAGTCTTTCCTGTGGGGTAGGGCAAATTGCTGGAGCAGGACCATTCAAATGCAAATTACAGAGGTCTGCTTCCAATTCAATTTTTTCCTCTGAGAGTCTTTGAATCCTGCAGCATGACCCTTCCCCCATCTTCTTGTATCTCTCCTTCTAATAAAATGCTATCTGGGCTCTTTCCCTGCCTTTCATGGTTACAAATAATGAATTGCCCTCTGGCTGTGCCCCCAGGCTGTTTTCCTGTCTCTCACTTTCTATGAATAAAGTACCCCTTGATTCTGCCCTTAGGTCATCTCTCTGACTTTCATAAGCTACAAACAAGGCCTGTTCTAGTTCTGCCCTTAACTCTTCTCCCTGTCTCAGATGTATTATTTCCTGCAGACAGAGAAGTCCTAGGAGCTGGACAAAAGTGTTTACTGGGCTAAGACTTTTAACTGCATTTCTAAGGCCTGTGATGAAATCTCCCAAGGACCATCATCCAATACCTTGGGCCAAATATAAACAAGTCTCTATTTACCATACAAATTTTTCTACATTCTTGATTGTATTCCTAGACATGTTAACTGAAATACAACCAGCATGTAGCTCCCTGCTGAGTTTTTCCCAAGTATCAAATCAAGCGAGTCCTCCTCACAAAACCAGGGACAAACTTCCCTAGTCACTTATAGGAAATGAGCAAGTTGAGTTTTTTTTATAGACTTTCCCTTTTTCTTCATGATCATCTTGAGAATAGCAAAGTAAATTTCCCTGTCTGTAGACAGCAAGTTCCCCATGCTTAACAACATGCAATAAGGAAACTTCCTCTCTCCTCTTTTTCCCAAAAAGCTAATTGCATACACACTTCCTGCAAGAGAGGGTCCCGAGCACCCACTGGTTACCATCCTCTTTGGTTTCCTTGCAAAATGTCTCCTGTTCTCCTCAGCAATTCTCACTCATGTCCCACGTGGGTAAGGGAAAATGTTCCCCTCCAGAGGGAGGGCTGGCTGAGAAATAAAACTTGGAAAATAGTACTACAAAATAATCACAGGCCACAGAAAAATAGTTTCAGTGCAGGGGCAGCGATGGGCCACACTGATCAGACTGGTGCAGCTTCTAACAAAGAAAGAAGCCCCTGCCTGATTTATTTATATGGGAACAGATCAAAGAGATTCAATAAAAAGTTGTTCACACAAACAAGATAGTGGTGGGGGCAGGTAGGCGGCTTGGTTCCTAAAAGGTCATGCTCATCTCTGGTGCTGCGCAGAGCTGAGGGAAGTTCATGTGTACTGGGCCATCTTGACAACCGGATTGCCACTGTTAGATCCCAAATAGCATACCTTCCCCCTCATTGGCTTCAATGCAGAAAAGCTCCATGCACATTTTATGGATGGCTTCCCACAGACAGTAGAACTAATCATACTTTCCTGTCCTTGTATTTGAATACACTACAAGGGGAACTGCACATCATGGACAACCACAAGCACAGGATCAAAATTGGTATGAGTTATACTCTATGTATATATACTATGCCTAAATGAACTATATTGTCATATATATCTAAATACAATAAAAATAAACAAATAAGCCAAACTCATGGCTGAAATCATTCTGAATGTTGAAATTTTGAAAGCTTCTCCTCTAAGATCAGGAGCAAGATGACAATGTCCACTCTCAACACAGCATTGGAAGTCCTTGCCAGAATATTTAAGAAAAAGAAATAATGGGCACCATAATAAGAATGAAAAAGTAAAAAATGTTTCTATATGTAGATGACATCAGTTGGCCAAAAATCCTAAGGAATGCACCAAAAATGAAAAGAAAGAAGACAACTGGTAGAATTGGTATATCAATTCAGTAAAGTTGGAGGGTAAAATGCAAAATACAAAAATCAGTAGCATTTCTATATACTAATAATGAGCTACCTGGAAAGATAATTTGAAAAAGAATTCTATAATAGCAACAAAAATAAAATAAAGTGAAATTCTGAAGTGTAAATATAACCAAAGAGAGCTTAAATAAAACACTGATAAAATTGAAGAAAACACAGACAAATGGAAAGACAATCTACCTTTGCAGGTTGGGAAAATTAACATACTTCAAATGTCTATTCTATAAAATCAAAACCACACTGATATCTACCTCACTCCACTTAGAATGGCAGCCATCAAGAACACAAACAATAATAAATGCTGGAGATTTTGTGAAGAAAAGGGAAGACTTATAATGCTGGGAGGACTGTAAATTACCACAACCATTTTGGAAATCAGTATGAAGTTTGCTGAAAAGACCAGGAATAGCACTACCTTATGACCCAGCTATACCACTCCTCAGTATTTATCCTGAAGAATTAAAGTCAGTATACTACAATGATACATGCATACCAATGTTTATAGTATCACAATTAATAAGCAAACTGTGAAAGTCCTCTAGGTGTCCTCCAGGGGATGAATGGGAAAAGAAAATGTGGTATATACACACAATGCAGTTTTATTCAGCCACAAAAAGGAGGGAAATTTATGACTGACTGAGAATGGATGGAACATAAGAACATTAAGAAGCCAAATTCAGAAAGTTAAAGGTCATATGCTTTCTCTTATATGTGAAAACTAGAGAGTAAAAAATATAAGAAAGGTAAGGGTGGGTCTTATGAAAAGTGAAGGAAGGCAAGTAGAGTGGAAGAAAGGAGGGGAGAGAAAAGGAGAAATATTGTGGATGATATTGGCCAAATTATATTGTTACAACATTTACATGTACAAATATGTAACAATGAACCCCACCATTCTGTATAATTATAATACAAAAACTAAAAAATATGGAAGAGAAATATAAAACCTTTTACAAACACTACAAAAATGTCTATTCTACCCAAAGTGATCTACAGATCCAAAGGAATCTTGATCAAATATTTAATGCCATTTTTCAGAAAAATGGAAAAAGGCTCATTGTTTTTAAAGTCATTGATTTTTTAATTGAGCCACTGAAGATACCAAGTAGCCAAAATAATCCTAAGAAAGAAGAATAAATTTGTAGGCATCATAATTCAAACATCAAAGCACATTATAAAGCAGTTATAATCAATAGAGTACTGTACTGTACTGTCTGGATACAGACACATTGACTCCTTGAAGAGGATTGAAAGCCCACACAGAAGCATATTCATTTATGGTCAATGGATTTTCAACAAAGGTACTAGGAACACCAAATGGGAAGGGACAGTTTCTTCAACAAATAGTGCTAGACAAAGTGGCTGTCCACTGAGAAGGAATGAAAGTAGACCCTATTTCCTACCACATGCAGCAGCTAAATGAAAATGGATGGACGAGCTTAGAAATAAGAACTGAGGAAAAGCTCCAAAAATAGATTCAGTAACAATTTCTTTCAATATGACACTGAAACCTTAGGCAAGAAAAGAAAAATAGATGAATGACATCAAACAAAACAGCTCTACACAACAAGGGGAACTATTAGTGAGAGGAAGAAACAACTCACAGAATGGAAGAAGATATTTGCAGACCATCCATCCAATAAGGAGTCAACACCCCAAACACATAAGGAGTCTGAACAAATCCACAGCAAGAAAATAAAAAACCTTGTTTTAAAACCATCATAGAATCTAAATAGATGTTTCTCAAACAATGCTACATGGTCAACAGTCACAGAAAAAAATGTCAGGCAAGCATCACTAGACAAAACAAAAAGGTAAATTAAAACAAGAATACCATGTCTTAGATCTTACAGGTGTTTTAATCAAAAAGACAAAAAAGTTTTAAAAAGGATGGGTAGAAAAGTAGTAATCCAAAGGATATCTGCACTTTCACGTTCATTGCAGCATTTTTCACAAGAGCCAAGATGTGGAAACAACCTACATTTCCATCAATGGATAAATAAAGAAAATGTGATGTATATATACATCAGAGAATAAATACTACTTAGCCTCATGAAAAAAGGAAATTCTGTCATTTGCTACAAAAGGAATGATCCTGGAAGACATTGTTTTAAGTGAAATAAAGTGAGCCCTAGAAGACAAATTCCATATAATCTCACTTATACATGGAATCTGAATGATTGAAAATGATAGGTACCAAGGTTAGGAGTGGAGCTTGAGAATAGAAAAAATGGAGAGTTGTTAATCAGAGTATAAAATTTCTGAGAGGAGAAAAAATATTTTGATATCTGTTGAATAGTAGGATGACCAGAGTCAATAAGAAGAAGAAGAAGAAGAAGAAGAAGAAGAAGAAGAAGAAGAAGAAGAAGAAGAAGTAGTAGTAGTAGTAGTAGTAGTAGTAGTAGTAGTAGTAGTAGTAGTAATAGTCATAGTATTAGTAGTAGTTGGGTATTTTCAAAATAAGGAAGAGAGTAAACTTCAAGTGCCTCACTGCAAAAATGGACAGGTAATCAAGATGATGGGCACATTAATTAAATTGTCTTAGCAATTCTATGAATTCTACAGATGTCAAAACATCTCATTGTACCCTCCTAAATGTCTACAGTTGTGTTTTGTTAATTAAAAATAATAAAGGAAGAAGAAAGCATAATGAGAC
The DNA here is from genome assembly GCF_964194105.1 of Spermophilus citellus. NCBI lineage: Eukaryota > Metazoa > Chordata > Mammalia > Rodentia > Sciuridae > Spermophilus > Spermophilus citellus. The sequence continues at coordinate 65,511,764 of NC_138183.1, read as the reverse complement.
AGCATTACACATTTATTAGGATGTCTATCGTTTCCAAAGGGAAATAAATAATGTTGTCAAGAATTCTGAGAAATGAAAAGCCTAGTTCATTCTTGGTGGGAATGTAAGATTCCTCAGCAAGTTGAGAATACAAGGATTATGGCCAAATGATACAGAAATTCTGCTTCAAAATGTTCATCTAAATGGATTGTAAGCAAGGAATCAAAACTCCATAAAGTTCAACAGAAGGAGTGAATCTAACATAAACGGTAGATTTAATAATAAAAATACATCAGTATAAATTCATAAATTGGTGCAAATGTACCACACTAATGCAAGAGTTTAATAACAGAGAAAACTGTTGGTTTTGGTGAGCTCAGAGTAATTGGGGAACTCTTACTTTCCACTATATTTTTCTATAAACTAGAATGTAATAATTTCTGATTAGTTAATCATCTAAATATAAAAAAAAATGATTTCCATAAAAACAAATGAAACAAAGCACTTTGTAAAGGGAAAATAATTTTGTCCCTATTTATAGTTGGTTAGTGCATATTCTGTGATTCCTACCCATGTCTACTGGATTCTAAAACACACCTCCCTGCTGAGTATCACTTGGCCCATTACCACTTGGAGATAATTTATGACAAAGATAAATTATTGAACATTTTTGTCTTTCAATGAGGTGTTATTGGTAGGAGAACAGAGAACATGTGTAACCCTATAGGTTAACTCCCAGTCTTGCTTTCCTAGAACCTTCTCCCTTGTCTTCAGCTCTTGAGCTCACAAGCATTGAATATGATTTCTCAGTATCTCTTGTAGGCAGCAGTGTCCCTGTGACACAGTTCTGGCTAATACAACATTAACACAACTTCGGAGTCTTTTCATTCCCTTCTGAGCCATTACTAACCATTCCTATTTCCTGCTCTTTACCTGCCTAAAACAGACACTGAGAAAGGGAGATGAAACAGCTATCTTGGGACCAAAAGGTGCAGAATATCAGGAAGGAGCCTTATATGCTAAGCATGGCTGACTTGTAAAGGCAGGAGGATCCTGCCTGTATCATACAGAGGCTAATTAGTGTTGGATGCTTATTCCATAGGCATTGTTTAAACCACTGTTTTAGTGTGTTCTGTTATTCACAGAGAACAACATCCAACCTGATACATGTGTATGAACAATAATTTTTATGTAGGAATTGCATTGGGCTAATATGATAAGTTTCTCATGGCATTTAGGTAGACATTTTTAATTGATTTTTTAAAAACAAATGGCAGTAGAATGCATTACAATTCTTTTTACACGTATAAGAGCACATTTTTTCATATCTCTGGTGGTATATAAAGTATGTTCACACTAATTCATGTCTTTATACACATACTTTGGATAATGATGTCCATTATATCCACCATCCTTGTTAACCCCCTGCCCCCTCTCTTCACCTCCAACCCTTCTTCCCTATCTAGAGTTTAGTAGCACAAGCACTGGATGTATTAAAGATGCTAACTGGTTGAGTATTGGTAGTGATACTGCCAATTACCGGTAATGAGTTATGCTTCCTCACATGTTGAAGTATAACATTAGAGAAATATGCTAAGGCAAGCATATAAAGCTGGGTTTACTTTATAACAGGTAGTATAGACTTCTCTCAGGGAGGAGAAGAGTGCCAGAGAAGTGAGTGCATTGTACCTCTTTTATGTCATAGGCTTCCTTTTTTCTCCTGCTCTCTTCCCATTATCTCTCTCCTTTCTAGGCCCAGGAGATGCTAAGGTGGGATGGAGAAAAGGTAAGAAGCAGATGGGCTGTAGGAGCCAAGGTGGAGTGACATGGGCAGGAAGGGAGAATAATTAACAACTCCCTGTAGAGAGGGACAATCTCTGAAAACATGTTTGTGAAGAGTATATAGTGGCTTCATTCCAACCTTAAACATAGGTTGGAACAGGGGCAGATTATCTTGATAAGGGTGGAGGAAGGAATCTGAAGGAATTAGCATGAAATCCCTCCAGTCTCTGGATCTGACCCTTGTCTATCTGCCTGTCTGATTCTGGCTTCAGTAGTAGATGGCTAACCACAGATTGTCTTTTGCTGCTTTATAAGTGGTTGATGGATAAGAACTGTCCAGTTCTGTGCAGCCTCCACTTGCTTTATATTGCCACCCTATTGCCATGGCCACATATGAGTTACCATTTGTCATCTGACTTGAACTGTTGTTATTCAAGTAGTGGAACATATTTTTTATACATAAGAACCAAACCAAAGTATGGAGAGTGTGTCCAGATTGCCGCAGTCTTGGCTGGGCACAAGATCACGAGCCACTCACAGCTTTGTAGATTCAAACAGCAATTCTTTATTCCCGAACTCACACCGGCCTCTACACACGTTCTGGGGAAATCCCAGTTCTGCTGCCGCCCAATTCACCTACTCCACGAGGCTTTTTTCCAAATACTTTCTGAATCTCAGGAGAACTCAACGGGAACTCAGGCAGCAGGAACGCCCTATTCCCAGCAGCAATAATCTTCAACCTGGAACTTCCCTAAAACCCATATTGTCTTAAACTGGGAACGCCTTAAACTTGTCTTAAACCGGGAACGCCCTAAACCCAAGGAGCGGGATACTTCCTCAAACCTGCAGGATACACCCTAATCCTGGATCCACCCTCGTCCTTGAGCAGGGTCACCTTACATGCAATGTCAACAGCAAAATTCCAAGGCAAGTCCATTTAACATGGGGTACGCTGGCAAGGAAATTTCGATGTGTCATTCCTACTTGGCAATGGCCCTCAGCACCAGATGGCTTGGACTGAACTGGGCTTTCCTTACCAGTGGATTGTGTAGAACACACTGCCAGGCTCTTGTCTTATGTTCACCATGGCTTCTTCTGATCTCCAGGTGAAAGAACTAGAGAAGCATGCCTCAGGCCAGGCATTTGAGCTGATTCTCAGTTCCTCAGTCAAAAGAATCCTTCCCAGATTTCCCCCTTTCCCATCCAAAGAACAAGTATCTTTTATCTGGAGGAAATTCAGAAGAAATTAGAAGCCGAAGAAGAAAGATGCAAGTCCTATGAAACTGAGGTCTTGAAGCAGCTTGCTGAGAAATGACAGCATGAGAAAGAAATGCTTCAGAAAGCAATAGAAGAAAATAACCACTTCATTAAAATGAAAGAGAAACTGACCCACAAAACAGAAGCTAACAAAGAGAACCAAGAGGCAGAAGTGGCTGCCAAGCTGGAGCATTTTCAACAGAAGGATAAGCACACTGAAGAAGTGCAGAAGAGCAAAGAATCCAAAGACCCTGCTGATGAGACTGAAGCTGACCAATTTGTCCTGAGAACTGACTTTCTCCCTTCTTCCTAAATAGCCAAAGAGAGTACTGGCCAGTGTCATTTTATTTTTTTCCCTCTTGACAAATATTCTAGAAGCTGATGTAGGACTGTTTAGGTAGATCCAGACTGTAAGATGTTGTTTAGGGTATAAAGGGGAGAAACTGAAAACGTCTGAATCTTTTTCTAAAGTGTTAGTCTTTTGAATGTAGCTATTTTTATTTCTGCATCTTTTCTATTTAAGTGCACTGGTAGTGCTGGGTCAGGCTAATACTCTATTGGGTCTGTGAAAACATGTTTGTGAAGAGTATTTAGTGGCTTCTTTTAAAGTGTTAGGTGCTGAATATCTGTTCACTTTTCAATCTCAATTCTTTCCCAGTCTTACTAGATGCACTTGGATGGTTAATAAGACTGCACAGTGCTTTTGGTTAAAAAGAAAAGTGGAGAAAGGGGATCGAAGAGACCACATTAAAAGACAAATGGCCAGATCATTAGAAGCAGCAAATACACACTGATTCCAGGAACATTGCCTCCATGGATTTTGTGGATGACCAGATGTGGGACATGGACCAGGACAGGTTGATGAGCAGACTCCTGAATCTGGGTGTGGGCACATTGTGCTCTCTGGTATGTAGGTTTCCTGTGCAGGGTCCTCATTCATGTAGGTGGAATGCTCCATTTCAGCCATGCTTTTTCTGGCTTTGTCCAAGGTGGCTGATGGTCTCCAAGGTTTTACAGACATTTATGAAGATGGGCAAAGTGGCTTTGGTGAGGATTTAATAAATACTAGAGGTTTTGTTATAATCACTTATGAAATATAAAAATTTCTTTTTCAATCCCTTTAAATTTCGATTACAGACATTTGAAGGAAGATATTACCTTGCCATTTAAATGCTGCATAAGTTGCATGTATAGTCAATTTGAAGGAACTGGCCAAATACTAAGAAGACAGCTGTTACTTTTCTAACAAGTTTTCATATTATTCTACAATTGTTTTGCTCACAGGAATGGTTTGTAAACTCCAAAACATTAAATATAAAGTGAATTTCCTTACTAAGTTGGATTCTGTACTATACAGGACACTGAGTTGTTTATCCTCTTATTGTATGTCTATTCATTTTTCTCCTTAAAAATCATTTGCTTTTTTAAATTGTTTTGTCTCTCAGAACCTTTACCTAAGAGTATGACCTTAGTTTGTATGTCCTTAACTAAATAAAATTGAGATAAGGTCCAAACTGATTGCTTGCAATGAATGATTTAATAAGACACAAAAATATTTCAAAATTAAGAAAGTCAAATTTTTATAATTTTAGACATATTTAATCGAAGGATTAATGCCAATAAAAGAATTTTGGTCTATTTTATGTAACCACTGTTAGGCATTGCATTAAATTGAGTTATGTAAGAGTAAATTGATAAAGATTGAAATGAAATTTTAAATAATGGCACAAGAACCAATAATGCAATCATATGTTAAAAGAGACAAAATGACTTTTTTAATATAAGAAGTATTTACAAGTGGTTGATGGGTAAGAAGTATTATTAACAGAAATCATGCAAGGAATTTTATCTTTCACATCAAATGAAAAATCCAAATATTAATATTCATTTCTCATATTCTAATAATCATGCAGCCAGAAAGAGGAATCAGTAAAAATATCATAAAGAATGCATGTGAACAACAGGTGATGTGTGCGTTGTTAGCTTCATCTCAACAATACTTAACCATAGATCTTCTGGTACAATAGTTTCTATAACAATGTATTGACATGTCCACATTATTAAATACACTTTGGGGGAATGAGAATTCCAACTAAGTATTCTGGTTCTGAAGGGCTATTGTCTTCTGCTTCCCTTTGTCTATTGTGAAAGATATACTTCGACTCTTCAGGAATAGGCTTTGAGTCCTCTATTACAGGTTCATGTTGCTGTAGGTCTAATGATGACGGCTTCCTCTCACAAGGTGTTGTTGCCCTCAGCTGCTGTGGCATCATATTGAAGGAGGATGGATTGATAATCTATTAAGTTAAAAAATGTTGGGGGGGGGGGAAATATTGATGTCAGGGAGCATCAGAAAAACTGTAAACATAAGAATAGACAAAAAGGAAGGCATTTCCTCAATATAATTAAACATTAAAACAGAAGTAGCAAGTATCCTGATATCTAAGCAATCTGGTTTCCTTGTAATTGGGCAGATAAAAGTACTATAATCTTGCCAAGGTTCTGCTTTACTCCACGTGGGCCCAATGTCACCTCTCTACCTCATCATTCCTTCTTTGCTTTTGTCAAGATCTTTTCACTCTTTGATATTGATCTTTCATGTGTCTGATGTCATGTTGGTCATTGAAATCACTAATTTTGACACAGATGGATTTGGGGGAATGTACTGGGGATTAAAAACAAGAGTGCTCAAACACTGAGTCACATCCACAGTTCTTTTTTATTTTATTTTTATTTTGAAACTGGGTCTAATTTGCTAGTCTGGATTTGAACTTGTGTTCCCCCTGCCTCATCCTTCTGAGCCACTGGTACTGCAGGCATGTGCCATTGGGCCCTGCTTGATTTTGTATATTTTCCCGAGTAATTTTCTCCATTGTTAAGAAAATTATGAATTACAAAAAAAAAACCTTTTAAAAGAATTGTAGTAACACTAATCTATCAAATGTTTCATAATGACAATGTATTGCTTCGGAATAAAGTTTAAAAGGAGGGATTTCCAAAAGCTGATGTAATCAACCTAGTATATGTCTGTGAATTCCCTCACACATCTCTTTGGGAATTGTTCTTCTCCACAAGAAAAAAAGTCTTTTATATTAAAGAGAGAAATGGATTAAAAGAATGCCACCTAACAAAAAGCAAAGGCAATGCAATCTAGCCTTCCCTGGTTTGAGTTAGTTAATTCATAGACTCTGATAGTCTTTTATTACTTTTACACAAGAACTATGTAATTAAGGCATAAAATCAATCTCTGACAAACAATGTAGAAAAGTACATAACTTTATAGTCATACTTTATATCCCATAAATTAAATATATTTATTGTTCACAATGATTCTGAATGAGGATCACTTGTGTACAACATATGCAAATAACCTATAAAACTTACTGGTGGTTTGTCATAAATTTCATACACCATATGAAGTGGAAAACACTTGATTATTTGTAATTGAGCTTACTGAATTTAATAAAATCCATTTCACTGATTATCTTATGCCTCTGTGAGTTTCCATGGCTTCTTTAACTTGGTTTCCAAACCATCTTTCTAAGTACTTTAGAACTAAGAAACATATTTTAAAGAATCAATCCACATTTGAATTGCACTCATTTCTGAGATCTTGCTTTTAACAAAAGCTCCATTATACTTTCTAAATCTAGAAAGCAGCAATAAGGTCTTCAGCTCTCATGATCTAAGAGGCAACCTTCACTTGTACCTGGTGTCCTTCAGTTTTTTCTTTATTCATCTCCTCACTTGTTTCTCTTCCATCGCCTCTGTCACAGTAGAACTACAAGATCCAATCCCAAAAGATGGGGAAGCCAAGTTCCTTTCACAAGGTGCATTAAAAGTGGGTGGAGGTATTCTCCATGGCATAGACCACTGCCAGATTTTTGATAAGGATTTTGATAAGGATTTTTTTTATAAGGTCACTAAATCTAAGATGTTTCCTGTCTCATTTTCAGTACCTGGACAGACATCTCAGGTTGCTGCCATGTTCCTTTTGGCACAGAAACAAGCTTGACAACCAGCTCACCAGCTCATGTTTTGCCCCCTTTCCTTTCAATCAGAGATGCTCCATCTAGGGACCAGGTACCATCATGCCTGCCATCTGGCCTGCTCAGCCTTTCCTCTGGGGTCCAAGAGCGCGCCTATCTTTCTTCTGTGGTTTCCCCATTTCTCCTCACCATTGACCTGGCGGCCAGGTGAGAAGAACACCAGGTGTTACCTGGATGAGGTTTTTATTTTTTGTTTGTTTGTTTTTGTTTTTGTTTGTGATTCCCATATTTCCTCTCCCTCTGGTAAGATTCCCAATGAGGTTTTCAATAAAAGCAAGTTACCAAGTAAAGGTTCAAGCTTTGGGCAAAAAACACCTGGAGTCAAGGCTGAGCTCTGGTAGCCAATGTGATATCCGACTCAGCTGTGCAGACCCCCAATTCACTAGGTTGGCAGCTCCAGAGCAACCAATGGGAAATGCCAAAAGGCTCTGGGGAAACAAGCTCTTACCTGCAGATCCTTCAGACTCTGCAGTCCCATTGCCATTTCCAGAGCTGCTTTCCAGCAAACAAGCATCTTTTCATGGAATAATCTGTGATCACAAAACCAAATAACTTTCTCCCACCATCCTGATGCAACCCTTGTGGGAGATTGGCTCAACAGTAGCCAGACTCCTAGGATGTGGATCAGGAACAGGTGAGACATCTGGGCCTTTTCTCTCCTGAACTGGCAGCCTTTCTCTGCAGCAGTTCTCACCCACAGACCTGAGCCTGTGTGGCTTCCTTGGCTTCAGCCTACTTTTCCTACCTGACTCAACTAGGCTTTTATATTCTTGGGCTCTAGCTCAGCTCTTGAGCCAATGGTCCCAGCTCCACCCTTTCCCCACCCACCTCCATGGAATTTACTCAGCTCTTGTTCACCCTCCCCATCTTTCCTCCACTACTCCATCCTTTTCTCTGGGCCTTTTACAATTGAACTTTTCTTTCTTATCCTCAAAGTATTTTGCATACTAATATTATTCTGTATTCACAGACTTTATGTGGAGCAAGGAATGGCCATTGCACTAATTACATTGCCAAAATAACATTGAAATCACCTCTCTTCTTACAACCCAAAGTTTTCCAATATGAACATTTGTAAAGTTTACCTTCTTGCCTAAACATGATATAGTTAGATTTAATCATGTAGTGTCTGGCATAACAATTTCATAAAACCCATTATGCATGAATGGATAAATTGTTGACAGAAGGGAAAAGTAGATGACTTTTACTGTGAACCTGGTTAAAACACACCATTGTACTGTAATGTTTTAAATTTATCACATACTTCTCCATTTCACTTGCCTTCTTTGTCTGGGAGACAGTTTAATTATAACTACCTACCCAAATATTGTAATGTGATATTATATTCTGTATCCTAATAGATTGAAGGGGAGAGGGGGAGAGGAAAAAGAGAGAGAGAGAGAGAGAGAGAGAGAGAGAGAGAAGAAAAGAAAACAAAAAAGGAAAGAGAAAGCAGTGGCATTCCACATTACTGAAAAACTATTGTGGTAACATGTCACGGCACCAAAATTATATAGTTATATATTTTTAATTGTAGACTATGCTATATTTGATCAGAGGTAATTTTGATACCTCTTATCTTTTAAAAACTTCATCAAATTTCAGATAGTATGCTTATTAACCAACCAGGGACTTTCAACTGCAATTAGTTTGATTTTTTCCAATAATTTGTTTGCTCATATTCCTACTCAGATTAACTCACTTACAGCTATGGACTAAAATAATTCTAATTTCTAGTGTTTCAACACAGCCCATTCAGCAGTGCTAAAATGTTACACACTGTATAATTACTCAATACATACCTGATGAAAAGTGGAACAGTTAGAGGCATTGCTTTTTTAAAATAGTGTTGCACTAAGACAAGCATTTTGGTAGAGGCTTCTCTGAGGCACTGGGTTCGATCCTAAGCACCACATAATAATAAAATAAAGATATTGTGTCCACCTAAAGCTAAAAAAAAATTTTTTTTAAGTATTTGAGGGGGTTGGTATTATGGCTCAGCAGTAGAGTGCTCGCCTAGTACATTTGAGGCACTGGGTTCAATCCTCAGCACCACATAAAAGTAAACAAATAAAATAGAGTTCTAAAAAAAGTATTTGGCAGGAAGAAGGGTTTAAGAGTCCCTGCAAAACTAATCCATTTGCAAGGCTGTCTTCCAAAGGAATTGCTTGTTGCTAAATGCAAATTTCCAGGAATGTTTTAATTTTTATTTGCTTGGATACTTTTATACATTCCCCACAACTGTCCAAAGTGGCCAGCTTCCCATTTTACAGAGAAAGAGGAAATAAATTGAGAGTGGTCACATACTTTGTCCAGCATGTGTGTGGGATGTGGGTTTGTGACTGTTATAGTAACAGAAAAATTCAGGATTCTTAATCTTTTTAGGCACAATAAAACACATTTCATGTCTTTATACAACAAAACAAACACACAAGCAGAAAACCTTTTTAAGAAGAAAAGGTAAACAACCCATGCATACAACTGGGAAGTGCTAGAAATGGGATACCAACCCATGTCTACTGGATTTGAAAGCCCCTGATCCTTAGCAACTCTATCCCTTGAGTCCAGCTCCAGTTGGAGTTAAACATGAGTAGTGAAGCCTAATAGACACAGATCAATGTTTTTGAAAGAATGACTGAAGGTGAAAAACCTTTGACTCTTGAGGCTGTTAAGTGCTGGTCATGATTTCCCAAGATCTCTTGCAGGTATCAGGGTTTGTTTGACACTGTTCTGTCCAACACAGTGTAAGCACAAATGTGGAGGTTCCTGGAAAATCTTTTGCTTTCTCTATTCAAGCACTAAGCCTTCTTGTTTCTGTTTTTTTGTTTGTTTGTTTGTTTGTTGTGTTTTTTTTTTTTTTTTTTTTTTTTTTGCCTGAAAAGACATTGAGAAGGGGCTGGGGATGTGGCTCAAGCCGTAGCGCGCTCGCCTGGCATGCGTGCGGCCCGGGTTCGATCCTCAGCACCACATACCAACAAAGATGTTGTGTCCGCCGAGAACTAAAAAATAAATATTAAAAATTCTCTCTCTCTCTCTCTCTCCTCTCTCACTCTCTCTAAAAAAAAATAAATAAAGTGTTAAAAAAAAAGACATTGAGAAAACAAACTGAAGCAGTTCTCCTGAGACCATGAGATAGGGAGAATCAGGAGAAAATTTTACATGGTAAGCATGGATGGCTGGAAAAGAGGGAGGGTTCTGTGGGCATCATTCAGAAGGTGAACAGAGTTGGATGTTTATCCTGTTGGCCCATATGAGTCATTGCTTTAGTATTTTCTGCTATTTATAAAGAACATAATCTATTCAAAGGGCCAGAGGGGGTTGAGAGAGATTTAAATTGTTTTATTAACATATTAATTGTTGCTTAGTCCATTTATTGATTGGGCTATTTATTGTTGTTTTATTATTTTTGTTTTTGTATTTTGGGTGTTAACATTTTTTGTATATCCTAGAGATTAATCGATTATCAGAGGTGCATGTGGTAAAGATTTTCTCCCAATCTGTAGGCTCTCTTTTCATATTATTTATTGTCTCCTTTACTGAGAAGAAGCTTTTTAATTTGAATCCATCCCATGTATTGATCCTTGATTTTACTTCTTACCCTTTAAGGGTCTGAACAGACACTTCACAGAAGAAAAAATACAATCAATCAATAAGTATATAAAAAAATGTTTAACATCTCTGGTAACTAGAGAAATGCAACTCAAAACTATATTAAGATTTTATCTCGCTCTAGTCAAAAGGGCAATCATCAAGAATACAGGCAAAAATAAATGTTGGTGAGGATGTGGGGAAAAAGGTATGTTCATACATTGCTGGTGTAACTGTAAATTGGTAGAACCACTATAAAAGCAATATGGAGATTTTTCAGAAAACTGGGCATGGAACCACCATTTGACCCAGCTATTCCACTCCTCAGTTTATATCTAAAGAATTTTAAATCAGCCTGGTACAATAATGCAGCCATGTCAATGTTTGTAGCAGCACAATTCATAATAGGTAAACTATGAAACCAACCTAGGTGTCCTTCAATAGATGAATGGATAAAGAAAAGTGGTATATATACATTCAATGAAATATTACTCAGCTTTAAAGAAGAATGAAACTATAGCATTTGTCAGGAAATGGATGGAGTTGGAAAATATTATCCTAAGCAAAATAAGCCAATCCCAAAAAACCAAAGCCTGAATGTTTTCTCTAATATGTGGATGCTAATTCACAAAGAGGGTGGTGGGGCATTAGAGAAGAATAGAATGGCCATAGATTAGGTAGAGAGAAGTAAAGGGGAGGCAGAGAAGGGAATATGGGGATAAGAACAGTAGAACGAAACAGACATTATTACTTCATGTATATATGCGACTGCATGACCAATGTGATTCTACAACATGTATACACTCAGAACAATGAGAAATTATATCCCATCTATGTATGATATATCAAAGTGCATAAATGCATTCTACTGTCATGTATAACTAATTAAAACAAATTTAAAAATTTTAAAAGTCAGAGAACACAAAATAGATATCCACTAATTGCAGTTACTTTTGCAAAATATACAAAAATAAATAAATAAATGCAAAGGACCCAGAGCTTAGGAAAGTTCTGTGCAAGTGAGAGATCCTCACCCTTAAGCATAATAACTTCACAATTAATTCACCCCTGATGGACTTGGCCACTTCCTTGTTTTTCTTTTAGTGGTTTTGGTAAATGCTGCAAGTGAAGGAAGTAAGTGATATAAACTGTAGTTTTCAGTGCTAAAATGTGAGCAGGAACCATATATTGTCAATCTCTGAACACCCCAGCACAGTGATTTTTAACTATTTCAAAACCAAGGATTTATAAATTCAAGTTTTTAGACAGATTTGGTGTAGCTAGTACAGTATTGTGAAAGCTTGAATTTGAATTTTCTATAGGTGGGACTTCTCATTTTGCTATAACCACCAGTCTTCATATTCTACTTCACCTGTCTACTCTCCACACTTATTTTGCCTTCCTCATCAGGGACAGCCCTTGAGTTTGTAATCCTGCTTTAGAGTGAGGTGATTGGGAAAAGGTAAATGAAGACCCTAGGTATAGTCATATATTAACTTGGGTAAAAGAGGCAGTTGTCTCAGAAATTACAATCTGACAGCTGGCTTCTCAATAGACTATAAATAAGATTGGTACATTCTGATTTCTCCTCAGAAAGCTCTCCATAGAAGGAAATCACAGGTAATCCATAGAAAATTTCTGCCATTTTCCTACATACATATATACATGCATATATTTCCTACATACATATATGTGGAGATTCATAGCAGCACAATGAATCTCCACATCATGTACAAGCACAAGACTGAGAACCTAATTAGTATAAGATGGACCCATGTTTGTATAGATATGTCAAAATATTCTCTATTTTCATGTGTATCTAAAAAGAACAGGACGCGGCTAGAGGAGGTGGGACATGGCTAGAGAAGGCGCGGTCTGGTGCTCCAGCAGTGCCTGGAGGGTCTCACGCGGCTGTCTCACGCACAGCAGGATCCTGGTAGGAGACACCCGGGGCCTGCTGGCCGGCCATTGCCGCTGGAGACTCTGGACGCACTAATGTGGCTCTGGAACTCGCCGTCGCTGCGCTGTCCGTGGCGGGGAACATGCTGGTGTGCGTGGCGACGGGAATGTCAAACACGCTGCAGACTCCCACCAACTACTTTCTGGTGTCCCTGGCAGCAGCCGACGTGGCCATGGGGCTGTTCACCATCCCCTTTGCCATCACCATCAGCCTGGGCTTCTGCACTGACTTCCACATGCCTCTTTCTCGCCTGCTTTGTGCTTGTACTCACTCAAAGCTCTATCGTCAGCCTCCTGGCCGTGGCCATCTACAGGTATCTGGCCATCCGCGTCCTGCTCAGGTGTAAGAGTTTGGTCACCGGGACCTGAGCAAGAGGAGTCCTCGCTGTGCTCTGTCGGGGTCCTTGCTTTTGGCATTGGATTGTCTCCATTCCTGGGGTGGAACAGTAAAGACAGTGCCACCAACAACAGCACGGAGCCCGGGTATGGAACCATGAATGAAAGCTGCTGCCTTGTGAAGTGTCTCTTTGAGAATGTGGTCCCCAGAGCTACATGGTATACTTCAACTTCTTTGGATGTGTCCTGCCCCCACTGCAGCGCATGGAGCCGATGGACCACTCCAGGACTACCCTCCAGCGGGAGATCCAAGCCGCCAAGTCCCTGGCTATGATTGTGGGGATCTTTGCTCTGTTTTGGCTACCAGTACATGTCATCAACTGTTTCACTCTTTTTCAGCGAGCCCAGGTTAAGGACAAGCCCAAGTAAGCAATGAACATGGTCATTCTCCTGTCACATGCCAATTCAGTGGTCAATCCCATGGTCTATGCCTATCAGAACCGAGACTTCCGCTATACTTTCACAAAATCATCTCCAGGTATGTTTTCTGCCAGACAGATGGCAAGAGCAGGAATGGGCAGGCTGAGCCACAGCCTGCACTCAGTGTGGGCCTATGACCCAAGCTCTGGCCTCTTGGAGGCCAAAGCCTCCAAAGGGATAAGACACGATTGACTGATCCTCACTGTGAGAGACAGCTGCAACTCACAAGCATCTGGGCTCTCTTCTGAGCACTTGTCTGGAGTTACCACATATCTAGCTAATATGTACATGCTGTTAGTAGACTCGAAGTGTCAACAAATGTATTTATGATTGTTCGGCTGCTCTTATTGTGTGGATGATGCCGATGGCTTGAATGGATTCTAAAAGACTTTTGTTTTTGAGTCTGCCTTATTCATGGAAGAAAATGACTGAAACTCTTTTACTGTGAACACTGTGAACTATTTTAATACAAATATTTTTTAACTTAAAGGCAATGAAAGAATAAAAAGTTGGCTGTACTAATGTATACTTGTTCCCAGAAACGCTGCCAAGAAAACTAAAAATGTAATTCTTTAATCAAGAAACTGCTGTATTAATATGGGGATGATAGTCTCCTAAATTCTTAAAAAGAATTATCATCAAGTAACAATTTTAGGCTTTATTCTATTCCATATACAACTGTATTCTAGAGGAAGAAACTGGACAAACAGGGTTCCCTCCTCTACTGGATTCCCCTTTTAGAGCTAGATACTGAATTTCACTTCTCTCCTAAGTTCAAGTTTGGCAAAACTGTTGGAACTCAAGAGTGTGAGAATTTTCCTAAGCAAAACCATGTAATTGTGTATGTATATTCAGTGAAATAAAACTTTTATTTAAAAAATTAAAAAAAGAATAAAATTTAAAGAAAGGAAACATACTAATGGGGTACAGTGTAATATGTCAACACATGCACATAAAGTGCACTAATCAAATTGGGATAATAATTTGTTTCCCTCACCATGTCATTTCTTTATGTTTGGAGTCTTAGAACTCCTCTCTTCTAGATATTCATAATGTATACAAGTGCAATATTGTGAGCTATAGTCATTCCAGTGATATATAAGAGAACAGAATTTATTCCTTCTATCTAAATGTGTTTTGGTACTAGTTATCCAATGTTTCTTTATCCTTCCCCACCATCTTACAAGAATCTACTCGTCAGTATTCTGCATGTAGATAGACATGTTTATTTTTAGCTTTCATATATTGGAGAGAACGTGTGGTACTTGTCTTGCTATGTCTGACTTATTTCACTTAAGATACTATCTTCCAGTCCCATCCAGTTTCCTACAAATTATAGGATTTCCTTCATCTTTATGGTGGAAAATATTCCACTGTGTGTCCATTCATCAGTCAGTGGCCACGTGGGTTAGTGTTTTATCTTGGCTGTTATAAATTGGGCCTCAGTCAACATTGGATTGGAAGTGTCTTTGGTATGTTGATCTCATTTCCTCTGGATTTTATTCTTTTGGGGTAGCTGGATCATATGGTAGATCCACTTCTAGTTATTTCAGACCCTCCATACTTTTCTGGATATAATTTACATTCCCAAATACAATGTGTAAATGTTATTTTTCTTCACATCCTTGCCAGCATTTAATGTTTGTCTTTTTCATCATTGCCATTCTGATGGGGCTGAGATGATTTTTCATCAATACCAACCTAACTCTTGAGATAACCACAGCCTAGCTGGTCTTTTTATATGGGTTCTTCCTTCCCCAATCCCTTCTAACTATTGATACTAAGCTGATAGTTCATAAGCATTTTATTTGCATCTCTCCCCTACGGAAAAGCTCCTCACTTTTTGCACATGCCTAGCTGTTCTGTAAGAATTTCCAGATCAATTTATTTATCACCAACCTAGTTTTCCACTGTTCCCCAAAAGGATTTCTATCCTGTCATCATTATTTCTATTCTGCAATTTTCCTCAGTATTTTCCCTTCTCCAGTCTCCAGGAGTTTCTCTCTTCCATGACATAATGGTTGGACTCTGGAGACAAAGTGATATCATTTCAAATCTTAGGCCCATTTCTTTTCAGCTCAATGTTTTGGGGCAGGTTACTTATCAATCTGGTCTTAATTGTATCCATGAAATAGGCATAAAAATGCATCAACATCATCACAGAATTGTTGTCAGGATTAAACAAAACAAAGTGTATACAAATATGACCACTTATATACATATTAGTAATATGAGTTTTCTTTCCACCTATAAATTTTGATGGGTCTGATGCAAATTCCACCTAAAATCTCACCTCTCACACAAAATTATCAAACATTTCAACCTTGCTTTACCCCCTCACTGAACACCAGCAGTACATTATATAGCCCTTGATTTAGCATTAAATCACATGCTGCTTTACATTCCTTCCAAAGTAGTTTACCCTCTCAGTGTATCTCTTGGTCAATTATAAATTCTTTAATGATAGAGAACAACTTCTATAATATATGAGTTGCTCATCAATGCTTTGTGATCAAATAATTATATGATTACATCATTTATGACATAATAACACCAAGAGACATTCCAAATAATACATGATGACTCTCATTTCTCTTTCCTTTCTCACTTCTTCTTTTTTTTTTTTTTTTAAAGAGAGAGTGAGAGAGGAGAGTGAGAGAGAGAGAGAGAGAGAATTTTTTAATATTTATTTTTTAGTTCTCGGCGGACACAACATCTTTGTTGGTATGTGGTGCTGAGGATCGAACCCGGGCCGCACGCATGCCAGGCGAGCGCGCTACCGCTTGAGCCACATCCCCAGCCCCCTTTCTCACTTCTTTACCTTTTCAACTTCTCCTGTGCCTGACTTAGGTTTCTCTGTTCTGGTTTCTGTCCCTAATCAGAACATTCTAGCCCATTTCCAGATTTCCAATTTCCAGATATAGCATGGCAACAAGGCTGGATATAAGTGACTTTTTTTTTTTTTTTTGGTGCTATTATCAAAGCCTGGGCCTTGTGAATGCATGCTAGACAAGTGCTTTACCACTGAACTATGTCCCAAGACCATATGTGACTGTTTTTTAACATCATTTTTATTTTGGCTTTGCTACTATTCACTCAGAGTCAGGCAACAATTGCTTTGAAAAGAATTCTGTCTGGCATATCAAATACCAAGGCTTTAGGACAAATTTCTGTTTCCTGATATAGAAATTTGAGTGAATCCTGGAGGACCTCCATTTTCTCATATGTGAAATGAAAGCTTAGACTAGAATATATCTAAGTTTTTTCCTTTGATCTTCAACACTCTTGACTATAATTTCAGTAATGGTAAACTACAGCTGTTTTGAGCACCTTATGGGCACTACCACGGTTTTTATAAAGTGCTATGAGCAATACATCTAAAGGAAACTTTAACATTATCCCCCAAATACAAACTGAGATGAGAGACTTCCATATAAACTTGATTTATTTGTAATTTTAAACTATGTTGTTTTAATTTTCTTTTAACATGGGGCAGAGTTCTCTCACTTGGATGAAGATTTTAAATATTCAAAACACTTAGGTATTATAACACCGTAAACTGCATTTTTACTGTTATAAAATGATTTCTGAGAAAGATCTTCCTGTTGCAGAACATGTCTGGACCCATATTTATGTCCTTCAATCATGACTGAGATGATTCCTACATGTAGGGGAGTCTCTGTATTGCTTTGTCTGGGCCAACACTGTCTTGGGAAAGGGACAGCCACAGGTGGTGGGAGTAAGATTTGTCTTCAGATTACCCACAAGGACCTAGAGAGAGGTTATCTTTAATTTAATTTCTAAATATTTGTTCATAATGAGACCTTAGTTTTATATTCTTCTCCTAACATACTTTCTTATGTTTATTTCCTATTCTCAGAACAACACAAAAATGTGTGATGATTATAAGCTAGTTGAGTGAAGCCCATGTAAGTTTCAGTATTCAGAAAGATTAGAGGTTGAATAGGTATTTAGGGTTTATGAAAAATGAATATTAGTAAGTGCATAAAAGTATTTAATTAATATAAATGACCAAGAGGTAGCTTGAATGTCACAGCTGAAATGTTTCTCCTTTTAATATAAGATTAGTATAATAATAAGAGAGAAAATGCTTTGAATAATCAGCAATACTATAGACAATTGAACTGTGTTTTAGTATCCTTGCATCGTTAGATTAATGACTCT
The DNA here is from genome assembly GCF_964194105.1 of Spermophilus citellus. Classification (NCBI taxonomy): domain Eukaryota; kingdom Metazoa; phylum Chordata; class Mammalia; order Rodentia; family Sciuridae; genus Spermophilus; species Spermophilus citellus. The sequence goes on along the minus strand of NC_138183.1, from coordinate 65,494,149 downwards.
ACTTTGATTTTTGCCTTCCTATATAAAATGGGAGCAAACAAAAGTATAAGTGCATCTGTGAGTGTGCTTATCAGTGGTGCCTCTCTTGAGATAAAGTTATGAATGAACTTATTTTTACCTGTTTTAGTGAGCTTTTTCATTGCTGCAACTAAAAGGCCCAACCAGAACAACTGTAGAAGATAAAAAGATTATTTGAGGACTCAAAATTTCAGAGGTCTCAGTCCATTGACCACTGGCTCCATTCCTCCAGGCTGAGGTGACACTGAAATTCATGGTGAAAGAGTGTGGCATAGGTATTAAATGTTCTTTTGTCTGTACACAATATTCATGCATACATTTTATTTTGATGAAAGATGGAAGCAGTGGCACATGTTTTTATTCCCAGCAGCTCAAGAGGCTGAGGAAGAAGGAGTATAAGTTTGAGGCCAATGTCAGTAACTTAGTAAGGCACTAAGCAACCTAGCAAGACCCTGTCTCAAAAAAAAAATGTAAATATCTGGGAGATGACTCAGTGGTAAAGCACTCCTGAGATTAATACATGGTTCAGGAAGTGCAGAGGAAATTGGGACACAAAAAGTCACTAGAAATGCAGTAGTACAAAAGAAAGACCATGTGAAGATCCATCAAGAAAATCAAGAAGAGAGAATTCAGGAGGAGCCAAACTTGGCAGCATCCTAAATCTTGGGCTCTAGTCTTTAAAACTGTGAAAAAATAAATTACTGTGGTTTAAGCCACTCAGTCTATGGTATTTTGTTTAGGCATCCTCAGAAAATGATCAAACAAGTCATGATTCTCTGAGGGATGATAATCACATGAGAGTATTCATTGCTGCAGAGGTCATTTGATTCATTAGAGGAAAATTGTCCAAAAGAAAATTATCTATATAACTATATCCATTTCTTTATTAAATGACTTGACAGATTTTCTTTACTCTGATTCATAAAAAGGGTGTCCTCAACCAAAGCAAGAAAAGATTCTGCATGCCTTTTTTACATTACCAACAGGTGAAGAAAGCCTCATGAGTAACAATCACAGACACTTGGAGAGCACCACTGATGCTTGCTCCAAGGAGCCTCTCCCTGAAGTTGAACAGGTGAATCTGCTAGAAGAATAACTACCACAGTATAAGCTAAGAGTAGACTCTCTTTCTGTATGAAAATCAAGTCGGGGCACAGTCATCACACCAGCAGCAACACACATCTGATGCCTGTCTGCAGTCTTCACTGACATACTTTCCTTTACATTATTCTACACACAGACAGAGGGGAGCAGATGACCAAAACACAATGAAAACGACATGGTACACATCTCTTTGCAGAGAGAGATTGTGATCATGAGCTAGCTGCTTGAATTGGACAAATTCTCTTAATGTGGAACCATGTTTTATCTGTGCAGTATGAAGACTTGGAAGAGCAATGGAGACAGGTTTTGATCAAGTTAGTCAGCTGAAACATGAGCTCTCCAAGAAATATGAGGTACTTTACATGGTTTCCATTGCTTTCAAAGAGAGTGAGACTAATCCCAGCTGTTCTAACCCTCTTAGGTTCAATGAATCCTTCAGTTTATCTCAAGGTTTGCTGCAGCTGAACATGCTGCAAGAACAGGTTGAGGAACTGGAAGAAGAGAAAATGATCCTTTGATCTAAGACTTATCTCATAAAGGCAAACTTTTACTTACAAAGAGAAGAAATGAAAGCTTGCCGGTGACTATGATAAAGAACTTCATGAAACAAATGCAATATTCCAAAAACAAATCAAAATGAACAACAAAATGTGGGTTGAGATGGAAAAAACTTAAGAATAAAATTATGGGTAAATTGGAACAAAGAAAACTAGTTTTTAAGAATATATTTTCTGGATCATATGGTGGCCAAGGAAGACAAATGTTGATTACATGTCTTTCAAATTTCCTTGGAGGCTAGAAGGGATTAATTAAAAAAACTCCAATCAATAGAAATTAGGTTATGTTTTATACTTATATATGTAAAAATTTTCTTGTAAGGAAAGTTTGTCACACCTACCTTTTTCCAAAGTATGCTATGTGTATTTATAATGAAAGACGACACACTTTTACAAAAAATCTCTGGCACATTAAATTACTATAAAGTAAAGTAAACCCATCCCCAAAAAGCAACTCAAAATATATCAAAGACATAACTATAAGGCAGTAACCATTAGAAGAAAAAAATGAAGGAAAAACTTTAAGACATTGGGACAGACAGTGGTTTTTCTGGATGGACCCCCAAAAGTGCAGGAAACAAAAACAAAAATTGACAGATGGGATTATGTCTAACTAAAAAGGTTCTGCACAGCAAAGGACACAAGAGACAGAATAAAGAGAAACAACAGAATGTGTCTACATTTCCATGTGACCTCCAGAGCTCCTGATGAGGATGAGAAAGCACAAGGGACCCTATGGTTTTCTGCACAGTAAGATGGAAACACTGATTGGAGGTCCTTCTACAGTGGTGGGAAATTACACGCTATTACTCCCTACCAATTTCCTACTTTCCTTTCATTCCTCTGCCAATTCCAGGTGGCATCACCCATGCCTAGTGGCAATGGTCTTGGAATGGACCAGGGGTCTACCCAAGTATGCCTTGGTCTTAACCCAGTGTTTTGTTGGTCTTTGTGGGCTATGGGCTCAGAATTTAACAGAGCATGGTGTCTTTGACATAGGAGCCTGGAGCTTGTCCAACACAATGACTTAGCTCAAGTAGAGCAGATTTATGCAGTGTTTGACTACCTGCTGGAAACTGTGGTAGAAAGGCACCTGGGCCTACCCTGGCCCCAGAGAAAGGATTATGGGGACAGACTACTCTTCTAGGTGCTCCCTTGTTCCCTTCTGAATAACGCACCAACAGTATATATGGGACAAGTACATGCTTGGATAGTCCTCCAGTACTGAAACAATGACAACATATTAAGAGCAGACCCAGACAAAGCTGTACTTGGGTACCACCAAGTGCTGAAATAGTGGAAGTGACTATAGCATCACAGAAAATAAGCAGACTGCTTAGAATATATGGAATGATGTGGGGACAAGTGCTTGGAATACTGTATACATGAGATACTTTAAGGGAGTCTGAATGGCAAACCACTCTCCGGTGCTAGGCATGCGAGAGCGTCAAACCACTTACCCCATAGGCACAGCCTTAGGCATGAGACCCCTGTTGCAGTCCCTGCACTTGCTCCACAGAATGCTCCTGGATTGGTTGCTGCAGGGACAGTTGGCCAGAAATTCTAACGGTGGCTGCCTGTATTGTGCTTAGCTCCTGCCTGGGTATATATGCATGGTAACTGCGCAATAAAATTAGACCTGCTTCCTGCTTGGTCTCCGAGGTCTTGATTAGCGACTCCACAGTCACACTCTCCTCTACCCTGTTCCATGGACCTACTCCGTGGTCAAGAGAGAGCCCATGCAGAATGAAAGGGAAAAGCAACCCAATTAGGAAAATTGAAATAATTAACTGACTCTTTAAAACACAGATGATTTCTTACATCAAAATCATCAAGAGCTTTTAGGAAGTCATAGCCTCACCTCACCTACTACTCAAAATAAACTACCAGGCTGGGACTATAACCCCATTTGATCATAGTGCACTATCTTTTTAATATGTTTTTGTATGCAATTTGCCAAAATTGTATTGAGAATATTTCATCTATGCTCATCTAGGATATTGGCCCCAAATTTTCTTTCCTTGACATGTCTTTGGTTTTGGAATCAGAGTGACACTATCTTCATAGAATGATTTTGGAAAGGTTCCCTCTTTTCTATTTCATGGAATAATTTGAGGAGTATTGGTGTTAATTTTTCTTTGAAGATCTTGTAGAACTCTTCTGAGAATCCCTCTGATCCTGGACTTTTCTTAATTGATAGACTTTTGATGATGTCTCTATTTCATTGCTTGAAATTCTGTTTAAAGTGCATATGTCCTCCTCGTTCAGTTTGGGAAGGTCATATGTATCTTGAAATTTGTCAATATCTTCAAGATTTTCTATTTTAGTGCAGTATGCATTTTCAAATTTTGTCTAATTATTATCTGTATTTCAGTAGTGTCCATTGTGATATTTCCTTTTTCAAAAAGTAATTTGGCTTCAAAAATGCTAAAAATGAGAAAAAAAAGTGAATATGTACAAATGTCCATTTACCATTAATGTCACAATTAGACAGAGAAAAGGAATAAAAAGAAAAAAAGAGGGAAAAACTTGATGAAAAAGTAAAGAATTCTTTCCATTGGAGTTCAGAAGATCCTAAGCTTTTCTTCCCAGTAGTTTTAAGTGAAGACACCCTAAATGCGATGCTCCACCTTCTGTATTGCTGGAGTGAGAGAAGTAATGCTATAGGCAGAATTCCTGGAGGCAAGGGTTAAGCTTAGGTGGGCTCCAGGTACTTTGCTAAATGCCAATTTGCCTGGAGATTTTAATTCATCTCACCTCCAACATCCAGTACTTGCTGGTCCATGCTGGAATACTGTATCATGGGGATTACCCTAGGTCCCATTTGTGTGGTGGGGGAGCCAATGCTTAGCCCCCTATATCACCATTAGAACACATTTCCGGGTACTGGGTTCAGTTTCCAAACAATCTCTCCCAATTCCACCCTTACAAGGTCCCAGCTAGATACATCTCTTCCAGGCAGTCCTTAAGCAGCCAGATTGAAAAGGAAGAAGTAGAGTTGGGTGGGTTTCCATGATCAGTTGTCCCCTGTATAAATCTCTCTTCATGTTTGATTGTCTCCTGGTCACTTAAGCACACTCTATGTCATGCAGTGTGTGTTTACTGGGCCTGTATTTTAGGCCACAACCCAGGTAAACAAGGAATTAGCTCCCTCACTTGCTGGCCCCTGTGCTGTGGCTGCACAATTGTCCCTGCATTGTCCTATGCATGGTGCCTAGAGAGATGGCAGCTTCTTTCCTCAAACAAGGATATTCTACGGTTGTACCTTTCAGGTTTGTAGGGCAATGGTCCTTGATCTCTAAATGTTCCATACCCAGACACACCTTAGGCCTCCCAAAAATGTGGGTTCCTTTAATTTCCTTTTTCCTTCTTTATGCTCATGGAGGGGCCCCTCTGGCTGGTGCTTCTGGTCCAGCCACAGCAATAGCTGTGCTGCTGGGGATTTTTTCCTTATTTTATTGTATCCAAACTCCTATGTCCACAGCCTGCTTTGAGTGTCCAGTATTAAATTCCAGTAAAGTTTCTCCCATTTTAGTTTTGTTCACCCACCTTGTGAAGAAGCTGCCTCTCTGCTTTGTGGGTTTCACACCATGGAGCAGCCAGAAAAGCAACCTCCTCTGTTCTGCCATCTTGTCAATCTTAAAAAGTGTCAGTGTTCTAATAGAGAAATTAACAAAGAGATGGAAGAAATTTTTAAAAATCCTACAAAAATTATTAACCTGAAAAATATACTCAGTAAAATTAAAAATGTGTTAGAAGGCATCAATAGCAGGATCTATAAAATAGAAGAAATGGTGATCTCAGAGGAGGCTCTTTGAAGATACACAGTTGGCAGAGAGAATACAAAAATAAATGAAGAAGGATAAAGGTAAAGCTCATGGGACTTTACGACAGTATTAAAGAACAAATATTTTGGTGTAGGTGGTTCAAGAAGAACTTGAAAATGCCAAAGGGGTAAAGAGTTAATTCAAAGATATAATGACAGAAAACTCTGCAAACTTACAGAGAGATGTACTTATCAAGGGATAGAAAGGTCTAAGTTCACTGTTCAAATTTAACCCAATGAATTCTACCCCAAGACATCTTGTCCTCAAACTCTCACAGGTAAAAGAAAAATGAAAAGTTTTTCAAGGATGCAACACAACAAACAAATAATAATAGAGGTGTCTCAGTTCACTTGACAGTAGACTTCTCAGCAGGAACTTTATAGGCCAGGGAAGAATGATTTGTGATTTTCTCTCTTATTTTTCTTTCATATTGTCACATTATAGATGTACACATGGTAGAATTTGCTGTTACATGTTAGTACACACACACACACATACATACACACACACACACACACACACACACACACACTATATAACAATGTAGTTCAGGCAACATCCTTCTCCAGTGCCTTTTCCCTCCCTCACATCCTTCCAATCCCTTCCTCTATTCTATGGATATCCCTTTGCTTTTCATGCAGAAACCACCCCATCCTTAAAACACACATATACACAAACATTTCTTTTCCTCTTTCCACTCTGGCTTTCACATATGAAAAAAAATATGTGAAAAAAATATGACCCTTGAACGGATTCTGATTTTGACTTATTTCACTTAACATAATGTTAACAATTTTCAACAATTTTACTGCAAATGAAATAAACTCATTTTTTCTTTATGACTGAATAAAATTTCATTGGGTATATATTCTGACTTTTCTTTATTCATTCATCTTTTGATGGACACTGAGTCTAGTTTCACAGTTTGTGAAAAAATTGTGAATTTTACTGGTATAACCATAGGTATAAGTGTATCACTATATTATTGTGATTTTAGATAAATATTGAGGAGTGATATGGCTGAGTCACATGGTGGTTCCATGCCTAAGCTTTTGAGCAACCTGCATACTGATTTCCATAGTGGTTGTATTAATTTACAATCTCCCCAAGAGTATAAAAATATTTTTTTTCACTCCACAACCTCCATAGCATTTAGTTTTGTTTCCATTATCGATGGCTGTCATACTGGTTTGAGATGCAGTCTCACTGTTATTTTGATTTACATTGTTCTAATTGCTAATGTTGAACAATTTAAGAAATATATTGTCAGTCAATTGTATTTATTCTCTTGAGAAGTACATGTTGACCTCATTTGCTTATTTATTAATTGAGTTATTTGGTTTTTTGTTGTTAAGTGCTTTGAGATTTTTATACATTTTAGGTATTAATGTTATGTAAAATATTAGCTAGCAAAGTTTTTTTTTTCCATTCTGTAAAGTTCTCTCTTGACATTCCTAATTGTTTCCTTTGGTGTGTGGAATCTTTTAACTTGATGCCATTCCATTTACTAACTCTTGGAATTATTTCTTGAGCATTAGAGGTTCTATTGAGAAAGTTATTTCCTGTGCTTATATGCTGGAGTGCTGACCCTGCATTTACAAGAAGTAGTTCCGTAGTTTCTGGTCTTATTCCTAGGTCTTGATCCACTTTGACTTATTTTTGTGCATTTTGAGAGATAAGGGTCTCGCTTCATTCTTCTATATAGATATCACTAGTTTTCCCAGCTCTGCTTGTTAAAAAGGTTGATTTTTTTCCCCAAGTATGCTTTATCCAACTTTTCAAGGACCACATGAGTCTAGATGTGTGGGTTTATCTGTGTATCTTTTCTGTATAATTGGTCATTTTTTTCTGTTTTTATGCCAGCACCACAGATTTTCAAACTATAGCTTTGTAGTGTAATTTGAAGCCAGGGATTGTGATGCCTCCAACATTGCTTATTTGACTTACAATTGCTTTGGCTACACTGGTTTTTTATTTTACCAAATGCATTTTAGGACTTCTTTTTCTACTTCTCTGATGAATGTTGTTGATATTTTCATGGGGATTGCATTGAATCTGTAGAGTGCTTTTGGTAGTATAGCCATTTTAACAATATTAATTATGCCTATTCAAATCATGGGAAGTCTTTCCACCTTCTATGCTCTTTCAATTCTTTCTTAAATGTTATATAAATTTCATTGTAGAGATCTTTTGCCTACATTGTTCAATTTGTTCCTAGGTTTTATTTGTCTGTTTTTGTTTTTTAAGGCTATTGTGAATGAGGTTTTTTCTTGATTCTTTTTAGCAGATTTATTGTTGGTATATAGGAAAGCTATTGATTTTTGTATGTTGATTTGTAAACTGATCATTTGCTGAATTTTTTTCATTAGCTCTAGCAGTTTTTTTTTCTTTGTGGTGCTGTTTAGATCTTCAAATTCTAGGATCATATCATCTGTGGTGATGATTTGAATTATTTTTCTATTTTTATCCCTTTTCTTTTATTCTATTGCCAAATTTCCCTCGCTAGAATTTCTAGCACTATATTAAAGAATAGCAGTGAGAGTGGACATCCTTGTCTTGTTCTACATTTTAAAGGAAATGTCTTCAGTTTTCTCCCATATACTATTAATTTGGCTTTGGGTTTTTCATGTATAGCCTTTATGATGTTGGTTAGGTTCTTTCTATCCCTAGTTTCTATAGTTCATGAAAGGGTCCTGAATTCTGTTAAAGATTTTCACTGCATATATTGAGATGACCAAGTGATTTTTGTCCTTAATTTTATTTATGCAATGTATTACATTTATTGACTTGTGCATGTTAAACCATATTCACATTTTTGGGCTAACACCAACTTGGTCATAATGAATTTCATAGTATGTTGTTGAACTGATTTGCTAATGTTTTATTAGGAATCATAGCATCTAAGTTCATGAGGAGTATTAGTCTGTAGTTTTCTTTTTGTGATGTCTCCTTATATGGTTTGGGAATGTGTGTGATACTGGCTTCATTGAATAAGTTTGGACATAATTTATCCCTTTCTATATCATGGAATAATTAGAGAGACATTGGCATAAATTCTTCTTTATATGCCCGGAAGAATTCAGTTGAGAATCCATCTGGTCTTGAGCTTTTCTTTGTTGGTAGGATTTTAATTAATTCTTTTTCTCATTAGTAACAATCGGCCATTTAAAATTTTCTCTTCACACCTTGTATGTAAATAGAAATGCACTCATTTCTTATAGGTTTTCCAATATTACAGTAAAAGTTTTCAAAATAGTTCCTAATAATCCAGTGGATTTCTGTAATGTCTGTGGTGATTTTTTAATCAGTAACATTATTAGTTTTATATTAATTTAATGTTATATAATTCAATATTATATATAATATTATATAATTTTTAATACATTCTTTAAAAAGTTTTTATTCCTATTCAATTAAATAATATTTTAAGATTATTAATTTAATATAACATGTAATATATTAATTTAATTTTTAATTTTTTTTCTTTTGTGTTTTGCTTTCTTTGGGTTAGTTTGACTAAAGGTACATCAATCTACTTTATCTTTGCAAAGAACAGATTTTTTTTGCTTCATTGATCATTTGCATTTTTGATTGTCAATTTCATTGATTTTGGTTCTGATTTTAAATACTTCTTTTCTTCTACTGGTTTTGGAATTGGTTTGATCTTCTTTCTCAAAGGAATTAGGATGCATCATTAGCTTGTTTATTTGGGTTTACTCACATTTACTTATGTGCTCATAGCTATCAACTATCCTCTTAATGTTCCTATGTTCATGGTGTCCAGAAGTTCTGGTATGTTGTATCATTCTTCTCATTCAAGTCTAAGATTTGTTAAATTTCTCCCTTGATTTCTTTTATCACCCATTCATCATTCAAAAGTGTTTTATCCAATCTTCATGTGTTTATATATTTTCTGTAAGGTATTTCTATAATTACTTCTAATTTAATTCTTTTGTGATCTAATAATATGCAAGGAATTATATTTACTTGTGCATGTTAAACTTTTTTTTTCCAATTCTTTGCTGTAATTGCTAAGAGTTGCTTTGTGGCTTAAAATATAATCTATTTCAGAGAAGTTTCCTAGTACTTCTGAGAAGAAAGTGTACTTAGCTATTTCTGGATAAATATTCTATAGATATCTGCTATATCCATTTGATTTATAATATTTTTCAGGTTCAAAGGTCTTTACTAAGTTAATTTTTTGATGACCTAACTAGTAGTGACAGAGGTATGTTGAAATCACCACGTATTATTGTACTGGTGTCTGTCTTTCATTTGAATAGTGTCTCTTATGTTATTCTTTGCATCTATGTTAGTGTAACAAATATTTATGGTTTTATCTTCCTCCTGGATTGTTACCTTTACCAATATTAGCTGACCTTGTTTATCCTTCTGATTAGTTTTGCTTTGAAGTCTGCATTGTCAGCTATGAGACTATCTACACCTTCTGGCTTTTAGGCTCCTTTTGCGTAGGATATCAATTTCCAAACACTCATTTTCAGCTTGTGTCTGTCTTTGCCAGTGAAATTAAGTCTCTTACAAACAACATATAAATGGGTCTTGTTTTTCAATCCATTCTGCCAACATATGTCTTTTAATTGTGGAGTAGAAATCATTTACATTTAATGTTATCATTGGAAGAGGTTTATTAATTCCTGCTTTTTAAAATTTATTTCTGATATGAAATTTTTCCTGTTTCTCATTTACTAGCTACTCTTCAAATGAAATTTATCCAGTTGTAAGGTCTGGAGCATGATTTTTATTTCTTCTCTATAGTGTCTTTAAGTTCTGTAGTACCCGCTTAGTAGTAATAAATTCTTTTCATGTAGGCTTACCTTAGAAGGCTTTTATTTCCAATTAATTTTGGAAGATAGTTTTGCTGAATCCAGCAAACCAGTTATTTTCTTTCAGGATTCAAACAATCATTCCAAGCCCTCCTGGCTTGTAGCATTTGTGCTGAGAAATCAGAAGTGATTCTGATGGGCTTGGTTCTAAATATGACCTGACATTTTCTCTTGAGGCTTTTAAAATCCTATCCTTGTTCTGTATGTTATGCAAAACTACTCCATTCACCTCCATCTCACAACCCTCCTCAATTCCCCTGATTCTTAAATTTGGTCTCAATGATATCCCAGTGTTTTTGTATGATCATATCATGTTTATATAGATTTATTGTTTTATTTAATACTACCTGCATGTTGAAGCCTGAAAACTTTGTCTCCCATCTCTGAGCTTATGTTTTAAACATGGACTACCATGTAAGAGAGACTTTTAACTTAACATATGATTTGATTTATGGTGTCTTTAATTTCTAAGACTTCTATTTGATTCTTTTTCTAAATCTCTACTTGCTTATAGAAATTCTCATTCATATTCTGTACTGACTTTCTTAATTTATTCAGTTATTATTCAGTGTTCTCTTAGAATTCATTTACCATTTTTTGCAATCATTCTCTTGAATTCTTTATCTGTTATTTTATCCACTTTAATATCTTTGGAGTCACTTGTTGGAGCATTAGGAATTTTAGGAAGTGTCATGTTATCTTGTTTTTTTTTTCAATATTTTTTATTGTCTTCCTGTGTTGGGATTTATGCATCCACTTGGGTGGATGTTTCTTCTACTCCTATAAGTGGGACAATTAGGGCACATCTTTTGGTTGCACTGAAAGTATTCTACAATGATCTAGATTGAGACCCACTCATAGTTGTATCCACAGCCTTTATGTTTATTCTGTTTTTGCTGTAGCACTGGATATCCATGAATGAGACCCAAGGGCCCAACCCTAGCTATTCTTACTGAGGGCCTATTAATTATTTGGGGGAGGGGGTTGTCCCTTCAATTCTTTTATGAAAGTATCGCTGATGAGTGACTGTTGGTAATTTGTATACGGAGCAGGGTATGCTATCTTTTGGCTGAGTTTTGTTCATAAGCACAGTCTCTACCCTACAAACTTATAGTCTCCCTGTAAGTTCTCAGAATTGAACAGTAAATAAACAATAGCAACAATGGCAAGAAACAAAGCAAATAATATATAGCATTAAAATGAGTACCCATTGCTGCTATGATAACTACAACATTAATCAACACAAAAACAGGAATATTGATATCAGCATATGGCTACAGCAAAAACAATAAAAAGCCATGTAGTAGATCTGGTTTTAAAACAAACAGCAGGTTTCTCAATGTTATCCACAGCAGTAATAATTGCAACAAGATGAGTGGTGGTGTTGAAGTTATATAAACCAATGAGTTATAAAAGATATTATAAACACAGTTAAGAGAAATGACAACATATTAGAAAGGTAGAAGAGAGCTTACAATATACAAATGTGGGCAAAGATAATGCAGAAGAGATGTAGTAGATTATTTATAAAAAAGAAAAGAAGTGAAAAAATAAGAAAAAAAAACAAGTAAAAGTAGAGTGAAAGAGAAAATAAGAGAAACAGAATAAGCAAAGACCAAAAACAAAAAAAAGTAAAAAATAAAAACCCCAAAAGATAAAGCAAAGAAAATGTATTTTTCAAATGCTGAAAATGAGAAAATATAAACAAAGATACATATGTATGTATATCCATGAAAAAAAAAAACCAGAAAGGATTCTTAATGAAAAAAATGATGGCATCTTCTCTACTGAGGTAGTCAAAATAGTGAACAAAATTGGATATTTATTGTCTATGCTCAGCTGTCCTCCTTCCCATTTCTAATTGGTCCACAATTGAAAGAAAATAAACAACAGAAAATGGACTGGAGTTTATTAATACCTTCCTCTTTTCATGTTATTCACTGAGCTGTCAGTTGGAGTGGCCTAAGACTGAAGCTGGTTGAAACAGCTCTCAGCTTCCCTTCTTACCAGGCTAAGATAGGTTAGAGTGCAGAGTACTGCCAAAGGAGTTTTGTGTGCCCAGACCAGATCAATTCACTCCCAGGGTGGGGCTGCTACAGAGTTCTATGAGGGGAGTTCCAGTGGCTGTGGCTTATGTCTAATAAGGCCCTAGGGGTTTATTGGAAGTTGTCTGCACTGAAGAGATTAAATCAACAAACCCTAGGACCAGGAAGATACTGATCTCCCGGGGATCTGAAACTCTGTAACCATCCAAGATTCCTACCTTTGGAGCAAGGGAGCCAGTCCTCTACATACTCTGTTGCCCACAAACACAACCTTCCAAGGCTTAATCCCTGAGAGTATTCACACCTGCCTGTACACATTCACCACCCTCTTCCCCTGGCCACTGGAGTTGCCAGAGTCAAAGCAAAAGCCATGTGAAGCTCTCCTTCATTTTTTTGACTTGGCTTCCCCTGGGTACAATTTTCTCTGTACCTCTTTCACTCACAAACTAATGGGTACCACATGGTAGGTACTTGCAGGGCAATACAATCTCTGACCTCCACAGCAGCAGTAATAGTGTGGCCATGTCAAGATGGCTCCCATGTCAGCTCTCAGCTTGCCAGTTGAGAAATACAGAGAGAGTACTTTTCAAACACCAGATTGCAGTGCAATTTCGATTTTTATTTCAAATCTTTCCACCAAATCTGATCATTATGTTTCTTTCCTATATTCTCATTCTCTCTCTCTCTCTCTCTCTCTCTCTCTCTCTCTCTCTCTCTCTCTCTCCCCCTCTCCCTCTCCTGTGACTCAGACTAGATGTATTGCTGATTCTGCTACCACCAGCAGCTTGGATTTAATGTACTTTATTTTCTCTGTTCAATTCATCTGAATTTTTGAGTCTCTAAGACGTTCCATCCAAAATTGAATTTAATGAAATCCCTCTTTCACTCGCTTTATTGTGAAACAGTATTTGCAATGCTTGAATCCCAAGCCAGGGAGCGACTAGTAATGCAGCCTTCCTCTAATCTTTCATCTTCATAGCCTTAAAATTTTCACAGAAGTGAGGGAGAATATCTGTCAACTAAAAAATAAATTGTATCCTGAAAAGTTGTCCTTTATAACTGAAGACATGATATACATTCTCAAACAAACAAAAGCTGATAAAATATGCCTCGTTCAGACCTGTTCAACAAGAAAGGCTAAAGTAAGTTCTTCAAGTGGAAAGAAAATTATGTTAAGAGTAAGAAAATATAAAAATTTATGAAACTCACTGCTAAGAGTGATCATAGAAAGTTAGAATAGTTTGATATCTTAAGTTTAGTGCATAAATTGCTCATACCTTTAGTAAGAAGACCAAACAATAAAAATAAAATTAATAATTACTTTAATATTGTAATCTATAAACATTGTAGAGAAATGTAAGATACAATGTTAAAAATTCAAAATGGGCAAATAATGGAATGCAAATGGGAAGTCTTTTTCCCCTATATTTTCTTTTATCCTTCATTTTGTTTCCATTCTTATATTTACTATCATGTTACCATTATCTCAAAACAGCTAATTACAAACAAAATATGCTTTTGTAAATCTCATGATAAACAAAAGCACAAAAATCTTTAATAGAGAATTCTAAATTAATAAAGAAGGAATCATAAAACAGTACTAGAGTAATCTGTTTAACCAGCAAGGAATGTTGCAAGGGGAGAAGGAAAGAAAGAAATCAAAAAGCTACAACAAAATTAGAAAACAAGTTATATAATAGATATAGTAAGATTTTACCTATAATTTATTACCCTGAATTAAATAGATGGAAATAGATTAAATTCTCCAACTAAAAGACATACCTTGACTGAATGGATAAAATAACAAGATTTGACTCTGCAGTGCTTACAGTAGATGTGCTCTACTTCTAGGACACATACAGACTGAGAGTGAAGAGATGGAAAAATAGTCCATGCAAATGAAACCTAAAGAAAGTAGGAGTGATCATACTTATATAAGGTAAAATAAGCTTTAAAACAAAGGCAATAAAAATAGAAAGGGAAGGTCATTATGTAATGGCAAAGGGTTCAATTCAGCAAGAGGATATAACAATTATAAACATGCCTCTAATATTCAAGAACACATGGATATAAAAGAAATATTTCTAGCCTAATGGGAGAGAGCAATCCAATGAATAGCTAGAGAATGTAACACTGCACGTTCGGCAATGGACAGATCATTCAGACAGAAAATCAATAAAGCAATAACAGTTTCAATTGTACCCTGGAGAAAATAGACTACACAGACATCTACAGAACATTCCATTCAACAATAGCATTCCTTTGATAAATGGAACATTCTCCAGGGTTGATCATATGATGTGACACAAAATAAGTCTTAACAACTTTAAGAAAACTGAAATTGTACAGAGCAACTTTTCTGATCACAATGCAACAAAACCAGAAACCAATAACAAGAACATTTTGGGAACGTATACAAGCACATAACTTATTTGCAAATAACCAAAAAGTAGAGAAAAAAAACATTTTATAATTTCTCAAAAAAAAAAAATGAAAATGAAGACACAATATGCCAAAACCTATGGGATACAGCAAAAGAAGTACTAAGAAAGAAATTTATAGCAATCACTGCCCACATCAAAAGTAGAACACTCTCAAATAAACACTCTCAAATAAACCGCAACTAGAAAAGTAAGAATGGACTACATTCAAAATTAGTAGAAGGGAAAAAAAAGATCAGAGAAGAAATAAGTGAAATGGAGGCTAAAACCAACAGATCAATGAAACAAACAGCTGGTTTTTGAAAAAAATAAACAAAATAGGCAATCACTTAACTTGACCAAAAATAGGAGAGAAGATTTAAGTAACATTTTTATGTATTACTATTGTTTGCATTGGATAAGTAAATCATTTTATATCAACATAGCTTTACATAAGAAACAATTAAACAAAGTAACAAATATTATTAGTTCAGGCAATAATTTCTGATATATTTCATATACACTAGAATTCTCATAGAAGATAAAAGTGAGATAGGTTTCAACTCAATAGACACAAATTCTATTTAGACATATATCCTATACTTTGACTCTTGATGCATGAAGGCCAAATAGATCCTGGCGCACATTTAAGCAGACTATAATATAGAAAAAAGGGGGAAAGAATGCATATTCCTCGAGCACTTATTTGCATCAGACACTTTCCATATACCGTCTTAAAAGTGTCTTCACACTATCTAATCAAGTGGCCATTTTTCCATTTCACAGAGAAAGGACACATGTTTACAAATGGTTATATGCTTCTTTGGCGCAACAGTGGCTGGTTGTGCCAGATAGGGGCTCACCCTTCTGTGAAGACATGTAAGGAGCTTCCAAGTTGCCTTTCCAATTCTCACAAAAAAATAAGAACTGAGTACTTGAAAAACCATCAAATCTTTAGATTCATCAGAAAAATAGGTCAGCTCCCTCAAATTGGAGAGACAGGAGGATAAAGTGAATCTCAGAATACTGGAATAAAAGTTCAGTTACAAAACCTGCTGCTAGAGCCAGCCAAGAACAGGAAAACTTAAACTTTATCTGTTTCTAAGTGTAACCACTAAAACTATGAAACTTTAGAGGAAATTTATAAAGAAACACAGGGGGAAAACTTTCTGTTTGAATTTGGTAATGACTTATTCAATAAGGCACCAGTAATCCCAGGAGACAGAAAATATAGATAAATTTTACTACATCACAATGAAATCCTTTGGGGGCATCAAAATACACACTGTCAAAAGAGGGAAAATTCAAATCCCCAAATGGAATAAATTATCTGAAAATCATATACCAGACTAAGAATTGCTTTTTGGCATAACATATGGTCTATTTTACAGAAGTATCCGTATGCTGCTGAGAAGGTATATTCGCACACTGATGGATAGAATACTCTATATACTCTAAATATATTTAAGTCTAAGTAATTAATTGTATTGTTTAGTTCTATAGTTTCTTTGTTTAGTTTTTGTTTGGAAGATCTATCCAATGATGACAGAGGTGTGCTAATGTCACCTGGCATTATTGTATTGTGATCTATTTGATTCTTGAAATTGAGAAGGGTTTGTTTGATATATGCAGATGCTCCATTGTTTGGGGCATAAATATTCATGATTTTTATGTCTTGGTGATGTATGATTCCCTTTAACAGTATGAAATGTCCTTTATCCCTCTTCATTAACTTTGGTTTGAAATTCACTTTATGATATGAGGATGGATACCCTGCTTGTTTACACAGTCCGTGTGAGTCATGTCTTTTCCCAACCTTTCCCCTTCTGTCTGTGCAGAATGTGAAAAAACTTTTCATTCACATAGATCTTGTAAATAAGCAGGAATTCCAATTCTTATATCAGATAAAGTGAACTTCAGGCCAAATTAATCAGAAGGGACAAATACTGCTTAAGGGAATTATACGTCAAGAAGAACCAACAATCTTAAATATCTATGCCCCAAACAATGGAGCATCTTTGTACATCAAACAAACACTTTTCAATTTCAAGAATCGAATAGACCACAAGACAGTAATACTGGGTGACAGTAACATACCTCTCTCATCACTGGATAGATCCTCCAAACAAAAACTAAATAAAGAAGATAAAGAACTAAAAAAACCCACCATCAATAATTTAAACTTAACAGACATATATAGACTATTGTATCTGTCAATGAGTGAATTATTTTGTAGCACATACAAAAAATAGAGGTAATACCTTGTATAATGGAATAAAATTAGAAATCAATACTATAATAAAAAATAGAAGCTACTCTAACACCTGAAGACTAAATAATGCCCTATGGAATGACAAATGGATAGCTGAAGAAATCAGGGATGAAATAACAAATACTTAGGAGGAAAAAAGGATAGTGACACAGCATATCAAAATCTCTGGGAAAGTATGGATGCAGTTCTTAAAGGAAAGCTCATTGCACTGAGTTCATTCATTAAAAGAATAGAAAGTCACTAAATAAAAAACATAACATTACATCTCAAAACTCTAGAAAAAGAACAAATCAACATCAAAACAGAAGAAGACAGGAACTAATTAAAATCAAAGCTAAAATCGATAAAATAGAAAAAACAACAATGACAAAAATTCAAAAATCACAAAATGATTTAAAATTCAATGCAATCCCCATCAAAATGCCAATGACATTCTTCACAGAACTAGAAAAAAAAAATCCTAAAATTCATATGGAAGCAAAAAATAGCCAAAGCAATATTGAATAAAAAGAACAAAGCTAGAGGCATTGGAATATCTGATTTTAAGACATTCTACAGAATGATAATAACCAAAACAGCATGGTACTTGCATGAAAATAGACACACAGACCAACTGAATAGAATAGAATAGATAGCCCAGAAATAAAGATACACATCTATGGACAACTGATGCTTGACAACAGTGCCCAAAACATACATTGGAAAAAAGCCAGTCTCCTCAATAAATGGTGTTGGGGAAATGGCACAAGCAGAAGATTGAAATTTAACCATTTTCTCACCCTCTACAAAAGTCAACTCAAGATGGAGCAATTCCTAAAAGTTAGACCCGAAACTGTGAAACTACTGGGAAAAACCACAGAGGGAATAATTCAAAACATTGGTATAAGAAGTGAAGTTTGGATATGACCTCTAAGCACAGGGAACAAACAAACAAAAAAATGAACAAATGTGATTATGACAAACTCAGAAGCCTCTATGCAGCAAAGGAAATACTTAGCACATTTAAAAGAGAAGTAATAGAATGGAAAAAATATTTTGCAAAGTATTCATATGACAAGGAATTAATAGCCAGGAGATAAAGAACTCAAAAAAAGTCAGTACCAGAGAAATCATCCATTTAAAAATGGGCATATCTGGATAGGTATTTATCAGAAGAAGAAATGCAAATGACCAGCAAATTATATGAAAATGCCCAATATTATTATCTATCAGGAAAATGGAAATAAAAACTACAATGAGATATCATCTCACCCCCATCAGAATGGCAATGATGAAAAAGACAAAACATTAAATGCTGGCAAGGATGGGAAAAGGATGAAAAGGATGTAAATTATATCCAGAAAAGTATGGAGGTCCTGAAATAACTAGAAGTGGATCTACCATATGATGCAGCTACCCAAAAAGAATAAAATCCAAAGGAAATGAGATCAGCATACCAAAGAGACTTCCAATCCAATGTTGACTGAGGCCCAATTTATAATAACCAAGGTAAAACACTAACCTATGTGGCCACTAACTGATGAATGGACACACAGTGGAATATTTTTCCACCATAAAGATGAACAAAATCCTGTAATTTGTAGGAAACTAGATGGGACTAGAAGATAGTTTCTTAAAAGAAATAAGTCAGACATAGCAAAACAAGTACTACGTTTTCTCCCATATATGAAAGCTAAAAATAAATATGTCTATTTACATGCAGAATACTGACACATAGATGCTTGTAAGATGGTGGGGAAGGATAAAGAAACATTGGATAACTAGTACCAAAACACATTTAGATTGAAGGAATAAATTCTGTTCTCTTGTATATCACTGGAATGACTATAGTTCACAATACTGCACTTGTATTTATTATGAGGATCTAGAAGAGAGCAGTTCTAAGACTCCAAACATAAAGAAAGGACATGGAGAGGGAAACAAATATTATCCTGATTTGATCAGTGCACTCTATATGCGGGTATTGACATATTACACTGTACCCAATTAATATGTTTTTAAAAAATTTTATTTGTTCTTGTTTAGATGAAAATAGAGAATATTTTGACATATTTATACAAACATGGGTCCATCTTATTCTTATTAGGTTCCCAGTCTTGTGCTTACACATGATGTGGAGATTCGTTGTGCTGCAATTCATATATGTACATAGGAAAATGGCAGAAATTTTCTATAGATTACCTGTGATTTCCTTATATGGTAGAGCTTTCTGAGGAGAAATCAGAATGTAACTGTCTTATTTATAGTCTTTTGAGAAGCCAGCTGTCAGATTGTAATTTCTGAGACAACTGCCTCTTTTACCCAAGTTAATATATGACTTATACCTGGGGTCTTCATTTTCCTATTCCCAATCACCTCACTCTAAAGCAGGATTACAAACTCAAGTGCTTCCCTGATGAGGAAGGCAAAATAAGTGTGGAGAGTAGACAAGTGAAGTAGAATATGAAGACTG
The DNA here is from genome assembly GCF_964194105.1 of Spermophilus citellus. NCBI lineage: Eukaryota > Metazoa > Chordata > Mammalia > Rodentia > Sciuridae > Spermophilus > Spermophilus citellus. The sequence goes on along the minus strand of NC_138183.1, from coordinate 65,474,610 downwards.
GTGGTTATAGCAAAATGAGATGTCCCACCTACAGGAAATTCAAATTCAAGCTTTCACAACACTTTACTAGCTACACCAAATCTGTCTAAAAGCTTGAATTTATAAATCCTTGGTATTGAAATAGTTAAAAATCACTGTGCTGGGGTGTTCAGAGTTTGACAATATATGGTTCCTGGTCACATTTTAGCACTGAAAACTACATTTTATATCACTTACTTCCTTCACTTGCAACATTTATCAAAAATCACTAAAAGAAAAATAAGTGGGCAAGTCCATTGGGGGTGAATTAATTGTGAAGATATTATGTTTAAGGGTGAGGATCTCTCACTTGCACAGAACCTTCCTAAGCTCTGGATCCTTTGCATTTATTTACTTATTTTTGTACATTTTGCAAAAGTAACTGAAATTAGTGGATATCTATTTTGTGTTCTTTGACTTTTAAAAAATTTTTTGTTTTAATTACTTATACATGACAGTAGAATGCATTTATGCACTTTGATATATAATACATTGATGGGATATAATTTTTCATTGTTCTAAGTGTACATATTATATAATCACATTTGTCATGCAGTCACACATAAAGTAATAATGTCTGTTTGATTCTACTATCCTTCCTATCCCCACATTCCCTTCCCTGCCCTAACTTTACTTCCCTCTACCTAATCTATGGTAACTCTATTCTTCTATAGTGCCCTTGCCCACCTCATTGTAAATTAGCATCCGCATATTAGAGAAAACATTCAGCCTTTGGTTTGGGGGGATTGGCTTATTTCACTTAGCATGATATTCTCCAACTTCATCCATTTACTGGCAAATGCCATTATTTCATTCTTCTTTAAACCTGAGTAATATTCCATTGAATATATATGCCACATTTGCATTTTATCCACTCATCTATTGAAGGACACCTAAGTTGGTTCCATAATTAATCTATTGAGAATTCAGCTGCTATCAATATTGATATGGCGGCATTACTATACTATGTTGATTTTAAGTCCTTTGGATATAACTGAGGAGTAGGTCAAATGGTGGGTGGTTCCATTCCACATTTTCTAAGGAATCGCCATAGTGGTTCTACCAATTTGCAGCCCCACAAGCAATGTATGAATGCACCTTTTTCCCCACATCCTGGCCAACATTTATTGTTGCCTGCATTCTTGATGATTACCATTCTGACTGGAGTGAGATGAAATCTTAGTGTAGTTTTGATTTGCATTTCTCTAATTGCCAGAGACGTTAAATAATTTTTCATATATTTATTGATTGATTGTATTTCTTTTTCTGTGAAGTGTCTGTTCAGACCCCTAAAGGGTAAAAAGTAAAATCAAGAATCAATAAATGGGATGGATTCAAATTAAAAAGCTTCTTCTCGGTGAAGGAAACAATAAATAATGTGAGAGAGAGCCTACAGATTGAGAGAAAATCTTTTCCACATGCACCTCCAATAATCCATTAATCTCTAGGATATACAAAAAATGTTAACACCAAAAAAACAAATAACCCAATCAATAAATGGGTTAAGGAACCACTAATATGTTTTTTTTTAAGAGAGAGTGAGAGAGGAGAGAGAGTGAGAGAGAGAATTTTTAATATTTATTCTTCAGTTCTTGGCAGACACAACATCTTTGTTGGTATGTGGTGCTGAAGATCGAACCCGGGCCGCACGCATGCCAGGCGAGCGCACTACCGCTTGAGCCACATCCCCAGCCCCCACTAATATGTTAATAAAAAATATAAATCTCTCCCTCCCCATCCCCTTGAATAGATTATGTTCTCTGTAAATAGCAGAAAACTCTAAACAAGACTTATAAGAGCTGATAAGATGAACATCTAACTCTGTTCACCTTTTGAATGATGCCCACAGAACCCTCCCTTTTCCAGCCACCCATGCTTACCATGTAAAATTTTCTCCTGATTCTCCCTATCATAGTATCAAGATAGCTGCTTCAGTTCCCTTTATTAATTTCTTTTCAGGCAAGAAAAAAAGAGAAACAAGAAGGCTTAGTGCTTGAATAGAGAAAGCAAAAGATTTTCTAGGAACCTCCACATTTGTGCTTACACTGTGTTGGACAGAACAGTGTCAAACAAACCCTGATACCTGCAAGAGATCTTGGGAAATCATGACCAGCACTTAACAGCCTCAAGAGTCAAAGGTTTTTCACCTTCAGTCATTCTTTCAAAAACATTGATCTGTGTCTATTAGGCTTCACTACTCATGTTTAACTCCAACTGGAGCTGGACTCAAGGAACAGAGTTGCCAAGGATCCGGGGCCTTCAAATCCAGTTGACATGGGTTGGTATCTAGCACTTCCCAGTTGCATGAATGGATTATTTACCTTTTCTTCTTAAAAAGGTTTTCTGCTTGTGTGTTTGTTTTGTTGTATAAAGACATGAAATGTGTTTTATTTGTGGCTAAAAAGATTAAGAATCCTGCATTTTTCTGTTACTATAACAGTCGCAAACCCACATCCCACACACTTGCTGGACAAAGTATGTGACCACTCTCAATTTATTTCCTCTCTCTATAAAATGGGAAACCGGCCACTTTGGACAGTGTGGGGAATGTATAAAAGTATCCAAGCAAATAAAAATTAAAACATTCCTGGAAATTTACATTTAGCAACAAGCAATTCCTTTGGAAGACAGCCTTGCAAATGGATTAGTTTTGCAGGGACTCTTAAACCCTTCTTCCCGCCAAATACTTTTTTTTTAGAACTCTATTTGTTTACTTTTATGTGGTGCTGAGGATTGAACCCAGTGCCTCACATGTACTAGGTGAGCACTCTACTGCTGAGCCACAATCCCAACCCCCCAAATACTTTTAACCCTCAATTTTGAGAATCCTCTACCAAAATGCTTGTCTTAATGCAACACTATTTTAAAAAAGCAATGCCTCTAACTGTTCCATGTTTTCGTCAGGAATGTATTGAGTAATTATACAGTGTTTAGCATTTCAGCAATGCTGACTGGGCTGTGTTGAAACACTAGAAATTAGAATTATTTTAGTCCATAGCTATAAGTGAGTTAATCTGAGTAGGAATGTGAGCAAACAAATTATTGGAAAAAATCAACCTAATTGCAGTTGAAAGTTCCCTGTTGGTTAATGAGCATACTATCTGAAATTTTGTTGAAGTTTTTAAAAGATAAGAGGTGTCAAAATTACCTCTGATTTAATACAGCAAACATAGTCTACAATTAAAAATATATAACTATATAATTTTGGTGATGTAACATGTTACCACAATATTTTTCAGTGATGTGGAATGCCACTGCTTTCTTGCTTTCTCTTTCCTTTTTTGTTTTGCTTCTCTCTCTCTCTCTCTCTCTCTCTCTCTCTCTCTCTCTCTCTCTCCCTACCTCTGATCCATTAGGATGCAGAATATAATATCACATTACAATATTTGGGTAGGTGGTTACAATCAAACCATCTCCCAGACAAGAAGGCAAGTGAAATGGAGAAAGTATGTGATAAATTTAAGACATTATTGTACAAGCCTATAATGGTGTGTTTTAACCAGGTTTCACAGTAAAAGTCATCCACTTTTCCCTTCTGTCAACAATTTATCCATACATGCATTATGGATTTTATGAATTGTTATGCCAGACACTACATGATTAAATCTAACTATAATCATGTTTAGGCGAGAAGGTAACTTTACAAATGTTCATGTTGGAAAACTTTGGTTTGTAAGAAGATAGGTGATTTCAATGTTATTTTTGGCAATGTAATTAGTGCAATGGCCATTCATTACTCCACAATAAAGGAAAGTCTGTGAATACAGAATAACATTAGTATGCAAAATACTTTCAGGGTAACAAAAGAAAAGTTCAATTGTAAAAAGGCCCAGGGAAAAAGGATGGAGTAGTGGAGGAAAGATAGGGAGGGGGAACAAGAGCTGAGTAAATTCCATGGAGGTGGGTAGGGAAAGGGTGGAGCTGGGACCTTTGGTTCAAGAGCTGAGCTAGAGCCCAAGAATATAAAAGCCTAGTTGAGCCAGGTAGGAAAAGCAGGCTGAAGCCAAGGAAGCCACACAGGCTCAGATCTGTGGGTGATATCTGCTGCAGTCTTCAGAGAAAAGCTGCCCCTGAAGGAGAGAAAAGTTCCAGATGTCTCACCTGTTCTTGATCCACCTCCTAGGAATTTTGGCTACTGCTGAACCCATCGTCCACAAAGGTTGCATCAGAATGGTGGGAGAAGGTTATTAGGTTTTGTGACCACAGATTATTCCAAGAAAAGCTGTGTGCTTGCTGCAAAGCGGCTATAGAAATTGCAATGGGACAGCAGAGTCTGAGATCTGCAGGTAAGAGCTTGTTTCCCCAGAGCCTTTTGGCACTTCCCATTGTTGTTCTGAGGCTGCCGACCTAGTGGAATGAGGGTCTCCAAGCTGGGTTGGATACCACATTGGCTAACAGAGCTCAGCCTTGACTCCAGGTGTTTTTTGCCCAAAGCTTGAACCTTTCCTTTGTAACTTACTTTTATTGAAAACCTCACTGGGTATCTTGCCAGAGGGAGAGGAAATGTGGGAAGCACACACACACACACACACACACACACACACACACACACACAAAACCCTCATCCAGGAGACACCTGGTGTTCTTCCCACCTGGCTGCCAGGTCAATGGTGAGGAGAAATGGGGAAGCCACAGAAGAAAGAGAGGCGCACTCTTGGACCCCAGAGGGAAAGTTGAGCAGGCCAGATGGCAGGCATAATGGTAACCTGGTCCCTAGATGGAGCATCTCTGATTGAAAGGAAAGGGGGCAAAACATGAGCTGGTGAGCTGGTTGTCAAGCTTGTTTCTGTGCCAAAAGGCACATGGCAGCACCCTGAGATGTCTGTCCAGGTACTGAAAAGTGAGACAGGAAACATCTTAGATTTAGTGACCATCCTCCTTATGAAAAAAACTGGCATTGGCCTGTGCCACGGAGAATACCTCCACCCCCTTTTAATGCAACTTGTAAAAGGAACCTGGCTTCCCCATCTTTTGGGATTGGATCTTGTAGTTCTACTGTGACAGAGATGATGGAAGAGAAACAAGTGAGTAGATGAATAAAGAAAATACTGAAGGATACCAGGCACCAGGTAAGCTTGCCACTTAGTTTATGATAGCTGAAGACCTTATTGCTGCTTTCGAGTTTTAGAAAGTATAATGGAGCTTTTGTTGAAAGCAAGATCTCAGAAATGAGTGCAGTTCAAATGTGGATTGATTCTTTAAAATATGTTTCTTAGTTCTAAAGTACTTAGAAAGATGGTTTAGAAACCAAGTTAAAGAAGCCATGGAAACTCACAGGAGCATAGGATAATCAGTGTAATGGGTTTTATTAAATTCTGTAAGCTCAACTACAAATAATTAAGTTTTTTCCATTTCATATGGTGTATGAAAATTATGATGAACTACCAGTAAGTTTTATAAGTTATTTGCATATGTTGTACACAAGTGATCCTCATTCAGAATCATTGTGCAAAATAAATACATTTATTTCTCTTTATTAGATATAAAGTATGATTATAAAGTTATGTACTTTTCTACATTGTTTGTCAGAGATTGATTTTATGCCTTCCTTACATAATTCTTGTATAAAAGAAATAAAAGACTATCTATGAATAGTCTATGAATTAACTAATTGAAACCAGGGAAGACTAGATTGTATTGCCTTTGCTTTTTGTTAGGTAGCATTCTTTTAATCCATTTCTCTCTTTACTATCAAAGTCTTTTGTCTTGGAGTAAATAATCTGGAGAAAAGCAATTTCCAATGAGATGTGTGAGGGAAGTCACAGACATATATTAAGATGATTTCATCAGAGCTGTTGGAAATCCTTCCTTTTAAACTTTATTTGGAAGCAGTCAGTTGCCACTATGAAATATTTGATAGATTAATGTTACTACAAGCCTTTTAAAGGGTTACTGTAGTTCAGAATTTTCTTAACAATTAAGGAAAATTACTCAGAAAAAAAAATCACGCAGGGCACAATGGCACATGCCTAGGGTCCCAGTGGCTTAGAAGGCTGAGGTAGGAGGATCACCAGTTCAAAACCAGACCAGCAAATTAGACCCAGGCTCAGAATAAAAACATAAGAAGGGCTGAGTATGTGACTCAGTTGTCAAGCACTCCTGTTTTTAATCCCTAGTAATCTTCCCCTGCAAAATCCATCTGCATCAAAATTAATGATTTCAATGACCATCATGATATCAGAAAGATGAGAGATCAATGTCAAAGAGTGAAAAGTATCATGATAAAAGCAAAGAAGGAATGATAAGGAAGAGAGGTGACAGAGGGCCAAGGTGGAGTAAAGCAGAACCTTGGCAAGATTATAGTACTTTTATCTGCCCAATTATAAGGAAACTAGATTGCTTAGATATCAGGATACTTGCTACTTCTGTTTTAATGTTTAATTATATTAAGGAAATGCCTTCCTTTTTGTCTATTCTTATGTTTACAGTTTTTCTGATGCTCCCTGACATCAATATTTCCCCCCCCAAAACATTTTTTAACTTAATAGATATCAATCCATCCTCCTTCAATATGATGCCACAGCAGCTGAGGGCAACAACACCTTGTGAGAGGAAGCCGTCATTATTGGACCTACAGCAACATGAACCTGTAATAGAGGATTCAATTCCTGAAGAGTTGAAGTATATCTTTCAAAATAGACAAGGGGAAGCAGAAGACAATAGCCCTTCAGAATCAGAATACATACATTGGAAACTTCAATTCCTAAAAGGTTCATTGCATAATTTGGACATGATAAGAAATTGTTGCAGAAAAAATTGTACCAGAAGATTTTTGGTTAGATATTGTTGAGATGAAGCTATCTGTGCACACATCATCTGTTGTTCACATGCATTCTTTATGATATTTTACTGATTCCTCTTTGGGGCTGCATGATTATTTAGAATATGAGAAATGAATATTAAAATTTGATTTTTCATTTGATGTGAAAGATAAAATTCTTTGCATTATTGTAGTTTCTGTTAATAATACTTCTTATATTAAAAAGTATTTTGTCTATTTTAACATTATGATTACATTATTGTGCCATTAATTAAAATAGTGCCATTAATTAAAAATTTCTTTCAATCTTTATCACTTTATCTATTCGTAGTCTAACAGGGGTTACATAAAATAGACCAAAATGCCTTTATTGGCATTAATCCTTAGATTAGATACGCTCAAACCACAAAACTTTGACTTTCTTAATTTTGAAACAATTTTGTGTCTTAAAAACTGAGGTTATACTCTCAGGTAAAGGTTTCAGAGACAAAACTGAATAAAAAAGCAGCAAATGATTTTTAAAGGAGAAAAATGAATAGGCATATAATAAGAGGTTAAACAACTCAGTGTCCTATATATTACAGATCAAATTTAGTAAGGGAATTCACTTTATGTTTAATGATTTGGAGTTTACAAACCATTCCTGTGAGCAAAACAATTGTAGAATGGTATGAAAACTTGTTAGAAAAGTAAGTAACAGCTATCATCTTAGTGTTTGGTCATTTTTTTCAATTGACCATACACACAACTTAGGCAGCATTTATATGGCAAGGTAATATCTTCCTTCAAACGTCTGTAATCAGAATTTAAAGGGATTAAAACAGAAGCTTTTATATTTCATAAGTGATTATAACAAAACTTCTAGTACTTATGAAATCCTCACCAAAGCCACTTTTCCCAGCTTCATAAATGTCTGTAAAACCTTGGAGACCATGAGCCACCTTGGACAAAGCCAGAAAGAGCACTGTCTAAAATGGAGCTTTCCACCTATATGAATGAGGAAAATGCACAGGAAAACTACATACCAGCGACCACAATATGCCTACACCCAGATTCAGACCAAACTTAAGAGTCATTGGGATACAGGAAGGTATATAGCTCCAAACCAAAGGAATGAGCAATCTATTCAATGAAATAATACGAGAAAACTTCCCAGACTTGAAGAATGAGACAGAATCCCAAATCCTAGAAGCCTACAGGATGCTGAATGTGCAAAATCATAAGAGATCCACACCTAGACACATTATAATGAAGATGCCCAGCATACAGAATAAGGAGAGAATTTTAAAAGCTACAAGAGAAAGGAAGTCTGCTCATCAACCTGTCCTGGATGAGGCCAGGATTATTCCGATACCAAAACCAGAGAAGGACACTACAAGAAAAGAACGTTGTGGATCAATATTCCTGGTGAACATACAGGCAAAAATCTTCAACAAAATATTAGCAATGGAAATTTAACAATCCTTAAAAGAATTAATCATCATGATAAGTGGATTCTATCCCAGGGACACAAGGATGTTTGAATATACCTTCATAGTTAAGTATGATACACTGCATGAACAAAATAAGGGATAAAAATCATAAGATTATTCCAATACATGCAGGAAATCACTTAAGAGAACTCATCATGCTTTCAAGATACAAACTGTCATCTAATTAGGTATGGAGGTGCTGTGCCTCAATACAATGAAGGCTGCAGATAACAAACCCATAGCTGAAATTATTCTCAACGTCAAAAATATGAAAGCTTTTTCTGTAAGATCAGGAGCAAGATGGGGAGGTCCACTTCACCACTTCTATTCAACACAGTATTGTAAGTCTTTGCTAGAACACTTAAGAAAAAGAAAGAAAGAAAAGCCACCCTAATAAGAATAAAAAGGCGAAATTGTTCCTATATGCAATGACATGTTGTGCCAACTATAGAAAACCCTAAGAAATCCACCAAAGAACAAAAAGAATGGAAGGCAACTGGTTGAACTGATAAATCAATGCAGTAAAGTTGGAGATTAGAAATATAAAATACAAAAATCAGTAACATTTCTATATACTAATAATGAGCAATCTCAAAAGAAAATCTGAAAATAAATTCTTTAGTAGCAAGAAAAATGAAGTGCTTAGGTGTACATATAACTAAGAAGGAAATACCTGCTTTAACAAAACACTGATGAAATTGAAGAGAATGCAGATAAATGGAAAGACAAGCCATCTTCACAGATTGGAAGAATTAACATAGTACAAATGTCTCTTCTATGCAAATCAAAACTACACTGAGATTTATCTCACCCCAGTCAGAATGGGAGCCATCAAGAACACAAATGATAGTAAATGCTGGAGAGTTTATGGAGAAGAAGGAACAAGTTTACACTGTTGGTGGGACTTTAAATTCATATATCCACTATGTAAATAGTATGGAGGTTTTCCAAAAGAGTAGGCCTGGAACCACCATATGACTCATCTGTACCCCTCCTCAGTATTTATTCTTAAGAACTAAAGGCACCATACTATATTGATACATGCATATTCATGTTTATAGCAGCAAATCATAATAGGCAAACTATGAAAAAATCCTAGGTATTCATCAACAGAATTAATGGACAGAAAATGAGATCTGTAAACACAAATGAGTTTTCCTTTATTCAGCCATAAGGAAAGAGAAAAATTATATCATTTACAGGAAAATTGCTGGAACTTGAGAATATTATGTTAAGTGAAATAAGCCAAACTCACAAACAAGGGACATATGCTTTCTCTTATATGGGGAAACAAAAGAGTAAAAAGGAAATGAAAAGTCAGGTGGGCGAATCTCTTGAAAATTGAAGGAAGTAAAAGGGATCAGAGGAGGCAAGAGGAAGGAAGAGGGGAAAGACTGGGAAATTATGTTGGTCAAATTATATTGTTATATCATTTTCATGTACAAGTATGTAACAAAGTATCCCTCCATTGTGTATAATTATAAAGTACCAATTAAAAAATATAAAAATGAGAAATATAAAGCCTTTTATAAACACCACAAAAATGTGAAAAATGGATCTACACATCTGAAAAAATCTTGATGAAAATTTTAATATCATTTTTCAGAAAAAAAAGTCATTGATTTTTAATTGAGCCACTGAAGACCCCAAATAGCCAAGACAATCCCAAGCAAGAACAAATCTGTAGGCATAACAATTTATGACATCAAACCATATTATAAAGCAACTATAATCAATACACTACTGTACAGGCTGAAAACAGACACATTGGCTCCTGGAAGAGAATTGAAAGCCCAGACAGAAGCATATTCATTTATGGTCAATTGATTTTCAACAAAGGTACTAGGAACACCAAATGGGAAGGGAACAGTCTCTTCAACAAATAGTGCTGGGGAAAGTGGCTGTCTACTGAGAAGGAATGAAAGTAGACCCTATTTCCTACCACATGCAGAAGCTAAATGAAAATGGATTGAAGAGCTTAGAATAAGAACTGAGGAAAAGTTCCACAAGAGGTTCAGTAACAATTCATTTCAATATGATCCTGAAACCTTAGGCAAGAAAAGAAAAATGGACAAATGAATGATATCAAACAAAACAGTTCTACACAACAAAGGGAACTATTAGTGAGATGAAGAAGCAACTCACAGAATGGAAGAAGATATTTGCAGACCATCCATCCAATAAGGGGTCAACATCCAAAACACATAAGGAGTTTGAACAACTCCACAGCAAGAAAATAAACAACCTTGTTTTAAAATCATCATAGAATCTAAATAGACATTTCTCAAACAATGCTACATGGTCAACAGTCACAGAAAAAAATGTTAGGCAAGCATCACTAGACAAAATGAAAAGGTAAATTAAAACCAGAATACCATGTCTTAGATCTTAGATTTGCTTTAATCAAAAAGACAAAAAAAAAGTGTTGGAAAGGATGGGGAGAAAAGCAGTAATCCAAAGGATATCTGCACTTTTATGTTCATTGCAGCATTGTTCACAGGAGCCAAGATGTGGAAACAACCTATGTTTCCATCAATGGATGAAAAAAGAAAATGTGGCATATGTATACACAAGGGAATACTACTTAGCCTCACAAAAGAAAGATATCCTGACAGTGGAGAATGGGATAGACAGCAGAATACATCAGTCACTAGAAAGGCAATTTGTAAATCAATGGAAATGTAACTGATGTGACACAGCAATCTGTATACAGGGTAAAAATGGGAGTTCACAACCCACTTGAATCAATCTGTGAAATATGGTATAATAAGAACTATGTAATGTTTTGAACAACCAACAATAAAATAATTTAAAAAAAAAAAGAAGGATATCCTGTCATTTGCTACAAAAGGAATGATCCTGGAGGACACCGTATTAAGTGAAATAAAGTGGGCCCTGAAAGACAAATTCCATACAATCTCACTATACATAGCATCCGAATGAGTCGAGGTCCTAGAAGTACAGAGAAAAATGATAGGTACCAAGGTTAGGAGAGGGGCTTGAGAATAAAAATAATGGGGAGTTGTTGATCAGAGCATAAAATATCTGATAGGAGAAAAAACGTTTTGAGAACAGTTCCACAGTAGGTTGACCAGAGTCAATAATAATAATAATGTTTGGGGTATTTTCAAAATAATTAAGAGTCAACTTCAAGTGCTTCACTGCAAAAAAGGACAGGTAATCAAGATGATGGGCACAAGAATTAATTTGTTTTAGGAATTCTATATTTTGTGTGTGTGTGTGTGTGTGTGTGTGTATTTATATATACATGTCAAAACCTCTCCTTGTACCCCCTAAATGTCTACAATTGTGCTCTGTTAATTAAAAATAAAGAAGAAGAAAGTATAATGAGATAGAATTACACATTTGTTAGGATATCTATCATTTCCAAAGGGAAAAAGCTAATGTTGTCAAGAATATGGAGAAACTGAAAGCGTTGTTCATTCCTGGTGGAAATGTAAGATTCCTCAACAACTTGAGAATGTAAGAACTATGGCCACGTGATATAGTTATTCTACTTCAAAATCCTCATCCAAATGAATTGCAGGCAGGGAACTAAAACTCCATACAGTCCAACAAAAAGAGTGAAGCTAGCATAAACTAGTAATAAAAATCCATCAATGTTAGTTCATAAGTTGGTGCAAATGTACCACACTAATGCAAGAGTTTAATAACAGAAAAAAACTGTTGGTTTTGGTGAGCTCAGGGTGAATTGTGGAATCTCGTTTTTCACTATATTTTTCTATGAACTAGAATGTAATAATTTCTGATTAATTAATCATTTAAACATAAAAATCAATGTTTTCCACAAATATAAAACAAGGCACTTTGTAAAGGGGAAATAAATTTGTTCCTGCTTATAGTTGATTAATGCAGATGCTGTGATTCCTACCCATGTCTACTGGATTCCAAAATCCCCCTCCCTGCTGAGTATCACTTGGTCCATTACCACTTGAGTTAATTTACTGACAAAGATAAATAATTGAACATCATTGTCTTTCAATGAGGTGTTATTGGTTCTAGAACAGAGAACATGTGTAACCCTATAGGTTAACTCCCAGTCTGCTTTCCTAGAACCTTCTCTCTTGTCTTCAGCTCTTGAGCTCACAAGCATTGAATATGATTTCTCAGTATCTCTTGCAGGCATCCCTGTCCATGTGACACAGTTCTGGCTAATACAGTATTAACACAACTTCGGAGTCTTTTTATTTCCTTCTGAACCATTACTAAGCATTCCTATTTCCCCTCCTTACCTGCCTGAAACAGACACTGAGAAAGGGAGATGAAACAGCTATCTTGGCACCAAAGGTGTAGAGTATCAGGAAGGAGCCTTATATGTTAAGCATGGCTGACTTGTAAGCATGGATCGTCCTGCATCATTCAGAGGCTAACCAGTGTTGGATGCTTATTCCATAGGCATTGTTTAAACCACTGCTTTAGTGTGTTCTGTAATTCACTGAGAATACCATTCAAACTGATACATGTACAAGAGCAGTAATTTTTATATAAGAATTGCATTGAGCAAATGTGATCAGTTTCTCGTGTTTAGGTAGACTTTAGTAGCATAAGCACTGGATGTACTAAAGATACTAGCTGGTTGAGTATTGGTAGTAGATGGCTAACCACAGATTGTCTTTTGCTGCTATACAAGGAGTTGATGGGTAAAAACTCTCCATCTCACTGCAGCCTCCCCCAGCTTTTTACTCTCACCCTATTGCCATGGTCACATATTAGTTACCATTTGTCATCTTACTTTAACCTTTGTTATTCAAGCAATGGAAAATATGTTTTATACATAAGAGCCTAATCAAAGTGGGACAGAAAAGACAGACTGAAGGCACCACATTGAAAGAAAATTGGCATTGTCATCAGAACCAGTAAATAAACACTGTTCCAGAAACCCTGCCTCCATGGATTGTGTGGAGGACCATATGTAGGACATGGATCAGGGCAGTGGTGAATAGCAGACTTGTGCATCTGGGTGGGAGCCCTTTGTGCTCTGTGGTCTGTAAGATTCCTGGCATTAACCTCATTGAAACCTCCATTTTAGACTGTAATCTTCCTGACTTCATCCAAAGTGGTTCGTGGTCTCCAAGGTTTTTAGACATTTATGCAACTATGCAAAGTGGCTTTGTGAGGATTTAATCAATTCTAGAGGTTTCATTGTCATTAGTTATGTATGGAATTCACAATGCAAATTTCTGTCTTAATCCATTTAAATTCTGTTTCCAGACATTTGATGTAATATATTACCTTCCCATTTAAATGCTGGCTAACATGTATGTATAGGTAATTTGAAGGAACTGGCAAAAAACGAAGATTTCAGCTATGTTATTTACTTTTCTAACAAGTTTTCATATTACTCTACAATTGTTTTGGTTAAAAGAATCGTTTGTAAGTAATAAAACATTAAACATAAACTGTCTTTCCTTACTGAGTTAGTTCTGTAATATATATGATACTGAGTTGCTTATTCTCTTCTATATATGTCTATCCATTTATCTCCTTTAAAAATTATTTTTGTCTCTCAAAACCTACACCTGAGAATATAACCTTAGTTTATATGTCCTTAATTAAATAAAGGTGAGAGTTCAATCTGACTGCTTCTAATGAATTATTCAATAAGATATAAAAATATTTCAAAATTAAAAGAGTCAAATCTTTGTAGATTTAGGCATATCTAATCTAAGAATTAATGTCAATAAAAGCATTTGGTCCACTTTATGTAACTCCTGTTAGGCATTGCATTAAAATGAGTTTTGTGTGGGTAAAGTGACAAAGATTGAAAAAAATTTAACTAATGGCACTAAAAAGCAGTAATAATCAGATTGTGAAAAAAAAAGACAAAAAGACTTTCAGCTCAAGAAGTTTTATTCACAGAAACTACAATAACAGAAAGAACATTTCCTTTCACATCAAATGAAAAAATCAAATAATACAGTCATTTCTCATATTCTAATAATCATGCAGCCAGAAAGAGATATCAGTAAAAATTTCATCAAGAATACATGTGAGCACAATTAGCTTCATCTTAGCAAAATTTAAGCATAAATCTTCTGGAACATTTACGTTGGCAACATTTCTCAGTCAGTGAATCTTCATTGATCTGTCGCTTTTTTCGGGAATGAGTATTCAAGCTTAAGTATTCTAATTTTGAAAGGCTATTTTCTGCTTCCCCTTGTCTATTGTGAATAATATCCTTCAGCTCTTCAGGACTAGGCTTTGAATCCTCTATTGCAGGTTCTTGTCGTTGTAGCTCTAGTGACAATGGTAGCCTCTCAGATGGTGCTGCCCTCAGCTGCTGTGGCAAATTAGGACTGATTCCCAACATCATATTGAAGGCATCTTTATCTTCATTGAGAGAGGATGGCATGATATCTATTAAGTTTAAAAAAAATAAGTGGGAAGGGAGAGAAAATATTGATGTCAAGAATCATCAGGAAAACTGTAAATGTAAGAAGAGACAAAAACAAAGGCATTTCCTCAATATACTTGAACAGTGAACAAGAAGCAACAAGTATCCTGCTATCTAAGCAACCCGGTTTCCTTATATTTGAGTAGCTTAAAGTACTATAATCTTGTCAAAGTTCTGCTTTACTCCACTTGGTCCTCTGTCACCTCTTTCCTTGTCATCCCCTCTTTGCTTTTATCATGATACTTTTCACCCTTTGACATTCATCTCTCATCTTTCTGATGTCATGCTGTTCATTGAACCACTAATTTAAACAAAAGAGGGAATTTTTTTTTTCCTTTGGTATCAGGGATTGCATCCAGAGGCACTTAACCACTAAACCACATCCCAACATCATACTGAAGGCACCTGCAGCTCACTGCAGCCTCCACCAGCTTTTTACTCTCACCCCATTGCCATGGTTACATATTAGTTTCTATTTGTCATCTTAATTTAACCTTTGTTGTTCAAGCAGTGGAAAATATATTTTATACATAAGAGCCTAATCAAAGTGGGAGAGAAAAGATGGATTGGAGGTACTACATTGAAAGAAAATTTGCATTGAGGCAGAGTCTCATTAAATTGCTTAGGGCCTTGCTATGATACTCAGGCTGGCTTTGAACTGGTGTTCCTCCTGCTTCAGCCTCCCTAGCTGCTGGGAGTACAACTGTGTGCCACTGCTCCATGCTGGATTTTGATTTTTTATCATAGTAATTTTTCCATTACTAAAAAATTTCGACTTATGATAATAACCCTTAAAGAGGACCATAATAACCTTAACCTATCCAATCTCATGGTGGCAAGCTACTGCTTCAGAATAAAGTTTAAAATGAGGAATTTCCAAGAGCTCTGATATAATTAGCTGAGGATATGTCTCTCACAAATCTCTTTAGCAATCACTTTTCCCCAGACTATTTACTCCAAGTCAATAGACTTTGATATTGAAAAGAGAAACAGGTTAAAAGAACACAAACAAAAAGCAAATACAAAGCAATCTCATCTTCCCTAGTTTGAATTAGTAAATTCCAAGATTCTTTATAACTATTATACAAGAATTATGAAATGAATGGCATTATATCAATCTCTGACAATGTAGAAAATAACTTTAAATCATACTTTAAATCCCATAAAGAAAACTAAATGTGCAGGACTGCGGACTGCAGCCCCAGAGTAGCGCAAGCTCTGTGGCACATTGGAACTGCGCTGTGACTGCCAGAGACTGCCCAGAGGATCGCTTGCAGCCACCACTGCTGCTTACAGAACAGGAAGATGTGGGACACATGGATTTGGAATTCATGTGAAAAACTGCTTTGGGGGTGTGAATGTGATTCCTGATGAAACTGGATTGGAATAATTTTCATTGTGTGTGTGTGTGTGTGTGTTTTCTTTTTAAATTTTGCATTTGACTTAAAGTGCCATAAGTAAATTTGTATATTGTAGGGTGGACCTAGCCACCTCCTTAATTTGGGTACTGTTGGATACGTTCTTGCTGCTTTACTTCAGTGAATGCAACAAATGTGATGAGAAAAAGGAGAGAGGACTTCCTGCTAGGAATGTTCTACAGCCAGCATAAAAACCTCATGAAGGTCCTGGAGAAATGGGGAAACCAGTTGTCATTCCTAAAGAGGATCAAGAAAAGATGAAAGAGATGTTTAAAATCAATCAGTTCAATTTAATGGCAAGTGAGATGATTGCACCCAACAGATCTTTCCCAGATGTTAGGTTAGAAGGGTGTAAAACAAAGGTGTATCCAGATAATCTTCCTACACAAGTGTGGTGATTGTTTTCCATAATGAGGCTTGGAGCACACTTCTGTGAACTGTCCATAGTGTCCTTAATAGCTCACCAAGCACATGATAGAAGATACTGTTCTAGTAAATGATACCAATGAAAGAGACTTTTTGAAAAGACCTCTAGAGAATTATGTGAAGAAACTAAAAGTGCGGGCTGGGGATATAGCTAGTTGATAGAGTGCTTGCCTCATATGCACAAGGCCCTGGTTCAGTCCCTAGCACCACAAAAAATACAAAATAAATAAATAAAAGTGCCAGATCATGTAATTTGAATGGAACAGCATTCTGGATTGATCAGAGCTAGATTGAAAGGAGCTACAGTGTCCAAAGGCCAGGTAATCACCTTCTTAGATGTTCATCACCAGTGCACAGTGGGGTGGTTGGAGCCTCTCTTAGCAAGGATCAAACATGACAGGAGAACAGTGATATGTCCTATAATTGACGTGATCACTGATGATACTTTTGAATACATGGCAAGCTCTGATATGACCTATGGTGGATTCAACTGGAAGCTCAATTTTTGCTGGTATCCTGTTTCCCATAGAGAAATGGACAGAAGGAAAGATGATTAGACTCTTCCTGGCAGATCACTTACAATGGCAGGAGGCCTTTTCCAATAGACAGAGATTACTGTCAGGAAATTGGAACATATGATGCTAGAATGCATATTTGGAGAGGAGGAAAAACTAGAAATTTCCTTTAAGATTTGGCAATGTGGAGGAACTTTGGAAACTGTCACTTGCTCACATGTTGAACATGTGTTTTGGAAAGCTACCCGACCCATACACATTTCCAGGAGGCACAGGACAAATTATCAATAAAAATAACAAACAACTTACAGAAGTATGGATGGATGAACTCAAGAATCTTTTCTATCTAATTTCTCCAGGTGTGGCAAAAGTAGATTATGGGGATATATCTTCAAGACTTGGTCTAAGACACAAATTACAATACAAACCTTTTTCTTGGTACGTAGAGAATATTTACCCTGATTCTCAGATTCCACATCACTATTTTTCGTTGGGAGAGATATGAAATGTGGAAACAAATCAGTGTTTAGATAACATGGCTAGAAAAGAAAATGAAAAAGTTGGAATTTTTAATTTTCATGGTATGAGAGGCAATCAGGTTTTATCTTATACTGCCAATAAAGAAATTAGAACAGATGACTTTTGCTTGGATGTTTCCAAACTTAATGGCCCAGTTACCGTGCTCAAATGCCACCACCCAAAAAGCAACCAGCTCCAGGAATATGATCCAGTGAAATTAACCCTGCGGCATGTGAATAGTAATCTGTGCCTGGATAAAGCAACAGAAGAGGACAGCCAGGTGCCCAGCATTAGACTTCAATGGAAGCTGGTCCCAGAAGTGCCTTCTTCAAAATGTCACCCTTCCCGAAATATTCTGAGACCAAATTTTTTAGAAAAGAAAAAAATAAGGATTGAATGGACTACCTCAGCATGCGTTTCTGCCACATTCTTAAGTAGCAAAAAAGAAAAAGTGTTTTCCTTCTCTACAGGATGTAAGGTTTATCAGCCATTAAAACTCAGACTTCTCTAGCTTTTCACTTCCTATCCAAGGACGTGAAACTGCACAGTAGTGAAACTCGCACACTGATGTTTACAAGATTGAAACAGTCTCTCATCAAGAATCATGGAAAAGAATATTCAGACAATGAAATAGTCAACACAATGTGCTTTCTAGAGAGCTGCATCTTTTATAGTTTGCTTGCACATCAGTAATTTCTGCTGGGTACTGTCAATGAAGAGATTATCACGATTTTTTTTTCCTGATTAGAACTGGTAGCCAGTATATTAATTATTGACATAAAAGCAAATATAAAAGAACTAGAACCAGATTCAGAATCATTAAAACAACATTGAAAAAATTATATTAAACAGGGTTTAAACAAAATTAAAACAGAATTATGAAAAGTACAATTTGGGGCTGGGGATATAGCTCAGTGGGTAGAGTGCTTGCCTAGCATGCACAAGGCCCTCAGTTCAATATCCAACACCGAGAGAGAGAGAGAGAGAGAGAGAGAGAGAGAGAGAGAGAGAGAGAGAATATACAATTTGTTACAGTATGGTATCTAATTTCTATATAGATTTAATACCTCAGGAAAATAATACCTCAGAGAAAAATAACTGATTCCAATGACATACATTTTGTTTTCATCTGTGATAGTCATGGATGCTTTTATTTTCCTTGGGGTGCTGAAAACAAGCTGGGAGAAAAAGCTCTTTGAACATAGTTTTAATTTCTTTCTATAATATTTTTGTTTGATTTGTGGGCTGTTGAAATTGTGATTTTTAATTGCCTTCTAAAAAATGGAGATTTGACATGATGTCTCAACTGAACAAATTAGACATCTCAGTTGTTCTTGGGTCAACAGGCTGACAATCCTAGTCTTCTGTCTCTCCTTCCTCCCTTTTCTCTCTCATATTCTCTAGCTCTCTCTCTCTCTCTCTCTCTCTCTCTCTCTCTCTCTCTCTCTCTCTTTCACTCCATACTCAGATGTGCTTCATTGTCAAGTGCATACTTAGATTAGATTATTGAATTGTAATGTTGATCTGCTGTTGTTTTTAAATACAATTTGACTGAAAATGTTCAATTGGCAGTTTTTAATAAGTTAGCCAAAGAAGTGAAGCTCTTGTTCCATATTAATAGTCCTGCATTCTTTCTTAAATTCCATTTATGTTAAATTGTTTTTTTCTCTGATTTTTAATACCAACAAATCACCTATTAATTAAAAGTTACATTTTTAATTTCCTAGAAAGAAAATCCATTGCAACATTGTTTCTGATATATATATATATATATATATATATATATATATATATATATATATATATATATTCCTTCCTGTTTTGAAGATTATATTTAATGGCATTCTTTTCTTTAATTTTCAAAGACTCACTGCAGGTAGTGCTATTTCTAGTGCATAAGAATGTTTCTGAAAGTCACATCACTAACGATACTTGCCAAACTGAGCGTCCATGAAGTTTCTTATATCCTATTCAAGTTCATCAACATCAAGCACTGTAGATGTTTTAGGGTGAGGCTATGATACAGAATGCATAAATTGTCCCCAGGAAATATGAAATGATGCAGGTGCTGGATGGAACTTTTTTCTATTCCATGAGCTGTGTAATTCTATCTTCAGTAGGCCTACTGCTTAAAAAAATCAAATGTCTAATCAATAAATCATTTTCATGCTCAAAAAAGAAAGAAAAGTAAATGTATTTATTTTGCACATTGATTCTGCATGAGGATCACTTATGTATACCATATGCAAATGGTATCACAAATCTACTTGTGGTTTGTGATAAGTTACATACACCATATAAAATGTAAAACACTTAATTGTTGGTAATTGAGCTTGCTTTCTCTGGATTTAATAGAACCCTCTATGGGTTTTCACTGCTTATTTAACTTGGCTTCCATTTAATCTTCCTAAATGCTTTAGAAATAATAAACATATTTTTTAAAAACCAATCCATATTTGAACTGCTCCTAGTTCTGAGATCTTGCTTTAAAAAAAAATGTATTCGTTGCAATTTCTAAAACTAGAAAGCAACAATAAAATCTTCAGCTTTCCTGGTCTAAGAAGCAAGCTTCCCATTTCCTTGGTGTCCTTTATGTTTTTTCTGTACTCATCGAGTCATTTTTGTTTCTCTTCCATCACCTCTGTCATACTTGAACTACGAGACCCAATTCAAAAGGTGGGGAGGCCAGGCTCCCACCACAAGGTACATTCAAAGGGAGTGGAGGTAATCTTTGTGGCATAGGCCACTGCCAGTTTTTGACAAGGAGGATAGTCACTAATTCTAAGACACGTTCTGTCTCACTTTTCAGGACCCCAGAAGAAGTCTGACCATGCTGCAATGTATCCTTTGGTACAGAAACTAGAAGATAACCAGCTCACCAGCTCACTTTTTGCCCCCTTTCCTTTGAATAGGAGATGCTTCACCTAGGAACTAGGTTACCATTATGCCTGCCATCTGACCTACTCAGCTTTTCCTCTGGGGTCCAGAACTGTACCTATCTCCTGCTGGAAATTGTGCAGCATCACCTCTTCTGTGGCTCCCCCCATGTCCCCACGGTGTTGACATGGTACCAGGTGAAAAGAATACTAAGTATCTCTTAGATGAGGCTTTTTGCTATTCTTGAATTTCTCCTCCCTCTGGCAAGATTCCCTTGGAGGTTCTTTCAATAAAAGCAAGTTATAAAGGAAAGGTTCAAGCTGGGCAACAAAACACCACTAGCAGGATGACATCTCAGACTTCTTGAGTCCCTTTGGATAGGTTTGCAGGCCCATAGCAACCAATGGGAAGTGATGGATCACTGGTGGCGGATGGGGGAAGCCTAGGCAGACCAAAGCTCTCACCTGCAGATCTCCGATGGGGATATCTCACTGGCCTGTTCCAGGTCGCATGGCCACAGATGTTGATCACTTCTCGGACTAATTGGCGACCACACATCTGAACAACCTCTTCCCACCATCCTGGTTGGGGTGCTGTGGAAACTTGGCTCAGCAGCAGCCAGATTCCTAGGAGGTGGACCAAGAACAGGTGAGACATCTGGGCCTTTTTTCTTGGCACTGGCAGCCTTTCTCTAGAGAATGCAGCAGATCTCACCCACAGACCTGAGCCTGTGAGGCTTCCCTGGCTTCAGCCTGCTTTTCCTACCTGGCTCAACCAGGCTTTTATATTCTTGGGCTCTTGCTCAGCTCTTGAGCCAATGGTCCCAGCTCCACCCTTTCCCCACCCACCTCCATGGAATTTACTCAGCTCTTGTTCACCCTCCCCATCTTTCCTCCATTACCCCATTCTTTTGCCCTGGGCCATTTTACATTGAACTTTTCTTCTCTTTTCTTACCTTCAAACCATTTGGTGTACTAAAGTCATTCTCCATTTGCAGCCTTTCCTCTATATAGAGCAAGAAATGACTGTTACATTGAATTTCATCACCAAAAATAAAGTAGTATCTTCTTAGAACCCAAAGTTTTCCAGCAATCATATTTGCCACACTATCTTCTAGCCTAAACAAGATAAGTTAGATAAAATAGTATAGAGTCTGGTATATCAACCCATAAAAGATATGATGCATTAATGGATAAATTGTTGACAGGAGGAAAAAAAACTGGATCTTACTGTGAATCCTAATTAAAACACACACACAATAGGTTTGTACAGTCAAGTCTTAACTTTATAACAAACATTCTTCATGGTATTTGCCTTCTCCTCTGGGAGACATCTTGATTGTAAACAATATTGTAATGTGAGATTATATTCTGTATTTTTATAGACTGGAAAAGAGAGAGAGAGAGGTGGGAGGTGGGGGTGGAGAATGAACAAACAAAAAAAGAAATGAAGAAGAAATGGAATCCCACAATCTAAAAAAAAAAATATTTTGGTAACATGTTTTAGCACACACAAAAAATGTGCTTTTTTTCTTACTGTAATCTATATTTGCTGCATTTGGTAAGAGTTTACTTTTTAGAACTTTATTTTAACTTTAAGAATATTCAACAGAGTTTCTGGTCATATGCTCGTTAAACAACTCTGATAGATGTCCAGGGAACTTTTATGTGCAAATAGGTTTTTTTTCCAACAATTCATATGCTTGCATGCATGACCTACTCAGCTGTATTAGCTCAGTTACAATTTCAATAGGGCCCAATTAGCATTGGTCAAATGTGCACTGTACAATTATTAAGATCATACCTGATGAAAGCTGTGGAATGGTTAGAGGCATTGCTGTTTTAAAAGGGGGTTTCATGAAGACAAGCATTAAAGAGAGTCTTCTCAAAATTGAAGTTCAAAGGTATTTTGGGGGGACAGGGGTTAAGAGTTCTTGCAAGAATAATCCATTTGCAAATCTGTCTTCCAAAGGAATCACTCATTGCATAATATAATTTTGACCAATGTTTTAATTTTTAATGTGCATTTTGTAGAAGAGGTGCTTAACAGTCCATCTTGATTTGATATTTATATGGGTAAGAGAAGTGTCAAGTTTCAAGCTTCTACATGTGCTGTTTCCCCAGTACCATTTATTGAAGAGACTGGCTTTTTTTCAATGTGTGTTTTTGGCACTGTTATCAAGAATCAGATCTCCGTAGGTGTAAGTGTTTATTTCCGGGATATCTATTCTATTCAGTTGGTTTATGTGTCTGTTTTCATGCAACCACTGTGCTGTTTTGGTTACTGTGGTTTTGTAGTATGTCATAAAATCAGATACTGCAATGCCTCCAGCTTTGTTCTTTTTGTTCACGATTGCTTTAGCTATTTGTGCTTCCATGTGAATTTTAGGATTGTGTTTTCTAGTTCTGTGAAGAATGCCATTGGTCTTCTGATGGAGATTGCATCAAATCTTAAATCATTTAGTGTAGTATGGACATTTTAACAATATTAATTCCTCTAGTCCATGAGCATGGGAGGACTTTCTACTTTTTTTTTGTATCTTCACTTTCTTTTGTCAGTATTTTGTAATTTTCATTGTAGAAGACTTTTGCTTCCTTAGATATAGTGATTCCTAGATTCTTTTAGTTTTTTTTTTTTTTTTGTATTTTAGTTGCTGACATAAATGAGGTAAATGTTTTCATGATTTCTCATCAGCAAATTTGTTACTGGTATATAAAAATACTACTGATTTTTGCATATTGATTTTTTATCCTTTACTGAAATTGTTTCACTTCTTTTAGTCTTTCAGTGGAGTCTTCAGGTTTTTCTATACCTAGAATCATATCATCTACAAACATATAATTTAACCTCCTGCCCTCCTAATCAAATTCCTTTAATTCTTTCTGTAGTCAAATTGCTCTGGCTAAATCTTCCAGTACTCTGTTGAGTAGTGAGAGTGGATATCCTTATATTTTTCTAGATCTTAAAGGAAAGGCTTGCAGATCTTCCCATTCACTCTATAGCTGTCTATGATTTTGTCACATACAGCCTTCCTTGTGTTGTCATACATTCTTTCTATACTTAATTTGTTCAGGGATGTTAGCATGAAGAGATGTTGAATTTTATCTAATGCATTTTCTGCCTCTGTTGAGATAAAATCTCAGTAACAGGCTGGCCTTGAACTTGTAATCCTCCTGCTCCAGCCTCCCAAGAAACTGGGATTATAGGCATGTGCCATCATACCTGGTTAAACAAATTTTAAGAATGAGTGTCCATTCTTCTCAAACTATTCCAAAGAATTAAAACAAAGGGAAATCTTCCAAACTCATTCTACCAGACCAGCATCCTTCTGATATCAATAGGAGACAACACACACACACACAAGAAAATAACTATAGGCCAATATCTATGTTTATCAGAAATATTGGCTTATAGTTTTTGTATGTTCTGTCCTTGTCTCAACAAAATACTAACAAATCAAATCTAAAGGCCTATCAAAAATGTAACTCATCATTTCTAAAAGAGATTTATTGCAAGGATGTAAGGATGTTTCAAATACATAAATTAGTATTAACTGAATCAACAGAATAAAGGAAAAAACTCATATGATCAGCTTTCACAAACCTTCCTTATCATATTTCAAATAGCCAATATCTCTAAACCATTGACTTGTATATATTCCACAGGAATTTCTTAACATTTTTTGAAAACTTCACCAAGCTACCTAGATTTCCAGTTCTTCCTAGGACAAGCTTTCATCCTGAATTATGTTCTCTTAACAGTAAAAAAACACGCCTAGGCCAACTCAAGGTCAGGATCTATTCTGCCTGCACAGAATATCAATTTGCCCACAGAATTTTGCTGACTATAGATGAGAAATACTCTAAAGAAAAAAAAATAACATAAAATAAATTAACCAAGGTTAGCACTCCATCATTCAACCCCATGACACTATTAAACTAGCAGTTGTGGACTAGAACTATCGTGCAAGCCTCAGAATTAGTGATGCCACTGAGTCCCTATCAGTGGAATATAGGTTTCCAGTTGCTTTTATTCTAGGCATAATGATTTGTGGTGAGCCAAATCAACTGTCATTAAAGTAGCTGCCAGAAGAACAAGTTAACAAAACAAATTAACAAGTCTGTAAGGACATCCCACGGCTAACCTTGGTATTTGGAGCAGAAATAGGAGGTTTAAATTCAACAAGTCGGTAACTGAAACTTGCCAACAAATCTTGATCTATCTACCACTGGTAGCACTTGAGTCAGCTCACTCCCTTCATGAAAACTGTTCTTCCTTGACTCCATTCTTACTTTCTAGACCTGTCTCACTCCCCCAGCTCCCAACCACTCTAGGATTCCTGGTATACCTGGAGCCCAAGTATGCTCCAGTCTTCATAAACCACAGGGACTGACCCAAATTTGCCAGAAGAAAAAACAGTGGAGGTGCTAAATAGTCAGCCTTGAGGGAAATACTAAAAATGCTTTCTTCAAATTAGACAATTGGTGATATACATGATATTTCTGAAATCTTCTGTGGGCATCCACATGACCAAACTCTAGGGAGAACTACTTATCCTATTATAGAATAGACACATCCCAAGGCCAAAAGATACCACACTGCCAAATAAGACACTTTAATATTATTTTCTCAGGAAGAGTTTCTTCCTTACCTGGAATGGTGGAAGAGAAAAAATATCTAGGCTCTAGCTAGTATCAGTAGGTTAACACATTTGAACATGCATGTATTGAAACTGTTGAAGTCTATAAATTAAATTGCTGATTTTATACGGTTCATACTTAGATTATATTGGTTGTAGATTATTTTTGCAATATGAGTCTGCACATTCCCCATCCTTTCTAACCTGTATCCTCCTTTTAAAAACTAAAACATTAATATGATTTTTCTAAATAGCACATCTGGTATTTGTGCATTCAAATATTTATAGAGAACACTCTATAAAACCAAACCAAACTATTCAAAACTATGCTAAGACTTACTTAACCAAAGTCACATTTCTTAAAAAGATGCACAATTAACACAGTCTTGCTGTAATAATATTATGTGAAAAGCCAGGTAGTATAAGAAAGGAGTACAGAAAATGAAGTTTATACCAAGAGTTTTCTTTTGTTATTGCACATTTATTCTACACATTTATTATGTTACACTTTTATTCAACACTGTAATAAATATTCCTTAAAACAAAGAAAACCATTGCATTAATACAAAAGTCAACATGCTATCTAGACCAATTTGCTTATCCACTCTCTTGGCAGGTTAGCCTCTCCAGGGTCATGTATTATCGCAGAGTCTCTGGCATCACTTCAGGACAATTAGGTGATAATTGATGAAGTTAAAAATGAAGCCTCTTTAATGATGCTACTTGAAACCTCCAGGAGAGTTTGCAATATAAGTGTCCAAGTCTTCTCCTTATTTACCCACTGTACTACCACACTAGCTTACTCCCTCCACTCCCATATTTAAAAAAATAAACTCTCATTTTCTTCAAAAGAAAAAGTGGGCTATTTGGTCCAGAAAAGCCAAAAGGCAAGCTTTAAAAACGCCAAGAAAGTATCACCTTATTGGACAGTGGACTTTTTCAGGGCTGATCATCCTTCTCTGGGGCAATATGGATTTTGGAGGTTTCCTGTTTAGCCTGGTGGAAGACCACGCATAGTATCTCTCCAAAGCATGGGCCAGAGAGTACCTCAGTCTCCCAAAGTGCTACTGTAATCATCCCCACTACATGCTTTTCAGTGCTAAATAATAAGCCAAAAAATAAAGTGTCATTCACTGCAGTTGACACTTTGTAGCCCTGCCATATGCATTTGAGGGTTGCAAGGTGCTACTCAAGCAGCACCATTTCCCTACTTCTATGTATGGTAATAAGTATCCTTTCCTCCACTGTTTCCTCAAGAGTTATTGTCAAAATTAGAAGCAAATCCTGCCTAGGCTCTGTCCCCTTAAAGGTGATGAAGATAAAGTGACACTTTATGGTCTGCAATAACCAACCCAGTCCTCTTTTCCAAAGCAATGAAAGGGAAGGAGGACCCAGTCACTGAACTAACTTCATTTTCACTCCATCTTGTCTTTGTAACTCTTTTTACCTCTCCTTCTGAGTTCTCCTGAGCCATTCTCTTCTAGAGTGATGTTGGATTCCAGGGGAAAAAAAAAAAAAGCTCTAACAAACATCTTCTGACATAAGTCAAAACTATGTGCAAAATAATGGCAACTTTCCTGTGGTAACAAGGCCCCATGTGACAAGTCCTCCTGACAAACCCTGAGATAATGATGAATCAGACCACACCTAAACAAGATCACCTGCTTTGGTAGCTCTGTAAACCATCCAGCTATGCAGATCCCAACCTTTTCCCTCAATCCCCTTTCAATCAAACCTCCAACTTATTGTCATCCCCTCAAACTCAGGGTTTAGACATGGGTCCCCCTTATCTCCCCAGTATAGCTATATTGATCCAAGCTCCTTTTCTTTTTTCCACCATTAATTTTCTATTTAGTTCTGTTTTAAGGTAAGGGGCGAGACCTGATTTATTGGATCCCCAGAATCAAGCCTCTGGTCTAGGACTTGGTTACAAAAGTCTTGCTCAGTGAAGGAGCTGTGCTCTGCAGTGGACCAGGGAACCAGATCAAGACTGTGGAAATCTCCCCAGAGGAGCAGTTCTCAGTCATTCACCCAACTTAAGGCATAAGGCTTGTTATGTGTGTTGCTTAAGGCTTGGATTTAGCTGTTCCAGATTTGTAGGCATCAACACCAATAGGAAACAAACAGATGTTGAACAGGGGGAACATAAGTTAAGGGGATAATTCTATGAACTGGGTCTACTGTGCTGATTTCACATTTTCTTTTAAAAAGCAATTCACCTGAAGCCCTGCCTACCTTAAGTCAATAAAACATGCTAAATTCCTTAGCAATAAACCTAATATCTGCAGACCTGTAATGCTCCTTCCTGACAATAAGTACTGCACAGTTTATCCTAAAGGAGAGCACCAGATGAGACTTTAATGACTCTTAGATAGACCACACAGAATTCAGAAACACAGGAAAATTAGAGCTTATCAGGGTGGGCCAAAGTGACTCAGAGTTGCCTTGGATATTTACCATGTGCAGTGGAGACATGGAAGTCTGATGCAATCCTGCTGTCAGTCAATAGTCAAGAGATGTACCTGGTCAAGGCTCTCTGCCTCCATTCAATTCTGAAAACAGAACATCACATTCTTTAGCTTTTAGACATCTTAGACAATCTTTTGCCACATGAATGTCATGAGACATCAGTGACCTGCCCAGAATTTTCAGAGTCTTCATTGTTGAAAGCCATCACTGTCTAGGGGAATCTTAGGTTTCCTAACAAGTACCAGGTCCCTTGGGAGCACTAAGCAATGAATAAATGTCAAATTCTCCCCATGACCAAAGAGCAAGGGGACGGAAAGTGTGGAGGAGAAAGATCTTTGCTTTTAGGTAATATCATCTAGTTCTCTGTTTTTCAGCTCAGCATTAGACTTGTATGGCTAGTCCATGGTGTCCCAGAACAGGGGCTGGACAATACTCAAGAGAGGTCTTTTAGAGAGATCATCATCCTAAAAGTCTTCCGTCAATTACCCACTCTCTCATCAAACAAAGGGAGATGTTCTAATGGGCCCCTGCCTGTATGTTGTTCTGGAGATGATCTTTCCTAGTGTACCTCTCAAATGTTTCAGGGTTCCTGAAAGTACCTAAGCAACTATGCCAAATAAGAATCCCAAAAGCATAGGCAGGTATACAATTTCTCAGCAAGTTGGGAGAAAGAGATATTTCACTAAAATTGGTCACTTCCCTTTCCACCTTCCTTAACAAAGTATACCTTTTCCTATGCACTCAAGTTTGACACTTCACGGTCATCCTTCTTCCTCTGAATTGATCTCAAACCTGTCACATTTGTTTTTTAATTGTTCCATTCATACCAACCTAAACCTGGAGATAATCATAACCTTCTTATGTGGGTTTTTCCAACCCAAATCCCCTATACCTACTTCTGCTAAGCTAATAGTCCATAAGCATTTTCTTTGCATCTCCTGCCCTGCTGAAAATCTCTTTATGTTCTGTACAACAAGCCAAATTGCTCTGCAAAAATTCCAAACTCAACAAATTTATCAGCAACCTAGTTTTCCACTATTCCCCAAAAGGATTTCTTTCCTCTCATTATTATTTCTATCCTGCAACTTTCCTAGTATTTTCTCTTTTCCAGCCCCCAGGAATTTCTATCTTTCATGACACATGGTTAGAATCTGGAGATAGAGAGATGGCAATTCAAACCTTGGGCCCATTTCTTTCCAGCTCAATGTTTTGGGGTGGATTACTTTACTTTTACTCAATCTGGTCTTAACTTTATTCATAAAATAGGCACTAAAATGGATCAACACCATTATAGACTTATTTTCAGGATCAAATAAAGCAAAATATATACAAGTATATATGACCACACTGAGTACCTCAAAGTATATACTTAGTAAATATGGGGTTTCCTTTCACCTCCATTTTTTGCATATCTGACCCAAGTCTTACTGAAATCTTACCTATCACACAAAATCATCAAACATTTCAAGGTTCCTTTATCCCCTCACTGAACACCAACAGTACATTACACAGGCCTTGACTTAGCATTAAATCATGTGTTGTCTTATACTGTTTCCAAATTACTTCACCTCTCCCAGTCTATCCCTTTGTTTAATTGTAAGTTCATTAATGATAGAAGACAACTTCTATCATATAGGAGTTGCTCAATCAAGTAATAATATGATTATGTCAAAGAGGCATCCAAAATAATACACAGTGATTCTCACTGCTCTTTTCTTTCTCAATTCTTTACCTCTTCACTTGTCCTGTGCCTGACTTAGGTTTCTCTGTTGTGGTTTCTCTCTTTAACCATAACCTTCTGCCCACATCTCTAGACATTTTATGATGACAGGGCTGTATATAAGACTATTTTGTTTTATTTATAGTGCTGAGATCAATACCAGGGCCTTGTGCAATCTAGGCAAGTGCTGTATCACTTAACTATATCCCAAGACCATTTGTGACTGTTTTTTATAATCAGTTATTAGGACTAGAGTATAAGATGGATTAGAGGAAATCTGCAGTTTTAGTTGCTCCATGGCTCAGAATTCAAACATCAGGTGTACTACTTCTCAGCAAGTTGGGAGAAAGAGGTATTTCACTAAAATTGGTCAGTCAGAGTGTTTCAGAGACTCAGAAATTTTGGTACATTGAAAAAAGAAGAAAGAGTCCATTGGATTCAAGCCATTTGTGGCAGCAGCTATGGTAGTAGTGCTGATTCACCACAGAAGGAAAGAAGAACATGAAGAGAAGCATGACAGACAAATGTGGTGTGGAAAAACCTGAAATCAGAAAAGCATCCAGAACTTAGCTGATCCAGAGGTTGCACTGTGCACTGTTGCTTGAAAAGTGATCTGTGTTTCTCAACTGGCCACAGAAAGCTGAGGCAGCAGCCATCTTGAGGCATCCACATGTATCTTTCTGCTACAAGAGACTGGAAAATCACAGCAAATATTTAAAGATTGCCCCAGTGAGGACCTACTGTGTGCTCTAGGGTACAACTAGAAGAATTTGAGTGAAATAGGTGAAAAGAGAATTGTACCCAGGGTGATTAATATCAGAAAAATGAAGGGGATCCCAATTAACTTTTCTTTTGAGATTGGTCACTCATTTGTCCAGATGAAGTGGGTCATGAATTGAACAGGGTAGTTTGAATACACTTAGTGACTTACTGGAAAGGATGTGTTCA
Organism: Spermophilus citellus; assembly: GCF_964194105.1. Taxonomy (NCBI): domain Eukaryota; kingdom Metazoa; phylum Chordata; class Mammalia; order Rodentia; family Sciuridae; genus Spermophilus; species Spermophilus citellus. The sequence continues at coordinate 65,444,414 of NC_138183.1, read as the reverse complement.
TGGGTAGCAGATTGTGTGAAGGATTGTCTCTCCTGCTCTATGAGTAGAATTCTTCAATGGCTCTGGACATTCAGAATCTCAACAGAGATTGGTATCTTCCTGGCCCTAGGGATTAGTTGATCTAATCTCTCTAGACCAGACACCATCCAAGAAAGTCTGTAGGAACACATTAGAATGAAGACCAAGTCACTGGAACTTAACTCATAAGGCTCTGCAGCAGACCTACCCTAGGAGTGCATTGATCTGGTCTAAGACAAAACTCCAGTTGACAATACTACCCACTCCACTCATGGTGAGAAGGGAAGCTACGAGCTACTTCACCAAGCTTCATATTTCAACAAACTTCAGTTTTAGGCCACTCCAATTGGCAGGTCAGTGAATAACAGAAAAGAGGTAGGAGTTAACAACCCCCAGCAACCATTGCATGCCACCTTTGCACATGCTTGCGTGTGCTCTCCCACACCCCATTCTCTCTCAGTATGACCCAATTAGAAATGGAAAGGACAATTGAACATAGGAAGTGAACACTGAGTTTTATTGACTATATTGATCACCTCAGTGGAGACAATTCCCTCATTTGGCAATAAGAACGTTTCCCCTTTTCTTTGGTGTTTTGCTATGCTGATTAGTTCATGTACATATATACACAAAAATATTTGGGATTTTTTTCTATTTTTTAGTATTTCTTAATGCAGATATTTTTCTTTACCTTCTTTTTTGAGGGCTGTTTTGGGGTTTCTTTATTTTGATTTTGTTTTGCTTGTCCTACTAACAGCTAAGTTCTCTTGTTCTCTCATCCTCTCTCCTTTTACTAGTATTTTTCCTATTTTTCTCCTCTCATTATTACCATTCATCCAACATATCTTCTGCATTGTCTCTGTTTACTTTTTGAATTTTGTAAATTCCATTTCTTCTCTCTAAATGAACTGTTTTCACCATCTTTTAGAATTGGTAATTGTATAATTCCTGCCCCAAGTATCAATGCTGTTGCTATTGTTATTGCTGTAGAAGACATAGTTGACACCTGTTGTTTGCTTTAATGCCAGATTCAGTTGATGGTTACATATACATATTGTTTTTGATGCGGGCAAACACTGATCCACAATTCCTGCAGCATTGAGTGTCAAAAGCAGTGTCAATTGCGATACTGATTCACCACAGAAGAAGAGAAAACACAGAAAAACACAGAACAGAGAACAAAGATAGGAGAGGAATGCAACTTTAATAAAGAAATGGAAACAATGAAAAGAAACCAAGCAGAACTCCTAGAAATGATGGTCACAATTCATCAAACTAAAAATTCAACTGAAAGCATCACTAACAGATTAGATTGTGTAGAAAATAGAACCTCATCACTTGAAGACAGAACTTCAGGCTCTGAAGACAGGGTATATGACCTTGAATACACAGAATGCAATAAAGGGAAAAAATCATACGACATGACCAGAATATAGAAGAACTATGAAACAACGTTAAAAGACCAAATATGAGAATCATTGGGATAGAAGAGAACATGGAGATAAAAACAAAAGGCATAAAGAACATTTTCAATACATTAGTTATAGAAAAATTTTCCCATATCAGAAATGAGATAGACATACACATACAGGAGGCATACAAGACCCTAACTAGACCTATTCAAGTGAGAAGCTCTCCAAGACATATCATAATCAAAATGCCTAACATACACAGCATCCCTTCATGTTTAATATACTAGAGACACTAAGGATAGAAGGAAGTTACCTCAATATTGGAAAACCTGTATATGACAAACTTAAGGCCAACAATATATTGAATGGAGAAAAACTGAAAAGTGTCCTCTAAAAACAGGAACAAAACAAAGATGTCCACTTTCACCACTCCTATTCAACATGGTCCTTGAAAATCTAGCCAGAGCAATCAGGAAGGAAAAAGAAATTGAAGAAATACAGACAGGAAAAAAAGAACTCAAATCATTTCTGTTTGCTGGTCACTGTCTATGCCCAACCATCTTTCTTTTCATTTCTTCTTTAATTATCTACTGATAGAGAAAGCAAAAAGTGGGGGTTGTTCACCCTTTCCTGTTTTTGTGTTGCTCTCTGAGTTGCCAATTGGAACAGCCTACAATTGAAGCTGTTTGATATCAGACTATCTCTGCCCAAATTTCTGAGTCCTTAAGCCACTTTGAATGTCCAATATTGAATTTTAATGAAATGTGTCTTTCAACCACCTTGCTGAGACTCTGTACACATGCTGCTTGGGTTTCAAACTATGGCATGATTTGGAATGCAAATTTCATCTACTCTGTCATCTTCTCAAAATAATAAATTCAGCAACATTAAAACACACCAGAAAACAGAACTTACTAGCAGCTTTTACTTCTGGGGAGCATGAGCAGAAAGAACCTGGTTGGAAGGATAAGAAGACAAAAGGAGCAATTTTGACTGTTGCTCTGACAAACCTGTTACAAAAGGATTGGTACAATGAGCTCAATCTGTTATTTAAACAAGAGTGAGATGCTTAAGTGTTTGCCTGCTAATGTCTGGTTAAATTATGTATCCACCTAAAGGTGTGCTCACAGCATTGACAAAACAAGGAATTTTATCATTTTTTTTATATCATAGGCTAAGACTCCCTCTTCCTTTCTGTTTTCAGGAATTTGAGCCACTGTGAACTGAAATATCATCTAAATTTCTTTGTATTTATGATTACTGAATATCATTTTAATATTTGTATTTGTAGGCAATATTAAAAAAAAAACAAATCAAAATAAACAACAAAATGTGGTTAAGGATGGGAGAAACTTAAGAATGAAACTACTTTCTAAGAGTATATTTTCTGGATAATATAGTGGCCAAGGAAGACAAATATTGATTGCATGTCTTTCAAATTTTTTTGGAGGCCAGAAGGGATTAATAAAAAAAAATAACTCCAGTCAATAGAAATTAGGTTATGTTGCATATTTATATATGTGAAAATTTTCTTATCAGGAAAGTTGGTCACAAGTACCTTTTTCCAAAGTATGTTATGTACATTTATAATGAAAGATTACACACTTTTTCAAAAAGTCTCAGGCACATTAAATTACTATAAATTGAAGAAAACTCACCCCTAAAAACCAACTCAAAATGGATCAAAGACCTAAATGTAAGGCCAGGAACTATTAGAAGAAAATATAAAGGAAAAACTTCAAGACATTGGGACAGGCAGTGGTTTTTCTGGGTGTAACCCCAAAAGTGCAGAAAATAAAAACTAAAATTGGCAGATGGAATTATATCTACCTAAGAAGCTTCTGCACAGCAAAAGACACAAGAAATAGAATGAAGAGAAACTACAGAATGGGCCTATACTTATGTGTGACGTCCAGAGCTCCTGATGAGGATGAGAAAGCACAAAGGATCCCATGGTTTCCTGGACAGTCATGGGAAAACACTGGTTTGAGGTCCTTCTACAGTTGTGAGAAATGACATGCTATTACTTCCTACCAATTTCCTACTTTCCTTCCATTCCTCTGCCAATTCCAGGTGGCATCATTTGTACTTGATTGTGTGGTCTTGGACCAGCATTCCACCTAAGTAGGCCTTGGTCCTAACCCAGTGTTATGTTAGTCTTTGTGGGATGTGGACTTAGAAAATGACATAGCTAGATGGCTTTGGTGGTCTCATAGGTGTGACACAGGAGCCTGGAGTTTGTCCATCCACAGTGACTGTGCTCAGGGTATAGCAGATTTATGCAGTGTCTGACCACATGCTGATAACTGTGGTGGAAATGCACTTGGGCCTACCCTGGCCCCAGAGAGAGGATTATGGGGACAGCCTACTTTTTCTAGGTGCTTCTTTGTTTCTTTCTGAATGATACACCAACTGTACATTTGGGACAAATCCATGCTTGGATTATCGTCCAGTACTGAAACAATAAATCACATTAACAACATACTCCAGGCAAAGCTGGATTTGTGCACCACCCATTGCTGAAACAGTGGAAATGACTATAGCATCACAGAAAATAACCAGCTTGCTTACAATTTCTTGGAGAGATAGGCAAAAATAATGCAAAAGGGTAAAGAGTTTATTCAAAGACATATGACAGAAAGCTTTGCAGACTAAGAGAGGACATAAGTATCCAGGGAAAGAAAAGTCAAGTTAAGAAAGGGTTAAAAATAAGTTATGCAAGGCTGCAGCAGAACAGAAACAAATAATAATAGGGGTATCTCAGTTCACTTGAGAGCACACTTCTTAGCCGGAACTTTATAGGCAGGAAAGAGTGATTTGAGATTTTCTCTTGTATTTTTCTTTTATTTTGGTGCATTATAGTTGTACATATCATAAAGATTTGTTGTTACACATTAGTAGATGCACACAATATAACAATGTAATTCAGACAATACCCCTCCCTAGTGCTTTCCTCCTCCCTCCTCTCTTCCACCTCCTGGTATCATTCCTCTATTCTAATGATCTCACTTTTGCTTTCCATGTAATCACTCCCACCTTTCTTTTCACTTTTACTCTCTGACCTTCAATATGAAAGAAAAGATATGCCTTGGCCTCACATATGAGAGAAAAGATATGATCTTCTGACTTTGGCTTATTTCACTTAACATAATGTTCTCAAGTTCCAGCCATTTCCAGGCAAATGACATAATCTCATTTTTCTTTATAACTGGATAAAACCCCATTGTGTATGTATGTTGCTTTTTCTTTATCCATTCATCTATATTGATGGTCACCTAGACTGGTTTCATAGTTTGGTTTTTGTGAATTGTACTACTATAAACATAGGTATACACGTATCACTATAGTATGATGGTTTTAATTCTTTAGGATAAATACCTGGGAGTGATACAGCTGAGTATAATTATTTATATATGTATATTCATATATATGTTCATATATTTATTCATATATATCTATATGTATAGCTTTACATATATATTTTTCATATATATTATCTTGATATATAATTTCATATCTATCTTCATATATATTTTTATATGCATAGTTTTGTTTGTTTGTTTGTTTTTGCAACCTCCATAGTAATTTCCATTGTATTATAGACCTACCATGTGTATCTGGGTCTATAATTTGTAATCCCACCAAGAGTGTAAAAAGCTTCCTTTTACTTCACATACTCTCCAGTATTTATTATTATTTGCTGAATCGATGGCTGCCATTCTAATATGATATGAAATCTTGATGTAATTTTGATCAGAATTTCCTTAATTGCCAATGATTTTGAACATTTTTTTTCATTTATTTGTTGGCCATTTGTACTTTGTCTCCTTAGAGTGTCTGTTTAATTCATTTGCTCATTTATTAATTGGGTTATTTGGGTTTTTGGTGTTAACTGCTATTAGTTTTTTAAAATATTCTAGGTATTAATACTTTGTAGATTATTAGCCAGCAATAATTTTCTGTAAATTCTTTCTTGATATCCCTGATAGTTTCCTTTGCTGTGCAGAAGCTTTTAATTTTGATGCTATTTCATTCATTAACTCTTAGCATTATTTCCTGAGCTTTGGGACTTCTATTGAGAAAGTTGGTGCCTGTACCTATATGCTGGAGTGTTGACTGTCCATTTTCTTCAGAGTTTCATACTTTCTGGTCTAATTCTTAAGAATTGATTCGTCATGAGTTAAGCTTCATTCCACTTTTATGCAGGGTGAGAGATAAGAGTATAGTTTAATTCTTCTGCATATGGATTCCCAGATTTCACAGTCAATTTGTCTAAAAGACATTATTTTATTCAAGGTATAATTTTGGCACATTTGTCAAAGATCATGAGTGTAAATGTGTGGTTTTGTCTAAGTGTCTTATGTCCTGTACTATTGGTCTATGTGTCTGTTTTATGCTGGTACCAACTTATACCACTAGTATAAGTTGAAGTCAGGTATTGTGATTTTTTTGACTTACAATTTCTTTGGTTATTCTGGGTGTTTTATTTTTCCAAATGAATTTTAGGACTTCTTTTTCTAGTTCCAGGAAGAATGCCATTGGTATTTTCATGGAGATTGCATTGAATCTGCATATTGCTTTTGGTAGTACTACCATTTTAACGATATTTATTATGCCTATGCATGAACATAGGAGGTCTTTCCATCTTCTGAGATCTTCTTCAAGTTATTGCTTCAATGTTCTATAGTTCACATTGTAGAGGTCTTTCTGCTCCTTGGTTAAGTTTATTCCTACGTATTATTTTATAAGGCATTTTGAATGGGATTATTTTGCTAATATTTCCCAGCAGATTCATTGCTGGTATATGTGAAATACTTGATTTTTGTACATTGATTTTGTAATTTATACCTTGCTGAATTTGTTTTATCAGTCTTTTGTGAGGCTGTTTGGATCCTATAAGTATAGAATCATATCGTCTGCAGTGATAATTTGAACTCTTCCTCTCCTATTTTTATCCTTTTATTTCCTTCTTTTGCCTAGTTACTCTGTCTATAATGTCTACCCTATATTAAATAAGAGTGTGAGAGTGCAAATCCAGGATGCTTTCAATTTTTTCCATTTATGATGAGTTTGGTGTAGGGGTTTTTTATATGTAGCCTTTATGATGTTGAGGTGGGATTATTCTATCACTAGTTTCTTCAGTTCTTTTATTGGTAATGCATCCCAAATTTTGTCAAAGACTTTCACTGAATTTATTGAAATGAATAATTATTTTTGTCCTTAATTTTATTTATGTGATGAATTACATTTCTTGATTAGTATATATTGATCTATCCTTGCATCTCTGGGATAAAACCAGCTTGGTCATGAAATACAATCATCTTAATATGTTGTTGAACATGATTTGCTAGTATTTTATTAAGGGTTTAAGCATCTAGACTCATCAGGGATTTGGTCTGTAGTGTTCTTTCCATGATGTGTTCTTACCTGGTTTTGGTATGAGTGTGATACTGCCTTCATAGAATGAATTTGGAAGTGTTCCATCCCTTTCTATTTCATGGAATCATTTGAGGAACATTGGCATTAGTTCTTCTTTAAATATCTGGTAGAATTCAGTTGCAAATTCTTCTAGTTCTGGACTTTTATTTTTTGGAAAGCTTTTCTTTCTCATGGCAAAATATTGGTCTTTTTAGGTTTTCTATGATCTCTTGATTCAATTTGGGCAGATTGTATCTTTCTAGAAATGTATTTATTTCTTCTAGGTTTTCCATTTTATTGAGGTATAAGTTTTCTAAATAGCACCTACAGAGCTCCTGGGTTTCTATGATGTCTGTGGTTACTTCTCCTTTTTCACCCTTGTTTTATTCATATTTGTCTCCTCTCTTTTTCTTTCGGTATTTTTGGATAAGGGCTTAATCAATCCTCTTTATCTTTGCAAACAACCATTTCTTGGAGCCTGGATTGTGGCTCAGTGGTAGAGTGCTTGCCTGGCATGTGTGAGGCAATGGGTTTGATTCCAGCACCATATACAAGTGAATAAAGGTTCATCATCAACTAATAAAATACTTTTTAAAAAAACAATTCTTTGTTTCAGTCATCACTTGTAATTTTTTATTCTCTATTTCATTCATATTTGCTCTGATCTTAATTATTTACTTCCTTCTACTGGTTTTGGAATTGGTTTGTTCTTTTTCAAGGACCTTGAGATGCAGCATTAGATTTTACTTGGGTTCTATCTGATTTTCTTATGTAGATATTCATAGTTATAAGCTGTCCTCTTAGTACTGCCTTCATAGTATCCCAGTATGTTGTATCACCATTCTCATTTTAGTCTAAGGTTTGTTAACTTTCTCCTCTGATTTCTTATGTCATTCATCATTCAAAAGTGTACTATTCAATCTCCATGTGTTTGCATAGTTTCTATAGGATTTGGCATGTTGATTTCTAATTTAATTCCATTATGATCCGATAAGGTGCAAAGCATTACAATTCTTTTTTTTTTATTTGCTAAGAGCTGGATTGTGGCTTAAAATATTATCTATTTCAGAAAACATTCCCAGAGCAGCTGAGAAGAAAGGATATTCAGCTGTTGTTGAATGAAATATTCTGTAGATGACTATTAAGTTTATATTATTTTTCAGGTCCAAAGTGTATTTACTGAGTTTATAGCTGAATGACATATCTAATGGTGAGAGAGGGATATTGAAATCATCCAGTATTATTTTACTGGGGTCTATCTGAGGTTTTAATTTGTGTAGTGTCTCTAGTATGTGATTTGTTATACCCAAGCTTGGGGCATACATATTTATTATTATCTTATCCTCTTGGAATGGTCCTTTTACCAGTATGAAGTTACCTTCATTGTCTCCTCTGAATTATTTTGCTTTGAAGTCTGCTTTTTCATTCATGTGAGAATCTACTCTTTCTTATTTCAAACTTTATTTGCATGGGATATCAATTTCCATCCTTTCACTTTCATTCTGTTGCTATCTTTGACTTTTGGGTGACTCTCCTGCAAACAACATATAGTTAGCTCTTGTTTTTGAATCCATCTGCCAGCAAATGTCCTTTAATTGGAGAGTTGAAAAGATTTACCTTTAGTGTTATTATATAGAGATATTTATTAATTCCTACAGCTTAAATTTATTTCTGATGTTTGTTTCTTTTTCTCATTTGCTCAGATACTCTTCAAATGAGATTTCTACATTGTGAGCTCTGGGGTTTGTTTTTATTTCTTCTGTGTAGTGTATTTCTTTAAGAAAGTTCTGTTGTGCCTACTTAGTAGTCGTGAATTGTTTTAGTTTCTGCTTACCTTAGAAGGTTTTTATTTCCAGTTTGATCTTGGAACACAGCTTTACAGGACCAAACAATCTTGGTCAACAATTATTTTCTTTCAGTACTTGAAACACAACATTGAGCCTTCCTGGCTTGTAGCATTTATGCTCCAAAATGAGGAGTGATTCTGACTGGTTTGCTTCTAAATGTGAACTATGATTTTCTCTTGGGGCATTTAAAATTCTATCCTTGTTCTGTATGCTAGGCATTTTAATTACAATGTGTCATGGAGAAGTTATTTTTTGATCTTGTCTATTTGAGATTCTGATTTCTCCTCCATATTGATATCCATCTCATTGAAGGTTTGGGGGATTTATTATTATTATTTCCCTTAAGAGATTACTTACTCCATTAGCCTGCATCTCACAACCCTCCTTAATTCCCATGATTCTCAAATTGGTCTCTTATTGTTATCCTAGTGTTCTTGTATGTTCTTATCATGGTTACTCATTTTCTTTTCTTTAATCCAGTCTGAATGTTAAATCTAAAAAAAAAAAAAAAAATTGTCCTCCAGCTCTGAGCTTCTGTTTTCAGCATGGTCTACTCTGTTAGCGGGAATTGCAACTGAACATTTTATTTGATTATGGTATCTTTTAGTTCCACCATTTCTGTGTGGATATTTTTCTAAATCTCTATCTGCTTATACAGGGTCACCTATATATAGGTGAAGTTTGAATGTCATTAATTTGTGAGTGGATCAAGGTGTGCTATATTTTGGCTGAGCTTAGTACAGTAGAATAGTCTCTGCCATAGTAATCTGTAGTGTTCCTGGTATGTTCCCAGCAATTTAAAGGACAATGAGAAACAAACAATAGCAACAAACAATACAAACAATATACAGCATTAAAATGAGTACCCATTGCTGCTATGACAGCTACAACATTAATCACCACAAAAACTGGAATATTGAGATCATTATGTGGCAACAGCAAAAACAATAAATAACCATGTAGTGGATCTGGTTTTAAAGCAACATCATGTTTCTCAATATTATCCACAGCATAATAATTGCAACAAAATGAGTGATGGAAGTAGAAGTTATGTAAACCAATGAGTTATAAAAGATGTTATAAACACAGTTAAGAGAACTGACAATTTAATAGGAAGGTAGAAGAGAGTTTACAATGTACATATATGAACAGAGAGAATGCAGAAGAGATGTAGTAGATGATCTGCAAGAAAAGAAATGAAAAAAATAGGAAAAAAAACAAGTAAAAGTAGAGTGAAAAAGAGAACAAAAAATATTAAAGCATGCATAAAAAAATAAAGAAATAAAAAATAAAATCCCTAAAAGATAAAGTAAGGAAAATACATTTTTTAAAATGCTAAAAATGAGAAAATATAAACAAACATATATATGTATGAACAAATAAACACAGCAAGAACACCAAAACACAGACAAAAAAAAATCAAACAAATCAAAAAGGAAGGGATTCTTAATTTTAAAAAAATACAAAATTGGATATTTATTGTCTATGCCCAACCGTCCTTCTTTCCATTTCTAATAGGCCCTGAACTGAAAGAAACAGAAAGGCAGAACAAGTACTAGAGGTTGGTAATAAGGTCCTCCTTTCATGTTATTCACTGAGCTGCCAGTTGGAGTGGCCTAAGATTGAAGCTGGTTGAAACAGCTCTCAGCTTCCCTTCTTACCAACCTAAGATAGATTCCAGTGCAGAGTACTGCCAAAGGAGTTTTGCATGCACAAACCAGATCAAGGCACCCCCAGGGTGGGACTGCTACAGAGTTCTATGAGGGGAGTTCCCATGGTTGTGTCTTATGTCTAATAAGGCCCTAGAGGGTTTGTTGTGTGGTGTCTGCTCTGAAGAGATTAGATCAACAAATCCTAGGGTCAGGAAGATACTGATCTCTGTTGGTTGTCTGAATCTCTAGAGCCTCCCAGGAATTCTACTTGTGGTGCAAGGGAGCCAGTCCTCCACACACTCCGCTGCCCATGAACACAACCTTCCAAGCCTTAATCCCTTAGAGTATTCACACCTGCCTGTTCAGATTCACCACCCTCTTCCCTGGACACTAGAGATGCAGAGTCAAAGGAAAAGCCACATTAGGTTCTTCTTCTTTTCTATGACTTGAATCCCCCTGGGTAAAATTTTCTCTATACCTCTTTCACTCACATACTTCCAGGTACATCCTAGGCCATGTGGTAGATGCTTGCCAGGGCAGTACAATCTCTGACCTCACAGCAGCAGCTATAGAGTCGCCACCTCAAGATGGCTCCCAGGTCAGCTCTCAGTTTGCCAGTTGAGAAATACAGAGCATTTTTCAAACACCAGATTGCAGTGTAGCTTCTGGGTTAGATAAATTCAAATTGCTTTTCTCATCTCAGGTTTTTACATAACAAATCTGATCATTGTGTTTCTTTTTGTGTTCTCCCTCTCTCCCTTGTCTGGAAGACTAGTGCTATTGCTGCTACAGACTCTGGCTTGGATTCAATACTTTCTTGTTTGTTCAATTCAACTGAATTTCTGAGTCTCTAAGACACTCTGACCAAAATTGAATTTAATGAAATCCCTCTTTCACCCACCTCACTTTGAAACAATACTTGTATTGCTTGAATCCCAGGTTATTGGACAACTAGGAATGCAACCTTCCTCTAATCTGCCATCTTCAAATCCTGGAAATTTTCATAGAAGTTAAGGAAAAAAATCTATCACCCCCAAAAATTGTGTTCAGCAAAGTTATTCTTTAGAATGGAAGAGGTGATAAAGACATCCCCCCAAACAAACAAACAAAGAAGCTGAGAGAATATGCATTTATCAGACTTGTTTCACAAGAAGTGCTAAAGCAAATGGAAAGAAAAAGATGTTAAAAGTAAAAAAACATAGGAAGGTATAATCTCATTGGTAAGAATGATTATACAAACTTAGAATGCTCTAATATTATAAATTGTTCATATATTTAGTATAAAGACCAAAAATAGAATTAAAAATAATAATTACATTAATATTGTAAGCCATAGGCAATCTAGAAAGATGTAAAATGAAATACGAAAAATTCAAAATGCAGGAAGAAATGGAACACAACTGGAGAATTGTCTTCATGTGCTTTCTTTTATGCATTGTTTTGTTTCTGTTCCTATTTTTACAATTATGTTAAGTTGCTATTATCTTGAAATAGCTAGTTACAATCAAAGGATGTTTTTGTGAACCTCATGATAACTACAAAGCAATAATATATCATAGGATATCAAAATATAATAAGCAAGGGATCAAAACACTTCTAGAGCAATTTGTTTCTCGAGAAAGAAAAAAAGAGAAAGAAACTACAGCAAAACCAGAAAAAAATTTATAAAATGGCTGTTATGTGGCATTACTTATAAACAGTTATCCTGAAGGTAAATAGCCTAAATTTTCCAATTAAAAGCCATAAAGTTGGGCTGGGGAGGTGGCTCAAGCGGTAATGTGCTCACCTGGCATGCACGGGGCACTGGGTTCAATCCTCAGCACCACGTAAAAAAATAAAATATAGGAGTTGTGTCCACTGAAAACTAAAAAATAAATATTAAAAAACTCTCTCTTAAAAAAAAGATATAAAGTAACTGAATGGATAAATAACAGCAACCCAAGAAACTTATTTCATATCTAGAACACATAAGACTGAAATCAAAGTGATGGAATGATATTCCATGCAAATGGAAACCAAAAGAAAGCTGGAGTGACCATACTTATATTATAGAAAATAGACTTTAACACAAATGCAGTAAAAAGAGACAAAAAGGTTATCATAGAATTATAAAAGGATCAACTCAGCAAGAAGAAATAACAATTCTAAATATATACACCTCTACTATTTAAGTACACAAATATATAAACAACTCTTCATAGGACTAATGAGAGAGGGCTAGCCAATGAATCATAGTTGGAGACTTTAACATCCCATTTTCAGATATGGACAGATCATCCAGGCAGAAAATCAACAAATGAATAAGCAAATTTCAATTGCACTCTAGAGCAAATGTACCTAACAGACATCTACAGAACATTTCTCCAACAGTGGCATTCCATCAACACATGGAACATTCTCCAAGGTAGATCATATGATGGGACACAAAACAAGTCTTAACAAATTTAAGAAAACTAAAATCATATTGATTATGTTTTTTATCACATGTAATAAAACCAGAAGTCAATAATGTGAACATTTTTGGAAAGTATACAAATGTATGAAAATTAAACAACTTATTTGTGAACAACCAATGGGTAGAGGAAGAAATCAAGAAGGAAGTTTAAAACTTTAAAAACAAATGAAAATGGAACACAACACACCAAAACAATGGAATACAGCAAAAGAAGGACTGAGAGGGAAGTTCACACCAAATATTGAAAAATACTGAAACCACACCAAATATTAGAATTATCTCAGATAAACAATTTGTTACTACATCTTAAGCAACTAGAAAAACAAAGATGAACTAGATCTAAACTTAGCAGAATGAAATTATAAAGATGAGAGCAGAAATAAGTGAAATGGAGACTAAAAACAATACAAAGGATCAATGAAATAAAGAGCTCATTGTACAAAAAGAAAAAACAAAATTGCAAACCCTGAGGTAGACTAAGAATAGGGGAGAGAGGACTCAAATAATTAAACATCACTACTTAATAAAAATAGATGTTTTTCTTTTTGACTTTAGCATAATGTTTAAAATTTTTTACAAGTGATTATTGCTTGTCTTAGATAAGTAAATTATTTTAATACCAACATAGCTGTAGATGAGAAACAATTGAACAAAGTACCAAGAATTATTTGTTCAGGCAGATAATTGGACAAAGTGACAAACATCATATATGCCTGGATTCTCAGAAGATAAAAGTTAGGTCTCAATTCAAGAGCCTAGATTCTATTTAGACATACATCCTGTGCCTTGACTATTTATACATGAAAACCAAATAGATCTCGGAGCACCTTTAAGCAGAAAGTAACACAGAGAGAAAGAAGGGGAAAAAGTACACATTCCCTGAGTATTCATTCACACCAGACACTTTCCATGGATAGTGGGGTTTTTGTTTGTTTATTTGTTTATACCAGGGATTGAACCCACATGTGATTTTAACAACCCAGCCACATCCCTAGCCCATTTTAAAATATTTTATTAGAGACAGAGTCTTGCTGAGTTGCTCAGGGTCCCTTGCTAAATTGCTGAAGCTGGGTTTGAACTCAGGATCCTCCTGCCTCAGCCTCTTGAGTCACTGAGATTACAAGTGTCCACCACCATGCCTGACTCCATGGATAGTCTTAAAGGTGCCTTCACACTGTCTAGTCAAGTAGCCATTTTTCCTTTTCACAGAGAAAGAACACATGTTGAAAATGGTTATATACTTCTTCCATACAACAGTGGCTGGTTGTGCCAGTTATGGGCTCACCCTTCTGTGAAGACATGTAAGGAGCTGCCAAGTTGCCTTTCCAATTCTCACAACGAAATATTGACTAAGTACCTGAAAAACCAAGAACCCTTTAGATTCATTAGAGAATTGAAGTCCAAGAAAAGACATCTCCCTCAAGTTGGAGAGATAAGAAGATAAAGTGAATCTCAGAAAACTGGAACAAAAGTCCAGGAACATAAACCTGCTGCTGGAGCAAGCCCAGGGCAGGAAAACTTAAACTTTATCTGTTTCTAAGTGTAACCACTAAAACTATAAAACTTTAGAGGAAATTTAGAAAGAAACACAGGGGAAAGTTTTCTGAATGAATTTGGTAATGACTTCTTGAATAAGGCACCAAAACTCCCAGCAGACAGAAAATATAGGTAAATTTTACTACATCAAAATGAAAACCTTTGGAGCATCAAAAGACACACTGTCAAGAGAGGGAAAATTCAAATCCAAAAATGGAAGAAGTTAGCGGAAAATTATATACCAGACCAACTACTAACATTGAGAATACATTCAAAACTACTTATTAACAACATAAAAATCAATAAGCCAACTCAAAACTAGGCAAGTGATTTAAACCAGAATTACTCCAGAGAAGATGGCCAATAAGCATGTGAAAAGAGATATATCTCAGAAGGGATATGCAAACAAATGGGGAGCAGGAGAGTGATGTCAGCAAGAAGTAATGAGGTTGATATAGTTCTATAGTCCCACTACCCCTAACCCACCAAATCAAAGTATCAAATACTCACAGCCAATAATATCTTTGTTGATATCCCAGAACTCAGAATTGAGGCTAAGGCACCTGTTACACAGTAGAATTGATAAAAACATGTTTGACTGATAAGAGGAATGATTTCTTTTTAACTGTATACCCCTATCACAAGAGGGCACAATGCCACACTCAGTAGAGTCTACTGGGCCCATGGTTCCTACCTTCCAAAAAGAGAGCTAGAGGGCATTTTTTCCCCACCATTCTGGTACTCTTTGGAGGGAGCTCTCTTTTGTCTCATTTCATGGGAAAACCCTGGGCTCCTCACCTGTGGTCACTTAGAAGCAAAGAGCAAAGATGGGGTTCTTAGTGAGTACCGTGCATATCTGGGTGGTTGCTCTGCATTTTGTCTAATAGGGGCCACAACACCAGAGAGACCAGCTAATAACATAGTACTGCAGGAAGTGTGGTTCATAAATCTGCCAGGCAAAAGTCCCTACGCAGCTTTCCAGTTAGGTTCAGAATTCTCCTTAAGCCTTCCCTAGGCAAGGACACAAGTAGAGATCAACATTAACCTGTAGGGGAGCAGCTGGCCTTTCCCAAACCCAGGGTTACCGAACTAAACCTTGGTATTCTTATAAAACTTACTCCAGGTCAAGAGGCAAGTTTTATTCTGTCTTTGCCAGTGGAAGGAGCATCATGCCCAGCCCAACCTCAGTAGCCGAGTGGCAAATTTTCAACAGCTTATCCTCGTGCACAACTCAAGCCTAGGTCCGGAGATATCTGTGGAGTATAGCATCTGACCCTGGCTGCACTGTGTGGCTGAGAAATGACCACACAGTTCTCACACATCCTTGAAGCACATAGCACTTTTCAACCACAGAACCCAAACATTAGTATTGCCCAGTTAGGGAAGACACATGCAACACTATACAATGAGAGATGATTGAGATTATCACAAAGACCAGTAAATAACTCTGCCTGTCCAGAGTCTAGTCAATGATATCTCTAGACTTCAGAGTAGAAGTAGGATTACCTTCTGACCTCAGAGCACAGAGTCTCAGTAGAACCAGAGAACCTAACCCAAGTTCTACCTGTGTGGGGTCAATACTAGCTGGACCATCCAGAATCCTAGGCTAGAGTAAATAATCTAGCATCTGTCACTGACAAAAACATTTTCAAAGACCAAAAGAGATAGTCATATCCTCAATGCAAAGGCACCAAAAGAAGGATTGTGAAAAATAAGGGGACTATGGCATCACTATAGAAACTATCAAAGCTTCAATAATGGACCTGTAAGAAATAGGGATCTATAAATGATGAACAATGGATTCAGAATAATCTTTTGAAAGAATTTAGGTAAAACAAACAAACAAAAAAAAGAATATGGGTAGAGAGTTAAATAAAAATTGGAAAACAATTCATGAACAAAATGAGAAGTTTGACAAAGAAATAGAAACAATGAAAAAGAAATATTGTAGATTAGGTAATAACCAAAATGAAAATTCAACAGCAAGCTTGAACAGCAGGCTTGACAAGTAGAAGAAAGAATCAGTGGGTTCATTCATTGGACATTTGACATTACCTTATCAAAGGAACTAACACACACACAAAAAAAAAAGAATGAAAAATAATTAATTTATAATATGTCATCAAGCACATGAAACATTTTGCATAATCGAAGTTCCAGAAGAATAGGGTGAGGGGGCATTCCAAAAGAAATTTAAGAAAATAATGAAAAAAAAATCCCCAACTCTTCTGAAAAACAATATCCAGGTAAAGTAAGCCACAAGATCTCCAATGAAATTTAACCACAGAACAGTTCACCAAAGAATCTAAAATCAAATTACCAACAAAGACAAAGAAGGACAAGTGAAAGCTGCAAGAAGGAAAGAAAACATCTCATTCAAGGGAACTCTATTATGGCTTTCAGCAGATTTCTCATCAGAAACACTACAGGCCAGGAGAGAAGAGGATGATATATTCAGTGTGCTGAAGCAAATAAACAAACAAACAAAACATTGCAACCCGAGAACCTTTTATCTAGCAAAGCTATCCTTCAGAAGTGAGAAATGCATAAAAGTTTTCCCATACAAATAAAAACTAAAAGAATTCATCATCACTGGTAATGCTTTGTAGGAATTGATGACGGAAGATATTTAAACTGAAATGAAAGGTTAATAACACAAACCACATGAAATAAAAATCCTTAAAGATATGTCATAACAGTCATATTCAGAAATCTTCCAATATTTACTGTAATGTGCATTGAAATGCTGTCAAACTATGAAGGTTAGAAGACTGTTTCAGTCAGCTATTTTACTGCTGTGACTAACAGATCCAACCAGCAGAATTATAGAAGAGGAAAAGTTTCTTAGAGGGCTCACAGTTTCAGGGGTCTTAGTCCATAGAAAGCTGGCACCATTCCTTGGGGCTGGAGGTAAGGCAGGTGGAAGAGTATGGAATAGAGAAACAGTTCTCATGGTGATCAGGAGGCCAAGAGAGACTCCACTCTTCAGAATCAAATACATACTCCATATCCATGCCTCCAATGATTCACTTCCTCCAGCCACACCCCACCTTCCTCCAGCTACCACTCAGTTACTCCCATAGGAATTAATTCACTGACTAGATTAAGACTATGACCCAATCAGCTTTCCTCCAAACCTTTTTGTATTGTCTCATATGTGAGCTTTTTGGGGGATACCACAAAGACATAAACCATAACAAGGACAAAACTATTAAAAATAGGAACAGATAAATAAATTGATACAGGTTGCAAATTAGAAAAATTACAAGTTTTCAAAAGAAAATCATAAAAATTGGGGGGATGGCAATAAAGATGTAGAATTTTGTGTGTAAAGTTTTTATTAGTTTAAGCTGGCTTATTAAAAGGATAATATGTTTTATGTAAGATCTGTGGTAACTATAAACATATAGAAGTTGCATAAAATATAAGGATTTAAAGCATATTACTACAGAAAGCTATTGAATTACACAGTATAAACACAAGACAAAAAGAAATATGACCTATAAAACATTCAAAAAAATCAATTTAAAAATGGCAGTATCATGTACTTAACTACCAATTACCTTGCATGTATATGTCTTAAAATTTTCAGTCAAAAATTATAGTGTCTGAACAGATTTAAAAATTAAAAAATCAAAATCCAACTATATGCTTCCTCTTAAATATATGAGGACTAAAATTATATTAAATATCTATTTGAACTCCAGTGGAAACTATGAATCAATAACAGTTGACATTTTGGAAAACATACAAATGTATGAAATTTACAAAACATTCTTCCAAATGACCAAAAGGTAACAGAGGATATTAAAATTTTTAAAAATACTGGAGAAAAGTAAAAATGGAAACATTTTATGGGATGCAACAAAAGTATTTCCAAGAGTTTTTAATAGCAGCAATAAACACCTACATTATAAATGAATGAAGTTCTCAAATAAACAACATAGCATTGTCTTTCAAGTAAATAGGAAGAAATCTAAGCTGAAAGTGAGCAGATTAAGAGATAAATAAAGATTATAACTGCAATAAATAAAATAGAGGCTATAAAACTATAGAAAAATTCAACAAAATCAGGAATTGTGTTTTTAAAAAGATAAATAAAATTGACAAGGCGTTAGCTAAAATAATGGGTGAGAGAAAAAGAGTTAAATAAATAAAAGCAGGAATTAACAGAGACATTACCACAAATACCACAGAAATATAAAAGTTTGTAAGAGACTACTATGAAAAATTATATATCAACAGATTGAATAATCTGTGAGAAATGGACAAATTCTTAGCTATATACAATATACCAAGTTTAAACAATGAAGAAATAGAAAAATATGAACACACAATAGTGAGTAAGGAGGTTGAATCAGTAATAAAATATCTCCTGTCAAAGAAAAGCCCAGAAGAGATGGCCTCACTGCTACTTCAAAAAACATTTAAAGAACTAATGCCAGTCATTCTCAAACTCATACAGAAAAACAAAATGGAGGGAGTACATCTAAACTCTTTAGATGAGGCCAGGATTATTCTGATCCCAAAGCCAGACAAAGACACTACAAGAAAATAAAACTGTGGGCCAATATTCCTGGTGAACATAAAGGCAAACATCTTCAACAAAATATTAGCAACTGAAGTTCAACATATCTTAAAAGAATAAATCATCATGATCAAGTGGACTCTATCCCAGGGATGTAAGGATGTTTCAACATACACTAATACTTAAATGTGATACACTGCATTAACAGAATGAGGGATAAAAATCATACTATTATCCCAATACATGCAGCAAATAATTTAAGAGAATTCACCATGCTTTTAAGATAGAAACTGTCATCTAATTAGGTATGGAGGTGCTGTGCCTCAATACAATGAATGCTGTAGATGACAAGCCCATAGCTGAAATTATTCTCAATGTCAAAAACTTGAAAGCATTTTCTCTAAGATCAGGAGCAAGATGAGGATGTTCACTTCACCACTTCTATTTAACACAGTATTGGAAGTCCTTGCCAGAATACTTATGAAAAAGAGAGAAAGAAAAGGCACCTTAATAGGAATGAAAAGGTGAAATTGTTCCTATATGCAGATGACATGATGTGCCAACTATAGAAAACCCTAAGAAATCCACCAAAAACAAAAATAAAAGATGACAACTGGTTGAACTGATAAACCAATTCAGTAAAGTTGGAGGATAGAAATGCAAAATACAAAAATCCATAGCATTTCTATATACTAATAATGAGCTATCTGAAAATGAATTCTATAATAGCAAGAAAAATGAAGTGCCGAGGTGTACATATAACTAAGAAGGAATCATCTACTTAAATAAAACACTGATGAGATTGAAGAAAACATAGATAAGTGGAAAGACAAGCCATCTTCCAGATTGGAAGAGTTAATATAGTACAAATATCTCATCTATGCAAATCAAAACTACACTAAGATTTATCTCACTCCACTCAGAATGAGAGCCATCAAGAACACAAATTATAATAAATGCTGGAGAGTTTATGGAGAAAAAGTAACATGTTTACACTGTTGGTGGGACTGTAAATTAGTACAAGCACTGTGGGAATCAGTATGGAAGCTTTTCAAAAGACTAGGGATGGAACCACCATATTACCAATATATATCACTTCTCAGTATATTAAAGAACTAAGGTCAGCATACTATAGCAATACAATAACACCCAAAGCCAGACAAAGATACTACAAGAAAAGAAAATTGTGGGCCAATATTCCTGGTGAACATAAAGGCAAAAATCTTCAATAAAATATTAGCAACTGAAGTTCAACATATCTTAAAAGAATTAATCATCATGATTAATCATCATGTTTATAGGAGCACAATTTACAATAACAAAACTATGGAACCAGCATATATATCCTTCAATGGATGTATGGATAAAGAAAATGTAGTCTATATACACAATGGAGTTTTATTCAGCCATAAAGAGAGTGAAATTACTGGCAAATCACATACAAAACACACTATAAAGAAAGTGCACCATGATCAAGTGAGTTTTATCCCACAGATGCAAAGTTGGTTCAATATATGGAAATCAATAAATGTAATACATCACATAAATAGACTTAAAGATGAGAAGCACATGATGATCTTAATAGATTCAAAAAAAGCATTTGACAAAATAGAGCATCTGTTCATATTCAAAACACTAGAAAATCTAAGAATAGAATGAACATACCTCAATATTGTAAAAGCTGTATATAATAAACCCAAAGCCAACATTATTCTAAACAGAGAAAAATTGAAAGAAGTCCCTCTAAAAACAGGAACAAGACAGGGATGACTTTTTTCACCACTTTCATTCAACATATTCCTTGAAAATTTAGCCAAAGTAATTAGTCAAAAGAAAGAAATTAAATGGATACAATTAGGAAAATAAGAGCTCAAACTACCCCTATTATCTGGTAATAAACTTCTATATTTAGAAGACCCAAAAAACTCCATCACCATTAAAATTCCAGAACTTATAAATGAATTAAGAATAGTAGCAGGATACAAAATTAACACTCATAAATTAATTGCATTCCTATACTATACTGATGAAGCAGTTGAAAGAGAAATTAGGAAAACCATCCCATTCACATTAGCCTCAAAAAAAAGTACTTAGAAATTAATCTAACAAAAGAGGGGAAGGTTTCCTACAATTAAAACTAAAGAACATTAAAAAAAGATATTGAAGAAGACCTTAGAAGATGGAAAGATCACCCATGTTCTTGGATAGGCAGAATTAATATTGTTAAAATGGCCATACTACCAAAAGCAAAATACAGATTCAATGCAATTTCCATCAAAATTCCAATGATGTTCTTCATAGAAATAGAAAAACTGTCATGATATTTATTTGGAAAAATAAGAGGTCTAGAAAAACTAAAGTAATCCTAAATGAGAAAATTGAAACAGGATTCATCACAATACCAGACCTTAAATTATACTAGAGAGCTATAGTAACAAAAACAGCATGGTATTGGCACCAAAATAGGCAAGAAGATCCCTGAAACAAAATGGAAGACAAGAGACAAACCCACATAAATTCAGTTACTTCATACTGAATAAAGACACGCACGCGTGCGCGTGCACGTGCACACACACACACTTTGTTCTCTTCAAATGGTGCTGAGAAAACTGGAAATTCATATGTAATAGAGTAAAATTTAACCACCATCTCTCACCCTGCACAAAAATAATGTCTAAATGGATCAAAGATCTAGCACTTAGATCAGAAACCCTGCACATACTAGAAAAAAATATAGGCCCAACATTTCAAAATATTGGCTCAGGAACTGACTTTCTTAACAAGAGTCCTAAAGTACAAAAAAATAAAATTTAAAAATCAATAAATGGAATGGCATCAAACTAAAAAGCTTATTAGCAAAAGAAACAATCAAGAGCATAAAGAGAAAGCCCACAGAATGTGATGAAATCTTTGTCACCTGCACGTCAGACAGGGTGTTAATTTCCAGGATATATAAACAACTCAAAAAACTTAACATAAAAAAAATGTTTAACATCACTAGCAATTAGAGAAATGCACATTAAAACTACACTGAGAGTTCATCTCACTCCAGTCAGAATGGCAGCTATCAAGAATACAAGTAATAACAAATGTTGGCAACGATGTGGAGAAAAGAGAACGCTCATACATTGTTGGTGGGACTGCAAATTGGTGCAACCACTATGGAAATCAGTATGGAGATTCCTCAAAATCCGGAAATTGGACCATTATTTGACCCAGTTATCCCACTTCTCAGTATATTAAAATCAGCATATTACAGTGGCACAGCACATCAATGTTTATAGCAGCACAATTTACAATAGCTAATGTAGGGGTTCTGTGTTTGGGATTGGGGTCTCTGATAGCTTCATGACTGTGGCATGCTTGGTGGCTAAGGAAGTTTCTGTGCAAAGACACAGAATGCCTGGCTGATAGGAAATGCCAGGCTGCTGTAGCAATGCCCTCCCTGCATGAGGAGGCTCTGTGCTACAGTCTTATCAGCCTTGACCTTAATCTCAGGCACACAGTTCCTGAGAATAAAGAAACACTCTTGTTAGACAATCACAATGTTTCAACAAGCTCTGCTGCTCCTGAACCTCTTCAGGTAATAGTAACTTTAAACAATGGACTTTCTTGAGAGCTACCCAAAGCTCCTAACATTACACATTGCAACTATAGTATGTAACTGAGGAATAAACTGCATAATGTTGCTAACTCTGTAACCTACCTAATTACACAATGGACTATAATGTATTACTGATGCCAATGACCTAATGTAACCTATTGATATAAATAAAGCTGGCAGCTTGGCCATTCTGCCATTCAGCCATCTTTCCTGCCTCTGCATCTTGTCTATGTGTCTCTTTTTGTTTTCCCTACAAGCTAAGATATGGAACCATCCTAGATTCCCATTAACAGATGGGTGGATGGATAAAGAAACTGTGGTATATTTACACAATAGAATATTACTCAGCCACAAGCAGAACAACTTTATGAAATT